>NC_065572.1:45553652-46772818 GCF_937616625.2 Mercurialis annua
ATCTCGAGTCACAAGTCTCTTTAACGCGTCGTTCCGATTACCTAAGCATGGTTAGGTTATATTACGCAAAGTGTGCGTGAAAAGTAACTTTAGATTAGTATGTCGCATCTCAAATCTCTCTAACGCGTCATTCCGATTTCCTAAGCATGGTTAGGTTATATTACGCAAAGTGTCCGTGAAAAGTGACACTAGATTAGTATGTCGCGTCTCAAGTCTCTCTAACGCGTCGTTCCGATATCCTAAGCATTGTTATGTTATATTACGCAATGCGTGCGTAAAAAGTTACGCTAGATTAATATTGCGCGTCTCAAATCTCTTTAACGCGTCGTTTCGATTACCATGCTTATGTCGCGTCACAAGTCTCTCAAACACGTCGTTCTGATTACCTAAGCATGGTTAGGTTATATTACACAAAGTGTGCGTTCAAAATGACAATTGATTAGTATGTCACATCTCAAGTCTATTTAATGCATCGTTCGAATTACTTAAGCATGGTTAGGTTATATTAGGCAGAGTGTACGTGAAAAATGACAATAGATTAGTATGTCGCGTCTTAAGTCTATCTAACGCGTTGTTCCGATTACCTTAGGCTATATTACGCAAATTGTGCATGAAAAGTGACGCTAGATTAGTATGTCGCATCTCAATTCTCTTTATCGCGTTGTTCCAATTATCTAAGCATGGTTAGGGTATATTATGCAAAGCGTGCGTGAAAAGTGACATTAGATTAGTATGTCGCGTCTAAAGTCTATTTAACGCGTCATTCCTATTACCTAAGAATGGTTAGGTTATATTACGCAGTGTGCGTGAAAAGTGACGCTAGATTAGCATGTCGCGTCTCAAGGCTCTTTAATGTGTCGTTCCGATTACCTAAGCATGGTTAGGTTATAATGCGCAAAGTTTGCGTGAAAAGTGACGATAGATTAGTATGTCGCGTGTCAAGGCTCTTTAACGCGTCGTTCCGATTACTTAATTATGGTTAGGCTATAGTACGCAAAGTGTGCGTAAAAAGGATCAATTGATTAGTATGTACGTCGTTTCGATCACCATACTTATCTCGCGTCACAAGTCTCTTTGACGCGTCGTTCTGATTAACTATGCATGGTTAGGTTATATTACGCAAAGTGTGCGTGAAAAGTGAGGTTAGATTAGTATGTCGCGTCTCAATTCTCTCTAACGCGTCGTTCCAATTTCCTAAGCATGGTTAGGTTATAATACGTAAAGTGTGCATGAAAAGTGACACTAGATTAGTATGTCGCGTCTCAAGTCTCTCTAACACGTCGCTCCGATTTCCTAAGCATGGTTATGTTATATTACGCAACACGTGCGTAAAAAGTGACGCTAGATTAATATTGCGCGTCTCAAGTCTCTTTAACGCGTCATTTCGATTACCATGCTTATGTCGCGTCACAAGTCTCTCTAACGCGTCATTCCGATTACCTAAGCATGGTTAGGTTATAGTACGCAAAGTTTGCGTGGAAAGGAGCAATAAAGTATGTCGCGTCTCAAGTCTTTTTAACGCGTCGTTCCGATTACCTAAGTATGGTTAGGTTATATTACGCGAAGTGTGCGTGAAAAGTGACGCTAGATTAGTATGTCCACTCTCAAGTCTCTTTAATGCGTCGTTCCGATTACCTAAGCATGGTTAGGTTATATTACGCAAAGTGTGAGTAAAAAGTGAGGCTAGATTAGTTTGTTTCGTCTCAATTCTCTTTAACGCGTCGTTTCGATTACTACACTTATATCTCGAGTCACAAGTCTCTTTAACGCGTCGTTCCGATTACCTAAGCATGGTTAGGTTATATTACGCAAAGTGTGCGTGAAAAGTAACTTTAGATTAGTATGTCGCATCTCAAATCTCTCTAACGCGTCATTCCGATTTCCTAAGCATGGTTAGGTTATATTACGCAAAGTGTCCGTGAAAAGTGACACTAGATTAGTATGTCGCGTCTCAAGTCTCTCTAACGCGTCGTTCCGATATCCTAAGCATTGTTATGTTATATTACGCAATGCGTGCGTAAAAAGTTACGCTAGATTAATATTGCGCGTCTCAAATCTCTTTAACGCGTCGTTTCGATTACCATGCTTATGTCGCGTCACAAGTCTCTCAAACACGTCGTTCTGATTACCTAAGCATGGTTAGGTTATATTACACAAAGTGTGCGTTCAAAATGACAATTGATTAGTATGTCACATCTCAAGTCTATTTAATGCATCGTTCGAATTACTTAAGCATGGTTAGGTTATATTAGGCAGAGTGTACGTGAAAAATGACAATAGATTAGTATGTCGCGTCTTAAGTCTATCTAACGCGTTGTTCCGATTACCTTAGGCTATATTACGCAAATTGTGCATGAAAAGTGACGCTAGATTAGTATGTCGCATCTCAATTCTCTTTATCGCGTTGTTCCAATTATCTAAGCATGGTTAGGGTATATTATGCAAAGCGTGCGTGAAAAGTGACATTAGATTAGTATGTCGCGTCTAAAGTCTATTTAACGCGTCATTCCTATTACCTAAGAATGGTTAGGTTATATTACGCAGTGTGCGTGAAAAGTGACGCTAGATTAGCATGTCGCGTCTCAAGGCTCTTTAATGTGTCGTTCCGATTACCTAAGCATGGTTAGGTTATAATGCGCAAAGTTTGCGTGAAAAGTGACGATAGATTAGTATGTCGCGTGTCAAGGCTCTTTAACGCGTCGTTCCGATTACTTAATTATGGTTAGGCTATAGTACGCAAAGTGTGCGTAAAAAGGATCAATTGATTAGTATGTACGTCGTTTCGATCACCATACTTATCTCGCGTCACAAGTCTCTTTAACGCGTCGTTCTGATTAACTATGCATGGTTAGGTTATATTACGCAAAGTGTGCGTAAAAAGTGAGGTTAGATTAGTATGTCGCGTCTCAATTCTCTCTAACGCGTCGTTCCAATTTCCTAAGCATGGTTAGGTTATAATACGTAAAGTGTGCATGAAAAGTGACACTAGATTAGTATGTCGCGTCTCAAGTCTCTCTAACACGTCGCTCCGATTTCCTAAGCATGGTTATGTTATATTACGCAACACGTGCGTAAAAAGTGACGCTAGATTAATATTGCGCGTCTCAAGTCTCTTTAACGCGTCATTTCGATTACCATGCTTATGTCGCGTCACAAGTCTCTCTAACGCGTCATTCCGATTACCTAAGCATGGTTAGGTTATAGTACGCAAAGTTTGCGTGGAAAGGAGCAATAAAGTATGTCGCGTCTCAAGTCTTTTTAACGCGTCGTTCCGATTACCTAAGTATGGTTAGGTTATATTACGCGAAGTGTGCGTGAAAAGTGACGCTAGATTAGTATGTCCACTCTCAAGTCTCTTTAATGCGTCGTTCCGATTACCTAAGCATGGTTAGGTTATATTACGCAAAGTGTGAGTAAAAAGTGAGGCTAGATTAGTTTGTTTCGTCTCAATTCTCTTTAACGCGTCGTTTCGATTACTACACTTATCTCGAGTCACAAGTCTCTTTAACGCGTCGTTCCGATTACCTAAGCATGGTTAGGTTATATTACGCAAAGTGTGCGTGAAAAGTAACTTTAGATTAGTATGTCGCATCTCAAATCTCTCTAACGCGTCATTCCGATTTCCTAAGCATGGTTAGGTTATATTACGCAAAGTGTCCGTGAAAAGTGACACTAGATTAGTATGTCGCGTCTCAAGTCTCTCTAACGCGTCGTTCCGATATCCTAAGCATTGTTATGTTATATTACGCAATGCGTGCGTAAAAAGTTACGCTAGATTAATATTGCGCGTCTCAAATCTCTTTAACGCGTCGTTTCGATTACCATGCTTATGTCGCGTCACAAGTCTCTCAAACACGTCGTTCTGATTACCTAAGCATGGTTAGGTTATATTACACAAAGTGTGCGTTCAAAATGACAATTGATTAGTATGTCACATCTCAAGTCTATTTAATGCATCGTTCGAATTACTTAAGCATGGTTAGGTTATATTAGGCAGAGTGTACGTGAAAAATGACAATAGATTAGTATGTCGCGTCTTAAGTCTATCTAACGCGTTGTTCCGATTACCTTAGGCTATATTACGCAAATTGTGCATGAAAAGTGACGCTAGATTAGTATGTCGCATCTCAATTTTCTTTATCGCGTTGTTCCAATTATCTAAGCATGGTTAGGGTATATTATGCAAAGCGTGCGTGAAAAGTGACATTAGATTAGTATGTCGCGTCTAAAGTCTATTTAACGCGTCATTCCTATTACCTAAGAATGGTTAGGTTATATTACGCAGTGTGCGTGAAAAGTGACGCTAGATTAGCATGTCGCGTCTCAAGGCTCTTTAATGTGTCGTTCCGATTACCTAAGCATGGTTAGGTTATAATGCGCAAAGTTTGCGTGAAAAGTGACGATAGATTAGTATGTCGCGTGTCAAGGCTCTTTAACGCGTCGTTCCGATTACTTAATTATGGTTAGGCTATAGTACGCAAAGTGTGCGTAAAAAGGATCAATTGATTAGTATGTACGTCGTTTCGATCACCATACTTATCTCGCGTCACAAGTCTCTTTAACGCGTCGTTCTGATTAACTATGCATGGTTAGGTTATATTACGCAAAGTGTGCGTGAAAAGTGAGGTTAGATTAGTATGTCGCGTCTCAATTCTCTCTAACGCGTCGTTCCAATTTCCTAAGCATGGTTAGGTTATAATACGTAAAGTGTGCATGAAAAGTGACACTAGATTAGTATGTCGCGCCTCAAGTCTCTCTAACACGTCGCTCCGATTTCCTAAGCATGGTTATGTTATATTACGCAACACGTGCGTAAAAAGTGACGCTAGATTAATATTGCGCGTCTCAAGTCTCTTTAACGCGTCATTTCGATTACCATGCTTATGTCGCGTCACAAGTCTCTCTAACGCGTCATTCCGATTACCTAAGCATGGTTAGGTTATAGTACGCAAAGTTTGCGTGGAAAGGAGCAATAAAGTATGTCGCGTCTCAAGTCTTTTTAACGCGTCGTTCCGATTACCTAAGTATGGTTAGGTTATATTACGCGAAGTGTGCGTGAAAAGTGACGCTAGATTAGTATGTCCACTCTCAAGTCTCTTTAATGCGTCGTTCCGATTACCTAAGCATGGTTAGGTTATATTACGCAAAGTGTGAGTAAAAAGTGAGGCTAGATTAGTTTGTTTCGTCTCAATTCTCTTTAACGCGTCGTTTCGATTACTACACTTATCTCGAGTCACAAGTCTCTTTAACGCGTCGTTCCGATTACCTAAGCATGGTTAGGTTATATTACGCAAAGTGTGCGTGAAAAGTAACTTTAGATTAGTATGTCGCATCTCAAATCTCTCTAACGCGTCATTCCGATTTCCTAAGCATGGTTAGGTTATATTACGCAAAGTGTCCGTGAAAAGTGACACTAGATTAGTATGTCGCGTCTCAAGTCTCTCTAACGCGTCGTTCCGATATCCTAAGCATTGTTATGTTATATTACGCAATGCGTGCGTAAAAAGTTACGCTAGATTAATATTGCGCGTCTCAAATCTCTTTAACGCGTCGTTTCGATTACCATGCTTATGTCGCGTCACAAGTCTCTCAAACACGTCGTTCTGATTACCTAAGCATGGTTAGGTTATATTACACAAAGTGTGCGTTCAAAATGACAATTGATTAGTATGTCACATCTCAAGTCTATTTAATGCATCGTTCAAATTACTTAAGCATGGTTAGGTTATATTAGGCAGAGTGTACGTGAAAAATGACAATAGATTAGTATGTCGCGTCTTAAGTCTATCTAACGCGTTGTTCCGATTACCTTAGGCTATATTACGCAAATTGTGCATGAAAAGTGACGCTAGATTAGTATGTCGCATATCAATTCTCTTTATCGCGTTGTTCCAATTATCTAAGCATGGTTAGGGTATATTATGCAAAGCGTGCGTGAAAAGTGACATTAGATTAGTATGTCGCGTCTAAAGTCTATTTAACGCGTCATTCCTATTACCTAAGAATGGTTAGGTTATATTACGCAGTGTGCGTGAAAAGTGACGCTAGATTAGCATGTCGCGTCTCAAGGCTCTTTAATGTGTCGTTCCGATTACCTAAGCATGGTTAGGTTATAATGCGCAAAGTTTGCGTGAAAAGTGACGATAGATTAGTATGTCGCGTGTCAAGGCTCTTTAACGCGTCGTTCCGATTACTTAATTATGGTTAGGCTATAGTACGCAAAGTGTGCGTAAAAAGGATCAATTGATTAGTATGTACGTCGTTTCGATCACCATACTTATCTCGCGTCACAAGTCTCTTTGACGCGTCGTTCTGATTAACTATGCATGGTTAGGTTATATTACGCAAAGTGTGCGTGAAAAGTGAGGTTAGATTAGTATGTCGCGTCTCAATTCTCTCTAACGCGTCGTTCCAATTTCCTAAGCATGGTTAGGTTATAATACGTAAAGTGTGCATGAAAAGTGACACTAGATTAGTATGTCGCGCCTCAAGTCTCTCTAACACGTCGCTCCGATTTCCTAAGCATGGTTATGTTATATTACGCAACACGTGCGTAAAAAGTGACGCTAGATTAATATTGCGCGTCTCAAGTCTCTTTAACGCGTCATTTCGATTACCATGCTTATGTCGCGTCACAAGTCTCTCTAACGCGTCATTCCGATTACCTAAGCATGGTTAGGTTATAGTACGCAAAGTTTGCGTGGAAAGGAGCAATAAAGTATGTCGCGTCTCAAGTCTTTTTAACGCGTCGTTCCGATTACCTAAGTATGGTTAGGTTATATTACGCGAAGTGTGCGTGAAAAGTGACGCTAGATTAGTATGTCCACTCTCAAGTCTCTTTAATGCGTCGTTCCGATTACCTAAGCATGGTTAGGTTATATTACGCAAAGTGTGAGTAAAAAGTGAGGCTAGATTAGTTTGTTTCGTCTCAATTCTCTTTAACGCGTCGTTTCGATTACTACACTTATCTCGAGTCACAAGTCTCTTTAACGCGTCGTTCCGATTACCTAAGCATGGTTAGGTTATATTACGCAAAGTGTGCGTGAAAAGTAACTTTAGATTAGTATGTCGCATCTCAAATCTCTCTAACGCGTCATTCCGATTTCCTAAGCATGGTTAGGTTATATTACGCAAAGTGTCCGTGAAAAGTGACACTAGATTAGTATGTCGCGTCTCAAGTCTCTCTAACGCGTCGTTCCGATATCCTAAGCATTGTTATGTTATATTACGCAATGCGTGCGTAAAAAGTTACGCTAGATTAATATTGCGCGTCTCAAATCTCTTTAACGCGTCGTTTCGATTACCATGCTTATGTCGCGTCACAAGTCTCTCAAACACGTCGTTCTGATTACCTAAGCATGGTTAGGTTATATTACACAAAGTGTGCGTTCAAAATGACAATTGATTAGTATGTCACATCTCAAGTCTATTTAATGCATCGTTCGAATTACTTAAGCATGGTTAGGTTATATTAGGCAGAGTGTACGTGAAAAATGACAATAGATTAGCATGTCGCGTCTTAAGTCTATCTAACGCGTTGTTCCGATTACCTTAGGCTATATTACGCAAATTGTGCATGAAAAGTGACGCTAGATTAGTATGTCGCATCTCAATTCTCTTTATCGCGTTGTTCCAATTATCTAAGCATGGTTAGGGTATATTATGCAAAGCGTGCGTGAAAAGTGACATTAGATTAGTATGTCGCGTCTAAAGTCTATTTAACGCGTCATTCCTATTACCTAAGAATGGTTAGGTTATATTACGCAGTGTGCGTGAAAAGTGACGCTAGATTAGCATGTCGCGTCTCAAGGCTCTTTAATGTGTCGTTCCGATTACCTAAGCATGGTTAGGTTATAATGCGCAAAGTTTGCGTGAAAAGTGACGATAGATTAGTATGTCGCGTGTCAAGGCTCTTTAACGCGTCGTTCCGATTACTTAATTATGGTTAGGCTATAGTACGCAAAGTGTGCGTAAAAAGGATCAATTGATTAGTATGTACGTCGTTTCGATCACCATACTTATCTCGCGTCACAAGTCTCTTTGACGCGTCGTTCTGATTAACTATGCATGGTTAGGTTATATTACGCAAAGTGTGCGTGAAAAGTGAGGTTAGATTAGTATGTCGCGTCTCAATTCTCTCTAACGCGTCGTTCCAATTTCCTAAGCATGGTTAGGTTATAATACGTAAAGTGTGCATGAAAAGTGACACTAGATTAGTATGTCGCGTCTCAAGTCTCTCTAACACGTCGCTCCGATTTCCTAAGCATGGTTATGTTATATTACGCAACACGTGCGTAAAAAGTGACGCTAGATTAATATTGCGCGTCTCAAGTCTCTTTAACGCGTCATTTCGATTACCATGCTTATGTCGCGTCACAAGTCTCTCTAACGCGTCATTCCGATTACCTAAGCATGGTTAGGTTATAGTACGCAAAGTTTGCGTGGAAAGGAGCAATAAAGTATGTCGCGTCTCAAGTCTTTTTAACGCGTCGTTCCGATTACCTAAGTATGGTTAGGTTATATTACGCGAAGTGTGCGTGAAAAGTGACGCTAGATTAGTATGTCCACTCTCAAGTCTCTTTAATGCGTCGTTCCGATTACCTAAGCATGGTTAGGTTATATTACGCAAAGTGTGAGTAAAAAGTGAGGCTAGATTAGTTTGTTTCGTCTCAATTCTCTTTAACGCGTCGTTTCGATTACTACACTTATCTCGAGTCACAAGTCTCTTTAACGCGTCGTTCCGATTACCTAAGCATGGTTAGGTTATATTACGCAAAGTGTGCGTGAAAAGTAACTTTAGATTAGTATGTCGCATCTCAAATCTCTCTAACGCGTCATTCCGATTTCCTAAGCATGGTTAGGTTATATTACGCAAAGTGTCCGTGAAAAGTGACACTAGATTAGTATGTCGCGTCTCAAGTCTCTCTAACGCGTCGTTCCGATATCCTAAGCATTGTTATGTTATATTACGCAATGCGTGCGTAAAAAGTTACGCTAGATTAATATTGCGCGTCTCAAATCTCTTTAACGCGTCGTTTCGATTACCATGCTTATGTCGCGTCACAAGTCTCTCAAACACGTCGTTCTGATTACCTAAGCATGGTTAGGTTATATTACACAAAGTGTGCGTTCAAAATGACAATTGATTAGTATGTCACATCTCAAGTCTATTTAATGCATCGTTCGAATTACTTAAGCATGGTTAGGTTATATTAGGCAGAGTGTACGTGAAAAATGACAATAGATTAGTATGTCGCGTCTTAAGTCTATCTAACGCGTTGTTCCGATTACCTTAGGCTATATTACGCAAATTGTGCATGAAAAGTGACGCTAGATTAGTATGTCGCATCTCAATTCTCTTTATCGCGTTGTTCCAATTATCTAAGCATGGTTAGGGTATATTATGCAAAGCGTGCGTGAAAAGTGACATTAGATTAGTATGTCGCGTCTAAAGTCTATTTAACGCGTCATTCCTATTACCTAAGAATGGTTAGGTTATATTACGCAGTGTGCGTGAAAAGTGACGCTAGATTAGCATGTCGCGTCTCAAGGCTCTTTAATGTGTCGTTCTGATTACCTAAGCATGGTTAGGTTATAATGCGCAAAGTTTGCGTGAAAAGTGACGATAGATTAGTATGTCGCGTGTCAAGGCTCTTTAACGCGTCGTTCCGATTACTTAATTATGGTTAGGCTATAGTACGCAAAGTGTGCGTAAAAAGGATCAATTGATTAGTATGTACGTCGTTTCGATCACCATACTTATCTCGCGTCACAAGTCTCTTTAACGCGTCGTTCTGATTAACTATGCATGGTTAGGTTATATTACGCAAAGTGTGCGTGAAAAGTGAGGTTAGATTAGTATGTCGCGTCTCAATTCTCTCTAACGCGTCGTTCCAATTTCCTAAGCATGGTTAGGTTATAATACGTAAAGTGTGCATGAAAAGTGACACTAGATTAGTATGTCGCGTCTCAAGTCTCTCTAACACGTCGCTCCGATTTCCTAAGCATGGTTATGTTATATTACGCAACACGTGCGTAAAAAGTGACGCTAGATTAATATTGCGCGTCTCAAGTCTCTCTAACGCGTCATTTCGATTACCATGCTTATGTCGCGTCACAAGTCTCTCTAACGCGTCATTCCGATTACCTAAGCATGGTTAGGTTATAGTACGCAAAGTTTGCGTGGAAAGGAGCAATAAAGTATGTCGCGTCTCAAGTCTTTTTAACGCGTCGTTCCGATTACCTAAGTATGGTTAGGTTATATTACGCGAAGTGTGCGTGAAAAGTGACGCTAGATTAGTATGTCCACTCTCAAGTCTCTTTAATGCGTCGTTCCGATTACCTAAGCATGGTTAGGTTATATTACGCAAAGTGTGAGTAAAAAGTGAGGCTAGATTAGTTTGTTTCGTCTCAATTCTCTTTAACGCGTCGTTTCGATTACTACACTTATCTCGAGTCACAAGTCTCTTTAACGCGTCGTTCCGATTACCTAAGCATGGTTAGGTTATATTACGCAAAGTGTGCGTGAAAAGTAACTTTAGATTAGTATGTCGCGTCTCAAGTCTCTCTAACGCGTCATTCCGATTTCCTAAGCATGGTTAGGTTATATTACGCAAAGTGTCCGTGAAAAGTGACACTAGATTAGTATGTCGCGTCTCAAGTCTCTCTAACGCGTCGTTCCGATATCCTAAGCATTGTTATGTTATATTACGCAATGCGTGCGTAAAAAGTTACGCTAGATTAATATTGCGCGTCTCAAATCTCTTTAACGCGTCGTTTCGATTACCATGCTTATGTCGCGTCACAAGTCTCTCAAACACGTCGTTCTGATTACCTAAGCATGGTTAGGTTATATTACACAAAGTGTGCGTTCAAAATGACAATTGATTAGTATGTCACATCTCAAGTCTATTTAATGCATCGTTCGAATTACTTAAGCATGGTTAGGTTATATTAGGCAGAGTGTACGTGAAAAATGACAATAGATTAGCATGTCGCGTCTTAAGTCTATCTAACGCGTTGTTCCGATTACCTTAGGCTATATTACGCAAATTGTGCATGAAAAGTGACGCTAGATTAGTATGTCGCATCTCAATTCTCTTTATCGCGTTGTTCCAATTATCTAAGCATGGTTAGGGTATATTATGCAAAGCGTGCGTGAAAAGTGACATTAGATTAGTATGTCGCGTCTAAAGTCTATTTAACGCGTCATTCCTATTACCTAAGAATGGTTAGGTTATATTACGCAGTGTGCGTGAAAAGTGACGCTAGATTAGCATGTCGCGTCTCAAGGCTCTTTAATGTGTCGTTCCGATTACCTAAGCATGGTTAGGTTATAATGCGCAAAGTTTGCGTGAAAAGTGACGATAGATTAGTATGTCGCGTGTCAAGGCTCTTTAACGCGTCGTTCCGATTACTTAATTATGGTTAGGCTATAGTACGCAAAGTGTGCGTAAAAAGGATCAATTGATTAGTATGTACGTCGTTTCGATCACCATACTTATCTCGCGTCACAAGTCTCTTTAACGCGTCGTTCTGATTAACTATGCATGGTTAGGTTATATTACGCAAAGTGTGCGTGAAAAGTGAGGTTAGATTAGTATGTCGCGTCTCAATTCTCTCTAACGCGTCGTTCCAATTTCCTAAGCATGGTTAGGTTATAATACGTAAAGTGTGCATGAAAAGTGACACTAGATTAGTATGTCGCGTCTCAAGTCTCTCTAACACGTCGCTCCGATTTCCTAAGCATGGTTATGTTATATTACGCAACACGTGCGTAAAAAGTGACGCTAGATTAATATTGCGCGTCTCAAGTCTCTCTAACGCGTCATTTCGATTACCATGCTTATGTCGCGTCACAAGTCTCTCTAACGCGTCATTCCGATTACCTAAGCATGGTTAGGTTATAGTACGCAAAGTTTGCGTGGAAAGGAGCAATAAAGTATGTCGCGTCTCAAGTCTTTTTAACGCGTCGTTCCGATTACCTAAGTATGGTTAGGTTATATTACGCGAAGTGTGCGTGAAAAGTGACGCTAGATTAGTATGTCCACTCTCAAGTCTCTTTAATGCGTCGTTCCGATTACCTAAGCATGGTTAGGTTATATTACGCAAAGTGTGAGTAAAAAGTGAGGCTAGATTAGTTTGTTTCGTCTCAATTCTCTTTAACGCGTCGTTTCGATTACTACACTTATCTCGAGTCACAAGTCTCTTTAACGCGTCGTTCCGATTACCTAAGCATGGTTAGGTTATATTACGCAAAGTGTGCGTGAAAAGTAACTTTAGATTAGTATGTCGCATCTCAAATCTCTCTAACGCGTCATTCCGATTTCCTAAGCATGGTTAGGTTATATTACGCAAAGTGTCCGTGAAAAGTGACACTAGATTAGTATGTCGCGTCTCAAGTCTCTCTAACGCGTCGTTCCGATATCCTAAGCATTGTTATGTTATATTACGCAATGCGTGCGTAAAAAGTTACGCTAGATTAATATTGCGCGTCTCAAATCTCTTTAACGCGTCGTTTCGATTACCATGCTTATGTCGCGTCACAAGTCTCTCAAACACGTCGTTCTGATTACCTAAGCATGGTTAGGTTATATTACACAAAGTGTGCGTTCAAAATGACAATTGATTAGTATGTCACATCTCAAGTCTATTTAATGCATCGTTCGAATTACTTAAGCATGGTTAGGTTATATTAGGCAGAGTGTACGTGAAAAATGACAATAGATTAGCATGTCGCGTCTTAAGTCTATCTAACGCGTTGTTCCGATTACCTTAGGCTATATTACGCAAATTGTGCATGAAAAGTGACGCTAGATTAGTATGTCGCATCTCAATTCTCTTTATCGCGTTGTTCCAATTATCTAAGCATGGTTAGGGTATATTATGCAAAGCGTGCGTGAAAAGTGACATTAGATTAGTATGTCGCGTCTAAAGTCTATTTAACGCGTCATTCCTATTACCTAAGAATGGTTAGGTTATATTACGCAGTGTGCGTGAAAAGTGACGCTAGATTAGCATGTCGCGTCTCAAGGCTCTTTAATGTGTCGTTCCGATTACCTAAGCATGGTTAGGTTATAATGCGCAAAGTTTGCGTGAAAAGTGACGATAGATTAGTATGTCGCGTGTCAAGGCTCTTTAACGCGTCGTTCCGATTACTTAATTATGGTTAGGCTATAGTACGCAAAGTGTGCGTAAAAAGGATCAATTGATTAGTATGTACGTCGTTTCGATCACCATACTTATCTCGCGTCACAAGTCTCTTTAACGCGTCGTTCGGATTAACTATGCATGGTTAGGTTATATTACGCAAAGTGTGCGTGAAAAGTGAGGTTAGATTAGTATGTCGCGTCTCAATTCTCTCTAACGCGTCGTTCCAATTTCCTAAGCATGGTTAGGTTATAATACGTAAAGTGTGCATGAAAAGTGACACTAGATTAGTATGTCGCGTCTCAAGTCTCTCTAACACGTCGCTCCGATTTCCTAAGCATGGTTATGTTATATTACGCAACACGTGCGTAAAAAGTGACGCTAGATTAATATTGCGCGTCTCAAGTCTCTTTAACGCGTCATTTCGATTACCATGCTTATGTCGCGTCACAAGTCTCTCTAACGCGTCATTCCGATTACCTAAGCATGGTTAGGTTATAGTACGCAAAGTTTGCGTGGAAAGGAGCAATAAAGTATGTCGCGTCTCAAGTCTTTTTAACGCGTCGTTCCGATTACCTAAGTATGGTTAGGTTATATTACGCGAAGTGTGCGTGAAAAGTGACGCTAGATTAGTATGTCCACTCTCAAGTCTCTTTAATGCGTCGTTCCGATTACCTAAGCATGGTTAGGTTATATTACGCAAAGTGTGAGTAAAAAGTGAGGCTAGATTAGTTTGTTTCGTCTCAATTCTCTTTAACGCGTCGTTTCGATTACTACACTTATCTCGAGTCACAAGTCTCTTTAACGCGTCGTTCCGATTACCTAAGCATGGTTAGGTTATATTACGCAAAGTGTGCGTGAAAAGTAACTTTAGATTAGTATGTCGCATCTCAATTCTCTCTAACGCGTCATTCCGATTTCCTAAGCATGGTTAGGTTATATTACGCAAAGTGTCCGTGAAAAGTGACACTAGATTAGTATGTCGCGTCTCAAGTCTCTCTAACGCGTCGTTCCGATATCCTAAGCATTGTTATGTTATATTACGCAATGCGTGCGTAAAAAGTTACGCTAGATTAATATTGCGCGTCTCAAATCTCTTTAACGCGTCGTTTCGATTACCATGCTTATGTCGCGTCACAAGTCTCTCAAACACGTCGTTCTGATTACCTAAGCATGGTTAGGTTATATTACACAAAGTGTGCGTTCAAAATGACAATTGATTAGTATGTCACATCTCAAGTCTATTTAATGCATCGTTCGAATTACTTAAGCATGGTTAGGTTATATTAGGCAGAGTGTACGTGAAAAATGACAATAGATTAGCATGTCGCGTCTTAAGTCTATCTAACGCGTTGTTCCGATTACCTTAGGCTATATTACGCAAATTGTGCATGAAAAGTGACGCTAGATTAGTATGTCGCATCTCAATTCTCTTTATCGCGTTGTTCCAATTATCTAAGCATGGTTAGGGTATATTATGCAAAGCGTGCGTGAAAAGTGACATTAGATTAGTATGTCGCGTCTAAAGTCTATTTAACGCGTCATTCCTATTACCTAAGAATGGTTAGGTTATATTACGCAGTGTGCGTGAAAAGTGACGCTAGATTAGCATGTCGCGTCTCAAGGCTCTTTAATGTGTCGTTCCGATTACCTAAGCATGGTTAGGTTATAATGCGCAAAGTTTGCGTGAAAAGTGACGATAGATTAGTATGTCGCGTGTCAAGGCTCTTTAACGCGTCGTTCCGATTACTTAATTATGGTTAGGCTATAGTACGCAAAGTGTGCGTAAAAAGGATCAATTGATTAGTATGTACGTCGTTTCGATCACCATACTTATCTCGCGTCACAAGTCTCTTTAACGCGTCGTTCGGATTAACTATGCATGGTTAGGTTATATTACGCAAAGTGTGCGTGAAAAGTGAGGTTAGATTAGTATGTCGCGTCTCAATTCTCTCTAACGCGTCGTTCCAATTTCCTAAGCATGGTTAGGTTATAATACGTAAAGTGTGCATGAAAAGTGACACTAGATTAGTATGTCGCGTCTCAAGTCTCTCTAACACGTCGCTCCGATTTCCTAAGCATGGTTATGTTATATTACGCAACACGTGCGTAAAAAGTGACGCTAGATTAATATTGCGCGTCTCAAGTCTCTTTAACGCGTCATTTCGATTACCATGCTTATGTCGCGTCACAAGTCTCTCTAACGCGTCATTCCGATTACCTAAGCATGGTTAGGTTATAGTACGCAAAGTTTGCGTGGAAAGGAGCAATAAAGTATGTCGCGTCTCAAGTCTTTTTAACGCGTCGTTCCGATTACCTAAGTATGGTTAGGTTATATTACGCGAAGTGTGCGTGAAAAGTGACGCTAGATTAGTATGTCCACTCTCAAGTCTCTTTAATGCGTCGTTCCGATTACCTAAGCATGGTTAGGTTATATTACGCAAAGTGTGAGTAAAAAGTGAGGCTAGATTAGTTTGTCTCGTCTCAATTCTCTTTAACGCGTCGTTTCGATTACTACACTTATCTCGAGTCACAAGTCTCTTTAACGCGTCGTTCCGATTACCTAAGCATGGTTAGGTTATATTACGCAAAGTGTGCGTGAAAAGTAACTTTAGATTAGTATGTCGCATCTCAAATCTCTCTAACGCGTCGTTCCGATTTCCTAAGCATGGTTAGGTTATATTACGCAAAGTGTCCGTGAAAAGTGACACTAGATTAGTATGTCGCGTCTCAAGTCTCTCTAACGCGTCGTTCCGATATCCTAAGCATTGTTATGTTATATTACGCAATGCGTGCGTAAAAAGTTACGCTAGATTAATATTGCGCGTCTCAAATCTCTTTAACGCGTCGTTTCGATTACCATGCTTATGTCGCGTCACAAGTCTCTCAAACACGTCGTTCTGATTACCTAAGCATGGTTAGGTTATATTACACAAAGTGTGCGTTCAAAATGACAATTGATTAGTATGTCACATCTCAAGTCTATTTAATGCATCGTTCGAATTACTTAAGCATGGTTAGGTTATATTAGGCAGAGTGTACGTGAAAAATGACAATAGATTAGCATGTCGCGTCTTAAGTCTATCTAACGCGTTGTTCCGATTACCTTAGGCTATATTACGCAAATTGTGCATGAAAAGTGACGCTAGATTAGTATGTCGCATCTCAATTCTCTTTATCGCGTTGTTCCAATTATCTAAGCATGGTTAGGGTATATTATGCAAAGCGTGCGTGAAAAGTGACATTAGATTAGTATGTCGCGTCTAAAGTCTATTTAACGCGTCATTCCTATTACCTAAGAATGGTTAGGTTATATTACGCAGTGTGCGTGAAAAGTGACGCTAGATTAGCATGTCCCGTCTCAAGGCTCTTTAATGTGTCGTTCCGATTACCTAAGCATGGTTAGGTTATAATGCGCAAAGTTTGCGTGAAAAGTGACGATAGATTAGTATGTCGCGTGTCAAGGCTCTTTAACGCGTCGTTCCGATTACTTAATTATGGTTAGGCTATAGTACGCAAAGTGTGCGTAAAAAGGATCAATTGATTAGTATGTACGTCGTTTCGATCACCATACTTATCTCGCGTCACAAGTCTCTTTAACGCGTCGTTCTGATTAACTATGCATGGTTAGGTTATATTACGCAAAGTGTGCATGAAAAGTGAGGTTAGATTAGTATGTCGCGTCTCAATTCTCTCTAACGCGTCGTTCCAATTTCCTAAGCATGGTTAGGTTATAATACGTAAAGTGTGCATGAAAAGTGACACTAGATTAGTATGTCGCGTCTCAAGTCTCTCTAACACGTCGCTCCGATTTCCTAAGCATGGTTATGTTATATTACGCAACACGTGCGTAAAAAGTGACGCTAGATTAATATTGCGCGTCTCAAGTCTCTCTAACGCGTCATTTCGATTACCATGCTTATGTCGCGTCACAAGTCTCTCTAACGCGTCATTCCGATTACCTAAGCATGGTTAGGTTATAGTACGCAAAGTTTGCGTGGAAAGGAGCAATAAAGTATGTCGCGTCTCAAGTCTTTTTAACGCGTCGTTCCGATTACCTAAGTATGGTTAGGTTATATTACGCGAAGTGTGCGTGAAAAGTGACGCTAGATTAGTATGTCCACTCTCAAGTCTCTTTAATGCGTCGTTCCGATTACCTAAGCATGGTTAGGTTATATTACGCAAAGTGTGAGTAAAAAGTGAGGCTAGATTAGTTTGTTTCGTCTCAATTCTCTTTAACGCGTCGTTTCGATTACTACACTTATCTCGAGTCACAAGTCTCTTTAACGCGTCGTTCCGATTACCTAAGCATGGTTAGGTTATATTACGCAAAGTGTGCGTGAAAAGTAACTTTAGATTAGTATGTCGCATCTCAAATCTCTCTAACGCGTCATTCCGATTTCCTAAGCATGGTTAGGTTATATTACGCAAAGTGTCCGTGAAAAGTGACACTAGATTAGTATGTCGCGTCTCAAGTCTCTCTAACGCGTCGTTCCGATATCCTAAGCATTGTTATGTTATATTACGCAATGCGTGCGTAAAAAGTTACGTTAGATTAATATTGCGCGTCTCAAATCTCTTTAACGCGTCGTTTCGATTACCATGCTTATGTCACGTCACAAGTCTCTCAAACACGTCGTTCTGATTACCTAAGCATGGTTAGGTTATATTACACAAAGTGTGCGTTCAAAATGACAATTGATTAGTATGTCACATCTCAAGTCTATTTAATGCATCGTTCGAATTACTTAAGCATGGTTAGGTTATATTAGGCAGAGTGTACGTGAAAAATGACAATAGATTAGTATGTCGCGTCTTAAGTCTATCTAACGCGTTGTTCCGATTACCTTAGGCTATATTACGCAAATTGTGCATGAAAAGTGACGCTAGATTAGTATGTCGCATCTCAATTCTCTTTATCGCGTTGTTCCAATTATCTAAGCATGGTTAGGGTATATTATGCAAAGCGTGCGTGAAAAGTGACATTAGATTAGTATGTCGCGTCTAAAGTCTATTTAACGCGTCATTCCTATTACCTAAGAATGGTTAGGTTATATTACGCAGTGTGCGTGAAAAGTGACGCTAGATTAGCATGTCGCGTCTCAAGGCTCTTTAATGTGTCGTTCCGATTACCTAAGCATGGTTAGGTTATAATGCGCAAAGTTTGCGTGAAAAGTGACGATAGATTAGTATGTCGCGTGTCAAGGCTCTTTAACGCGTCGTTCCGATTACTTAATTATGGTTAGGCTATAGTACGCAAAGTGTGCGTAAAAAGGATCAATTGATTAGTATGTACGTCGTTTCGATCACCATACTTATCTCGCGTCACAAGTCTCTTTAACGCGTCGTTCTGATTAACTATGCATGGTTAGGTTATATTACGCAAAGTGTGCGTGAAAAGTGAGGTTAGATTAGTATGTCGCGTCTCAATTCTCTCTAACGCGTCGTTCCAATTTCCTAAGCATGGTTAGGTTATAATACGTAAAGTGTGCATGAAAAGTGACACTAGATTAGTATGTCGCGTCTCAAGTCTCTCTAACACGTCGCTCCGATTTCCTAAGCATGGTTATGTTATATTACGCAACACGTGCGTAAAAAGTGACGCTAGATTAATATTGCGCGTCTCAAGTCTCTTTAACGCGTCATTTCGATTACCATGCTTATGTCGCGTCACAAGTCTCTCTAACGCGTCATTCCGATTACCTAAGCATGGTTAGGTTATAGTACGCAAAGTTTGCGTGGAAAGGAGCAATAAAGTATGTCGCGTCTCAAGTCTTTTTAACGCGTCGTTCCGATTACCTAAGTATGGTTAGGTTATATTACGCGAAGTGTGCGTGAAAAGTGACGCTAGATTAGTATGTCCACTCTCAAGTCTCTTTAATGCGTCGTTCCGATTACCTAAGCATGGTTAGGTTATATTACGCAAAGTGTGAGTAAAAAGTGAGGCTAGATTAGTTTGTTTCGTCTCAATTCTCTTTAACGCGTCGTTTCGATTACTACACTTATCTCGAGTCACAAGTCTCTTTAACGCGTCGTTCCGATTACCTAAGCATGGTTAGGTTATATTACGCAAAGTGTGCGTGAAAAGTAACTTTAGATTAGTATGTCGCATCTCAAATCTCTCTAACGCGTCATTCCGATTTCCTAAGCATGGTTAGGTTATATTACGCAAAGTGTCCGTGAAAAGTGACACTAGATTAGTATGTCGCGTCTCAAGTCTCTCTAACGCGTCGTTCCGATATCCTAAGCATTGTTATGTTATATTACGCAATGCGTGCGTAAAAAGTTACGCTAGATTAATATTGCGCGTCTCAAATCTCTTTAACGCGTCGTTTCGATTACCATGCTTATGTCGCGTCACAAGTCTCTCAAACACGTCGTTCTGATTACCTAAGCATGGTTAGGTTATATTACACAAAGTGTGCGTTCAAAATGACAATTGATTAGTATGTCACATCTCAAGTCTATTTAATGCATCGTTCGAATTACTTAAGCATGGTTAGGTTATATTAGGCAGAGTGTACGTGAAAAATGACAATAGATTAGTATGTCGCGTCTTAAGTCTATCTAACGCGTTGTTCCGATTACCTTAGGCTATATTACGCAAATTGTGCATGAAAAGTGACGCTAGATTAGTATGTCGCATCTCAATTCTCTTTATCGCGTTGTTCCAATTATCTAAGCATGGTTAGGGTATATTATGCAAAGCGTGCGTGAAAAGTGACATTAGATTAGTATGTCGCGTCTAAAGTCTATTTAACGCGTCATTCCTATTACCTAAGAATGGTTAGGTTATATTACGCAGTGTGCGTGAAAAGTGACGCTAGATTAGCATGTCGCGTCTCAAGGCTCTTTAATGTGTCGTTCCGATTACCTAAGCATGGTTAGGTTATAATGCGCAAAGTTTGCGTGAAAAGTGACGATAGATTAGTATGTCGCGTGTCAAGGCTCTTTAACGCGTCGTTCCGATTACTTAATTATGGTTAGGCTATAGTACGCAAAGTGTGCGTAAAAAGGATCAATTGATTAGTATGTACGTCGTTTCGATCACCATACTTATCTCGCGTCACAAGTCTCTTTAACGCGTCGTTCTGATTAACTATGCATGGTTAGGTTATATTACGCAAAGTGTGCGTGAAAAGTGAGGTTAGATTAGTATGTCGCGTCTCAATTCTCTCTAACGCGTCGTTCCAATTTCCTAAGCATGGTTAGGTTATAATACGTAAAGTGTGCATGAAAAGTGACACTAGATTAGTATGTCGCGTCTCAAGTCTCTCTAACACGTCGCTCCGATTTCCTAAGCATGGTTATGTTATATTACGCAACACGTGCGTAAAAAGTGACGCTAGATTAATATTGCGCGTCTCAAGTCTCTTTAACGCGTCATTTCGATTACCATGCTTATGTCGCGTCACAAGTCTCTCTAACGCGTCATTCCGATTACCTAAGAATGGTTAGGTTATAGTACGCAAAGTTTGCGTGGAAAGGAGCAATAAAGTATGTCGCGTCTCAAGTCTTTTTAACGCGTCGTTCCGATTACCTAAGTATGGTTAGGTTATATTACGCGAAGTGTGCGTGAAAAGTGACGCTAGATTAGTATGTCCACTCTCAAGTCTCTTTAATGCGTCGTTCCGATTACCTAAGCATGGTTAGGTTATATTACGCAAAGTGTGAGTAAAAAGTGAGGCTAGATTAGTTTGTTTCGTCTCAATTCTCTTTAACGCGTCGTTTCGATTACTACACTTATCTCGAGTCACAAGTCTCTTTAACGCGTCGTTCCGATTACCTAAGCATGGTTAGGTTATATTACGCAAAGTGTGCGTGAAAAGTAACTTTAGATTAGTATGTCGCATCTCAAATCTCTCTAACGCGTCATTCCGATTTCCTAAGCATGGTTAGGTTATATTACGCAAAGTGTCCGTGAAAAGTGACACTAGATTAGTATGTCGCGTCTCAAGTCTCTCTAACGCGTCGTTCCGATATCCTAAGCATTGTTATGTTATATTACGCAATGCGTGCGTAAAAAGTTACGCTAGATTAATATTGCGCGTCTCAAATCTCTTTAACGCGTCGTTTCGATTACCATGCTTATGTCGCGTCACAAGTCTCTCAAACACGTCGTTCTGATTACCTAAGCATGGTTAGGTTATATTACACAAAGTGTGCGTTCAAAATGACAATTGATTAGTATGTCACATCTCAAGTCTATTTAATGCATCGTTCGAATTACTTAAGCATGGTTAGGTTATATTAGGCAGAGTGTACGTGAAAAATGACAATAGATTAGTATGTCGCGTCTTAAGTCTATCTAACGCGTTGTTCCGATTACCTTAGGCTATATTACGCAAATTGTGCATGAAAAGTGACGCTAGATTAGTATGTCGCATCTCAATTCTCTTTATCGCGTTGTTCCAATTATCTAAGCATGGTTAGGGTATATTATGCAAAGCGTGCGTGAAAAGTGACATTAGATTAGTATGTCGCGTCTAAAGTCTATTTAACGCGTCATTCCTATTACCTAAGAATGGTTAGGTTATATTACGCAGTGTGCGTGAAAAGTGACGCTAGATTAGCATGTCGCGTCTCAAGGCTCTTTAATGTGTCGTTCCGATTACCTAAGCATGGTTAGGTTATAATGCGCAAAGTTTGCGTGAAAAGTGACGATAGATTAGTATGTCGCGTGTCAAGGCTCTTTAACGCGTCGTTCCGATTACTTAATTATGGTTAGGCTATAGTACGCAAAGTGTGCGTAAAAAGGATCAATTGATTAGTATGTACGTCGTTTCGATCACCATACTTATCTCGCGTCACAAGTCTCTTTAACGCGTCGTTCTGATTAACTATGCATGGTTAGGTTATATTACGCAAAGTGTGCGTGAAAAGTGAGGTTAGATTAGTATGTCGCGTCTCAATTCTCTCTAACGCGTCGTTCCAATTTCCTAAGCATGGTTAGGTTATAATACGTAAAGTGTGCATGAAAAGTGACACTAGATTAGTATGTCGCGTCTCAAGTCTCTCTAACACGTCGCTCCGATTTCCTAAGCATGGTTATGTTATATTACGCAACACGTGCGTAAAAAGTGACGCTAGATTAATATTGCGCGTCTCAAGTCTCTTTAACGCGTCATTTCGATTACCATGCTTATGTCGCGTCACAAGTCTCTCTAACGCGTCATTCCGATTACCTAAGAATGGTTAGGTTATAGTACGCAAAGTTTGCGTGGAAAGGAGCAATAAAGTATGTCGCGTCTCAAGTCTTTTTAACGCGTCGTTCCGATTACCTAAGTATGGTTAGGTTATATTACGCGAAGTGTGCGTGAAAAGTGACGCTAGATTAGTATGTCCACTCTCAAGTCTCTTTAATGCGTCGTTCCGATTACCTAAGCATGGTTAGGTTATATTACGCAAAGTGTGAGTAAAAAGTGAGGCTAGATTAGTTTGTTTCGTCTCAATTCTCTTTAACGCGTCGTTTCGATTACTACACTTATCTCGAGTCACAAGTCTCTTTAACGCGTCGTTCCGATTACCTAAGCATGGTTAGGTTATATTACGCAAAGTGTGCGTGAAAAGTAACTTTAGATTAGTATGTCGCATCTCAAATCTCTCTAACGCGTCATTCCGATTTCCTAAGCATGGTTAGGTTATATTACGCAAAGTGTCCGTGAAAAGTGACACTAGATTAGTATGTCGCGTCTCAAGTCTCTCTAACGCGTCGTTCCGATATCCTAAGCATTGTTATGTTATATTACGCAATGCGTGCGTAAAAAGTTACGCTAGATTAATATTGCGCGTCTCAAATCTCTTTAACGCGTCGTTTCGATTACCATGCTTATGTCGCGTCACAAGTCTCTCAAACACGTCGTTCTGATTACCTAAGCATGGTTAGGTTATATTACACAAAGTGTGCGTTCAAAATGACAATTGATTAGTATGTCACATCTCAAGTCTATTTAATGCATCGTTCGAATTACTTAAGCATGGTTAGGTTATATTAGGCAGAGTGTACGTGAAAAATGACAATAGATTAGTATGTCGCGTCTTAAGTCTATCTAACGCGTTGTTCCGATTACCTTAGGCTATATTACGCAAATTGTGCATGAAAAGTGACGCTAGATTAGTATGTCGCATCTCAATTCTCTTTATCGCGTTGTTCCAATTATCTAAGCATGGTTAGGGTATATTATGCAAAGCGTGCGTGAAAAGTGACATTAGATTAGTATGTCGCGTCTAAAGTCTATTTAACGCGTCATTCCTATTACCTAAGAATGGTTAGGTTATATTACGCAGTGTGCGTGAAAAGTGACGCTAGATTAGCATGTCGCGTCTCAAGGCTCTTTAATGTGTCGTTCCGATTACCTAAGCATGGTTAGGTTATAATGCGCAAAGTTTGCGTGAAAAGTGACGATAGATTAGTATGTCGCGTGTCAAGGCTCTTTAACGCGTCGTTCCGATTACTTAATTATGGTTAGGCTATAGTACGCAAAGTGTGCGTAAAAAGGATCAATTGATTAGTATGTACGTCGTTTCGATCACCATACTTATCTCGCGTCACAAGTCTCTTTAACGCGTCGTTCTGATTAACTATGCATGGTTAGGTTATATTACGCAAAGTGTGCGTGAAAAGTGAGGTTAGATTAGTATGTCGCGTCTCAATTCTCTCTAACGCGTCGTTCCAATTTCCTAAGCATGGTTAGGTTATAATACGTAAAGTGTGCATGAAAAGTGACACTAGATTAGTATGTCGCGTCTCAAGTCTCTCTAACACGTCGCTCCGATTTCCTAAGCATGGTTATGTTATATTACGCAACACGTGCGTAAAAAGTGACGCTAGATTAATATTGCGCGTCTCAAGTCTCTCTAACGCGTCATTTCGATTACCATGCTTATGTCGCGTCACAAGTCTCTCTAACGCGTCATTCCGATTACCTAAGCATGGTTAGGTTATAGTACGCAAAGTTTGCGTGGAAAGGAGCAATAAAGTATGTCGCGTCTCAAGTCTTTTTAACGCGTCGTTCCGATTACCTAAGTATGGTTAGGTTATATTACGCGAAGTGTGCGTGAAAAGTGACGCTAGATTAGTATGTCCACTCTCAAGTCTCTTTAATGCGTCGTTCCGATTACCTAAGCATGGTTAGGTTATATTACGCAAAGTGTGAGTAAAAAGTGAGGCTAGATTAGTTTGTTTCGTCTCAATTCTCTTTAACGCGTCGTTTCGATTACTACACTTATCTCGAGTCACAAGTCTCTTTAACGCGTCGTTCCGATTACCTAAGCATGGTTAGGTTATATTACGCAAAGTGTGCGTGAAAAGTAACTTTAGATTAGTATGTCGCATCTCAAATCTCTCTAACGCGTCATTCCGATTTCCTAAGCATGGTTAGGTTATATTACGCAAAGTGTCCGTGAAAAGTGACACTAGATTAGTATGTCGCGTCTCAAGTCTCTCTAACGCGTCGTTCCGATATCCTAAGCATTGTTATGTTATATTACGCAATGCGTGCGTAAAAAGTTACGCTAGATTAATATTGCGCGTCTCAAATCTCTTTAACGCGTCGTTTCGATTACCATGCTTATGTCGCGTCACAAGTCTCTCAAACACGTCGTTCTGATTACCTAAGCATGGTTAGGTTATATTACACAAAGTGTGCGTTCAAAATGACAATTGATTAGTATGTCACATCTCAAGTCTATTTAATGCATCGTTCGAATTACTTAAGCATGGTTAGGTTATATTAGGCAGAGTGTACGTGAAAAATGACAATAGATTAGCATGTCGCGTCTTAAGTCTATCTAACGCGTTGTTCCGATTACCTTAGGCTATATTACGCAAATTGTGCATGAAAAGTGACGCTAGATTAGTATGTCGCATCTCAATTCTCTTTATCGCGTTGTTCCAATTATCTAAGCATGGTTAGGGTATATTATGCAAAGCGTGCGTGAAAAGTGACATTAGATTAGTATGTCGCGTCTAAAGTCTATTTAACGCGTCATTCCTATTACCTAAGAATGGTTAGGTTATATTACGCAGTGTGCGTGAAAAGTGACGCTAGATTAGCATGTCGCGTCTCAAGGCTCTTTAATGTGTCGTTCCGATTACCTAAGCATGGTTAGGTTATAATGCGCAAAGTTTGCGTGAAAAGTGACGATAGATTAGTATGTCGCGTGTCAAGGCTCTTTAACGCGTCGTTCCGATTACTTAATTATGGTTAGGCTATAGTACGCAAAGTGTGCGTAAAAAGGATCAATTGATTAGTATGTACGTCGTTTCGATCACCATACTTATCTCGCGTCACAAGTCTCTTTAACGCGTCGTTCTGATTAACTATGCATGGTTAGGTTATATTACGCAAAGTGTGCGTGAAAAGTGAGGTTAGATTAGTATGTCGCGTCTCAATTCTCTCTAACGCGTCGTTCCAATTTCCTAAGCATGGTTAGGTTATAATACGTAAAGTGTGCATGAAAAGTGACACTAGATTAGTATGTCGCGTCTCAAGTCTCTCTAACACGTCGCTCCGATTTCCTAAGCATGGTTATGTTATATTACGCAACACGTGCGTAAAAAGTGACGCTAGATTAATATTGCGCGTCTCAAGTCTCTCTAACGCGTCATTTCGATTACCATGCTTATGTCGCGTCACAAGTCTCTCTAACGCGTCATTCCGATTACCTAAGCATGGTTAGGTTATAGTACGCAAAGTTTGCGTGGAAAGGAGCAATAAAGTATGTCGCGTCTCAAGTCTTTTTAACGCGTCGTTCCGATTACCTAAGTATGGTTAGGTTATATTACGCGAAGTGTGCGTGAAAAGTGACGCTAGATTAGTATGTCCACTCTCAAGTCTCTTTAATGCGTCGTTCCGATTACCTAAGCATGGTTAGGTTATATTACGCAAAGTGTGAGTAAAAAGTGAGGCTAGATTAGTTTGTTTCGTCTCAATTCTCTTTAACGCGTCGTTTCGATTACTACACTTATCTCGAGTCACAAGTCTCTTTAACGCGTCGTTCCGATTACCTAAGCATGGTTAGGTTATATTACGCAAAGTGTGCGTGAAAAGTAACTTTAGATTAGTATGTCGCATCTCAAATCTCTCTAACGCGTCATTCCGATTTCCTAAGCATGGTTAGGTTATATTACGCAAAGTGTCCTTGAAAAGTGACACTAGATTAGTATGTCGCGTCTCAAGTCTCTCTAACGCGTCGTTCCGATATCCTAAGCATTGTTATGTTATATTACGCAATGCGTGCGTAAAAAGTTACGCTAGATTAATATTGCGCGTCTCAAATCTCTTTAACGCGTCGTTTCGATTACCATGCTTATGTCGCGTCACAAGTCTCTCAAACACGTCGTTCTGATTACCTAAGCATGGTTAGGTTATATTACACAAAGTGTGCGTTCAAAATGACAATTGATTAGTATGTCACATCTCAAGTCTATTTAATGCATCGTTCGAATTACTTAAGCATGGTTAGGTTATATTAGGCAGAGTGTACGTGAAAAATGACAATAGATTAGTATGTCGCGTCTTAAGTCTATCTAACGCGTTGTTCCGATTACCTTAGGCTATATTACGCAAATTGTGCATGAAAAGTGACGCTAGATTAGTATGTCGCATCTCAATTCTCTTTATCGCGTTGTTCCAATTATCTAAGCATGGTTAGGGTATATTATGCAAAGCGTGCGTGAAAAGTGACATTAGATTAGTATGTCGCGTCTAAAGTCTATTTAACGCGTCATTCCTATTACCTAAGAATGGTTAGGTTATATTACGCAGTGTGCGTGAAAAGTGACGCTAGATTAGCATGTCGCGTCTCAAGGCTCTTTAATGTGTCGTTCCGATTACCTAAGCATGGTTAGGTTATAATGCGCAAAGTTTGCGTGAAAAGTGACGATAGATTAGTATGTCGCGTGTCAAGGCTCTTTAACGCGTCGTTCCGATTACTTAATTATGGTTAGGCTATAGTACGCAAAGTGTGCGTAAAAAGGATCAATTGATTAGTATGTACGTCGTTTCGATCACCATACTTATCTCGCGTCACAAGTCTCTTTAACGCGTCGTTCTGATTAACTATGCATGGTTAGGTTATATTACGCAAAGTGTGCGTGAAAAGTGAGGTTAGATTAGTATGTCTCAATTCTCTCTAACGCGTCGTTCCAATTTCCTAAGCATGGTTAGGTTATAATACGTAAAGTGTGCATGAAAAGTGACACTAGATTAGTATGTCGCGTCTCAAGTCTCTCTAACACGTCGCTCCGATTTCCTAAGCATGGTTATGTTATATTACGCAACACGTGCGTAAAAAGTGACGCTAGATTAATATTGCGCGTCTCAAGTCTCTCTAACGCGTCATTTCGATTACCATGCTTATGTCGCGTCACAAGTCTCTCTAACGCGTCATTCCGATTACCTAAGCATGGTTAGGTTATAGTACGCAAAGTTTGCGTGGAAAGGAGCAATAAAGTATGTCGCGTCTCAAGTCTTTTTAACGCGTCGTTCCGATTACCTAAGTATGGTTAGGTTATATTACGCGAAGTGTGCGTGAAAAGTGACGCTAGATTAGTATGTCCACTCTCAAGTCTCTTTAATGCGTCGTTCCGATTACCTAAGCATGGTTAGGTTATATTACGCAAAGTGTGAGTAAAAAGTGAGGCTAGATTAGTTTGTTTCGTCTCAATTCTCTTTAACGCGTCGTTTCGATTACTACACTTATCTCGAGTCACAAGTCTCTTTAACGCGTCGTTCCGATTACCTAAGCATGGTTAGGTTATATTACGCAAAGTGTGCGTGAAAAGTAACTTTAGATTAGTATGTCGCATCTCAAATCTCTCTAACGCGTCATTCCGATTTCCTAAGCATGGTTAGGTTATATTACGCAAAGTGTCCGTGAAAAGTGACACTAGATTAGTATGTCGCGTCTCAAGTCTCTCTAACGCGTCGTTCCGATATCCTAAGCATTGTTATGTTATATTACGCAATGCGTGCGTAAAAAGTTACGCTAGATTAATATTGCGCGTCTCAAATCTCTTTAACGCGTCGTTTCGATTACCATGCTTATGTCGCGTCACAAGTCTCTCAAACACGTCGTTCTGATTACCTAAGCATGGTTAGGTTATATTACACAAAGTGTGCGTTCAAAATGACAATTGATTAGTATGTCACATCTCAAGTCTATTTAATGCATCGTTCGAATTACTTAAGCATGGTTAGGTTATATTAGGCAGAGTGTACGTGAAAAATGACAATAGATTAGTATGTCGCGTCTTAAGTCTATCTAACGCGTTGTTCCGATTACCTTAGGCTATATTACGCAAATTGTGCATGAAAAGTGACGCTAGATTAGTATGTCGCATCTCAATTCTCTTTATCGCGTTGTTCCAATTATCTAAGCATGGTTAGGGTATATTATGCAAAGCGTGCGTGAAAAGTGACATTAGATTAGTATGTCGCGTCTAAAGTCTATTTAACGCGTCATTCCTATTACCTAAGAATGGTTAGGTTATATTACGCAGTGTGCGTGAAAAGTGACGCTAGATTAGCATGTCGCGTCTCAAGGCTCTTTAATGTGTCGTTCCGATTACCTAAGCATGGTTAGGTTATAATGCGCAAAGTTTGCGTGAAAAGTGACGATAGATTAGTATGTCGCGTGTCAAGGCTCTTTAACGCGTCGTTCCGATTACTTAATTATGGTTAGGCTATAGTACGCAAAGTGTGCGTAAAAAGGATCAATTGATTAGTATGTACGTCGTTTCGATCACCATACTTATCTCGCGTCACAAGTCTCTTTAACGCGTCGTTCTGATTAACTATGCATGGTTAGGTTATATTACGCAAAGTGTGCGTGAAAAGTGAGGTTAGATTAGTATGTCGCGTCTCAATTCTCTCTAACGCGTCGTTCCAATTTCCTAAGCATGGTTAGGTTATAATACGTAAAGTGTGCATGAAAAGTGACACTAGATTAGTATGTCGCGTCTCAAGTCTCTCTAACACGTCGCTCCGATTTCCTAAGCATGGTTATGTTATATTACGCAACACGTGCGTAAAAAGTGACGCTAGATTAATATTGCGCGTCTCAAGTCTCTCTAACGCGTCATTTCGATTACCATGCTTATGTCGCGTCACAAGTCTCTCTAACGCGTCATTCCGATTACCTAAGCATGGTTAGGTTATAGTACGCAAAGTTTGCGTGGAAAGGAGCAATAAAGTATGTCGCGTCTCAAGTCTTTTTAACGCGTCGTTCCGATTACCTAAGTATGGTTAGGTTATATTACGCGAAGTGTGCGTGAAAAGTGACGCTAGATTAGTATGTCCACTCTCAAGTCTCTTTAATGCGTCGTTCCGATTACCTAAGCATGGTTAGGTTATATTACGCAAAGTGTGAGTAAAAAGTGAGGCTAGATTAGTTTGTTTCGTCTCAATTCTCTTTAACGCGTCGTTTCGATTACTACACTTATCTCGAGTCACAAGTCTCTTTAACGCGTCGTTCCGATTACCTAAGCATGGTTAGGTTATATTACGCAAAGTGTGCGTGAAAAGTAACTTTAGATTAGTATGTCGCATCTCAAATCTCTCTAACGCGTCGTTCCGATTTCCTAAGCATGGTTAGGTTATATTACGCAAAGTGTCCGTGAAAAGTGACACTAGATTAGTATGTCGCGTCTCAAGTCTCTCTAACGCGTCGTTCCGATATCCTAAGCATTGTTATGTTATATTACGCAATGCGTGCGTAAAAAGTTACGCTAGATTAATATTGCGCGTCTCAAATCTCTTTAACGCGTCGTTTCGATTACCATGCTTATGTCGCGTCACAAGTCTCTCAAACACGTCGTTCTGATTACCTAAGCATGGTTAGGTTATATTACACAAAGTGTGCGTTCAAAATGACAATTGATTAGTATGTCACATCTCAAGTCTATTTAATGCATCGTTCGAATTACTTAAGCATGGTTAGGTTATATTAGGCAGAGTGTACGTGAAAAATGACAATAGATTAGTATGTCGCGTCTTAAGTCTATCTAACGCGTTGTTCCGATTACCTTAGGCTATATTACGCAAATTGTGCATGAAAAGTGACGCTAGATTAGTATGTCGCATCTCAATTCTCTTTATCGCGTTGTTCCAATTATCTAAGCATGGTTAGGGTATATTATGCAAAGCGTGCGTGAAAAGTGACATTAGATTAGTATGTCGCGTCTAAAGTCTATTTAACGCGTCATTCCTATTACCTAAGAATGGTTAGGTTATATTACGCAGTGTGCGTGAAAAGTGACGCTAGATTAGCATGTCGCGTCTCAAGGCTCTTTAATGTGTCGTTCCGATTACCTAAGCATGGTTAGGTTATAATGCGCAAAGTTTGCGTGAAAAGTGACGATAGATTAGTATGTCGCGTGTCAAGGCTCTTTAACGCGTCGTTCCGATTACTTAATTATGGTTAGGCTATAGTACGCAAAGTGTGCGTAAAAAGGATCAATTGATTAGTATGTACGTCGTTTCGATCACCATACTTATCTCGCGTCACAAGTCTCTTTAACGCGTCGTTCTGATTAACTATGCATGGTTAGGTTATATTACGCAAAGTGTGCGTGAAAAGTGAGGTTAGATTAGTATGTCGCGTCTCAATTCTCTCTAACGCGTCGTTCCAATTTCCTAAGCATGGTTAGGTTATAATACGTAAAGTGTGCATGAAAAGTGACACTAGATTAGTATGTCGCGTCTCAAGTCTCTCTAACACGTCGCTCCGATTTCCTAAGCATGGTTATGTTATATTACGCAACACGTGCGTAAAAAGTGACGCTAGATTAATATTGCGCGTCTCAAGTCTCTTTAACGCGTCATTTCGATTACCATGCTTATGTCGCGTCACAAGTCTCTCTAACGCGTCATTCCGATTACCTAAGCATGGTTAGGTTATAGTACGCAAAGTTTGCGTGGAAAGGAGCAATAAAGTATGTCGCGTCTCAAGTCTTTTTAACGCGTCGTTCCGATTACCTAAGTATGGTTAGGTTATATTACGCGAAGTGTGCGTGAAAAGTGACGCTAGATTAGTATGTCCACTCTCAAGTCTCTTTAATGCGTCGTTCCGATTACCTAAGCATGGTTAGGTTATATTACGCAAAGTGTGAGTAAAAAGTGAGGCTAGATTAGTTTGTTTCGTCTCAATTCTCTTTAACGCGTCGTTTCGATTACTACACTTATCTCGAGTCACAAGTCTCTTTAACGCGTCGTTCCGATTACCTAAGCATGGTTAGGTTATATTACGCAAAGTGTGCGTGAAAAGTAACTTTAGATTAGTATGTCGCATCTCAAATCTCTCTAACGCGTCATTCCGATTTCCTAAGCATGGTTAGGTTATATTACGCAAAGTGTCCGTGAAAAGTGACACTAGATTAGTATGTCGCGTCTCAAGTCTCTCTAACGCGTCGTTCCGATATCCTAAGCATTGTTATGTTATATTACGCAATGCGTGCGTAAAAAGTTACGCTAGATTAATATTGCGCGTCTCAAATCTCTTTAACGCGTCGTTTCGATTACCATGCTTATGTCGCGTCACAAGTCTCTCAAACACGTCGTTCTGATTACCTAAGCATGGTTAGGTTATATTACACAAAGTGTGCGTTCAAAATGACAATTGATTAGTATGTCACATCTCAAGTCTATTTAATGCATCGTTCGAATTACTTAAGCATGGTTAGGTTATATTAGGCAGAGTGTACGTGAAAAATGACAATAGATTAGTATGTCGCGTCTTAAGTCTATCTAACGCGTTGTTCCGATTACCTTAGGCTATATTACGCAAATTGTGCATGAAAAGTGACGCTAGATTAGTATGTCGCATCTCAATTCTCTTTATCGCGTTGTTCCAATTATCTAAGCATGGTTAGGGTATATTATGCAAAGCGTGCGTGAAAAGTGACATTAGATTAGTATGTCGCGTCTAAAGTCTATTTAACGCGTCATTCCTATTACCTAAGAATGGTTAGGTTATATTACGCAGTGTGCGTGAAAAGTGACGCTAGATTAGCATGTCGCGTCTCAAGGCTCTTTAATGTGTCGTTCCGATTACCTAAGCATGGTTAGGTTATAATGCGCAAAGTTTGCGTGAAAAGTGACGATAGATTAGTATGTCGCGTGTCAAGGCTCTTTAACGCGTCGTTCCGATTACTTAATTATGGCTAGGCTATAGTACGCAAAGTGTGCGTAAAAAGGATCAATTGATTAGTATGTACGTCGTTTCGATCACCATACTTATCTCGCGTCACAAGTCTCTTTAACGCGTCGTTCTGATTAACTATGCATGGTTAGGTTATATTACGCAAAGTGTGCGTGAAAAGTGAGGTTAGATTAGTATGTCGCGTCTCAATTCTCTCTAACGCGTCGTTCCAATTTCCTAAGCATGGTTAGGTTATAATACGTAAAGTGTGCATGAAAAGTGACACTAGATTAGTATGTCGCGTCTCAAGTCTCTCTAACACGTCGCTCCGATTTCCTAAGCATGGTTATGTTATATTACGCAACACGTGCGTAAAAAGTGACGCTAGATTAATATTGCGCGTCTCAAGTCTCTTTAACGCGTCATTTCGATTACCATGCTTATGTCGCGTCACAAGTCTCTCTAACGCGTCATTCCGATTACCTAAGAATGGTTAGGTTATAGTACGCAAAGTTTGCGTGGAAAGGAGCAATAAAGTATGTCGCGTCTCAAGTCTTTTTAACGCGTCGTTCCGATTACCTAAGTATGGTTAGGTTATATTACGCGAAGTGTGCGTGAAAAGTGACGCTAGATTAGTATGTCCACTCTCAAGTCTCTTTAATGCGTCGTTCCGATTACCTAAGCATGGTTAGGTTATATTACGCAAAGTGTGAGTAAAAAGTGAGGCTAGATTAGTTTGTTTCGTCTCAATTCTCTTTAACGCGTCGTTTCGATTACTACACTTATCTCGAGTCACAAGTCTCTTTAACGCGTCGTTCCGATTACCTAAGCATGGTTAGGTTATATTACGCAAAGTGTGCGTGAAAAGTAACTTTAGATTAGTATGTCGCATCTCAAATCTCTCTAACGCGTCATTCCGATTTCCTAAGCATGGTTAGGTTATATTACGCAAAGTGTCCGTGAAAAGTGACACTAGATTAGTATGTCGCGTCTCAAGTCTCTCTAACGCGTCGTTCCGATATCCTAAGCATTGTTATGTTATATTACGCAATGCGTGCGTAAAAAGTTACGCTAGATTAATATTGCGCGTCTCAAATCTCTTTAACGCGTCGTTTCGATTACCATGCTTATGTCGCGTCACAAGTCTCTCAAACACGTCGTTCTGATTACCTAAGCATGGTTAGGTTATATTACACAAAGTGTGCGTTCAAAATGACAATTGATTAGTATGTCACATCTCAAGTCTATTTAATGCATCGTTCGAATTACTTAAGCATGGTTAGGTTATATTAGGCAGAGTGTACGTGAAAAATGACAATAGATTAGTATGTCGCGTCTTAAGTCTATCTAACGCGTTGTTCCGATTACCTTAGGCTATATTACGCAAATTGTGCATGAAAAGTGACGCTAGATTAGTATGTCGCATCTCAATTCTCTTTATCGCGTTGTTCCAATTATCTAAGCATGGTTAGGGTATATTATGCAAAGCGTGCGTGAAAAGTGACATTAGATTAGTATGTCGCGTCTAAAGTCTATTTAACGCGTCATTCCTATTACCTAAGAATGGTTAGGTTATATTACGCAGTGTGCGTGAAAAGTGACGCTAGATTAGCATGTCGCGTCTCAAGGCTCTTTAATGTGTCGTTCCGATTACCTAAGCATGGTTAGGTTATAATGCGCAAAGTTTGCGTGAAAAGTGACGATAGATTAGTATGTCGCGTGTCAAGGCTCTTTAACGCGTCGTTCCGATTACTTAATTATGGTTAGGCTATAGTACGCAAAGTGTGCGTAAAGAGGATCAATTGATTAGTATGTCGCGTCTCAAGTATCTTTATCGCATTGTTCCTATTACATAAGCATGGTTAGGTTACATTACGCAAAGTGTGCGTGAAAAGTGACGCTAGATAAGTATGTCCAGGCTCAAATCTCCTTAATGCATTGTTCCGATTACCTAAGCATGGTTAGGTTCAATTACGCAAAGTGTGTGTAAAAAGTGATGCTAGATTAGTATGTTTCGTCTCAAGTCTCTTTAATGCGTCGTTTCGCTTACCATACATATCTCGCGTCACAAGTCTCTTTAACTCGTCGTTCCGATTACTTAAGCATGGTTAGGTTATATTACGCAATGTGTGCGTGAAAAGTGACATTAGATTAGTACGTCGCGTCTCAAGTCTCTCTAACGCGTCGTATTGATTTACTAAGCATGGCTAGGTTATATTACGCAAAGTGTGCGTGAAAAGTGACACTAGATTAGTATGTCGCGTCTCAAGCCTCTATACGCGCCGTTCCCATTTCCTAAGTATGGTTATGTTATATTACGCAAAGTGTGTGTAAAAAGTGACGCTAGATTAATATTGTGCGTCTCAAGTCTCTTGAACGCATCGTTTCGATTACCTAAGCATGGTTAGGTTATATTACGCAAAGAGTGCTTAAAAAGTGACGCTAGATTAGTTTGTTTCGTCTCATATCTCTTTTACAAGTCGTTTCGATTACCATACTTATCTCGCGTCACAAGTTTTTTTAACGCGTCGTTCCGATTACCATTCTTATCTCGCGTCACAAGTCTCTTTAACGCGTCGTTCCGATTACCATACTTATCTCGAGTCACAAGTCTCTTTAACGCGTCGTTCCGATTACCATACTTATCTCGCGTCACAAGTCTCTTTAACGCGTCGTTCCGATTACCTAAGCATGGTTAGGTTATATTACGCAAACAGTGCGTGAAAAGTTATGTTAAATTAGTATGTCTCGTCTCAAGTTTCTTTAACGCGTCGTCCAATTTCCTAAGCATGGTTATTAGGTTATTTAGGCAAAGTGTGTGTGAAAAGTGATGCTAGACTAGTATGTCGCGTCTCAAGTCTCTCTAACGCGTCGTTCCGATTTCCTAAGCATGTGTAGGTTATATTACGCAAAGTGTGCATAAAAAGTGATGCCAGATTAATATGGCGCATATCAAGTCTCTTTAACAGGTCATTTCGATTACCATGCTTATGTCACGTTACAAGTCTCTTTAACGCGTCGTTCTGATTACCTAAGCATGGTTAGGTTATATTATTTAAGCATGGTTTGGTTATATTACGCAAACTATGTGTGAAAAATGACAATAGATTAGTTTGTCGCATGTTAAGTCTATCTAATACGTCGTTCCGATTACCTAAGCATGGTTAGGTTATATTATGCAAAGTGTGCGTGAAAAATGATGCTAGATTAGTATGTCGCGTCTAAAGTCTCTTTAACACGTCGTTCCGATTACCTAAGCATGGTTATGTTATATTACCCAAAGAGTGCGTGAAAAGTGACGCTAGATTAGTATGTCGCGTCTCAAGTCTCTTTAACGCGTCGTTCAGATTACCCAAGAATAGTTAGGTTATATTACGCAAAGTGTGCGAGAAAAGTAACGCTAGATTAGTATGTCGCTTCTCAAGTCTCTTTCTTTAACGCGTCGCTCCGATTACCTAAGCATGGTTAGGTTATATTACGCAAGGTGTGCGTGAAAAGTGACGCTAGACTAGTATGTCTCGTCTCAAGGCTCTTTAATGCGTCGTTCCGATTAACTAAGCATAGTTATATTATGCAAAGTTTGCATGAAAAGTGACGCTAGATTTATATCTTGCGTCTCATGTCTCTCTAACGCGTTGTTCCCATTACCTAAGCATGGCTAGCTTATAGCGTGAAAAGTAACAATTGATTAATATGTCGCGTCTCAAGTCTCTTTAACGCGTTGTTCTGATTACCTACGCATGGTTAGGTTAGGTTACGCAAAGTGTGCGTGAAAAGTGACTATAGATTAGTATGTCGCGTATCAATTCTATTTAACGCGTCGTTCCGATTACCTAAGCATGGTTACGTTATATGACACAAAGCATGCGTGACAAGTAACGCTAGATTAATATTTCGCGTCTCAAGTCTGTTTAACGCATCCTTCCGATTACCTAACCATGATTAGGTTATATTACGCAAAGTATGCGTGAAAAGTGACGCTAGATAAGTATGTTGAGTCACAAGTCTCTTTAACGCGTCGTTCCGATTACCTAAGCTTGGTTAGGTTATATTACGCAAAGTGTGCATAAAAAGTGACACTAGATTAGTATGGCGCGTCTCAAGTCTCTCTAACGCGTCGTTTCGATTACCATGCTTATGTCGCGTCACAAGTCTCTCTAACGCGTCTTTCCGATTACCTAAGCATAGTTGGTTTATATTACGCAAAGTGTGCGTGAAAAGAGATGCTAGATTAGTATGTCCAGTCTCAAGTCTCTTTAACGCGTTGTTCCGATTACCTAAGCATGATTAAGTTATTTTACTCAAAGTTTGCGTGAAAAGTGACGCTAGATTAGTATGTAGTGTCTCATTTCTCTTTAACGCGTGGTTCCGATTACCAAGCATGGTTAGGTTATTTTACGCAAAGTGTGCGTGAAAAGTGACGCTAGATTAGTTTGTCGCGTCTCAAGTCACTTTAACTCGTCGTTCCAATTACCATGCTTATGTCGCGTCATCAGTCTGTGTAATGCGTCGTTTCGATTACCTAAGCATGGTTAGGTTATATTACGCAAAGTGTGCGTGAAAAATGACAATAGTATGTCGCGTCTTACGTCTATTTAACGCGTCGTACCGATTACCTAAGAATGGTTAGGTTATATTATGCAAAGTGTGCGTGAAATGTGACGCTAGATTAGTATGTCGCGTCTCAAGTCTCTTTAACGTGTCGTTTCGATTACCATGCTTATCTCGTGTCCCAAGTCTCTTTAACGCGTCGTTACGATTACCTAAGCACGGTTAGGTTATATTACGCAAAGTGTGCGTGAAAATTGAAGCTAGATTAGTATATATCCTACCTTAAGTCTATCTAACGCGTCATTCCGATTTCCTAAGCATGGTTAGGTTATATTACGCAAAGTGTGCGTAAAAAGTCACAATTAATTAGTATGTCGCGTCTTAAGTCGATTAAAAGCGGCATTGCGATTACCGAACCATGATTAGGTTATAGTACGCAAAGTTTGCTTGAAAACTGACGCTAGATTAGTATATCGTGTCTCAATTCTATTTAACGTGTTGTTCCGATTAACTAAGCATGGTTAGGTTATATTACGCAAAGTGTGCGTGAAAAGTGACGCTAGATTAGTATGTCGCATCTCAAGTCACTTTAACGCGTCATTCCGATTACCATGCTTATGTCGCGTCACAAGTCTCTCTAACGCGTCGTTTCGATTAGCTAAGCATGGTTAGGTTACTATTACGCAAAGTGTGCGTTAAAAGTGTCGCTAGATTAGTATGCCGCGTCTCAGGTGTCTTTAACGCGTCGTTCCGATTTCCTAAGCATGGTTTGGTTATTTTACACAAAGTGTGAGTGAAAAGTGACGCTAGATTAGTATGTCGCATCTCAAGTCTCTTTGACGCGTCGTTTCGATTACCATGGTTATCTTGTGTCACAAGTCTCTTTAACGCGTCGTTTCGATTACCTAAGCATGGTTAGGTTATATTACGCAGAGTGTGCGTGAAAAGTGACATTAGATTAGTATATCGTATTTCAAGTCTCTCTAACGCGCCGTTTTGATTTCCCAAGCATGGTTAGGTTATATTTCGCAAAGTGTGCGTAAAAAGTGACGCTAGATTAGTATTACGCGTCTCAAGTCTCTTTAACACGTCGTTCCGATTACTTAAGCATGGTTAGGTTAATTTTCCGCAAAGTGTGCGTGAAAAGTTATGTTAGATTAGTATGTCGTGTCTCAAATCTCTTCAACGTGTCATTCTGATTACATAAGCATGGATAGGTTATATTACGCAAGGTGTGCGTGAAAAGTTACGCTAGATTAGTATGTCGCGTCTCAAGGATCTTTAACGCGTTGTTCCGATTACCTAAGCATGGTTAGGTTATATTACACAACGTGTGCGTGAAAAGTGACGCTAGATTAGTATGTCGCGTCTCAAGTCTCTTTAACTCGTCGTTTCGATTACCATCCTTATGTCGTGTCACAAGTCTCTCTAACGCGTCTTTCCGATTACCTAAGCATGGTTAGGTTATATATTACGTAAACTGTGCGTGAAAAGTAACAATAAATTAGTATGTCGAGTCTCACGTCTATTTAACGCATCGTTCCGATTACCTAAGCATGGTTAGTTATATTACGCAAAGTGTTCGCGGAAAGTGACGCTGGATTAGTATATTGTGTCTCAGTTCTCTTTAACGCGTTGTACCGATTAACTAAGGATGGTTAGGTTACTTTACGGAAAGTGTGCGTGAAAAGTAACAATACATTAGTATGTCGCGTCTCAATTTTATTTAACGCGTCGTTCCGATTACTTAAGAATGGTTAGGTTATAATACGCAAAGTGTGCGTGAAAAGTTATGCTAGATAAGCTAGATTAGTATGTCGCATTTCAAGTCTCTTTAAGGCGTCGTTCTAGTTAACTAAGCATAGTTAGGTTATATTACGCAAAGTGTGCGTGAAAAGAGACGCTAGATTAGTATGTCGCGTCTCAATTCTCTTTAACGCGTGGTTCCCATTACCTAAGCATGGTTAGGTTATTTTACGCAAAGTGTGCGTGAAAAGTGATGCTAGATTAGTATGGCGCGTCTCAAGTCACTTTAACTCGTCGTTCCAACCATGCTTATGTCGCGTCACAAGTCTGTGTAATGCGTCGTTTCGATTACCTAAGCATGGTTAGGTTATATTACGCAAAGTGTACGTGAAAAATGACAATAGTATGTCGCATCTTACGTCTATTTAACGCGTCGTTCCGATTACCTAAGAATGGTTAGATTACATTACGCAAAGTGTGCATGAAAAGTAACGCTAGATTAGTATGTCGCGTCTCAAGTCTTTTAACGTGTCGGTTCGATTACCATGCTTATCTCGCGTCACAAGTCTCTTTAACGCGTCGTTACGATTACCTAAGCATGGTTAGGTTATATTACGCAAAGTGTGCGTGAAAAGTGACGCTAGATTAGTATATCCTACCTCAAGTCTCTCTAACGTGTCGTTTCGATTTCCTAAGAATGGTTAGGTTATATTACGCAAAGTGTGCGTGAAAAGTCACAGTTATTTAGTATGTCGCGTCTCACGTCGATTTAAAGCGGTGTTGCGATTACCTAACCATGGTTAGGTTATAGTACGCAAAGTTTGCTTGAAAAGGTGACGCTAGATTAGTATATCGCGTCTCAATTCTATTTAACGCGTTGTTCCGACTAAGCATGGTTAGGTTATATTACGCAAAGTGTGCGTGAAAAGTGACGCTAGATTAGTATGTCGCGTCTCAAGTCACTTTAACGCGTCGTTCCGATTACCTTGCTTATGTCGCGTCACAACTCACAAGTCTGTCTAACGCGTCGTTTCTATTACCTAAGCATGGTTATGTTATTATTACGCAAAGTGTGCGTGAAAATTGACGCTAGATTAGTATGGTCTCAGGTCTCTTTAACGCGTCGTTCCGATTACTTAAGCATGGTTAGATTATTTTACACAAAGTGTGCGTGAAAAATGATGCTAGATTTGTATGTCGCGTCTCAAGTCTCTTTAACGCGTCGTTTCGATTACCATTCTTATGTTGCGTCACAAGTCTCTTTAATGCGTCGTTATGATTACCTAAGCATGGTTAGGTTATATTACGCAGAGTATGCGTCAAAAGTGATGCTAGATTAGTATATCGTATCTCAAGTCTCTCTAACGGTCGTTACGATTTCCCAAGAATGGTTAGGTTATATTACGCAAAGTGTGCGTGAAAAGCAACGCTAAATTAGTATGTCACGTGTCAAGTCTCTCTAACACGTCGTTCCGATTTCCTAAGATGATTATGTTATATTACGCAAAGTGTGCGTTAAAAGTGACGCTAGATCAGTATATCCCACCTCAAGTCTCTCTAACGCGTCGTTCCGATTACCTAAGCTTGGTTAGGTTATATTACGCCAAGTGTGCGCTAAAAGTTACGTTAGATTAGTATGTCGCATCTCAAGTATATTTAACGTGTCATTCTGATTACCTAAGCATGGCTAGGCTATATTACGCAAGCTTTGCGTTAAAAGTTACGCTAGATTAGTATGTCGTGTCTCAAAGCTCTTAAATGCGTCGTTCCGATTACCTAAGCATGGTTAGGTTATATTAGGCAAAGAGTGCGTTAAAAGTGACGTTAGATTAGTATGTCGCGTCTCAAGTCTCTTCAACGCGTTACAAGTCTCTCTAACGCATCGTTCCGATTATCTAAGCATGGTTAGGTTATATCACGCAAAGTGTGCGTGAAAAGTGACGTTATATTAGTATGTCGCGTCTCAAGTCTCTTTAACGCGTCGCTTCGATTACCATGCTTATCTCGCGTCACAAGTCTCTTTAACTCGTCATTGTGATTACCTCAACATGGTTAGGTTAGGTTACGCAAAGTGTGCGTGAAAAGAAACGCTAGATCTGTATATCCTACCTCAAGTCTCACTAACGCGTCGTTCCGATTTTCTAAGCATGGTTAGGTTATATTACGCAAAGTGTGCGTGAAAAGTGACGCTAGATTAGTATGACTCGTGTCAAGTCTCTTTAACACGTCGTTAAAGGGTGCATAAAAAAGTGACGGTAGATTAGTATATTGCTTCTGAAGTCTCTTTAACACGTCGTTCCAATTACCTAAGCATGGAAAGCTTATATTACGCAAAGTGTGCTGAAACGTGACGGTAGATTAGTATATCGCGTCTCAAGTCTCTTTAATGTGTCGTTTTGATGACCTAACCATGGATTGGTTATGTTACGCAAGGTGTGCGTGAAAAGTGACGCTAGATTAGTATGTCACATCTCAATGCCCTTTAACGCGTCGTTCCGTTTACCTAAGCATGGTTAGATTATATTACGCAATGTTTGTGTGAAAAGTGACGCTATATTAGTATCTTGCGTCTCAAGTCTCTTTAACGCGTCGTTTTGATCACCATGCTTATTAACCCGTCGTTCCGATTACCTAGGCATAATTAGATTATATTACGCATAGTGTGTGTGAAACGTTACGCTAGATTAATATGTCGCTACTCAAGTCCCTATGATGCGTCGTTCTGATTACCTAAGCATGCGCAATAAGTGACGCTAGATTAGTATGGCGCGTTTCAAGTCTCTTTAACGCATCGTTTCGATTACTGTGCTTATGTCGCGTCACAAGTATCTCTAACGCGTCGTTCTGATTACCTAAGCATGATTAGATTATATATTACGCAAAGTGTGCGTGAAAAAGTGACAATGTATTAGTATGTAGCATCTCAAGTCTTTTTAACGCGTCGCAAAGTGTGCGTGAAAAGTGACGCTAGATTAGTATGACGCGTCTCAAGTCTCTTTAATGCGTATTCTGATTACCTTAGCATGGTTAGGTTATATTACGTGAAGTGTGCGTGAAAAGGGACGCTAGATTAGTATGTCGCATCTCAAGTCCTTTAACGCGTCTTTCCGATTATGTAAGCATGGTTAGGTTATACTACGCAAAGTGTGCGTGAAAAGTGATGCTAGATTAATGTGTCGCTACTCAAGTCTCTTTAATGCGTCGTTCCGATTTCCTAAGCATGGTTAGGTTATAGTACGCAAAGTTTGCGTGAAAAGTGACGCCATATTAGTATGTCGCCTCTGAAGTCTCTTTAACGCGTCGTTTCGATTATCTAAGCATGGTTAGGTTATTTACGAAAAGTGTGCGTGAAAAATGATGGTACATTTGTATGTCGTGTCTCAAGTCTCTTTAACGCATTGTACCGATTAACTAAGGATGGTTAGGTTACTTCACGAAAAGTGTGCGTGAAAAGTAACAAACATTAGTATGTCGCGTCTCAAGTCTATTTAACGCTTTATTCCGATTACCTAAGCATGGTTAGGTTATATTACGCAAAGAGTGCATGGAAAGCGACGCTAGATTAGTATGTCGCATCTCAATTCTCTTTAACGCGTTGTACCAATTACCTGAGCATGGCTAGGTTATTTTACAGAAAGTGTACGTGAAATGTGACGCTAGATTAGTATGTCGCGTCTTAAGTCTATTTAACGCGTCGTTCTGATTATCAAAGCATGGTTAGGTTATATTATGCGAAGTGTTCGTGAAAAGTTACGCTAGATTAATATGTTGCGTCTCAATTCTCTTTAACGTGTTGTTCCGATTACCTAAGCATGGTTAGGTTATATTATTCAAAGTTTGCGTGAAAAGTTACGCTAGATTAGTATGTCGCGTCTCAAGTCTCTTTATCGCCTCTTTCCGACTACCTAGGCATGGTTAGGTTATATTACGCAAAGTGTGCGTGAAAAGCGACGCTAGATTAGTATGTCCAGTCTCAAGTCTCTTTAACGCGTCGTTCCGATTACCTAAGCATGGTTAGGTTATATTACGCAAAGTGTGCTTAAAAAGTGACGCTAGATTAGTTTGTTTCATCTCAAGTCTCTTTTACAAGTCGTTGCGAGTACCATACTTATCTCGCGTCACAAGTCTCTTTAACGCGTCGTTCCGATTACCATACTTATCTCGCGTCACAAGTCTCTTTATCGCGTCGTTCCGATTACCTAAGCATGATTAGGTTATATTACGCAAAGCGTGCGTGAAAAGTGACACTAGATTAGTATGTCGCGTCTCAAGTCTCTCTAACGCGTCGTTCCGATTTCCTAAGCATAGTTACGTTATATTACGCAACGCGTGCGTAAAAAAGTGACGCTAGATTAATATTGCACGTCTCAAGTCTCTTTAACGCGTCGTTTCGATTACCATGCTTATGTCGCGTCACAAGTCTCTCGAACATGTCGTTCTGATTACCTAAGCATGGTTAGGTTATATTACGCAAAGTGTGCGTAGAAAATGACAATAGATTAGTATGTAGCGTCTCAAGTCTATTTAACGCGCCGTTCCAATTATATAAGCATGGTTAGGTTATATTAAGCAGAGTGTACGTGAAAAATGACAATAGATTAGTATGTCGCGTCTAACGCGTTGTTCCGATTACCTTAGCATGGTTAGTTTATATTACGCATAGTGTGCGTGGGAAGTGACGCTAGATTAGTATGTCGCGTCTCAAGTCTCCATACGCATCGTTCCGATTTCCTAAGCATGGTTATGTTATATTACGCGTCTCAAGTCTCTTGAACGCGTCGTTTCAATTACCATGCTTATGTCGCGTCACAAGTCTCTCTAACGCGTCGTTCCAATTTCCTAAGCATGGTTAGGTTATATTACGCAAAGTGTGCGTGAAAAGTGACGCTAGATTAGTATGTCTAGTCTTAAGTCTCTTTAACGCGTCGTTCCGATTACCTAAGCATGGTTAGGTTATATTACGCAAAGTGTGCTTAAAAAGTAACGCTAGATTAGTTTGTTTAGTCTCAAGTCTGTTTTACAAGTCGTTGCGAGTACCATACTTATCTCGCGTCACAATTCTCTTTAACGCGTGGTTCCGATTACCATACTTATCTCGCGTCACAAGTCTCTTTATCGCGTCGTTTCGATTACCTAAGCATGGTTAGGTTATATTACGCAAACAGTGCGTGAAAAGTAACGTTAAATTAGTATGTCTCTTCTCAAGTCTCTCTAATGCGTGGTCCAATTTCCTAACAATGGTTAGGTAATTTTACGCAAGGTGTGATTGAAAAGTGACGCTAGATTAGTATGTCCAGTCTCTTTAACGCGTCGTTCCGATTACCTATGCATGGTTAGGTTATATTACGCAAAGTGAGCGTAAAAAGTGACGCTAGATTAGTTTTTTTTTATCTCAAGTCTCTTTAACGCGTAGTTTCGATTACTATACTTATCTCGCGTCACAAGTCTCTTTAACGCGTCGTTCTGAGCATTGAAGATTTTTCGTACTTTCTCATTCCGGAAGGACTACTTTTTTTTCTTCCTCTCTTCAAGAGTTTCTCTTGGGCGCTTAGGTTCATCCTCACCTTCGCCGAACACAGGCTTCTTAGTCTTGGCCGGGAGCATTACCTAAGCATGGTTAGGTTATATTACGCAAAGAGTGCGTGAATAGTGACGCTATATTAGTATGTCGCGTCTCAAGTCTCTCTAACGCGTCGTTCCAATTACCTAAGCATGGTTAGGTTATATTATGCAAAGCGTGCGTGAAAAGTGACACTAGATTAGTATGTCGCGTCTCAAGTCTCTCTAACTCGTCGTTCCGATTTCTTAAGCATAGTTATGTTATATTACGCAACACGTGCGTAAAAAAGTGACGCTAGATTAATATTGCACGTCTCAAGTCTCTTTAACGCGTCGTTTCGATTACCATTCTTATGTCGCGTCACAAGTCTCTCGAACGTGTCGTTCTGATTACCTAAGCATGGTTAGGTTATATTACGCAAAGTGTGCGTAGAAAATGACAATAGATTAGTATGTAGCGTCTCAAGTCTATTTAACGCGTCGTTCCAATTACTTAAGCATGGTTAGGTTATATTACGCATAGTTTGCGTCGAAAGTGACGCTAGATTAGTATGTCGCGTCTCAATTCTCTTTATCGCGTTATTCCGATCATCTAAGAATGGTTAGAGGTTATATTAGGCAAAGCGTGCGTGAAAAGTGACAATAGATTAGTATGTCGCGTCAAATGTCTATTTAACGCGTCGTTCCTTATACCTAAGCATGGTTAGGTTATATTACGCAAGGTGTGCGTGAAAAGTGACGCTAGATTAGTATGTCGCGTCTCAAGGCTCTTTAATGCGTCATTCCGATTACCTAAGCATAGTTAGGTTATAAAACGCAAAGTTTGCGTGGAAAGTGACGCTAGATTAGTATGTCGCGTGTCAAGGCTCTTTAACGCGTCGTTCTGATTATCTAAGCACGGTTTGGTTATAGTACGCGAAGTGTGCGTAAAAATGATCAGTAGATTAGTATATTGAGTCTCAAGTCTCTTTAACGCGTCGTTCCTATTACCTAAGCATGATTAGGTTATATTACGCAAGGTGGGCGTGAAAAGTGACGCTAGATTAGCATGTCGCGTATCAAGGCTCTTTAATGCAACGTTCCGATTACCTAAGCATGATTAGGTTATACTACGCAAAGTTTGCGTGAAAAGTGACCCTAGATTAGTATGTCGCTTCTCAAGTCTCCGTAACGCGTCGTTTCGATTACCTTGCTTATGTCGCGTCACAAGTCTCTCTAACGCGTCGTTCCGATTACCTAAGCATGGTTAGGTTATAGTACGCAAAGTGTTCGTAAAAAGGATCAATAGGTAAGTATGTCGCGTCTCAAGTCTCTTTAACGCGTCGTTCCTATTACCTAAGAATGGTTAGGTTATATTACGCAAAATGTGCTTGAAAAGTGACGCTAGATTAGTATGTCAAGTCTCCAATCTATTTCACGAGTCGTTCCGATTACCTAAGCATGGTTAGGTTATATCACGCAAAGTGTGCGTAAAAAGTGACACTAGATTAGTATGTTTCATATCAAGTCTCTTTAACGCGTCGTTTCGATCACCATACTTATCTCGCGTCACAAGTCTCTTTTACGCGTTGTTCCGATTACCTAAGCATGGTTAGGTTATATTACGCAAAGTGTGCGTGAAAAGTGAGGTTAGATTAGAATGTCGCGTCTCAATTCTCTCTAACGCGTCGTTCCGATTTCCTAAGCATGGTTAGGTTATAATACGTAAAGTGTGCGTGAAAAGTGACACTAGATTAGTATGTCACGTCTCAAGTCTCTCTAACGCGTCGTTCCCATTTCCTAAGCATGGTTAAGTTATATTACGCAACGCATGCGTAAAAAGTGACGCTAGATTAATATTTTGCCTCTCAAGTCTCTTTAACGCGTCATTTCGATTACCGTGCTTATGTTGCGTCACAAGTCTCTCTAATGCGTCATTTCGATTAGATAAGCATGGTTAGGTTATAGTACGCAAAGTGTGCGTGGAAAGGAGCAATATTTTAGTATGTCGCGTCTCAAGTCTCTTTAACGCGTCGTTCTAATTACTTAAGTATGGTTAGGTTATATTACGCAAAGTGTGCGTGAAAAGTGACGCTAGATTAGTATGTCCAGTCTCAAGTCTCTTTAACGCGTCGTTCCGATTATCTAAGCATGGTTAGGTTATATTACGCAAAGTGTGCGTAAAAAGTGAGGCTAGATTAGTTTGTTTTGTCCCAATTCTCTTTAACGTGTCGTTTCGATTACTATATTTATCTCGCGTCACAAGTCTCTTTAACGCGTCGTTCCGATTACCTAGGCATGGTTAGGTTATATGACGCAAAGTGTGTGTGAAAAGTGACTTTAGATTAGTATGTCGCATCTCAAGTCTCTCTAACGCGTCGTTCCGATTTCCTAAGCATGGTTAGGTTATATTACGCAAAGTGTCCGCGAAAAGTGACACTAGATTAGTATGTCGCTTCTCAAGTCTCTCTAACGCGTCGTTCCGATATCATAAGCATGAATATGTTATATTACGCAATGCGTGCATAAAAAGTGACGCTAGATTAATATTGCGCGTCTCAAGTCTCTTTAACGCGTTGTTTCGATTACCATGCTTATGTCGCGTCACAAGTCTCTCGAACACGTAGTTCCGATTACCTTAGCATGGTTAGGTTATATTACACAAAGTGTGCGTTGAAAATGACAATAGATTAGTATGTCGCATTTCAAGTCTATTTAACGCATCGTTCGAATTACTTAAGCATGGTTAGGTTATATTAGGCAGAGTGTACGTGAAAAATGACAATAGATTAGTATGTCGCGTCTTAAGTCTATCTAACGCGTTGTTCCGATTACCTTAGCATAGTTAGGTTATATTACGCAAACTGTGCGTGAAAAATGACGCTAGATTAGTATGTCGCATCTCAATTCTCTTTATCGCGTTGTTCCAATTATCTAAGCATGGTTAGGGTATATTATGCAAAGCGTATGTGAAAAGTGACATTAGATTAGTATGTCGCGTCTAAAGTCTATTTAACGCGTCGTTCCTATTACCTAAGAATGGTTAGGTTATATTACGCAGTGTACGTGAAAAGTGACGCTAGATTAGCATGTCGCGTCTCAAGGTTCTTTAATGCGTCGTTCCGATTACCTAAGCATGGTTAGGTTATAATACGGAAAGTTTGCGTGAAAAGTGACGCTAGATTAGTATGTCGCGTGTCAAGGCTCTTTAACACGTCGTTCCGATTACCTAAGCTTGGTTAGGCTGTACGCAAAGTGTGCGTAAAAAGGATCAATATATTATTATGTCGCGTCTCAAGTCTCTTTATCGCATTGTTCCTATTAAATAAGCATGGTTAGGTTATATTACGCAAAGTGTGCGTGAAAAGTGACGCTAGATTAGTATGTCCAGGCTTAAATCTCTTTAAAGCGTTGTTCTGATTACCTAAGCATGGTTAGGTTCTATTATGTGTGAAAAAAGTGACGCTAGATTAGTATGTTTCGTCTCCAGTCTCTTTAATGCGTCGTTTTGCTTACCATACATATCTCGCGTCACAAGTCTCTTTAACGCGTCGTTCCGATTACCTAAGCACGGTTAGGTTATATTACGCAATGTGTGCGTGAAAAGTGACGTTTGTTTAGTACGTCGCGTCTAAAGTCTCTCTAACGCGTCGTACCGATTTCCTAAGCATGGCTAGGTTATATTACGCAAAGTGTGTGTGAACAGTGACACTAGATTAGTATGTCGCGTCTCAAGTCTCCATACGCGTTGTTCCGATTTCCTAAGCATGGTTATGTTATATTACGCAAAGTGTGCGTAAAAAGTGACGCTACATTTATATTGCGCGTCTCAAGTCTCTTGAACGCGTCGTTTCGATTATCATGCTTATGTCGCGTCACAAGTCTCTCTAACGCGTCGTTGCGATTTCCTAAGCATGGTTAGGTTATATTACGCAAAGTGTGCGTGAAAAGTTACGCTAGATTAGTATGTCACATCTCAATGCCCTTTAACGCGTCGTTCCGTTTACCTAAGCATTGTTAGATTATATTACGCAATGTTTGTGTGAAAAGTGACGCTATATTAGTATCTTGCGTCTCAAGTCTCTTTAACGCGTCGTTTTGATTACCATGCTTATTAACCCGCCGTTCCGATTACCTAAGCATAGTTAGATTATATTACGCATAGTGTGCGTCAAACGTTACGCTAGATTAATATGTCGCTACTCAAGTCTCTATGATGCGTCGTTCTGATTACCTAAGCATGCGCAATAAGTGACGCTAGATTAGTATGGCGCGTTTCAAGTCTCTTTAACGCATCGTTTCGATTACTGTGCTTATGTCGCGTCACAAGTATCTCTAACTCGTTGTTCTGATTACCTAAGCATGATTAGATTATATATTACGCAAAGTGTGCGTGAAAAGTGACAATGTATTAGTATGTAGCATCTCAAGTCTTTTTTCGCGTCGTTCCGATCACCTAGGCATGGTTAGGTTATTTTACGCAAAGTGTGCGTGAAAAGTGACGCTAGATTAGTATGACGCGTCTCAAGTCTCTTTAATGCGTATTCCGATTACCTTCATTGTTAGGTTATATTACGTGAAGTGTGCGTGAAAAGGGACGCTAGATTAGTATGTCGCATCTCAAGTCCTTTAACGCGTCTTTCCGATTATGTAAGCATGGTTAGGTTATACTACGCAAAGTGTGCGTGAAAAGTGATGCTAGATTAATGTGTCGCTACTCAAGTCTCTTTAATGCGTCGTTCCGATTTCCTAAGCATGGTTAGGTTATAGTACGCAAAGTTTGCGTGAAAAGTGACGCCATATTAGTATGTCGCCTCTGAAGTCTCTTTAACGCGTCGTTCCAATTATCTAAGCATGGTTAGGTTATTTACGAAAAGTGTGCGTGAAAAATGATGGTACATTTGTATGTCGTGTCTCAAGTCTCTTTAACGCATTGTACCGATTAACTAAGGATGGTTAGGTTACTTCACGAAAAGTGTGCGTGAAAAGTAACAAACATTAGTATGTCGCGTCTCAAGTCTATTTAACGCTTTATTCCAATTACCTAAGCATGGTTAGGTTATATTACGCAAAGAGTGCATGGAAAGCGACGCTAGATTAGTATGTCGCATCTCAATTCTCTTTAACGCGTTGTACCAATTACCTGAGCATGGTTAGGTTACTTTACAGAAAGTGTACGTGAAATGTGACACTAGATTAGTATGTCGCGTCTTAAGTCTATTTAACGCGTCGTTCTGATTATCAAAGCATGGTTAGGTTATATTATGCGAAGTGTGCGTGAAAAGTTACGCTAGATTAGTATGTTGCGTCTCAATTCTCTTTAATGTGTTGTTCCGATTACCTAAGCATGGTTAGGTTATATTATTCAAAGTTTGCGTGAAAAGTTACGCTAGATTAGTATGTCGCGTCTCAAGTTTCTTTATCGCCTCTCTCCGACTACCTAGGCATGTTTAGTTATATTACGCAAAGTGTGCGTGAAAAGCGACGCTAGATTAGTATGTCCAGTCTCAAGTCTCTTTAACGCGTCGTTCCGATTACCTAAGCATGGTTAGGTTATATTACGCAAAGTGTGCTTAAAAAGTGACGCTAGATTAGTTTGTTTCGTCTCAAGTCTCTTTTACAAGTCGTTGCGAGTACCATACGTATCTCGCGTCACAAGTCTCTTTAACGCGTCGTTCCGATTACCATACCTATCTCGTGTCACAAGTCTCTTTAACGCGTCGTTCCGATTACCATACTTATCTCGCGTCACAAGTCTCTTTATCGCGTCGTTTCGTTTACCTAAGCATGGTTAGGTTATCGTACGCAAACAGTGCGTGAAAAGTAACGTTAAATTAGTATGTCTCGTCTCAAGTCTCTCTAACGCGTTGTCCAATTTCCTAACAGTGGTTAGGTTATTTTACGCAAAGCGTGCGTGAAAAGTGACGTTAGATTAGTATGTCCAGTCTCTTTAACGCGTCGTTCCGATTACCTATGCATGGTTAGGTTATAATACGCAAAGTGAGCGTAAAAAGTGATGCTAGATTAGTTTGTTTCGTCTCAAGTCTCTTTAACGCGTAGCTTCGATTACTATACTTATCTCGCGTCACAAGTCTCTTTAACGGGTCGTTCTGATTACCTAAGCATGGTTAGGTTATATTACACAAAGAGTGCGTGAATAGTGACGCTATATTAGTATGTCGCGTCTCAAGTCTCTCTAACGCGTCGTTCCAATTTCCTAAGCATGGTTAGGTTATATTATGCAAAGCGTGCGTGAAAAGTGACACTAGATTAGTATGTCGCATCTCAAGTCTCTCAAACGCGTCGTTCCGATTTCCTAAGCATAGTTATGTTATATTACACAAAGGGTGCATAAAAAGTGACGGTAGATTAGTATATCGCTTCTGAAGTCTCTTTAACACGTCGTTCCAATTATCTAAGCATGGAAAGCTTATATTACGCAAAGTGTGCTGAAAAGTGACGGTAGATTAGTATATCGCGTCACAAGTCTCTCTAACGCGTCGTTGCGATTTCCTAAGCATGGTTAGGTTATATTACGCAAAGTGTGCGTGAAAAGTTACGCTAGATTAGTATGTCACATCTCAATGCCCTTTAACGCGTCGTTCCGTTTACCTAAGCATTGTTAGATTATATTACGCAATGTTTGTGTGAAAAGTGACGCTATATTAGTATCTTGCGTCTCAAGTCTCTTTAACGCGTCGTTTTGATTACCATGCTTATTAACCCGCCGTTCCGATTACCTAAGCATAGTTAGATTATATTACGCATAGTGTGCGTCAAACGTTACGCTAGATTAATATGTCGCTACTCAAGTCTCTATGATGCGTCGTTCTGATTACCTAAGCATGCGCAATAAGTGACGCTAGATTAGTATGGCGCGTTTCAAGTCTCTTTAACGCATCGTTTCGATTACTGTGCTTATGTCGCGTCACAAGTATCTCTAACTCGTTGTTCTGATTACCTAAGCATGATTAGATTATATATTACGCAAAGTGTGCGTGAAAAGTGACAATGTATTAGTATGTAGCATCTCAAGTCTTTTTTCGCGTCGTTCCGATCACCTAGGCATGGTTAGGTTATTTTACGCAAAGTGTGCGTGAAAAGTGACGCTAGATTAGTATGACGCGTCTCAAGTCTCTTTAATGCGTATTCCGATTACCTTCATTGTTAGGTTATATTACGTGAAGTGTGCGTGAAAAGGGACGCTAGATTAGTATGTCGCATCTCAAGTCCTTTAACGCGTCTTTCCGATTATGTAAGCATGGTTAGGTTATACTACGCAAAGTGTGCGTGAAAAGTGATGCTAGATTAATGTGTCGCTACTCAAGTCTCTTTAATGCGTCGTTCCGATTTCCTAAGCATGGTTAGGTTATAGTACGCAAAGTTTGCGTGAAAAGTGACGCCATATTAGTATGTCGCCTCTGAAGTCTCTTTAACGCGTCGTTCCAATTATCTAAGCATGGTTAGGTTATTTACGAAAAGTGTGCGTGAAAAATGATGGTATATTTGTATGTCGTGTCTCAAGTCTCTTTAACGTATTGTACCGATTAACTAAGGATGGTTAGGTTACTTCACGAAAAGTGTGCGTGAAAAGTAACAAACATTAGTATGTCGCGTCTCAAGTCTATTTAACGCTTTATTCCAATTACCTAAGCATGGTTAGGTTATATTACGCAAAGAGTGCATGGAAAGCGACGCTAGATTAGTATGTCGCATCTCAATTCTCTTTAATGCGTTGTACCAATTACCTGAGCATGGTTAGGTTACTTTACAGAAAGTGTACGTGAAATGTGACGCTAGATTAGTATGTCGCGTCATAAGTCTATTTAACGCGTCGTTCTTATTATCAAAGCATGGTTAGGTTATATTATGCGAAGTGTGCGTGAAAAGTTACGCTAGATTAGTATGTTGCGTCTCAATTCTCTTTAATGTGTTGTTCCGATTACCTAAGCATGGTTAGGTTATATTATTCAAAGTTTGCGTGAAAAGTTACGCTAGATTAGTATGTCGCGTCTCAAGTCTCTTTATCGCCTCTTTCCGACTACCTAGGCATGGTTAGGTTATATTACGCCAAGTGTGCGTGAAAAGAGACGCTAGATTAGTATGTCCAGTCTCAAGTCTCTTTAACGCGTCGTTCCGATTACCTAAGCATGGTTAGGTTATATTACGCAAAGTGTGCTTAAACAGTGACGCTAGATTAGGTTGTTTCGTCTCAAGTCTCTTTTACAAGTCGTTGCGAGTACCATACATATCTCGCGTCACAAGTCTCTTTAACGCGTCGTTCCGATTACCATACTTATCTCGCGTCACAAGTCTCTTTATCGCGTTGTTCCGATTACCTAAGCATAGTTAGGTTATATTACGCAAACAATGCGTGAAAAGTAACGTTAAATTAGTATGTCTCGTCTCAAGTCTCTCTAACGCGTTGTCCAATATCCTAACAATGGTTAGGTTATTTTACGCAAAGTGTGCGTGAAAAGTGACGCTAGATTAGTATGTCCAGCCTCTTTAACGCGTCGTTCCGATTACCTATGCATGGTTAGCTTATATTACGCAAAGTGAGCGTAAAAAGTGACGCTAGATTAGTTTGTTTCGTCTCAAGTCTCTTTAACGCGTAGTTTCGATTACTATACTTATCTCGCGTCACAAGTCTCTTTAACGCGTAGTTCTGATTATCTAAGCATGATTAGGTTATATTACGCAAAGCGTGCGTGAAAAGTGACACTAGATTAGTATGTCGCGTCTCAAGTCTCTCTAACGCGTCGTTCCGATTTCCTAAGCATAGTTACGATATATTACGCAACGCGTGCGTATAAAAGTGACGCTAGATTAATATTGCACGTCTCAAGTCTCTTTAACGCGTCGTTTCGATTACCATGCTTATGTCGCGTCACAAGTCTCTCGAACATGTCGTTCTGATTACCTAAGCATGGTTAGGTTATATTACGCAAAGTGTGTGTAGAAAATGACAATAGATTAGTATGTAGCGTCTCAAGTCTATTTAACGCGTCGTTCCAATTACATAAGCATGGTTAGGTTATATAACGCAGAGTGTACGTGAAAAATTACAATAGATTAGTATGTCGCGTCTAACGCGTTGTTCCGATTACCTTAGCATGGTTAGTTTATATTACGCATAGTGTGCGTGGGAAGTGACGCTAGATTAGTATGTCGCGTCTCAAGTCTCCATACGCGTCGTTCCGATTTCCTAAGCATGGTTATGTTATATTAGGCAAAGTGTGCGTAAAAAGTGACGCGAGATTAATATTGCGCGTCTCAAGTCTCTTGAACGCGTCGTTTCGATTATCATGCTTATGTCGCGTCACAAGTCTCTCTAACGCGTCGTTCCAATTTCCTAAGCATGGTTAGGTTATATTACGCAAAGTGTGCGTGAAAAGTGACGCTAGATTAGTATGTCTAGTCTCAAGTCTCTTTAACGCGTCGTTCCGATTACCTAAGCATGGTTAGGTTATATTACGCAAAGTGTGCTTAAAAAGTAACGCTAGATTAGTTTGTTTAGTCTCAAGTCTCTTTTACAAGTCGTTGCGAGTACCATACTTATCTCGCGTCACAAGTCTCTTTAACGCGTGGTTCCGATTACGATACTTATCTCGCGTCACAAGTCTCTTTATCGCGTCGTTTCGATTACCTAAGCATGGTTAGGTTATATTACGCAAACAGTGCGTGAAAAGTAACGTTAAATTAGTATGTCTCGTCTCAAGTCTCTTTAATGCGTTGTCAAATTTCCTAACAATTGTTAGGTAATTTTACGCAAGGTGTGAGTGAAAAGTGACGCTAGATTAGTATGTCCAGTCTCTTTAACGCGTCGTTCCGATTACCTATGCATGGTTAGGTTATATTACGCAAAGTGAGCGTAAAAAGTGACGCTAGATTAGTTTTTTTATCTCAAGTCTCTTTAACGCGTAGTTTCGATTACTATACTTATCTCGCGTCACAAGTCTCTTTAACGCGTCGTTCTGAGCATTGAAGATTTTTCGTACTTTCTCATTCCGGAAGGACTACTTTTTTTTCTTCCTCTCTTCAAGAGTTTCTCTTGGGCGCTTAGGTTCATCCTCACCTTCGCCGAACACAGGCTTCTTAGTCTTGGCCGGGAGCATTACCTAAGCATGGTTAGGTTATATTACGTAAAGAGTGCGTGAATAGTGACGCTATATTAGTATGTCGCGTCTCAAGTCTCTCTAACGCGTCGTTCCAATTACCTAAGCATGGTTAGGTTATATTATGCAAAGCGTGCGTGAAAAGTGACACTAGATTAGTATGTCGCGTCTCAAGTCTCTCTAATGCGTCGTTCCGATTTCTTAAGCATAGTTATGTTATATTACGCAACACGTGCGTAAAAAAGTGACGCTAGATTAGCATGTCGCGTATCAAGGCTCTTTAATGCATTGTTCCGATAAGCATGATTAGGTTATACAACGCAAAGTTTGCGTGAAAAGTGACCCTAGATTAGTATGTCGCTTCTCAAGTCTCCGTAACGCGTCGTTTCGATTACCTTGCTTATGTCGCGTCACAAGTCTCTCTAACGCGTCGTTCCGATTATCTAAGCATGGTTAAGTTATAGTACGCAAAGTGTTCGTAAAAAGGATCAATAGGTAAGTATGTCGCGTCTCTAGTCTCTTTAACGCGTTGTTCCTATTACCTAAGAATGGTTAGGTTATATTATGCAAAATGTGCTTGAAAAGTGACGCTAGATTAGTATGTCAAGTCTCCAATCTCTTTTACGCGTCGTTCCGATTACCTAAGCATGGTTAGGTTATATTACGCAAAGTGTGCGTAAAAAGTGACACTAGATTAGTATGTTTCATATCAAGTCTCTTTAACGCGTCGTTTCGATCACCATACTTATCTCGCGTCACAAGTCTCTTTAACGCGTCGTTCCGATTACCTAAGCATGGTTAGGTTATATTACGCAAAGTGTGCGTGAAAAGTGAGGTCAGATTAGAATGTCGCGTCTCAATTCTCTCTAACACGTCGTTCCGATTTCCTAAGCATGGTTAGGTTATAATACGTAAAGTGTGCGTGAAAAGTGACACTAGATTAGTATGTCACGTCTCAAGTCTCTCTAACGCGTCGTTCCCATTTCCTAAGCATGGTTATGTTATATTACACAACGCATGCGTAAAAAGTGACGCTAGATTAATATTTTGCCTCTCAAGTCTCTGTAACGCGTCATTTCTTATGTTGCGTCACAAGTCTCTCTAACGCGTCATTTCGATTAGATAAGCATGGTTAGGTTATAGTACGCAAAGTGTGCGTGGAAAGGAGCAATAGTTTAGTATGTCGCGTCTCAAGTCTCTTTAACGCGTCGTTCTAATTACTTAAGTATGGTTAGGTTATATTGCGCAAAGTGTGCGTGAAAAGTGACGCTAGATTAGTATGTCCAGTCTCAAGTCTCTTTAACGCGTCGTTCCGATTATCTAAGCATGGTTAGGTTATATTACGCAAAGTGTGCGTAAAAAGTGAGGCTAGATTAGTTTGTTTTGTCCCAATTCTCTTTAACGTGTCGTTTCGATTACTATATTTATCTCGCGTCACAAGTCTCTTTAACGCGTCGTTCCGATTACCTAAACATGGTTAGGTTATATGACGCAAAGTGTGTGTGAAAAGTGACTTTAGATTAGTATGTCGCATCTCAAGTCTCTCTAACGCGTCGTTCCGATTTCCTAAACATGGTTAGGTTATATTACGCAAAGTGTCCGCGAAAAGTGACACTAGATTAGTATGTCGCTTCTCAAGTCTCTCTAACGCGTCGTTCCGATATCATAAGCATGAATATGTTATATTACGCAATGCGTGCATAAAAAGTGACGCTAGATTAATATTGCGCGTCTCAAGTCTCTTTAACGCGTTGTTTCGATTACCATGCTTATGTCGCGTCACAAGTCTCTCGAACACGTAGTTCCGATTACCTTAGCATGGTTAGGTTATATTACACAAAGTGTGCGTTGAAAATGACAATAGATTAGTATGTCGCATTTCAAGTCTATTTAACGCATCGTTCGAATTACTTAAGCATGGTTAGGTTATATTAGGCAGAGTGTACGTGAAAAATGACAATAGATTAGTATGTCGCGTCTTAAGTCTATCTAACGCGTTGTTCCGATTACCTTAGCATAGTTAGGTTATATTACGCAAACTGTGCGTGAAAAATGACGCTAGATTAGTATGTCGCATCTCAATTCTCTTTATCGCGTTGTTCCAATTATCTAAGCATGGTTAGGGTATATTATGCAAAGCGTATGTGAAAAGTGACATTAGATTAGTATGTCGCGTCTAAAGTCTATTTAACGCGTCGTTCCTATTACCTAAGAATGGTTAGGTTATATTACGCAGTGTACGTGAAAAGTGACGCTAGATTAGCATGTCGCGTCTCAAGGTTCTTTAATGCGTCGTTCCGATTACCTAAGCATGGTTAGGTTGTAATACGGAAAGTTTGCGTGAAAAGTGACGCTATATTAGTATGTCGCGTGTCAAGGCTCTTTAACACGTCGTTCCGATTACCTAAGCTTGGTTAGGCTGTACGCAAAGTGTGCGTAAAAAGGATCAATATATTATTATGTCGCGTCTCAAGTCTCTTTATCGCATTGTTCCTATTAAATAAGCATGGTTAGGTTATATTACGCAAAGTGTGCGTGAAAAGTAACGCTAGATTAGTATGTCCAGGCTTAAATCTCTTTAAAGCGTTGTTCTGATTACCTAAGCATGGTTAGGTTCTATTATGTGTGAAAAAAGTGACGCTAGATTAGTATGTTTCGTCTCCAGTCTCTTTAATGCGTCGTTTTGCTTACCATACATATCTCGCGTCACAAGTCTCTTTAACGCGTCGTTCCGATTACCTAAGCACGGTTAGGTTATATTACGCAATGTGTGCGTGAAAAGTGACGTTTGTTTAGTACGTCGCGTCTAAAGTCTCTCTAACGCGTCGTACCGATTTCCTAAGCATGGCTAGGTTATATTACGCAAAGTGTGTGTGAACAGTGACACTAGATTAGTATGTCGCGTCTCAAGTCTCCATACGCGTCGTTCCGATTTCCTAAGCATGGTTATGTTATATTACGCAAAGTGTGCGTAAAAAGTGACGCTAGATTAATATTGCGCGTCTCAAGTCTCTTGAACGCGTCGTTTCGATTATCATGCTTATGTCGCGTCACAAGTCTCTCTAACGCGTCGTTGCGATTTCCTAAGCATGGTTAGGTTATATTACGCAAAGTGTGCGTGAAAAGTGACGCTAGATTAGTATGTCCAGTCTCAAGTCTCTTTAACGCGTCGTTCCGATTACCAAAGCATGGTTAGGTTATATTACGCAAAGTGTGCTTAAAAAGTGACGCTAGATTAGTTTGTTTCGTCTCAAGTCTCTTTTACAAGTCGTTGCGAGTACCATACGTATCTCGCGTCACAAGTCTCTTTAACGCGTCGTTCCGATTACCATACCTATCTCGCGTCACAAGTCTCTTTAACGCGTCGTTCCGATTACCATACTTATCTCGCGTCACAAGTCTCTTTATCGCGTCGTTTCGATTACCTAAGCATGGTTAGGTTATAGTACGCAAACAGTGCGTGAAAAGTAACGTTAAATTAGTATGTCTCGTCTCAAGTCTCTCTAACGCGTTGTCCAATTTCCTAACAGTGGTTAGGTTATTTTACGCAAAGCGTGCGTGAAAAGTGACGCTAGATTAGTATGTCCAGTCTCTTTAACGCGTCGTTCCGATTACCTATGCATGGTTAGGTTATAATACGCAAAGTGAGCGTAAAAAGTGATGCTAGATTAGTTTGTTTCGTTTCAAGTCTCTTTAACGCGTAGCTTCGATTACTATACTTATCTCGCGTCACAAGTCTCTTTAACGGGTCGTTCTGATTACCTAAGCATGGTTAGGTTATATTACACAAAGAGTGCGTGAATAGTGACGCTATATTAGTATGTCGCGTCTCAAGTCTCTCTAACGCGTCGTTCCAATTTCCTAAGCATGGTTAGGTTATATTATGCAAAGCGTGCGTGAAAAGTGACACTAGATTAGTATGTCGCATCTCAAGTCTCTCAAACGCGTCGTTCCGATTTCCTAAGCATAGTTATGTTATATTACACAAAGGGTGCATAAAAAAGTGACGGTAGATTAGTATATCGCTTCTGAAGTCTCTTTAACACGTCGTTCCAATTATCTAAGCATGGAAAGCTTATATTACGCAAAGTGTGCTGAAAAGTGACGGTAGATTAGTATATCGCGTCTCAAGTCTCTTTAATGTGTCGTTTTGATGACCTAATCATGGATTGGTTATGTTACGCAAGGTGTGCGTGAAAAGTGACGCTAGATTAGTATGTCACATCTCAATGCCCTTTAACGCGTCGTTCCGTTTACCTAAGCATTGTTAGATTATATTACGCAATGTTTGTGTGAAAAGTGACGCTATATTAGTATCTTGCATCTCAAGTCTCTTTAACGCGTCGTTTTGATTACCATGCTTATTAACCCGCCGTTCCGATTACCTAAGCATAGTTAGATTATATTACGCATAGTGTGCGTCAAACGTTACGCTAGATTAATATGTCGCTACTCAAGTCTCTATGATGCGTCGTTCTGATTACCTAAGCATGCGCAATAAGTGACGCTAGATTAGTATGGCGCGTTTCAAGTCTCTTTAACGCATCGTTTCGATTGTTGTGCTTATGTCGCGTCACAAGTATCTCTAACGCGTCGTTCTGATTACCTAAGCATGATTAGATTATATATTATGCAAAGTGTGCATGAAAAGTGACAATGTATTAGTATGTAGCATCTCAAGTCTTTTTAACGCGTCGTTCCGATTACCTAGGCATGGTTAGGTTATGTTACGCAAAGTGTGCGTGAAAAGTGACGCTAGATTAGTATGACGCGTCTCAAGTCTCTTTAATGCGTATTCAGATTACCTTAGCATGGTTAGGTTATATTACGTGAAGTGTGCGTGAAAAGGGACGCTAGATTAGTATGTCGCATCTCAAGTCCTTTAACGCGTCTTTCCGATTATGTAAGCATGGTTAGGTTATACTACGCAAAGTGTGCGTGAAAAGTGATGCTAGATTAATGTGTCGCTACTCAAGTCTCTTTAATGCGTCGTTCCGATTTCCTAAGCATGGTTAGGTTATAGTATGCAAAGTTTGCGTGAAAAGTGACGCCATATTAGTATGTCGCCTCTGAAGTCTCTTTAATGCGTCGTTCCGATTATCTAAGCATGGTTAGGTTATTTACGAAAAGTGTGCGTGAAAAATGATGGTACATTTGTATGTCGTGTCTCAAGTCTCTTTAACGCATTGTACCGATTAACTAAGGATGGTTAGGTCACTTCACGAAAAGTGTGCGTGAAAAGTAACAAACATTAGTATGTCGCATCTCAAGTCTATTTAACGCTTTATTCCGATTACCTAAGCATGGTTAGGTTATATTACGCAAAGAGTGCATGGTAAGCGACGCTAGATTAGTATGTCGCATCTCAATTCTCTTTAATGCGTTGTACCAATTACCTGAGCATGGTTAGGTTACTTTACAGAAAGTGTACGTGAAATGTGACGCTAGATTAGTATGTCGCGTCTTAAGTCTATTTAACGCGTCGTTCTGATTATCAAAGCATGGTTAGGTTATATTATGCGAAGTGTTCGTGAAAAGTTACGCTAGATTAATATGTTGCGTCTCAATTCTCTTTAACGTGTTGTTCCGATTACCTAAGCATGGTTAGGTTATATTATTCAAAGTTTGCGTGAAAAGTTACGCTAGATTAGTATGTCGCGTCTCAAGTCTCTTTATCGCCTCTTTCCGACTACCTAGGCATGGTTAGGTTATATTACGCAAAGTGTGCGTGAAAAGCGACGCTAGATTAGTATGTCCAGTCTCAAGTCTCTTTAACGCGTCGTTCCGATTACCTAAGCATGGTTAGGTTATATTACGCAAAGTGTGCTTAAAAAGTGACGCTAGATTAGTTTGTTTCGTCTCAAGTCTCTTTTACAAGTCGTTGCGAGTACCATACATATCTCGCGTGACAAGTCTCTTTAACGCGTCGTTCCGATTACCATACTTATCTCGCGTCACAAGTCTCTTTATCGCGTTGTTCCGATTACCTAAGCATAGTTAGGTTATATTACGCAAACAATGCGTGAAAAGTAACGTTAAATTAGTATGTCTCGTCTCAAGTCTCTCTAACGCGTTGTCCAATATCCTAACAATGGTTAGGTTATTTTACGCAAAGTGTGCGTGAAAAGTGACGCTAGATTAGTATGTCCAGCCTCTTTAACGCGTCGTTCCGATTACCTATGCATGGTTAGCTTATATTACGCAAAGTGAGCGTAAAAAGTGACGCTAGATTAGTTTGTTTCGTCTCAAGTCTCTTTAACGCGTAGTTTCGATTACTATACTTATCTCGCGTCACAAGTCTCTTTAACGCGTAGTTCTGATTACCTAAGCATGATTAGGTTATATTACGCAAAGCGTGCGTGAAAAGTGACACTAGATTAGTATGTCGCGTCTCAAGTCTCTCTAACGCGTCGTTCCGATTTCCTAAGCATAGTTACGTTATATTACGCAACGCGTGCATAAAAAAGTGACGCTAGATTAATATTGCACGTCTCAAGTCTCTTTAACGCATCGTTTCGATTACCATGCTTATGTCGCGTCACAAGTCTCTCGAACATGTCGTTCTGATTACCTAAGCATGGTTAGGTTATATTACGCAAAGTGTGCGTAGCGTCTCAAGTGTATTTAACGCGTCGTTCCAATTACATAAGCATGGTTAGGTTATATAACGCAGAGTGTACGTGAAAAATGACAATAGATTAGTATGTCGCGTCTAACGCGTTGTTCCGATTACCTTAGCATGGTTAGTTTATATTACGCATAGTGTGCGTGGGAAGTGACGCTAGATTAGTATGTCGTGTCTCAAGTCTCCATACGCGTCGTTCCGATTTCCTAAGCATGGTTATGTTATATTAGGCAAAGTGTGCGTAAAAAGTGACGCGAGATTAATATTGCGCGTCTCAAGTCTATTGAACGCGTCGTTTCGATTATCATGCTTATGTCGCGTCACAAGTCTCTCTAACGCGTCGTTCCAATTTCCTAAGCATGGTTAGGTTATATTACGCAAAGTGTGCGTGAAAAGTGACGCTAGATTAGTATGTCTAGTCTCAAGTCTCTTTAACGCGTCGTTCCGATTACCTAAGCATGGTTAGGTTATATTACGCAAAGTGTGCTTAAAAAGTAACGCTAGATTAGTTTGTTTAGTCTCAAGTCTCTTTTACAAGTCGTTGCGAGTACCATACTTATCTCGCGTCACAAGTCTCTTTAACGCGTGGTTCCGATTACGATACTTATCTCGCGTCACAAGTCTCTTTATCGCGTCGTTTCGATTACCTAAGCATGGTTAGGTTATATTACGCAAACAGTGCGTGAAAAGTAACGTTAAATTAGTATGTCTCGTCTCAAGTCTCTCTAATGCGTTGTCAAATTTCCTAACAATTGTTAGGTAATTTTACGCAAGGTGTGAGTGAAAAGTGACGCTAGATTAGTATGTCCAGTCTCTTTAACGCGTCGTTCCGATTACCTATGCATGGTTAGGTTATATTACGCAAAGTGAGCGTAAAAAGTGACGCTAGATTAGTTTTTTTTATCACAAGTCTCTTTAACGCGTAGTTTCGATTACTATACTTATCTCGCGTCACAAGTCTCTTTAACGCGTCGTTCTGAGCATTGAAGATTTTTCGTACTTTCTCATTCCGGAAGGACTACTTTTTTTTCTTCCTCTCTTCAAGAGTTTCTCTTGGGCGCTTAGGTTCATCCTCACCTTCGCCGAACACAGGCTTCTTAGTCTTGGCCGGGAGCATTACCTAAGCATGGTTAGGTTATATTACGTAAAGAGTGCGTGAATAGTGACGCTATATTAGTATGTCGCGTCTCAAGTCTCTCTAACGCGTCGTTCCAATTACCTAAGCATGGTTAGGTTATATTATGCAAAGCGTGCGTGAAAAGTGACACTAGATTAGTATGTCGCGTCTCAAGTCTCTCTAACGCGTCGTTCCGATTTCTTAAGCATAGTTATGTTATATTACGCAACACGTGCGTAAAAAAGTGACGCTAGATTAATATTGCACGTCTCAAGTCTCTTTAACGCGTCGTTTCGATTACCATTCTTATGTCGCGTCACAAGTCTCTCGAACGTGTCGTTCTGATTACCTAAGCATGGTTAGGTTATATTACGCAAAGTGTGCGTTGAGAATGACAATAGATTAGTATGTAGCGTCTCAAGTCTATTTAACGCGTCGTTCCAATTACTTAAGCATGGTTAGGTTATATTACGCATAGTTTGCGTCGAAAGTGACGCTAGATTAGTATGTCGCGTCTCAATTCTCTTTATCGCGTTATTCCGATTATCTAAGAATGGTTAGAGGTTATATTAGGCAAAGCGTGAGTGAAAAGTGACACTAGATTAGTATGTCGCGTCAAAAGTCTATTTAACGCGTCGCTCCTTATACCTAAGCATGGTTAGGTTATATTACGCAAGGTGTGCGTGAAAAGTGACGCTAGATTAGTATGTCGCGTCTCAAGGCTCTTTAATGCGTCATTCCGATTACCTAACCATAGTTAGGTTATAAAACGCAAAGTTTGCATGGAAAGTGACGCTAGATTAGTATGTCGCGTGTCAAGGCTCTTTAACGCGTCGTTCTGATTACCTAAGCACGGTTTGGTTATAGTACGCGAAGTGTGCGTAAAAATGATCAGTAGATTAGTATATTGAGTCTCAAGTCTCTTTAACGCGTCGTTCCTATTACCTAAGCATGATTAGGTTATATTACGCAAGGTGGGCGTGAAAAGTGACGCTAGATTAGCATGTCGCGTATCAAGGCTCTTTAATGCATCGTTCCGATAAGCATGATTAGGTTATACAACGCAAAGTTTGCGTGAAAAGTGACCCTAGATTAGTATGTCGCTTCTCAAGTCTCCGTAACGCGTCGTTTCGATTACCTTGCTTATGTCGCGTCACAAGTCTCTCTAACGCGTCGTTCCGATTATCTAAGCATGGTTAAGTTATAGTACGCAGAGTGTTCGTAAAAAGGATCAATAGGTAAGTATGTCGCGTCTCAAGTCTCTTTAACGCGTTGTTCCTATTACCTAAGAATGGTTAGGTTATATTACGCAAAATGTGCTTGAAAAGTGACGCTAGATTAGTATGTCAAGTCTCCAATCTCTTTTACGCGTCGTTCCGATTACCTAAGCATGGTTAGGTTATATTACGCAAAGTGTGCGTAAAAAGTGACACTAGATTAGTATGTTTCATATCAAGTCTCTTTAACGCGTCGTTTCGATCACCATACTTATCTCGCGTCACAAGTCTCTTTAACGCGTCGTTCCGATTACCTAAGCATGGATAGGTTATATTATGCAAAGTGTGCGTGAAAAGTGAGGTCAGATTAGAATGTCGCGTCTCAATTCTCTCTAACACGTCGTTCCGATTTCCTAAGCATGGTTAGGTTATAATACGTAAAGTGTTCGTGAAAAGTGACACTAGATTAGTATGTCACGTCTCAAGTCTCTCTAACGCGTCGTTCCCATTTCCTAAGCATGGTTATGTTATATTACACAACGCATGCGTAAAAAGTGACGCTAGATTAATATTTTGCCTCTCAAGTCTCTGTAACGCGTCATTTCTTATGTTGCGTCACAAGTCTCTCTAACGCGTCATTTCGATTAGATAAGCATGGTTAGGTTATAGTAAGCAAAGTGTGCGTGGAAAGGAGCAATAGTTTAGTATGTCGCGTCTCAAGTCTCTTTGACGCGTCGTTCTAATTACTTAAGTATGGTTAGGTTATATTACGCAAAGTGTGCGTGAAAAGTGACGCTAGATTAGTATGTCCAGTCTCAAGTCTCTTTAACGCGTCGTTCCGATTACCTAAGCATGGTTAGGTTATATTACGCAAAGTGTGCGTAAAAAGTGAGGCTAGATTAGTTTGTTTTGTCTCAATTCTCTTTAACGCGTCGTTTCGATTACTATATTTATCTCGCGTCACAAGTCTCTTTAACGCGTCGTTCCGATTACCTAAGCATGGTTAGGTTATATTACGCAAAGTGTGTGTGAAAAGTGACTTTATATTAGTATGTCGCATCTCAAGTCTCTCTAACGCGTCGTTCCGATTTCCTAAGCATGGTTAGGTTATATTACGCAAAGTGTCCGCGAAAAATGACACTAGATTAGTATGTCGCATCTCAAGTCTCTCTAACGCGTCGTTCCGATATCATAAGCATGATTATGTTATATTACGCAATGCGTGCATAAAAAGTGACGCTAGATTAATATTGCGCGTCTCAAGTCTCTTTAACGCGTTGTTTCGATTACCATGCTTATGTCGCGTCACAAGTCTCTCGAACACGTAGTTCCGATTACCTTAGCATGGTTAGGTTATATTACACAAAGTGTGCGTTGAAAATGACAATAGATTAGTATGTCGCATTTCAAGTCTATTTAATGCATCGTTCGAATTACTTAAGCATGGTTAGGTTATATTAGGCAGACTGTACGAGAAAAATGACAATAGATTAGTATGTCGCGTCTTAAGTCTATCTAACGCGTTGTTCCGATTACCTTAGCATAGTTAGGTTATATTACGCAAACTGTGCGTGAAAAATGACGCTAGATTAGTATGTCGCATCTCAATTCTCTTTATCGCGTTGTTCCAATTATCCAAGCATGGTTTGGGTATATTATGCAAAGCGTGCGTGAAAAGTGACATTAGATTAGTATGTCGCGTCTAAAGTCTATTTAACGCGTCGTTCCTATTACCTAAGAATGGTTAGGTTATATTACGCAGTGTACGTGAAAAGTGACGCTAGATTTGCATGTCGCGTCTCAAGGTTCTTTAATGCGTCGTTCCGATTACCTAAGCATGGTTAGGTTATAATACGGAAAGTTTGCGTGAAAAGTGACGCTAGATTAGTATGTCGCGTGTCAAGGCTCTTTAACACGTCGTTCCGATTACCTAAGCTTGGTTAGGCTGTACGCAAAGTGTGCGTAAAAAGGATCAATATATTAGTATGTCGCGTCTCAAGTCTCTTTATCGCATTGTTCCTATTAAATAAGCATGGTTAGGTTATATTACGCAAAGTGTGCGTGAAAAGTGACGCTAGATTAGTATGTCCAGGCTTAAATCTCTTTAAAGCGTTGTTCTGATTACCTAAGCATGGTTAGGTTCTATTATGTGTGAAAAAAGTGACGCTAGATTAGTATGTTTCGTCTCCAGTCTCTTTAATGCGTCGTTTCGCTTACCATACATATCTCGCGTCACAAGTCTCTTTAACGCGTCGTTCCGATTACCTAAGCACGGTTAGGTTATATTACGCAATGTGTGCGTGAAAAGTGACGTTTGTTTAGTATGTCGTGTCTCAAGTCTCTCTAACGCGTCGTACCGATTTCCTAAGCATGGCTAGGTTATATTACGCAAAGTGTGTGTAAACAGTGACACTAGATTAGTATGTCGCGTCTCAAGTCTCCATACGCGTCGTTCCGATTTCCTAAGCATGGTTATGTTATATTACGCAAAGTGTGCGTAAAAAGTGACGCTAGATTAATATTGCGCGTCTCAAGTCTCTTGAACGCGTCGTTTCGATTATCATGCTTATGTCTCGTCACAAGTCTCTCTAACGCGTCGTTCCGATTTCCTAAGCATGGTTAGGTTATATTACGCAAAGTGTGCGTGAAAAGTGACGCTAGATTAGTATGTCCAGTCTCAAGTCTCTTTAACGCGTCGTTCCGATTACCTAAGCATGGTTAGGTTATATTACGCAAAGTGTGCTTAAAAAGTGACGGTAGATTAGTTTGTTTTGTCTCAAGTCTCTTTTACAAGTCGTTGCGAGTACCATACTTATCTCGCGTCACAAGTCTCTTTAACGCGTCGTTCCGATTACCATACCTATCTCGTGTCACAAGTCTCTTTAACGCGTCGTTCCGATTACCATACTTATCTCGCGTCACAAGTCTTTTTATCGCGTCGTTTCGATTACCTAAGCATGGTTAGGTTATAGTACGCAAACAGTGCGTGAAAAGTAACGTTAAATTAGTATGTCTCGTCTCAAGTCTCTCTAACGCGTTGTCCAATTTCCTAACAGTGGTTAGGTTATTTCACGCAAAGCGTGCGTGAAAAGTGACGCTAGATTAGTATGTCCAGTCTCCTTAACGCGTCGTTCCGATTACCTTTGCATGGTTAGGTTATAATACACAAAGTGAGCGTAAAAAGTGATGCTAAATTAGTTTGTTTCGTCTCAAGTCTCTTTAACGCGTAGCTTCGATTACTATACTTATCTCGCGTCACAAGTCTCTTTAACGGGTCGTTCGTATTACCTAAGCATGGTTAGGTTATATTACACAAAGAGTGCGTGAATAGTGACGCTATATTAGTATGTCGCGTCTCAAGTCTTTCTAACGCGTCGTTCCAATTTCCTAAGCATGATTAGGTTATATTATGCAAAGCGTGCGTGAAAAGTGACACTAGATTAGTATGTCGCATCTCAAGTCTCTCTAACGCGTCGTTACGATTTCTTAAGCATAGTTATGTTATATTACGCAAAGGGTGCATAAAAAAGTGACGGTAGATTAGTATATCGCTTCTGAAGTCTCTTTAACACGTCGTTCCAATTACCTAAGCATGGAAAGCTTATATTACGCAAAGTGTGCTGAAAAGTGACGGTAGATTAGTACATCGCGTCTCAAGTCTCTTTAATGTGTCGTTTTGATGACCTTACCATGGATTGGTTATGTTACGCAAGGTGTGCGTGAAAAGTGACGCTAGATTAGTATGTCACATCTCAATGCCCTTTAACGCGTCGTTCCGTTTACCTAAGCATGGTTAGATTATATTACGCAATGTTTGTGTGAAAAGTGACGCTATATTGGTATCTTGCGTCTCAAGTCTCTTTAACACGTCGTTTTGATTACCATGCTTATTAACCCGTCGTTCCGATTACCTAATCATAGTTAGATTATATTACGCATAGTGTGCGTGAAACGTTACGCTAGATTAATATGTCGCTACTCAAGTCTCTATGATGCGTCGTTCTAATTACCTAAGCATGCGCAATAAGTGACGCTAGATTAGTATGGCGCGTTTCAAGTCTCTTTAACGCATCGTTTCGATTACTGTGCTTATGTCGCGTCACAAGTATCTCTAACGCGTCGTTCTGATTACCTAAGCATGATTAGATTATATATTACGCAAAGTGTGCGTGAAAAGTGACAATGTATTAGTATGTAGCATCTCAAGTCTTTTTTCGCGTCGTTCCGATTACCTAGGCATGGTTACGTTATTTTACGCGAAGTGTGCGTGAAAAGTGACACTAGATTAGCATGACGCGTCTCAAGTCTCTTTAATGCGTATTCCGATTACCTTAGCATGGTTAGGTTATATTACGTGAAGTGTGCGTGAAAAGGGACGCTAGATTAGTATGTCGCATCTCAAGTCCTTTAACGCGTCTTTCCGATTATGTAAGCATGGTTAGGTTATACTACGCAAAGTGTGCGTGAAAAGTGATGCTAGATTAATGTGTCGCTACTCAAGTCTCTTTAATGCGTCGTTCCGATTTCCTAAGCATGGTTAGGTTATAGTACGCAAAGTTTGCGTGAAAAGTGACGCCATATTAGTATGTCGTCTCTGAAGTATCTTTAACGCGTCGTTCCAATTATCTAAGCATGGTTAGGTTATTTACGAAAAGTGTGCGTGAAAAATGATGGTACATTTGTATGTCGTGTCTCAAGTCTCTTTAACGCATTGTACCGATTAACTAAGGATGGTTAGGTTACTTCACGAAAAGTGTGCGTGAAAAGTAACAAACATTAGTATGTCGCGTCTCAAGTCTATTTAACGCTTTATTCCGATTACCTAAGCATGGTTAGGTTATATTACGCAAAGAGTGCATGGAAAGCGACGCTAGATTAGTATGTCGCATCTCAATTCTCTTTAACGCGTTGTACCAATTACCTGAGCATGGTTAGGTTACTTTACAGAAAGTGTACGTGAAATGTGACGCTAGATTAGTATGTCGCGTCTTAAGTCTATTTAACGCGTCGTTCTGATTATCAAAGCATGCTTAGGTTATATTATGCGAAATGTGCGTGAAAAGTTACGCTAGATTAGTATGTTGCGTCTTAATTCTCTTTAACGTGTTGTTCTGATTACCTAAGCATGGTTAGGTTATATTATTCAAAGTGTGCGTGAAAAGTTACGCTAGATTAGTATGTCGCGTCTCAAGTCTCTTTATCGCCTCTTTCCGACTACCTAGGCATGGTTAGGTTATATTACGCAAAGTGTGCGTGAAAAGCGACGCTAGATTAGTATGTCCAGTCTCAAGTATCTTTAACGCGTCGTTCCGATTACCTAAGCATGGTTAGGTTATATTACGCAAAGTGTGCTTAAAAAGTAACGCTAGATTAGTTTGTTTAGTCTCAAGTCTCTTTTACAAGTCGTTGCGAGTACCATACATATCTCGCGTCACAAGTCTCTTTAACGCGTGGTTCCAATTACCATACTTATCTCGCGTCACAAGTCTCTTTATCGCGTCGTTTCGATTACCTAAGCATTGTTAGGTTATATTACGCAAACAGTGCGTGAAAAGTAACGTTAAATTAGTATGTCTCGTCTCAAGTCTCTCTAACGCGTTGTCCAATTTCCTAACAATGGTTAGGTAATTTTACGCAAGGTGTGCGTGAAAAGTGACGCTAGATTAGTATGTCCAGTCTCTTTAACGCGTCGTTCCGATTACCTATGCATGGTTATGTTATATTACGCAAAGTGAGCGTAAAAAGTGACGCTAGATTAGTTTTTTTCATCTCAAGTCTCTTTAACGCGTAGTTTCGATTACTATACTTATCTCGCGTCACAAGTCTCTTTAACGCGTCGTTCTGATTACCTAAGCATGGTTAGGTTATATTACGCAAAGCGTGCGTGAAAAGTGACACTAGATTAGTATGTCGCGTCTCAAGTCTGTCTAACGCGTCGTTCCGATTTCCTAAGCTTAGTTACGTTATATTACGCAACGCGTGCGTAAAAAAGTGACGCTAGATTAATATTGCACGTCTCAAGTCTCTTTAACGCGTCGTTTCGATTACCATGCTTATGTCGCGTCACAAGTCTCTCGAACATGTCGTTATGATTACCTAAGCATGGTTAGGTTATATTACGCAAAGTGTGCGTAGAAAATGACAATAGATTAGTATGTAGCGTCTCAAGTCTATTTAACGCGTCGTTCCAATTACATAAGCATGGTTAGGTTATATTACGCAGAGTGTACGTGAAAAATGACAATAGATTAGTATGTCGCGTCTAACGCGTTGTTCCGATTACCTTAGCATGGTTAGTTTATATTACGCATAGTGTGCGTGGGAAGTGACGCTAGATTAGTGTGTCGCGTCTCAAGTCTCCATACGCGTCGTTCCGATTTCCTAAGCATGGTTATGTTATAATAGGCAAAGTGTGCGTAAAAAGTGACGCGAGATTAATATTGCGCGTCTCAAGTCTCTTGAACGCGTCGTTTCGATTATCATGCTTATGTCGCGTCACAAGTCTCTCTAACGCGTCGTTCCGATTTCCTAAGCATGGTTAGGTTATATTACGCAAAGTGTGCGTGAAAAGTGACGCTAGATTAGTATGTCTAGTCTCAAGTCTCTTTAACGCGTCGTTCCGATTACCTATGCATGGTTAGGTTATATTACGCAAAGTGTGCTTAAAAAGTAACGCTAGATTAGTTTGTTTAGTCTCAAGTCTCTTTTACAAGTCGTTGCGAGTACCATACTTATCTCGCGTCACAAGTCTCTGTAACGCGTGGTTCCGATTACCATACTTATCTCGCGTCACAAGTCTCTTTATCGCGTCGTTTCGATTACCTAAGCATGGTTAGGTTATATTACGCAAACAGTGCCTGAAAAGTAACGTTAAATTAGTATGTCTCGTCTCAAGTCTCTCTAACGCGTTGTCCAATTTCCTAACAATGGTTAGGTAATTTTACGCAAGGTGTGCGTGAAAATTGACGCTAGATTAGTATGTCCAGTCTCTTTAACGCGTCGTTCCGATTACCTATGCATGGTTAGGTTATATTACGCAAAGTGAGCGTAAAAAGTGACGCTAGATTAGTTTTTTTCATCTCATGTCTCTTTAACGCGTAGTTTCAATTACTATACTTATCTCGCGTCACAAGTCTCTTTAACGCGTCGTTCTGAGCATTGAAGATTTTTCATACTTTCTCATTCCGGAAGGACTACTTTTTTTTCTTCCTCTCTTCAAGAGTTTCTCTTGGGCGCATAGGTTCATCCTCACCTTTGCCGAACACAGCCGGGAGCATGACCTAAGCATGGTTAGGTTATATTACGCAAAGAGTGCGTGAATAGTGACGCTATATTAGTATGTCGCGTCTCAAGTCTCTCTAACGCGTCGTTCCAATTACCTAAGCATGGTTAGGTTATATTATGCAAAGCGTGCGTGAAAAGTGACACTAGATTAGTATGTCGCGTCTCAAGTCTCTCTAACGCGTCGTTCCGATTTCTTAAGCATAGTTATGTTATATTACGCAACACGTGCGTAAAAAAGTGACGCTAGATTAATATTGCACGTCTAACTCTCTTTAACGTGTCGTTTCGATTACCATTCTTATGTCGCGTCACAATACTCTCGAACATGTCGTTCTGATTACCTAAGCATGGTTAGGTTATATTACGCAAAGTGTGCGTAGAAAATGACAATAGATTAGTATGTAGCATCTCAAGTCTATTTAACGCGTCGTTCCAATTACTTAAGCATGGTTAGGTTATAATATTACGCATAGTTTGCGTCGAAAGTGACGCTAGATTAGTATGTCGCGTCTCAATTCTCTTTATCGCGTTATTCCGATTATCTAAGAATGGTTAGAGGTTATATTAGGCAAAGCGTGCGTGAAAAGTGACACTAGATTAGTATGTCGCGTCAAAAGTCTATTTAACGCGTCGTTCCTTATACCTAAGCATGGTTAGGTTATATTACGCAAGGTGGGCGTGAAAAGTGACGCTAGATTAGCATGTCGCGTATCAAGGCTCTTTAATGCATCGTTCCGATTACCTAAGCATGATTAGGTTATACTACGCAAAGTTTGCGTGAAAAGTGACCCTAGATTAGTATGTCGCTTCTCAAGTCTCCGTAACGCGTCGTTTTGATTACCTTGCTTATGTCGCGTCACAAGTCTCTCTAACGCGTCGTTCCGATTACTTAAGCATGGTTAGGTTATAGTACGCAAAGTGTTCGTAAAAAGGATCAATAGGTAAGTATGTCGCGACTCAAGTCTCTTTAACGCGTCGTTCCTATTACCTAAGAATGGTTAGGTTATATTACGCAAAATGTGCTTGAAAAGTGACGCTAGATTAGTATGTCAAGTCTCCAATCTCTTTCACGCGTCGTTCCGATTACCTAAGCATGGTTAGGTTATATTACGCAAAGTGTGCGTAAAAAGTGACACTAGATTAGTATGTTTCATATCAAGTCTCTTTAACGCGTTGTTTCGATCACCATACTTATCTCGCGTCACAAGTCTCTTTAACGCGTCGTTCCGATTACCTAAGCATGGTTAGGTTATTGGTGTGCGTGAAAAGTGAGGTTAGATTAGCATGTCGCGTCTCAATTCTCTCTAACGCGTCGTTCCAATTTTCTAAGCATGGTTAGGTTATAATACGTAAAGTGTGCGTGAAAAGTGACACTAGATTAGTATGTCACATCTCAAGTCTCTCTAACGCGTCGTTCCCATTTCCTAAGCATGGTTATGGCGGATCAGTGAATTATTGGGCCGAGCTGGATTTGAACCAGCGTAGACATGTTGCCAACGAATTTACAGTCCGTCCCCATTAACCACTCGGGCATCGACCCAGGAAGAAGCAATTCTAGACTTAGTAAGAATCCATGATCAACTTCCTTTCGTAATACCCTACCCCCAGGGGAAGTCGAATCCCCGCTGCCTCCTTGAAAGAGAGATGTCCTGAACCACTAGACGATGGGGGCGTATTTGCCCGACCGCCGGCATACTATGCTCATAGTATGAACAGTTTTTTGAAATTGTCAATATAACAAAATGGTATGACTAGAGTCGAAGAATCTTTCCGCCCTTCACGATTTGATAGATTTTTGTGATTTGTATATTCACTATTATCCATTCTAAGAATAATAAATAAAATAGAATTAATAAATTAATAGATAATCGAAAAGAAAATAGAAGAACAAATAGAAATAATACAAAAGATTCTTTCAATGGGTCTGCCAAAAAGTAAGAAAATCGGGTTAACTCGATTTTCTTTCGCTTTCGTTCCAGCACATTAATTAACTCCGTGTTAAAATAAATAGGCATATCTCTCTCTCACGCTAAACCAGTAATTTAACAAATGAGAAATTTAGATTTAGTAAGAGGGATAGGCATCAACAAGCTATCTAATTTCACTTTAAGAATTTGGTTTAGGGGACAAATAGAATCTTTTCATTACCGATTCGCTCTTGGATCTATATTACGCAACGCATGCGTAAAAAGTGACGCTAGATTAATATTTTGCCTCTCAAGACTCTTTAACGCGTCATTTCGATTACCATGCTTATGTTGCGTCACAAGTCTCTCTAACGCGTCATTTCGATTAGATAAGCATGGTTAGGTTATATAGTACGCAAAGTGTGCGTGGAAAGGAGCAATAGTTTAGTATGTCGCGTCTCAAGTCTCTTTAACGCGTCGTTCTGATTACTTAAGTATGGTTAGGTTATACTACGCAAAGTGTGCGTGAAAAGTGACGCTAGATTAGTATGTCCAGTCTCAAGTCTCTTTAACGCGTCGTTCCGATTACCTAAGCATGGTTAGGTTATATTACGCCAAGTGTGCGTAAAAAGTGAGGCTAGATTAGTTTGTTTTGTCTCAATTCTCTTTAACGCGTCGTTTCGATTACTATATTTATCTCGCGTCACAAGTCTCTTTAACGCGTCGTTCCGATTACCTAAGCATGGTTAGGTTATATTACGCAAAGTGTGCGTGAAAAGTGACTTTAGATTAGTATGTCGCATCTCAAGTCTCTCTAACGCGTCGTTCCGATTTCCTAAGCATGGTTAGGTTATATTACGCAAAGTGTCCGCGAAAAGTGACACTAGATTAGTATGTCGCGTCTCAAGTCTCTCTAACGCGTCGTTCCGATATCATACGCATGATTATGTTATATTACGCAATGCGTGCGTAAAAAGTGACGCTAGATTAATATTGCACGTCTCAAGTCTCTTTAACGCGTTGTTTCGATTACCATGCTTATGTCGCGTCACAAGTCTCTCAAACACGTAGTTCCGATTACCTTAGCATGGTTAGGTTATATTACACAAAGTGTGCGTTGAAAATGACAATAGATTAGTATGTCGCATTTCAAGTCTATTTAACGCATCGTTCGAATTACTTAAGCATGGTTAGGTTATATTAGGCAGAGTGTACGTGAAAAATGACAATAGATTAGTATGTCGCGTCTTAAGTCTATCTAACGCGTTGTTCCGATTACCTTAGCATAGTTAGGTTATATTACGCAAACTGGGCGTGAAAAATGACGCTAGATTAGTATGTCGCATCTCAATTCTCTTTATCGCGTTGTTCCAATTATCTAAGCATGGTTAGGGTAAATTATGCGAAGCGTGCGTGAAAAGTGACATTAGATTAGTATGTCGCGTCTAAAGTCTATTTAACGCGTCGTTCCTATTACCTAAGAATGGTTAGGTTATATTACGCAGTGTACGTGAAAAGTGATGCTAGATTAGCATGTCGCGTCTCAAGGTTCTTTAATGCGTCGTTCCGATTACCTAAGCATGGTTAGGTTATAATACGGAAAGTTTGCGTGAAAAGTGACGCTAGATTAGTATGTCGCGTGTCAAGGCTCTTTAACACGTCGTTCCGATTACCTAAGCTTGGTTAGGCTGTACGCAAAGTGTGCGTAAAAAGGATCAATATATTAGTATGTCGCGTTTCAAGTCTCTTTATCGCATTGTTCCTATTAAATAAGCATGGTTAGGTTATATTACGCAAAGTGTGACTGAAAAGTGACGCTAGATTAGTATGTCCAGGCTTAAATCTCTTTAAAGCGTTGTTCTGATTACCTAAGCATGGTTAGGTTCTATTATGTGTGAAAAAAGTGACGCTAGATTAGTATATTTCGTCTCCAGTCTCTTTAATGCGTCGTTTCGCTTACCATACATATCTCGCGTCACAAGTCTCTTTAACGCGTCGTTCCGATTACCTAAGTACGGTTAGGTTATATTACGCAATGTGTGCGTGAAAAGTAACGTTTGTTTAGTACGTCGCGTCTCAAGTCTCTCTAACCCGTCGTACCGATTTCCTAAGCATGGCTAGGTTATATTACGCAAAGTGTGTGTGAACAGTGACACTAGATTAGTATGTCGCGTCTCAAGTCTCCATACGCGTCGTTCCGATTTCCTAAGCATGGCTATGTTATATTACGCAAAGTGTGCGTAAAAAGTGACGCTAGATTAATATTGCGCATCTCAAGTCTCTTGAACGCGTCGTTTCGATTATCATGCTTATGTCGCGTCACAAGTCTCTCTAACGCGTCGTTCCGATTTCCTAAGCATGGTTAGGTTATATTACGCAAAGTGTGCGTGAAAAGTGACGCTAGATTAGTATGTCCAGTCTCAAGTCTCTTTAACGCGTCGTTCCGATTACCTAAGCATGGTTAGGTTATATTACGCAAAGTGTGCTTAAAAAGTGACGCTAGATTAGTTTGTTTTGTCTCAAGTCTCTTTTACAAGTCGTTGCGAGTACCATACTTATCTCGAGTCACAAGTCTCTTTAACGCGTCGTTCCGATTACCATACCTATCTCGCGTCACAAGTCTCTTTAACGCGTCGTTCCGATTACCATACTTATCTCGCGTCACAAGTCTCTTTATCGCGTCGTTTCGATTACCTAAGCATGGTTAGGTTATAGTACGCAAACAGTGCGTGAAAAGTAACGTTAAATTAGTATGTCTCGTCTCAAGTCTCTCTAACGCGTTGTCCAATTTCCTAACAGTGGTTAGGTTATTTTACGCAAAGCGTGCGTGAAAAGTGACGCTAGATTTGTATGTCCAGTCTCTTTAACGCGTCGTTTTGATTACCTATGCATGGTTAGGTTATATTACGCAAAGTGAGCGTAAAAAGTGATGCTAGATTAGTTTGTTTCGTCTCAAGTCTCTTTAACGCGTAGCTTCGATTGCTATACTTATCTCGCGTCACAAGTCTCTTTAACGGGTCGTTCTGATTACCTAAGCGTGGTTAGGTTATATTACACAAAGAGTGCGTGAATAGTGACGCTATATTAATATGTCGCGTCTCAAGTCTCTCTAACGCGTCGTTCCAATTTCCTAAGCATGGTTAGGTTATATTATGCAAAGTGTGCGTGAAAAGTGACACTAGATTAGTATGTCGCATCTCAAGTCTCTCTAACGCGTCGTTCCGATTTCCTAAGCATAGTTTTGTTATATTACGCAAAGGGTGCATAAAAAATTGACGGTATATTAGTATATCGCTTCTGAAGTCTCTTTAACACGTCGTTCTAATTACCTAAGCATGGAAAGTTTATATTACGCAAAGTGTGCTGAAAAGTGACGGTAGATTAGTATATCGCGTCTCAAGTCTCTTTAATGTGTCGTTTTGATGACCTAACCATGGATTGGTTATGTTACGCAAGGTGTGCGTGAAAAGTGACGCTAGATTAGTATGTCACATCTCAATGCCCTTTAACGCGTCGTTCCGTTTACCTAAGCATGGTTAGATTATATTACGCAATGTTTGTGTGAAAAGTGACGTTATATTAGTATCTTGCGTCTCAAGTCTCTTTAACGCGTCGTTTTGATTACCATGCTTATTAACCCGTCGTTCCGATTACCTAAGCATAGTTAGATTATATTACGCATAGTGTGCGTGAAACGTTACGCTAGATTAATATGTCGCTACTCAAGTCTCTATGATGCGTCGTTCTTATTACCTAAGCATGCGCAATAAGTGACGCTAGATTAGTATGGCGCGTTTCAAGTCTCTTTAACGCATCGTTTCGATTGCTGTGCTTATGTCGCGTCAGAAGTATCTCTAATGCGTCGTTCTGATTACCTAAGCATGATTAGATTATATATTACGCAAAGTGTGCGTGAAAAGTGACAATGTATTAGTATGTAGCATCTCAAGTCTTTTTAACGCGTCGTTCCGATTACCTAGGCATGGTTAGGTTATTTTACGCAAAGTGTGCGTGAAAAGTGACGCTAGATTAGTATGACGCGTCTCAAGTCTCTTTAATGCGTATTCCGATTACCTTAGCATGGTTAGGTTATATTCCATGAAGTGTGCGTGAAAAGGGACGCTAGATTAGTATCTCGCATCTCAAGTCCTTTAACGCGTCTTTCCGATTATGTAAGCATGGTTAGGTTATACTACGCAAAGTGTGCGTGAAAAGCGACGCTAGATTAGTATGTCCAGTCTCAAGTCTCTTTAACGCGTCGTTCCGATTACCTAAGCATGGTTAGGTTATATTACGCAAAGTGTGCTTAAAAAGTGACGCTAGATTACTTTGTTTCGTCTCAAGTCTCTTTTACAAGTCGTTGTGAGTACCATACTTATCTCGCGTCACAAGTCTCTTTAACGCGTCGTTCCGATTACCATACTTATCTCGCGTCACAAGTCTCTTTATCGCGTCGTTCCGATTACCTAAGCATAGTTAGGTTATATTACGCAAACAATGCGTGAAAAGTAACGTTAAATTAGTATGTCTCGTCTCAAGTCTCTCTAACGCGTTGTCCATTTTCCTAACAATGGTCAGGTTATTTTACGCAAAGTGTGCGTGAAAAGTGACGCTAGATTAGTATGTCCAGCCTCTTTAACGCGTCGTTCCGATTACCTATGCATGGTTAGCTTATATTACGCAAAGTGAGCGTAAAAAGTGACGCTAGATTAGTTTTTTTCGTCTCAAGTCTCTTTAAAGCGTAGTTTCGATTACTATACTTATCTCGCGTCACAAGTCTCTTTAACGCGTCGTTCTGATTACCTAAGCATGGTTAGGTTATATTACGCAAAGCGTGCGTGAAAAGGGACACTAGATTAGCATGTAGCGTCTCAAGTCTCTCTAACGCGTCGTTCCGATTTCCTAAGCATAGTTACGTTATATTACGCAACGCGTGCGTAAAAAAGTGACGCTAGATTAATATTGCACGTCTCAAGTCTCTTTAACGCGTCGTTTCGAATACCATGCTTATGTCGCGTCACAAGTCTCTCGAACATGTCGTTCTGATTACCTAAGCATGGTTAGGTTATATTACGCAAAGTGTGCGTAGAAAATGACAATAGATTAGTATGTAGCGTCTCAAGTCTATTTAACGCGTCGTTCCAATTACATAAGCATGGTTAGGTTATATTACGCAGAGTGTACGTGAAAAATGACAATAGATTAGTATGTCGCGTCACAAGTCTATTTAACGCGTCGTTCCAATTACCTAAGCATGGTTAGGTTATATTACGCAAGGTGTGAGTGAAAAGTGTCGCTAGATTAGTATGTCGCGTCTCAAGGCTCTTTAATGCGTCGTTCCTATTACCTAAGCATGATTAGGTTATAATACGCAAAGTTTGCGTGAAAAGTGACGCTAGATTAGTATGCTGCTTCTCAAGTCTCTTTAACGTGTCGTTTCAATTACCATGCTTATGTCTCGTCACAAGTCTCTCTAACGCGTCGTTCCGATTACCTAAGCATGGTTAGGTTATAGTACGCAAAGTGTGCGTAAAAAGGATCAATAGATAAGTATGTCGCGTCTCAAGTCTCTTTAACGCGTCGTTCCTATTACCTAAGAATGGTTTGGTTATATTACGCAAAGTGTGCTTGAAAAGTGACGCTAGATTATTATGTCCAGTCTCCAATGTCTTTAACGCGTCGTTCCGATTACCTAAGCATGGTTAGGTTATATTACGCAAAGTGTGCGTAAAAAGTTACAATAGATTAGTCTGTTTTGTCTCAAGTCTCTTTAACGCGTTGTTTTGATTACCACACTTATCTCGCGTCACAAGTCTCGTCGTTCCGATTACCCAACCATGGTTAGGTTATATTATGCAAAGTGTGCTTGAAAAGTGACGTTAAATTAGGATGTCGTGTCTCAAGTCTCTCTAACGCGTCGTTCCAATTTCCTAAGCATGGTTAGGTTATATTACGCAAAGTGTGCGTGAAAAGTGACTCTAGATTAGTATGTCCAGTCTCAAGTCTCTTTAACGCGTCGTTCTGATTACCTAAGCATGGTTAGGTTATATTACGCAAAGTGTGCTTAAAAAGTGATGCTAGATTAGTTTGTTTCGTCTCAAGTCTCTTTAACGCATCGTTTCGATTACCATACTTATCTGGCGTCACAAGTCTGTGACCGCTATCCAAGTAATGATGTGGTCGATTTGATAGTACGCTCTCGCTAGTCCGCGTCTACTGACCCCACTGCTGACACGTCTGATAAATCGTTTAATAGTTAGACGTGAAACTCGTGCTTTTACACGTATAATACTTCTAAGTTTTTAGGGTTTAATTTCATTTTTATACTTATTTACGTATTCGATAACTTTAGTCGCATAGACGATTTAGCGAATACCATTTCTCATAATTGAGAATCGCTTAACGCCCTTGACGTTTTCTATTATTATTAATTAGGGTTAATTCCATAAAAAATCACGAACTTTACATGAAATTTCATTTTAATCAAGACCTTTAAAAGTTGTCATTTAAAGGCACGAACTTTCAGTTTGTTTCAAATCTATCATTTAAGTTATTTTTGTTGACTAAATTCTTCATTAAACCAATAATAAAAGACGCAAATTATAAATCGACATTAAATCTTATTATCTTTCATTTGGATTATGTAGGATTATGTATTTTTAGTCGGATAAAATACGCCGAATTTTACTTTGGTGATAGATTTGAAACAAACTGAAAGTTCGTGCCTTTAAATGACAACTTTTAAAGGTCATGATTAAAATGAAACTTCGTGTAAAGTTCGTGATTTTTTTAGGAATTAACCCTATTAATTATCTAAAACGTCGAACTAATCTCGAGATTAATGATTCTTAAAGTCCAAAGTTCGTCTTTTAATCCAATTTACTCGAAACATCAAATCTCTAGATCGAATAGACGTCATACACACGTGGATACGAGTCGGGGTGCACGGGCGTGCCCTTCAGTGGGTGCACGATCGTGCAACCAAGTGCACGTTCGTGCACCATGAAGAGTGCACGTTCGTGCACTTCAGGTGCACGTTCGTGCACTTCAGGTGCACGTTCGTGCACTTCAGGTGCACGTTCGTGAACCCGTGGTGCACGGTCGTGCACCACGTGCACAGCCCCGGAAATGCGATTTCCGGGGTTTTCGACCATCCCGACGTGCTTCTAACACTTCCCTAGTCAAAACCCGTTCCTCTGTTTTCATTAAAATGCGATAATAACTTCCAAAACGTCGAATTCAAACCAATACACCATAAAACTCAAAACAGCCATTTATTATCGATTTTTAATTAAACTTTCTCAAAATTTACCTTGAAACAAGGTTTCGGATCGATAGGGCTCTCGATTCTGAAGAGATTTCCGCAAAAATCACGCGAATCGGACGTCGAACGGAGAAACGGCGGCGAAACGACGATATCGAACGAATTTCTCTCGCTCTCTCTGGAACTCTCTCTGCTCTTCTTCTTTCATATTTCTCTTTATATATATATCTTGGCTAAAGTTCCACTTTGATCCTTGTTCTTTTTGTTTATTATCACTTATCTTTTAAACTTTTCAATCGTACGATTTAGTCCATAGCTAAACTGTTAACTTCTTTTATTATGACTTATACGTATTATTTATGTCCAATAATTAATATAGAACTCGATATTAATACTTTCCCGTCAAAATCTAAAATTTCCGCTTTCGACACAAAGTGGCTAAATTACCACTTTGGTCCATGTACCTTATTTTGGACTTTTCTTGACATTTTTCCTTTTAATTCCAATTCTAACTTCAGAATTGGAATATATTATTAAATTGTTCGCTATTATCTTTTCCAAAATCGACCTACTAAAACTTATTTATCTTTATTTTATCGGAAAACTTTCCGATAACGCCTCTCGGGCGAGTCCAAACTGGACACGTGGTCCAATTAGCTAATTACTTATATTGGGGTATTACATTCTTCCCCCCTTATAAAAATTCATCCTCGAATTTTCATAAATCTTGTTGGGATCTTACTTATCCTTGACGTCCATTAATACGTTTTGATCGCAGCTTTTCCTTTTACTTAACTCTTAGTTTTCCATGCACAACTATAACTTCATACTTGTTGCTAATCGATTGTCTATTCAACTCTTGATAGTTGCTTGCCGTTACGTCGTTGAGAATTCTCTTACTGGTACCTTCGTCTCATCTGTTATCTTTTTCCGAGATAGAATGGTTCTTGGACGTATTCTTGATGTCATAGTCCTTACACCATTGCCACCTAGTTGTCACTAATCATAATCTAATGTTTTCTCGTTTCATCATTTCATTCTTAGTAGCCATAGGGTTGCTACTCGTCTCCTTTATACGTGAATGGTCACGACGTGCCATTTTCATCTTAATGACGTACTTACTTTATGCGTATTTCTATGAATATTTTCTCTCGTAATTATAACCTGCAGTTATGATCTTTACTATCGTCTGTAATTATCACTTTCCTTTCTTAACTGGTTCTTGTCATTTCTCACTCCTTTCTATCATTGTCTGACACTTCATTCCTCATTAACCAATCTTTCTCAACTTGCACTATGTCTAATACATTCACTTTCTCTTAATGTAGCTAACTTGATACATTTTTCACTATCCTCCATTTCTCTTTCCTTTGCTTCCTTAAGCTATCGTGATTTTCACGTCGTTCTGTTGGTCGTGATCCTTCATCCTTTACCATTGTCTTAAACGTTTCATTTCACGTTACTTTTAGTCGTATGGCTTGTACAGTTGCCTTTGTTTGCTAGTACTACTCATATTCTTATCCTCTTCACTTCTCTCTAGTTGCTCCTTTGAGGTTCGCCTCGAATCTCTTATTGACTTTTTAGTCAACGATATTCTTCCTTTACGTCACAGTTTCCTATTCATGATGACCTCATAAGAATCTCATATGTTTCTTTATCATTTAACTGTTTCAAGAATCCTTATCGTTAGTTAGCCTTCGCTTAACTTCATCTTTACCTTTAATCTTTAACAGATTCAGTAGATCCTTAATAACTTATTTACTTTCTTTATCGTTATTCCTCCTTACTGTATAAGCAACTTTCTCTTGTATCTTACACTTCTTCTTCTTACTCTCGAATAGCTTCACAACATTGTTCTCACTTTTCAAGGTATCCTCTTGGCACTGACTACAATCATTTCTTAGTTTGTCTTTACCCTGGCTCTCATCTTCTTCTTGAAGTGTTTCAGACTATTCCTAATGTATAAGTTATACTTAACCTTATAAATTCCAAAATTAGGGAATAGTTTCGATTTTGTTGTCCTATACATCTTATGCTTCTTTAGCACTTATAACATGACTCTGATTGTCCTTTTAAATAACTTGATTTCTCTGTACTAACATCATCTCTTGTCCTTATGACATCATGGTCACTTGGATATAGTTCACTCCTATCTGTTCAATAGCAATGAAGTATTATCTTGCTCTTTTCTTATTGTCTTTTACGCCTTTCCTCTGTTTATAACAGTTTTGCTGTTACCGCTCTTTTCTGATAACTCTTCTAATGTACCTCTAGAACTTTTCATTTCTCTAATCATCTTACTAAATTTTGAGGGTATCCGAGTTTTTTCACTATACTTTCTTTTATAATTTCCATCATTTTGATATTTACTAACACGTATACCTATATGTGTGCTTTTCTCCTTATACGAGAGTTTCATAACTTAATTTTTCTCCATTCTATTAACGCAATCTATACTCTTAATGCTGATATTAGTGACTTTACTTAATATCAGTCAATTAGTATCATTATCTCTTTTGATTTATCCAACTTCGAACCTTATCATCGTCCGTATCCTTCCTCTTTCTATTTATGTATCTTCAAACACTGGTATTGATAAGGTTATATATCCTTTAAATATTACTTCATGTTCATCATTTATAGTATCATCTTCTTGTTCTTCATACTTTTAATCTCTCTTCCGGTATAACTCTCGATCGCTATGTCGCTTATTTCAATATAAGAATAATCATTACATTTTTCATCCTTATGTATTCGTTACGTTTCTTTCGTCTAACATGATTCTCTGTCATTTCGTCCTTTGTTCTATCATAAGGATAAATACTGTATCCTTAAATATTGCCAGTGCATCGCATTTTACCTGTGTATGCTCTCCGGCGATAACTCCTCATTCACATTCTCCTTTAGCTTTATTAGCCTTGTTGCAATTAATCATTATATGGCTTTATTCTGTTATTGGGGTTTGTTTTACAATTTTAGTCTTATTTATTAAGAGTCTTTTATTATTCATCGCAGAGTTTCACATCTGAGTTCACTAACTAAACAAAAGATTTCAAAACACTCTTTGGCTGACCAGCTCTTTTAAATCACTTTTCATAAATCGTTTGAAATCATTAATATAATTGTAGCTCAGAGTGATGACACCACTCATCACCAAAGAGTTGCTCAAAATCGCACTTTCTTTATCATTGTAAAGATATGATGCATGACCTATATTTTGAAAATCATTTTCTTATGCATTCCTATCGTGATTATGCAATATCATATGCGATGTCTGAGCACAATTGTACCTTGAAAAATCTTAAAAATTTTCATAAAATCGTAAGTTTACTCTAGGTTGTACACTCTGCGACTATTAACGGCTTTCTTTATTGTTATTGGATACATTATAAATTTTTTATATTGCTGTCACTTTTTGTCATTTTCCTGACTATTCTTCTGTCACATCACTTCTTTCTCCATGTCTCCGATAACTCAATTCAATTCAAAAATTTTCCACTGCTGTAATCACCACATCATATACCATATCATATCATATACAAACGCAGGTACCAATGTTCTACATCGATTACCTTTTAGTAAATCATCTTTCCCTTCACAGGTTCTAGAACGTAATATAGGAATTACGTTCACGACAAATGTATTATATGGTGTTTATTATATTATTGCTTTTGTATATTATGTTCGTATATTCTCTTATTGGTTACGTGTTATTAACATCGCTTCCTATAGGTTCTCACCATCTGAGGTGTTATTCTATAGCCATATCCTAATACTGACATTCTATTATGCAATGCAACAAACATATATACACAGTAATGCAAACACATAAACACAAATACTCAAAACATATAAATCGCTAATACTTGGAGGTGCCTGATGTGGAACGCTAGGTTCCCTAATAACCACGCCTGTGTGTCGGCCCCTAACTGTTCTACCTGAGTTGCTTCCACCTCTTTGCACAAAGTAGGGGTTAGTCCTAACTCTGGAGGATGTGCTGACGTAGTCTGGATGGTACTCACGTCTAAAATAGAAGGGTCGTACTGGATCGCCCGCCCATTCATGCTCAGTCTCGATCCTACGAGCCATCGTAGTGAGCGTGCCAAAATGTTCACCTATGTGTTCTTATAACTCACTAAACTCAGGTCCTAAGCCTCTGACGTACCTACGGTTGATGGTTCTATTACCTTCATCCAGATCAGGAACTCCCTCAACCATTCGCAGAAAATCAGTAGAATACATTCCTACTGTTAGCATTCCTCGAGAGAAGGAGCGCATCTGTCTCCTAACTTGGTCTAGAGCTATCTGCTATATCTGCATCTTCTCTCAAATCGCGATACCTCTGCACCCTAGACCAGAAACGCTCGCTTTTGTACTGTTCAACATCTGATTCATCTAACAGTTCCTCTTCTTCATACTCTTCCTCCTGAGGATCTTCTTCTTCTGCCTCTTCTCCTAGATGCTCTTCTGGATCCTCCTCAGGATCCTCCTCCGGACCTTCCTTCGGATCCTCCTCCGGATCTTCCTTCGGATCCTCCTCCGGATCTTCCTTTGGTTCCTCCTCATCTTGAGACGAAAAAAACTAATCTAGCGTCACTTTTTACGCTCACTTTGCGTAATATAAGCTAACCATGCATAGGTAATCGGAACGACGCGTTAAAGAGGCTGGACATACTAATCTAGCGTCACTTTTCACGCACACTTTGCGTAAAATAACCTGACCATTGTTAGGAAAATGGACAACGCGTTAGAGAGACTTGAGACGAGACATACTAATTTAACGTTACTTTTCACGCATTGTTTGCGTAATATAACCTAACTATGCTTAGGTAATCGGAACGACGCGATAAAGAGACTTGTGACGCGAGATAAGTATGGTAATCGGAACGACGCGTTAAAGAGACTTGTGACGCGAGATAAGTATGGTACTCACAACGACTTGTAAAAGAGACTTGAGACGAAACAAAGTAATCTAGCGTCACTTTTTAAGCACACTTTGCGTAATATAACCTAACCATGCTTAGGTAATCGGAACGACGCGTTAAAGAGACTTGAGACTGGACATACTAATCTAGCGTCGCTTTTCACGCACACTTTGCGTAGTATAACCTAACCATGCTTACATAATCGGAAAGACGCGTTAAAGGACTTGAGATGCGAGATACTAATCTAGCGTCCCTTTTCACGCACACTTTGCGTAATATAACTTAACCATGCTTATGTAATTGTAACAACGCGTTAAAGAGACTTGTGACGGGACAAACTAATCTAGCGACACTTTTAACGCGCACTTGGCATAATATTACATAACCATGCATAGGTAATCGAAACGACGAGTTAAAGAGACTTGAGACGCGACATACTAATCTAGCGTCACTTTTCACGCACATTTTGCGTAATATAACCTAACCATGATTAGGTAATCGGAACGACGCGTTAAAGAGACTTGAGACGCGATATACTAACCTAGCAACACTTTTCAAGCACACATTGCGTAATATAACCTAACCATGCTTAGAAAATCGGAACGACCCGTTAGAGAGACTTGAGACGCGACATACTTATCTAGTGTCACTTTTCCCATACATTTTGCGTAATATAACCTAACCATGTTCAGGTAACCGGAACGACACATTAGAGAGACTTGAGACGCGACATACTGATTTATTGTCACTTTTCACGCACACTTTGCGTAATATAATCTAACCATGCTTAGGTAATCGGAATGACGCGTTAAAGACACTTTGAGATGCGACATACTAATCTAGGGTTACTATTCTCGCACACTTCGGGTAATATGACCTAACCATGCTTTGGTAATCGGAGCGACGCGTTAGAGAGACTTGTAACGTAACATAAGCATGGTAATCGAAACGATGCGTTAAAGATACCTGAGACGCGCCATACTAATCTAGCGTCACTTTTTACGCACACTTTGCGTAATATAACTTAACCATGCTTATGTAATTGTAACAACGCGTTAAAGAGACTTGTGACGTGACATACTAATCTAGCGACACTTTTTACGCGCACTTGGCGTAATATAACATAACCATGCATAGGTAATCGGAACGACGCGTTAAAGAGACTTGAGACTCGACATACTAATCTAGCGTTATTTTTCACGCACACTTTGCGTAATATATCCTAACCACGCTTAGGTATTCGGAACGACGCGTTAAAGAGACTTGAGACGCGACATACTAATCTATTGATCCTTTTCACTCACACTTTTGTGTACTATAACCAAACCATGCTTATGTAATCAGAACGACGTGTTGGAAACATGAGACGCAGCATAAGCATGGTAATCGAAACGAAGCGTTAAAGAGACTTGAGACACGACATACTAATCTTGCGTCACTTTTCACGCACACTTTGCGTAATATAACCTAACCATGCTTAAGTAAACGGAACGACGAGTTAAAGTGACTTGAGACGCGACATACTAATCTAGCGTCACTTTTCACGCACACTTTGCGTAATATAACCTATCCACGCTTAAGTAATCGGAACGACGAGTTAAAGAGACTTGAGACGCGACATACTAATCTAGTGTCACTTTTCACGCACATTTTGCGTAATATAACCTAACCATGCTTAGGTAATTGGAACGACACGTTAAAGAGACGTGAGACGCGACATACTAATCTAGTGTCACTTTTCCCGCACATTTTGCGTAATATAACCTAACCATGTTTAGGTAATCGGAACGACACATTAGAGAGACTTGAGACGCGACATACTGATTTATTGTCACTTTTCACGCACACTTTGCGTAATATAATCTAACCATGCTTAGGTAATCGGAACGACGCGTTAAAGACACTTTGAGATGCGACATACTAATCTAGAGGGTTACTATTCTCGCACACTTCGCGTAATATGACCTAACCATGCTTTCGTAATCGGAGCGACGCGTTAGAGAGACTTGTAACGTAACATAAGCATGGTAATCGAGACGATGCGTTAAAGAGACTTGAGACGCGCCATACTAATCTAGCGTCACTTTTTACGCGCACTTGGCGTAATATAACATAACCATGCATAGGTAATCGGAACGACGCGTTAAAGAGACTTGAGACTCGACATACTAATCTAGCGTTATTTTTCGCGCACACTTTGCGTAATATATCATAACCACGCTTAGGTATTCGGAACGACGCGTTAAAGAGACTTGAGACGCGACATACTAATCTATTGATCCTTTTCACTCACACTTTTGTGTACTATAACCAAACCATGCTTATGTAATCAGAACGACGTGTTGGAAACTTGAGACGCAGCATAAGCATGGTAATCGAAACGAAGCGTTAAAGAGACTTGAGACACGACATACTAATCTTGCGTCACTTTTCACGCACACTTTGCGTAATATAACCGAACCATGCTTAAGTAAACGGAACGACGAGTTAAAGTGACTTGAGACGCGACATACTAATCTAGCGTCACTTTTCACGCACACTTTGCGTAATATAACCTATCCACGCTTAAGTAATCGGAACGACGAGTTAAAGAGACTTGAGACGCGACATACTAATCTAGTGTCACTTTTCACGCACATTTTGCGTAATATAACCTAACCATGCTTAGGTAATCGGAACGACACGTTAAAGAGACGTGAGACGCGACATACTAATCTAGTGTCACTTTTCCCGCACATTTTGCGTAATATAACCTAACCATGTTTAGGTAATCGGAACGACACATTAGAGAGACTTGAGACGCGACATACTGATTTATTGTCACTTTTCACGCACACTTTGCGTAATATAATCTAACCATGCTTAGGTAATCGGAACGACGCGTTAAAGACACTTTGAGATGCGACATACTAATCTAGAGGGTTACTATTCTCGCACACTTCGCGTAATATGACCTAACCATGCTTTCGTAATCGGAGCGACGCGTTAGAGAGACTTGTAACGTAACATAAGCATGGTAATCGAGACGATGCGTTAAAGAGACTTGAGACGCGCCATACTAATCTAGCGTCACTTTTTACGCACACTTTGTGTAATATAACTTAACCATGCTTATGTAATTGTAACAACGCGTTAAAGAGACCGGGACGACGAGTTAAAGAGACTTGTGACGCAACATACTAATCTATTGTTACATTTCACGCACACTTTGCGTACTATAACCTAACCATGCTTTGGTAATCGAATGACGCTTTAGAGACTTGTGACGCAACAAAAGCATTGTAATCGAAACGATTCGTTAAAGAGACAAAAGACGCGACATACTTATCTAGCGTCACTTTTCACGCTAACTTTGCGTAATATAACCTAACCATGCTTAGGTAATCGGAAAAAAATCGTTCATGAGAATTGAGACGCGACAATTTAATCTAGCGTCCCTTTTCAAGAAGACTTTGCGTAATATAACCTAACCATGCTTAGGTAATTGGAACGATGTGATAAAGAGACTTGAGACGCGACAAACTAATCTAGCGTCACTTTTCACGCACACTCTGCGTAATATAGCCCAACCATGGTTAGGTAATCAGAACGACGCATTGAAGAGACTTGTGACGCGACATAAGCATGGTAATCGAAACGACGCATTAAAGAGACTTGAGACGCGCCATACTAATCTTGCATCACTTTTCACGCGCACTGTGCATTATAAAACATACCATGCTTAGGTAATCGGAACGACGCGCTAAATATACTTGAGATGCGACATACTAATTTATTATCATTATTCACGCACACTTTGCGTAATATAACCAAACCATGCTTAGGTAATCGGAATGATGCGTTAGAGTGACTTGTGACACGACATAAGCATGATAATCGAAACGACGCGTTAAAGAGACTTGAGACGCAACTTACTAATCTAGAGTCACTTTTCACGCACACTTTGCTTAATATAACTGAACCATGCTTAGATAATCTGAATGACGCGTTAAATAGACTTGAGACGCGACATACTAAGCTATTGTCATTTTTCACGCACAGTTTTCGTATTTTACCATAACCATACTTAGGTAATCGGAACGACGAGTTAGAGAGACTTGAGACGCGTCATATTAATCTATCGTCACTTTTTACGCACACTTTGCGTAATATAGCCTAACCATGGTTAGGTAATCGGAACGACGCGTTAAAGAGACTTGAGACGCGAGATACTAATCTAGTGTCACTTTTCACGCACACTTTGCGTAATATAACCCAACTATGCTTAGGTAATCGGAACGACGCGTTAAATAGAATTGAGATGCGACATACTAATCTTTTTTTACTTTTCCCGCACACTTTGTGTAATATAACCTAACCTTGCTTTGGTTATCGGAACGACGCGTTTGAGAGACTTGTGACGCGACATAAGCATGGTAATCGAAACGACGTGTTAAAGAGACTTGAGATGCGACATACTAATCTAGCGTCACTTTTCACGCAAACTTTGCATAATATAACCTAACCATGCTTAGGTAATCAGAACGACGTGTTACAGAGACTTGAGACGCGACAAAATAATCTAGCCTCACTTTTCAAGTACACTTTGCGTAATATAACCTAACCATGCTTTGGTAATTGGAACATCGCGTTAGAGAGAGTTGTGAATGGACATAAGCAAGGTAATCGAGACGCCGCGTTAAATAGACTGAAGACGTGCCATACTAATCTATAGTCACATTTTACGCACTCTTTGTGTAATATAACCTAACCATGCTTAGGAAATCGGAACGATGTGTTCAAGAGACTTGAGACGCGACGTACTAATCTAGCATCACTTTTCACGCACAGTATGCATAATATAACCTAACCAAACTTAGGTAATCAGAACGTCGCGTTAGAGAAACTTGGGACGCGACAAATTATTTTAGCCTCACTTTTCAAACACACTTTGCGTAATATAACTTAACCATGAACGACGAGTTAAAGAAACCTGAGACGCGGCATACAAATCTAACGTCACTTTTCACGCACACTTTGCCTAATATAAACTTACAATGCTTAGGTAATTGGAACGACGCGTTAAACAGACTTGAGAATCGACATACTACTCTAGCGTCACTCACGCTTCGCGTAATATAGCCTAACCATGCTTAGTTAATCGGAACGACGCGTTAAACAGACTTGAGACGCGACATACTAATCTAGCGTCACTTTTCACGCACGCTTTGCGTAATATAACCTAACCATGCTTAGGTAATTGGAACGACGCGTTAAATAGACTTGAGACGCGATACTATTGTCATTTTTCACGCACACTTTGCGTAATATAACCTAACCATGCTTAGGTAATTCGAACGACGCGTTAGAGAGACTTCTGACGAGACATATGCATGGTAATCGATACGACGCGTTCTTGAGACGCGCCATATTAATCTAGCGTCACTTTTAATCACACTTTGTGTAATATAACCTAACCATGCTTAGGTAATCGGAACGAAGCGTTAAAGAGACGTGAGACGCGGCATACTAATCTAACATCACTTTTCACGCACTTTTTTCGTAATATAACCTAACCATACTTAGGTAATCAAAACGTCACGTTAGAGAGACTTGTGACGCGACATAAGCATTGTAATCGAAACGACACGTTAAATAGACTTGTGACGAAACATACTAATCTAGGGTCACTTTTTACGCACACTTTGCGTAGTATACCTAACCATTCTTAGGTAATCGGAACAACACGTAGGATCCTGTGAATCAAAACCTTGTGTCAAAAACATGGTAATGCGATAAATTTCAACAGATACTAAGAGGACAGGCCGGTTGATAAAATGCCCGCGGTGAGGCTGTGATCCTGGCTAGTCATACATGTAATCTGTTAAGGTTTATCGTCGTTCCTCTAATTGGTACATACTAATCTAGCGTCACTTTTCATGCACATTTTGCATAATATAAATAACCATGCTTAGGTAATCGGAACGACGCATTAAAGAAACTTGAGACGCAACATACTAATCTAGCGTTGCTTTTCACGCACACTTTGCCTAATATAACCTAACCATGCTTAGGTAATCGGAAGGATTCGTTAAACAGACTTGAGACGCGAAATATTAATCTAGCGTTACTTGTCACGCACGCTTTGTTTCATATAACCTAACCATGCTTAGGTAATCGGAACGACGCGTTAAATAGAATTGATAAGCGACATACTAATCTATAGTCACTTTTCACGCACACTTTGCGTAATATAACCTAACCATGCGTAGGTAATCGGAACGACGCGTTAAAGAGACTTGAGACGCGACATATTAATCTATTGTTACTTTTCACGCTATAAGCTAGCCATGCTTAGGTAATCGAAACAACGCGTTAAAGAGACTTGAGACACGACATACTAATCTAGCGTCACTTTTAACGCACTCTTTGCGTAATATAACCTTACCATGCTTAGGTAATCGGAACGACGCAATAAAGAACCTTGAGACGCGACATACTAATCTAGCGTAACTTTTAGCGTACACTTTGCGTAATATAACCTAACCATGCTTAGGTAATCGGAACGACGCGTTAGAGAGACTTGAGGTAGGATATACTGATCTAGCGTCACTTTTCACGCACACTTTGCGTAATATAACATAGTCATCTTAGGAAATCGGAACGACGTGTTAGAGATACTTGACACGTGACATACTAATTTAGCGTCGCTTTTCACGCACATTTTTCGTAATATAACCGTACCATGCTTGGGAAATCTTGAACGACCGTTAGAGAAACTTGATACACGATATAATAATCTAGCATCACTTTTGACGCACACTCTGCGTAATAAAACCTAACCATGCTTAGGTAATCATAACGACGCGTTAAAGAGACTTGTGACGCAAGATAAGAATGGTAATCGAAACGACGCGTTAAAGAGACTTGAGACGCGACATACAAATCTAGCATCACTTTTCACGCACACTTTGTGTAAAATAACCTAACCATGCTTAAGTAATCGAAAAGACGCGTTAAAGAGACCTGAGACGCGGCATACTAATCTAGCGTCACTTTTCACGCACACTTTGCGTAATAATAACATAACCATGCTTAGGTAATCGAAACTACGCGTTAGAGAGACTTGTGTGACGCGACATAAGTATGGTAATCGGAACGACGCGTAAAAGTGACTTGAGACGCGACATACTAATCTAGCGTCACTTTTCACGCACACTTTGTGTAATATAACCTAACCATGCTTAGTCGGAACAACGCGTTAAATAGAATCGAGACGCAATATACTAATCTAGTGTCACTTTTCAAGCAAACTTTGCGTACTATAACCTAACCACGGTTAGGTAATCGCAACACCGCATTAAATCGACTTGAGACGCGACATACTAAATAATTGTGACTTTTCACGCACACTTTGCGTAATATAACCTAACCATGCTTAGGAAATCGGAACAACGCGTTAGCGAGACTTGAGGTAGAATATACTAATCTAGCGTCACTTTTCACGAACACTTTGCGTAATATAACCTAACCATGCTTAGGATATCGGAACGACGCGTTAAAGAGACTTGAGATGCGACATACTAATCTAGTGTCACTTTTCACGGACACTTTGCGTAATATAACCTAACAATTCATAGGAAATCGGAACGACGCGTTAGAGAGACTTGAGATGCGACATACTAATCTAAAGTCACTTTTCACGCACACTTTGCGTACTATAACCAATATGTTTTACGCACACTTTGCGTACTGTAACCTATATTTTTTACGCACACTTTGCGTAATATAACATAACCATGCTTAGGATATCGGAACGGCGCGTATGGAGACTTGAGACGCGACATACTAATCTAGTGTCACTTTTCACGGACACTTTGTGTAATATAACCTAGCCATGGTTAGTAAATCGGTACGACGCGTTAGAGAGACTTGAGACGCGACGTACTAATCTAAAATCACTTTTCAAGCACACATTGCGTAATATAACCTAACCATGCTTAGATAATCGGAACGACGAGTTAAAGAGACTTGTGACTCGAGATAAGTATAGTAATCGAAACGACGCGTTAAAGAGAATTGAGACGAAACAAACTAATCTAGCCTCACTTTTTACGCACACTTTGCGTAATATAACCTAACCATGCTTAGGTAATCGGAACGACGCATTAAAGAGACTTGAGACTGGACATACTAATCTAGCGTCACTTTTCACGCACACTTTGCGTAATATAACCTAACCATACTTAGGTAATCGGAACGACGCGTTAAAAAGACTTGAGACGCGACATATTAAACTATTGCTCCTTTCCACGCACACTTTGTGTACTATAACCTAACCATGCTTAGGTAATCAGAATGATGCGTTAGAGATACTTGTGACGCGACATAAGCATGGTAATCGAAATGACGCGTTAAAGAGACTTGAGACGCGCAATATTAATCTAGCGTCACTTTTTACGCACGCGTTGCGTAATATAACATAACCATGCTTAGGAAATCGGAAAGACGCGTTAGAGAGACTTGGGACGCGACATACTAATCTAGTGTCACTTTTCACGCACACTTTACGTATTATAACCTAACCATGCTTAGGAAATTGGAACGACGCGTTAGAGAGAATTGAGACGCGACATACTAATCTAACCTCACTTTTCACGCACACTTTGCGTAATATAACCTAACCATGCATAGGTAATCGGAACGACGCGTTAAAGAGACTTGTGACGCGAGATAAGTATGGTGATCGAAACGACGCGATAAAGAGACTTGATACGAAGCATACTAATCTAGTGTCACTTTTTACGCACACTTTGCATAATATAACCTAACCATGCTTAGGTAATCGGAACGACGCGTGAAAGAGATTGGAGACTTGACATACTAATCTAGTGTCACTTTTCAAGCACACTTTGCGTAATATAACCTAACCATTCTTAGGTAATAGGAACGACGCGTTAAAGAGACTTGAGACGCGACATACTTATCTATTGATCCTTTTTACGCACACTTTGCGTACTATAACCTAACCATGCTTAGGTAATCGGAATGACGCGTTAGAGAGACTTGTGACGCAACAAAAGCATGGTAATCGAAATGACGCGTTAATGAGACTTGAGTAGCGACATACTAATCTAGCGTCACTTTTCACGCATACTTTGCGTAGTATAACCTAATCATGCTTAGGTAATCGGAACGACACATTAAAGTGCCTTGAGACGCGACATGCTAATCTAGCGTCACTTTTCACGCACACCTTGCGTATTATAACCTAACCATGCTTAGGTAATAAGGACGACGCGTTAAAGAGACTTGAGACACGATATACTAATCTATTGATCCTTTTTATGCACACTTTGCGTACTATATCGTAACCATGCTTAGGTAATCAAAACGATGCGTTAAAGAGCCTTGACACGTGACATACTAATCTATCGTCACTTTCCACGCAAACTTTGCGTATTACGCATTAAAGAGCCTTGAGACGCGACATACTAATCTAGCGTCATTTTTCACGCACACCTTGCGTAATATAACCTAACCATACTTAGGTATTAGGAACGACGCGTTAAATAGACTTTATACGCGACATATTAATCTAGTGTCACTTTTCACGCACGCTTTGCATAATATAACCTCTAACCATGCCTAGATAATACCAATGAGCTATAGTTCAAATGGTATAAGCGCTAGGCAACAAACTGCTAGGTCGTGGGTTCAATTGCTCCCACAAGCGCTCTCCCCTCCCCAATTATCAACAAAAAAAACCATGCTTAGATAACCAGAATAATGCGATAAAGAGAATTGAGACGCGACATACTAATCTAGCGTCATTTACCACGCACACTATGCGTAATATAACCTAACCATGATAATGTAATCGAAACAACGCGTTAGATAGACTTAAGACGCAACATACGAATCTATTGTCATTTTTCACATACACTCTGCGTAATATAACCTAACCATGCTTATGTAACTGGGACGACGCGTTAAAGAGACTTGAGACTCTACATACTAATCTATTGTCATTTTCTACGCACGCATTGCGTAATATAACATAACTATGCTTAGGAAATCGGAACGACGCGTTAGAGAGACTTGAGACGCGACATACTAATCTAGTGTCACTTTTCACGCACGCTTTGCGTAATATAACCTAACCATGCTTAGGAAATTGGAACGATGCGTTAGAGAGACTTGAGATGCGACATACTAATATAGTGTCACTATTCACGCACTCTTTGCGTAATATAACCTAACCATGCTTAGGTAATCGGAACGACGCGTTAAAGAGACTTGTGACGCGAGATAAATTTAGTAATCGAAACTACGCGTTAAAGAGACTTGAGACGAAACAAACTAATCTAGCGTCACTTTTTACGCATACTTTGCGTAATATAACTTAACCATAGTCAGGTAATCGGAACGACGCGTTAAAGAGACTTGAGACTGGACATACTAATCTAGCGTCACTTTTCACGCACACTTTGCGTAAAATAACTTAACCATGCTTAGGAAATTGGACGACGCGTTAGAGAGACTTGAGACGAGGAATACTAATTTATCGTCACTTTTCACGCACTGTATGCGTAATATAACCTAACCATGCTTAGGTAATCGGAACGACGCGTTAAAGAGACTTGTGACGGGAGATAAGTATGGTAATCGGAACGACGCGTTAAAGACACTTGTGACGCGAGATAAGTATGGTAATCGGAACGACGCATTAAAGAGACTTGTGACGCGAGATAAGTATGGTAATCGAAACGACTTGTAAAAGAGACTTGAGACAAAACAAACTAATCTAGCGTCACTTTTTAAGCACACTTTGCGTAATATAACCTAACCACGCGTAGGTAATCGGAACGACGCGTTAAAGAGACTTGAGACTGGACATACTAATCTAGTGTCGCTTTTCACGCAAACTTTGCGTAATATAACCTAACCATGCCTAGGTAATCGGAAAGATGCGATAAAGAGACTTGAGACGCGACATACTAATCTGGCATAACTTTTCACGCACACTTTGCATAATATAACCTAACCATGCTTAGGTAATCGGAACAACGCGTTAAAGGGAATTGAGACGCGACATACTAATCTAGCGTAACTTTTCACACACACTTCGCGTAATATAACCTAACCATGGTTTGATAATCAGAACGACGCGTTAAATAGACTTAAGACGCGGCATACTAATCTAGCGTCACTTTTCACGTACACTTTTTGTAAAGTAACCTAACCATCCTTAGGTAATCGGTACAACGCGTTAAAGAGAATTGAGATGCGACATACTAATCTAGCGTCACCTTCCATGCACACTTTGCGTAATATAACCTAACCATGCTTAGGTAATCGGAATGACGCGTTAAATAGACTAGAGACGAGACATACTAATATTAGTTTGTTACTTTTCACGCACACTTTTCGTGAAGTAACCTATCCAACCTTAGGTAATCGGTACAATGCGTTAAACTCGAGACGCGACATACTAATGTAGCGTCATTTTTCACGCACACTTTTCGTAAAATAATCTACCCATGCTTAGATAATCGGAACGACGCGTTAAAGAGACTTCAGAGGCGACATACTAATATGGCGTCACTTTTCACGCAAACATTGCGTACTACAACCTAACCATGCTTAGGAAATCGGAATGACGCATTAAAGAGACTTGAGTAGCGGCACATTAATCCAGCATCACTTTTCACGCACACTTTGCGTAACATAACCTAACCATGCTTACATAATCGGAAAGACGCGATAAAGGACTTGAGACAAGACATACTAATCTAGCGTCCCTTTTCACGCACACTTCACGTAATATAACCTAACTATGCTTAGGTAATCGGAATACACATTAAAGAGACTTGAGACGCGTCATACTAATCTTGCGTCACTTTCCATGCACACTTTGCGTAATATAACCTAACCATGCTTAGGTAATCGGAACAACGCGTTAAAGAGAATTGAGACGCGACATACTAATCTAGCGTAACTTTTCACACACACTTCGCGTAATATAATCTAACCATGCTTTGATAATCAGAACGACGCGTTAAATAGACTTCAGACGCGACATACTAATCTAGCGTCACTTTTCACGTACACTTTCTGCAAAGTAACCTAACCATCCTTAGGTTAATCGGTACAACGCGTTAAAGAGAATTGAGATGCGACATACTAATCTAGCGTCACTTTCCATGCACACTTTGCGTAATATAACCTAACCATGCTTAGGTAATCGGAATGACGCGTTAAATAGACTAGAGATGCGACATACTAATGTTTGTTACTTTTCACGCACACTTTTCGTGAAGTAACCTAACCATCCTTAGGTAATCGGTACAATGCGTTAAAGAGACTTGAGATGCGACATACTAATGTAGCGTCATTTTTCACGCACACTTTTCGTAAAATAACCTACCCATGCTTAGATAATCGGAACGACGAGTTAAAGAGACTTCAGAGGCGACATACTAATATGGCGTCACTTTTCACGCAAACTTTGCTTACTATAACCTAACCATGCTTAGGAAATCGGAACGACGCATTATAGAGACTTGAGTAGCGACACATTAATCTAGCATCACTTTTCACGCACACTTTGCGTAACATAACCTAACCATGCTTACATAATCGGAAAGACGCGTTAAAGGACTTGAGACGCGACATACTAATCTAGCGTCCCTTTTCACGCACACTTCACGTAATATAACCTTAACCATGCTTAGGTAATTGGAATACGCTTTAAAGAGACTTGAGACGCGTCATACTAATCTAGCGTCACTTTTCACGCACACTTCGCGTAAAATAACCTAACCATGCCTGGGTAATCGGAACGACGCGTTAAAAGACTTGAGATGCTACATACTAATACATTGTCACTTTTCACGCACACTTTGCCTAATATATAATCTAACCATGCTTAGGTAATCAAAACGACGCGTTAGAGACACTTGTGACGCGACATAAGCACAGTAATCAAAAAGACGCGCTAAAGAGACTTGAAACGCGCCATACTAATCTAGCATCACTTATTACGCATGCTTAGGTAATCAGAACGACGCATCATAGAGACTTGAGTAGAGACATATTAATCTAGCGTAACGTTTCACGCACACTTTGCGTAATATAACCTAACTATGCTTAGGCAATCGGAATGACGGGTTAATAAGCATGGTAATCAAAACGACGCGTCAAAGAGACTTGAGACGCAAGATACTAATATAGCGTCACTTTTCACGCACACTTTGCATAATATAACCTAACCATGCTTAGGAAATCGGAACGACGCGTTAGAGAGACTTAAGGTAGGATATAGTAATCTAGCGTCACTTTTCACGCACACTTTGCGTAATATAACCTAACCATGTTTAGGATATCGGAACGAAGCGTTAGAGAGACTTGAGACGCGACATACTAATCTAATGTCACTTTTCACGGACACTTTGTGTAATATAACCTAACCATTCTTAGGAAATCGGAACGACGCGTTAGAGAGACTTGAGATACGACATACTAATCTAAAGTCACTTTTCACGCACACTTTGCGTACTATAACCTATATTTTTTACGCACACTTTGCGTAATATAACATAACCATGCTTAGGAAATGGGAACGGCGCGTATGGAGACTTGAGACGCGACATACTAATCTAGTGTCACTTTTCACGCACACTTTGCGTAATATAACCTAGCCATGCTTAGTAAATCGGTACGACGCGTTAGAGAGACTTGAGACGCGACGTACTAATCTAACGTCACTTTTCACGCACACATTGCGTAATATAACCTAACCATGCTTAGGTAATCGGAACAACGCATTAAAGAGACTTGTGACGCGAGATATGGTAAGCGAAACGACGCATTAAAGAGACTTGAGACGAAACACACTAATCTAGCATCACCTTTTACACACACTTTGAGTAATAGAACCTAACCATGCTTAGGTAATCGGAATAACGCTTTAAAGAGATTTGAGCCTGGACATACTAATCTAGCGTCACTTTTCATGCACAATTTGCGTAATATAACCTAACCATGCTTATGTAATAGGAACAATGCGATAGAGATACTTGAGACGCGACATACTAATCAATTGATCCTTTTTACGCACACTTTGCATACTATAGCCTAACCCATGCTTAGGTAATCGGAACGACGCGTTAAAGAGCCTTTACACGCGACATACTAATCTAGCGTCACTTTTCACGCACTGTTTGCGTAATATAACCTAACCATGCTTAGGTAATCGGAACGACGCGTTAAAGAGACTTGTGACGGGAGATAAGTATGGTAATCGGAACGACGCGTTAACGAGACTTGTGACGCGAGATAAGTATGGTAATCGAACGACGCGTTAAAGAGACTTGTGACGCGAGATAAGTATGGTAATCGGAACGACGCGTTAAAGAGACTTGTGACGCGAGATAAGTATGGTAATCGAAACGACTTGTAAAAGAGACTTGAGACAAAACAAACTAATCTAGCGTCACTTTTTAAGCACACTTTGCGTAATAAAACCTAACCATGCTTAGGTAATCGGAACGACGCGTTAAAGAGACTTGAGACGGACATACTAATCTAGCGTCGCTTTTCACGCAAACTTTGCATAATATAACCTAACCATGTTTAGGTAATCGGAAAGATGCGATAAAGAAACTTGAGACGCGACATACTAATCTAGCGTAACTTTTTACGTGCTTTGCATAATATAACCTAACCATCTTTAGGTAATCGGAACAACGCGTTAAAGAGAATTGAGACGCGACATACTAATCTAGCGTAACTTTTCACACACACTTCGCGTAATATAACCTAACCATGCTTTGATAATCAGAACGACGCGTTAAATAGACTAAAGACGCGACATACTAATCTAGCGTCACTTTTCACGTACACCTTCTGGTAAAGTAACCTACCCATCCTTAGGTAATCGGTACAAGTTGGCGTTAAAGAGAATTGAGATGCGACATACTAATCTAGCGTCACTTTCCATGCACACTTCGCGTAATATAACCTAACCATGCTTTGATAATCCGACAAGTTGGCGTCGGTACAAGTTGGCGTTAAAGAGACTTGAGACGCGACATACTAATGTAGCGTCATTTTTCGCGCACTTTTCGTAAAATAACCTACCCATGCTTAGATAATCGGAACGACGCGTTAAAGAGACTTCAGAGGCGACATACTAATATGGCGTCACTTTTCCACGAACTTTGCGTACTATAACCTAACCATGCTTAGGAAATTAGAACGACGCATTAAAGAGAGTAGCGACACATTAATCTAGCATCACTTTTCACGCACACTTTGCGTAACATAACCTAACCATGCTTACATAATCGGGAAGACGCGTTAAAGGACTTGAGACGCGACATATTAATCTAGCGTCCGTTTTCACGCACACTTCACGTAATATAACCTAACCATGCTTAGGTAATCGGAATACGCATTAAAGAGACTTGAGAAGCGTCATACTAATCTAGCGTCACTTTTCACGCACACTTTGCGTAAAATAACCTAACCATGCCTACATAATCGGAACGACGCGTTAAAAAGACTTGAGATGCTACATACTAATACATTGTCAATTTTCACGCACACTTTGCGTAATATATAATCTAACCATGCTTAGGTAATCAGAACGACGCGTTAGAGACACTTGTGAAGCGACATAAGCACAGTAATCGAAACGACGCGTTAAAGAGACTTGAAACGCGCCATACTAATCTAGCGTCTCTTATTACGCATGCTTAGGTAATCAGAACGACGCATCATAGAGACTTGAGTAGCGACATATTAATCTAGCGTAACGTTTCACGCACACTTTGCGTAATATAACCTAACTATGCTTAGGTAATCGGAATGACGGGTTAATAAGCATAGTAATCAAAACGACGCGTTAAAGAGACTTGAGACGCAAGATACTAATATAGCGTCACTTTTCACACAGACATTGCGTAATATAACCTAACCATGCTTAGGTAAACGGAACGACGCGTTAAAGAGCATTGAGATGCGACATACTAATCTAGCGTCACTTTTCACGCACACCTTGCGTAACATAACCAAACCATGGTTAGGTAATCAGAACGACACATAAAAGAGACTTGAGACGCGATATACTAATCTACCGTCACTTTTCAGCACACTTTGCGTAATATAAGCTTTCCATGCTTAGGTAATTGGAACGAAGTGTTAAAGAGACTTAAGACGCGATATACTAATCTACCTTCACTTTTTATGCACATTTTGCGTAATATAACCTTACCATGCTTAGGAAATCGGAACGACGTGTTAAAGAGACTTGACACGAGTCATATAATCTAGCGTCACTTTTCACGCACACTTTGCGTAATATAACCTAACCAGGCTTAGGAAATCGGAACGACGAGTTAGTGAGACTTGAGGTAGGATATACTGATCTAGTGTCACTTTTCACGCACACCAGTAATATAATCTAACCATGCTTAGGTAATAACAATAACGAGTTAAAGAGACTTGTGATGCGAGATAAGCATGGTAATCGAAATGACGCGTTAAAGAGACTTGAGACGCGACATACTAATATAACGTCAGTTTTCACGCACACTTTGCGTGATATAACCTAACCATGCTTAGATAATCGGAACGATACGTTAGAGAGACTTGTGACGCGACATACTAATATCTAGCGTCACTTTTAACGCACTCTTTGCGTAATATAACCTAACCATTCTTAGGTAATCGGAACGACGCGTTAAAGAGCCTTGAGATCGACATACTAATCTAGCGTAACTTTTAACGCACAGCTTGCGTAATATAACCTAGCCATGCTTAGGTAATAAGAACGACACGTTAAAGAGACTTGAGATGCGACATACTAATCTAACGTAACTTTTAGCGCACACTTTGCGTAATATAACCTAAACATGCTTAGGTAATCGGAACGACGCGTTAGAGAGACTTGAGGTAGGATATACTGATCTAGCGTCACTTTTCACGCACACTTTGCGTAATATAACATAATCATCTTAGGAAATCGGAACGACGAGTTAGAGAGACTCGACACGTGACATACTAATTTAGCGTCGCTTTTTACGCACACTTTGCGTAATATAACCTAACCATGCTTGGGAAATCGGAACGACCGTTAGAGAGACTTGATATACGATATACTAATCTAGCATCACTTTTGACGCACACTCTGCGTAATATAACCTAACCATGCTTAGGTAATCAGAACTACGCGTTAAAGAGACTTGTGACGCAAGATAAGAATGGTAATCGAAACGACGCGTTAAAGAGAATTGAGACGAAACAAACTAATCTAGCCTCACTTTTTACGCACACTTTGCGTAATATAACCTAACCATACTTAGGTATCGGAACGACGCGTTAAAAAGACTTGAGACGCGACATACTAAACTATTGCTCCTTTCCACGCACACTTTGTGTACTATAACCTAACCATGCTTAGGTAATCGGAATGACGCGTTAGAGATACTTGTGATGCGACATAAGCATGGTAATCGAAATGACGCGTTAAAGAGACTTGAGACGCGCAATTAATCTAGCGTCACTTTCTACGCACGGGTTGCGTAATGTAACATAACCATGCTTAGATAATACCAATGAGCTATAGCTCAAATGGTATAAGCGCTAGGCAGCAAACTGGTAGGTCGTGGGTTCAATTCCTTCCACAAGCTCTATCCCTCCCCAATTATCAACAAAAAAAACCATGCTTAGATAATCAGAATAATGCGATAAAGAGAATTGAGACGCGACATACTAATCTAGCATCACTTTCCACGCACACTATGCGTTATATAACCTAACCATGCTAATGTAATCGGAACGACGCGTTAGATAGACTTAAGATGCGACATACTAATCTATTGTCATTTTACACGTACACTCTGCGTAATACAACCTAACCATGTTTATGTAATTGGAACGACGCATTAAAGAGACTTGAGACGCTACATACTAATCTATTGTCATTTTCTACGCACGCATTGCGTAATATAACATACCTATGCTTAGGAAATCGGAACGACGCGTTAGAGAGACTTGAGACGCGACATACTAATCTAGTGTCACTTTTCACGCACGCTTTGCGTAATATAACCTAACCATGCTTAGGAAATTGGAACGACGCGTTAGAGAGACTTGAGACGCGACATACTAATATAGCGTCACTATTCACGCACTCTTTGCGTAATATAACCTAACCATGCTTAGGTAATCGGAACGACGCGTTAAAGAGGCTTGTGACGCGAGATAAATATAGTAATCGAAACTACGCGTTGAAGAGACTTGAGACGAAACAAACTAATAAAGCGTCACTTTTTACGCACACTTTGCGTAATATAACTTAACCATGCTTAGGTAATCGGAACGACGCGTTAAAGAGACTTGAGAATGGACATACTAATCTAGCGTCACTTTTCACGCACACTTTGCGTAAAATAACTTAACCATGCTTAGGAAATTGGACGACGCGTTAGAGAGACTTGAGACGCGACATACTAATTTAACGTCACTTTTCACGCACTGTTTGCGAAATATAACCTAACCATGCTTAGGTAATCGGAACGACGCGTTAAAGAGACTTGTGACGGGAGATAAGTATGGTAATCGGAACGACGCGTTAACGAGACTTGTGACGCGAGATAAGTATGGTAATCGGAACGACGCGTTAAAGAGACTTGTGACGCGAGATAAGTATGGTAATCGGAACGACGCGTTAAAGAGACTTGTGACGCGAGATAAGTATGGTAATCGCAACGACTTGTAAAAGAGACTTGAGACAAAACAAACTAATCTAGCGTCACTTTTTAAGCACACTTTGCGTAATATAACCTAACCATGCTTAGGTAATCGGAACGACGCGTTAAAGAGACTTGAGACGGACATACTAATCTAGCGTCGCTTTTCACGCAAACTTTGCGTAATATAACCTAACCATGTTTAGGTAATCTGAAAGATGCGATAAAGAGACTTGAGACGCGACATACTAATCTAGCGTAACTTTTCACGAGTCATATAATCTAGCGTCACTTTTCACGCACACTTTGCGTAATATAACCTAACCAGGCTTAGGAAATCGGAACGACGAGTTAGTGAGACTTGAGGTAGGATATACTGATCTAGTATCACTTTTCACGCACACCAGTAATATAACCTAACCATGCTTAGGTAATAACAATAACGAGTTAAAGAGACTTGTGATGCGAGATAAGCATGGTAATCGAAACGACGCGTTAAAGAGACTTGAGATGCGACATACTAATATAACGTCAGTTTTCACGCACACTTTACGTGATATAACCTAACCATGCTTAGATAATCGGAACAATGCGTTAGAGAGACTTGTGACGCGACATACTAATATCTAGCGTCACTTTTAACGCACTCTTTGCGTAATATAACCTAACCATTCTTAGGTAATCGGAACGACGCATTAAAGAGCCTTGAGATCGACATACTAATCTAGCGTAACTTTTAACGCACAGCTTGCGTAATATAACCTAGCCATGCTTAGGTAATAAGAATGACACGTTAAAGAGACTTGAGATGCGACATACTAATCTAACGTAACTTTTAGCGCACACTATGCGTAATATAACCTAACCATGCTTAGGTAATCGGAACGACGCGTTAGAGAGACTTGAGGTAGGATATACTGATCTAGCGTCACTTTTCACGCACACTTTGCGTAATATAACAGTCATCTTAGGAAATCGGAACGACGAGTTAGAGAGACTCGACACGTGACATACTAATTTAGCGTCGCTTTTCACGCACACTTTGCGTAATATAACCTAACCATGCTTGGGAAATCGGAACGACCGTTAGAGAGACTTGATATACGATATACTAATCTAGCATCACTTTTGACACACACTCTGCGTAATATAACCTAACCATGCTTAGGTAATCAGAACTACGCGTTAAAGAGACTTGTGACGCAAGATAAGAATGGTAATCGAAACGACGCGTTAAAGAGACTTGAGACGCGACATACAAATCTAGCATCACTTTTCACGCACACTTTGTGTAAAATAACCTAACCATGCTTAAGTAATCGGAACGACGCGTTAAAGAGACCTGAGACGCGGCATACTAATCTAACGTCACTTTTCACGCACACTTTGCGTAATAATAACATAACCATGCTTAGGTAATCGAAACAACGCGTTAGAGAGACTTGTGTGACGCGACATAAGCATGGTAATCGGAACGACGCGTTAAAGTGACTTGAGACGCGACATACTAATCTAGCGTCACTTTTCACGCACACTTTGCGTAATATAACCTAACCATGCTTAGTCGGAACAAAGCGATAAATAGAATTGAGACGCAATATACTAATCTAGCGTCACTTTTCAAGCAAACTTTGAGTACTGTAATCTAACTATGGTTAGGTAATCGCAACACCTCTTTAAATCGACTTGAGACGCGACATACTAAATAATTGTGACTTTTCACGCACACTTTGCGTAATATAACCTAACCATGCTTAGGAAATCGGAACGACGCGTTAGAGAGACTTGAGGTAGGATATACTAATCTAGCGTCACTTTTCACGCACACTTTGCGTAATATAACCCAACCATGCTTAGGTAATCGGAACGACGCGTTAGAGAGACTTGAGGTAGGATATACTAATCTAGCGTCACTTTTCACGCACACTTTGCGTAATATAACCTGACCATGCTTAGGAAATCGGAACGACGCGTTAGTGAGACTTGAGGTAGGATATACTTATCTAGTGTCTCTTTTCACGCACACTGCGTAATATAACCTAACCATGCTTAGGTAATCACAATGACTAGTTAAAGAGACTTGTGACGCGAGATAAACATGGTAATCGAAACGACACGTTAAAGAGACTTGAGACGCGACATACTAATATAACGTCACTTTTCACGCACACTTTGCGTGATATAATCTAACCATGCTTAGATAATCGGAACGATGCGTTAGAGAGACTTGTGACGGGACATAAGCATGGTAATCGAAACAACGCGTTAAAGAGACTTGAGACGCGACATACTAATCTAGCGTCACTTTTAACGCACTCTTTGCGTAATATATCCTAACCATGCTTAGGTAATCGGAACGACGCATTAAAGAGCCTTGAGACTCGGCATACTAATCTAGCGTAACTTTTAACGCACAGCTTGCGTAATATAACCTAGCCATGCTTAGGTAATCAGAACGACACGTTAAAGAGACTTGAGATGCGACATACTAATCTAACGTAACTTTTAGCGCACACTTTGCGTAATATAACCAAACCATGCTTAGGTAATCGGAACGACGCGTTAGAGAGACTTGAGGTAGGATATACTGATCTAGCGTCACTTTTCACGCACACTTTGTGCATTACAACATAATCATCTTAGGAAATCGGAACGACGTGTTAGAGAGACTCGACACGTGACATACTAATTTAGCGTCACTTTTCACGCACACTTTGCGTAATATAACCTAACCATGCTTGGGAAATCGGAACGACCGTTAGAGAGACTTGATATACGATATACTAATCTAGCATCACTTTTGACGCACACTCTGCGTTATATAACCTAACCATGCTTAGGTAATCATAACGACGCGTTAAAGAGACTTGTGACGCAAGATAAGAATGGTAATCGGAACGACGCGTTAAAGAGACCTGAGACGCGGCATACTAATCTAGCGTCACTTTTCACGCACACTTTGCATAATAATAACATAACCATGCTTAGGTAATCGAAACGACGCGATCGAGAGACTTGTGTAACGCGACATAAGCATGGTAATCGGAACGACGCGTTAAAGTGACTTGAGACGCGACATACTAATCTAGCGTCACTTTTCATGTACCCTTTGCGTAATATAACCTAACCATGCTTAAGTAATCGGAACAACGCGTTAAAGAGAATTGAGACGCGACATACTAATCTAGCATCACGTTTAACGCACACTTTGCGTAATATAACCAAACTATGCTTCAGAACGACGCGTTAGAGAGACTTGTGATGCGACATAAGCATGGTAATCGAAACGACGCGTTAAATATACTTGAGACGCACCATACTAATTTAGCATCACTTTTTACGCACACGTTGCGTAATATAACCTAACCATGCTTAGGTAATCGGAACGACGTTTTAAAGAGACTTGAGACGCGACATACTAATCTAGCATCACTTTTCAAGCACACTTTGCGTTATATAACCTAACCATGCTTAGGTAATCGGAACAACGCGTTAAATAGACTTGAGACACACCATACTAATTTAGCATCACTTTTTACGCACACGTTGCGTAATATAACCTAACCATGCTTAGGTAATCGGAACGACGTTCTAAAGAGACTTGAGACGCGACATACTAATCTAGCGTCACTTTTCAAGCACACTTTGCGTTATATAACCTAACCATGCTTAGGTAATCGGAACAACGCGTTAAAAAGAATTGAGACGCGACATACTAATCGAGCATCACTTTTTACGCACACTTTGCATAATATAACCTAACCATGCTTAGGTAATCGGAACGACGCGTTAATTAGACTTTTTACGCACACTTATCTCGCGTCACAAGTCTCTTTAACGCGTCGTTCCGATTACCTAAGCATGGTTAGGTTATATTACGCAAAGAGTGCATGAATAGTGACGCTATATTATTATGTCGCGTCTCAAGTCTCTCTGACACGTCGTTCCAATTTCCTTAGTATGGTTAGGTTATATTACGCAAAGTGTGCGTGAAAAGTGACACTAGAATAGTCTGTCGCGTCTCAAGTCTCTCTAACGCGTCCTTCCGATTTCTAAGCATGGCTATGTTATATTACGCAACGCGTGCGTAAGAAGTGACGCTAGATTAATATTGCGCGTCTCAAGTCTCTTTAACGCGTCGTTTTGATTACTATGCTTATGTCGCGTCACAAGTCTCTCGAACGCGTCGTTCCGATTACCTAAGTATGGTTATGTTATATTACGCAAAGTGTGCGTAGAAAATGATAATAGATTAGTATGTCGAGTCTCAAGTCTTTTTAACGCGTCGTTCCAGTTACTTAAGTATGGTTAGATTATATTACACAAAGTGTACGTGAAAAATGACAATAGATTAGTATGACGCGTCTTATGTCTATCTAACACGTTGTTCTGATTACCTTAGCATGGTTAGGTTATATTACGCATAGTGTGAGTAAAAAGTGATGCTAGATTAGTATGTCGGGTCTAAAGTCTATTTAACGTGTCGTTCCTATTACCTAAGCATTGTTAGGTTATATTACGCAAGGTGTGCGTGAAAAGTGACGATAGATTAGTATGTCGCGTCTTTAATGCGTTATTCCAATTACCCAAGCATCGTTAGGTTATAATACGCAAAGTTTGGATGGAAAGTGACGCTAGATTAGTATGTCGCGTGTCAAGGCTCTTTATTGCGTCGTTCTGATTACCTAAGCATGGTTAGGTTATAGTACGCAAGGTGTACGTAAAATGGATCAATAGATTAGTCTATCGTGTCTCAAGTCTCTTTAACGCGTCGTTCCTATTACCCAAGCATGGTTAGGTTATATTACGCAAGGTGAGCGTGAAAAGTGATGCTAGATTAGCATGTCGCGTCTCAAGGCCCTTTAATGCGTCGTTCCGATTACCTAAGCATGATTAGGTTATACTACGCGAAGTTTGCGTGAAAAGTGACGCTAGATTAGTATGTCGCTTCTCAAGTCTCTTTAACGCGTCGTTTCGATTACCATGCTTATGTCGCGACACAAGTCTCTCTAACGCGTCGTTTTTATTACCTAAGCATGGTTAGGTTATAGTACGCAAATTGTGCGTAAAAAGGATCAATAGATAAGTATGTCGCGTCTCAAGTCTCTTTAACGCGCCGTTCCTATTACCTAAGAATGGTTAGGTTATATTACGCAAAGTGTGCTTTAAAAGTTACGCTAGATTAGTATGTCAAGTCTCCAATCTCTTTCACGCGTCGTTCCGAATACCTAAGCATGGTTAGGTTATATTACGCAAAGTGTGCATAAAAAGTGACACTAGATTAGTATGTTTCGTATCAAGTCTCTTTATCGCGTCGTTTCGATCACCATACTTATCTCGCGTCACAAGTCTCTTTAATGCGTCGTTCCGATTACCTATGCATGGTTAGGTTATATTACGCAAAGTGTGCGTGAAAAGTGAGGTTAGATTATTATGTCGCGTCTCAATTCTCTCTAACGCGTCGTTCCAATTTCCTAAGCATGGTTAGGTTATAATACGTAAAGTGTGCGTGAAAAGTGACACTACATTAGTATGTCGCGTCTCAAGTCTCTCTAACGCGTCATTCCGATTTACTGAGCATGGTTATGTTATATTACGCAACGCGTGCGTAAAAAGTTACGCTAGATTAATATTGCGTGTCTCAAGTCTTTTTAACGCGTCATTTCGATTACCATGCTTATGTCGCGTCACAAGTCTCTCTAACGCGTCATTCCGATTACCTAAGCATGGTTAGGTTATAGTACGCAAAGTGTGCGTGGAAAGGAGCAATAGTTTAGTATGTCAGTCTCAAGTCTTTTTAACGCGTCGTTCCGATTACCTAAGTATGGTTAGGTTATATTACGCAAAGTGTGCGTGAAAATTAGTATGTCCAGTCTCAAGTCTCTTTAATGCGTCGTTCCGATTACCTAAGCATGGTTAGGTTTTATTACACAAAGTGTGCGTAAAAAGTGAGGCTAGATTAGTTTGTTTCGTCTCAATTCTCTTTAACGCGTCGTTTCGATTACTACACTTTTCTCGAGTCACAAGTCTCTTTACGCGTCGTTCCGATTACCTAAGCATGGTTAGGTTATATTACGCAAAGTGTGCGTGAAAAGTGATTTTTGATTAGTATGTCGCATCTCAAGTCTCTCTAACGCGTCATTCCGATTTCCTAAGCATCGTTAGGTTATATTATGCAAAGTGTCCGTGAAAAGTGACACTAGATTAGTATGTCGCGTCTCAAGTCTCTCTAACGCGTCGTTCCGATATCCTAAGCATGGTTATGTTATATTACGCAACGCGTGCGTAAACAGTGACTCTAGATTAATATTGCGCGTCTCAAATCTCTTTAACGCGTCTTTTCGATTACCATGCTTATGTCGCGTCACAAGTCTCTCGAACACGTCGTTCCGATTACCTAAGCATGGTTAGGTTGTATTACATAAAGTGTGCGTTGAAAATGACAATAGATTAGTATGTCGCATCTCAAGTCTATTTAACGCATCGTTCGAATTACTTAAGCATGGTTAGGTTATATTAGGCAGAGTGTACGTGAAAAATGACAATAGATTAGTATGTCGCGTCTTAAGTCTATCTAACGCGTTGTTCCGATTACCTTAGCATGGTTAGGTTATATTACGCAAACTGTGCGTGAAAAGTGACGCTAGATTAGTATGTCGCATCCCAATTCTCTTTATCGCGTTGTTCCAATTATCTAAGCATGGTTAGGGTATATTATGCAAAGCGTGTGTGAAAAGTGACATTAGATTAGTATGTCGCGTCTAAAGTCTATTTAACGCGTCGTTCCAATTACCTAAGGATGGTTAGGTTATATTACGCAGTGTGAGTGAAAAGTGACGCTAGATTAGCATGTCGCGTCTCAAGGCTCTTTAATGCGTCGTTCCGATTAGCTAAGCATGGTTAGGTTATAATACGCAAAGTTAGCGTGAAAAGTGACGCTAGATTAGTATGTCGCGTGTCAAGGCTCTTTAACGCGTCGTTCCGATTACCTAACCATGGTTAGGCTATAGTACGCAAAGTGTGCGTAAAAAGGATCAATTTATTAGTATTTCACATCTCAAGTATCTTTATCGCATTGTTCCTATTACATAAGCATGGTTAGGTTATATTACGCAAAGTGTGCGTGAAAAGTGACGCTAGATTAGTATGTCCTGGCTCAAATCTCTTTAAAGCGTTGTTGCGATTACCTAAGCATGGTTTGGTTCTATTACGCAAAGCGTGTGTAAAAAGTGATGCTAGGTTAGTATGTTTCGTCTCAAGTCTCTTTAATGCGTCGTTTCGCTTACCATACATATCTCGCGTCACAAGTCTCGTTAACGCGTCGTTCCGATTACCTAAGCATGGTTAGGTTATATTACGCAATGTGTGCGTGAAAAGTGACGTTAGATTAGTACGTCGCGTCTCAAGTCTCTCTAATGCGTCGTACCGATTTACTAAGCATGCCTAGGTTATATTACGCTAAGTGTGCGTAAAAAGTGACACTAGATTAGTATGTCGCGTCTAAAGTCTCCATACGCGCCGTTCCCATTTCCGAAGCATGGTTATGTTATATTACGCAAAGTGTGCGTAAAAAATGACGCTAGATTAATATTGCGCGTCTCAAGTCTCTTGAACGCGTCATTTCGATTATCATGCTTATGTCGCGTCACGAGTCTCTCTAACGCATCGTACCAATTTCCTAAGCATGGTTAGGTTATATTACGCAAAGTGTGCGTGAAAAGTGACATTAGATTAGTATGTCGCATCTCAAGTCTCTCTAACGCGTCGTTCCGATTTCCTAAGCATGGTTAGGTTATATTACGCAAAGTGTCCGTGAAAAGTGACACTAGATTAGTATGTCGCGTCTCAAGTCTCTCTAACGCTTCGTTCCGATATCCTAAGCATGGTTAGGTTATATTACGCAAAGTGTGCGTGAAAAGTGACGCTAGATTAGTATATCCTACCTCAAGTCTCTCTAACGCGTCGTTCCGATTTCCTAAGCATGGTTAAGTTATATTACGCAAAGTGTGCGTGAAAAGTTACAATTATTTAATATGTCGCGTCTCAAGTCGATTTAAAGCGGTGTTGCGATTACCTAACCATGGTTAGGTTATAGTACGCAAAGTTTGCTTGAAAAGTGACGCTAGATTAGTATATTGCGTCTCAATTCTATTTAACGCGTTGTTCCGACTAAGCTTGGTTAGGTTATATTACGCAAAGTGTGCGTGAAAAGTGACGCTAGATTAGTATGTCGCGTCTCAAGTCACTTTAACGCGTCGTTCCAATTACCATGCTTATGTCGCGTTAACGCGTCGTTTCGATTACCTAAGCATGGTTATGTTATTATTACGCAAAGTGTGCGTGATTAGTGACGCTAGATTAGTATGCCGCGTCTGAAGTATCTTTAACGCGTCGTTCCGATTACTTAAGCATGGTTAAGTTATTTTCTCAAAGTGTGCATGAAAAGTGATGCTAGATTTGTATGTCGCGTCTCACGTCTCTTTAACGCGTCGTTTCGATTACCATTCTTAGCTTGCGTCACAAGTCTCTTTAACGCGTCGTTATGATTACCTAAGCATGGTTAGGTTATATTACGCAGAGTGTGCGTCAAAAGTGATGCTAGATTAGTATATCGTATCTTAAGTCTCTCTAACGGTCGTTCCAATTTCCCAAGCATGGTTAGGTTATATTACGCAAAGTGTGCGTGAAAAGCGACGCTAAATTAGTATGTCACGTGTCAAGTCTCTCTAACACGTCGTTCCGATTTCCTAAGATGATTATGTTATATTACGCAAAGTGTGCGTGAAAATTGACGTTAGATCAGTATATCCTACCTCACGTTTCTCTAACGCGTCGTTCCGATTACCTAAGCATGGTTAGGTTATATTACGCAAAGTGTGCGCTAAAGGTTACGTTAGATTAGTACGTCGCATCTCAAGTCTCTTTAACGTGTCGTTCTGATTACCGAAGCAAGGCTAGGTTATATTAAGCAAAGTGTGCGTGAAAAGTGACGCTAGATTAGTATGTCCAGTCTCAAGTCTCTTTAATGCGTCGTTCCGATTACCTAAGCATGGTTAGGTTATATTACACAAAGAGTGCGTTAAAAGTGACGCTAGATTAGTATGTCGCGTCTCAAGTCTCTTTAACGCGTTGTTTCGATTACCATGCTTATGTCGCGTCACAAGTCTCTCTAACGCATCGTTCCGATTATCTAAGCATGGTTAGGTTATATCACGCAAAGTGTGCGTGAAAAGTGACGTTATATTAGTATGTCGCGTCTCAAGTCTCTTTAACGCGTCGTTTCGATTACCATGCTTATCTCGCATCACAAGTCTCTTTAACTCGTCATTGTGATTACCTAAGCATGGTTAGGTTATATTACGCAAAGTGTGCGTGAAAAGTGACACTAGATCAGTATATCCTACCTCAAGTCTCACTAACGCGTCGTTTCGATTTCCTAAGCATGGTTAGGTTATATTACGCAAAGTGTGCGTGAAAAGTGACGCTAGATTATATGACTCGTGTCAAGTCTCTTTAACACGTCGTTCCGATTTCCTAAGCATGGTTAGGTTATATTACGCAAAGTGTGCGTAAAAAAGTGACGGTATATTAGTATATCGCGTCTCAAGTCTCTTTAACACGTCGTTCCAATTACCTAAGCATGGAAAGCTTATATTACGCAAAGTGTTTTGAAAGGTGACGGTAGATTAGTATATCGCGTCTCAAGTCTCTTTAATGTGTCGTTCTAATTACCTAACCATGGTTTGGTTATGTTACGCAAGGTGTGCGTGAAAAGTGACGCTAGATTAGTATGTCGCATCTCAATGCTCTTTAACGCGTCGTTCCGTTTACCTAAGCATGGTTAGGTTATATTACGCAATGTCTGTGTGAAAAGTGACGCTATATTAGTATCTTGCGTCTCAAGTCTCTTTAACGCGTCGTTTTGATTACCATGCTTATTAACCTGTCATTCCAATTACCTAAGCATAGTTAGGTTATATTACGCAAAGTGTGCGTGAAACGTTACGCTAGATTAATATGTCGCTACTCAAGTCTCTATGATGCGTCGTTCTGATTACCTAAGCATGTGTAATAAGTGACGCTAGATTAGTATGGCGCGTTTCAAGTCTCTTTAACGCGTCGTTTCAATTACTGTGCTTATGTCGCGTCACAAGTGTCTCTAACGCGTCGTTCTGATTACCTAAGCATGGTTAGATTATATATTACGCAAAGTGTGCATGAAAAGTGACAATGTATTAGTATGTAGCATCTCAAGTCTTTTTAACGCGTCGTTCCGATTACCTAGGCATGGTTAGGTTATTTTACGCAAAGTGTGCGTGAAAAGTGACGCTAGATTAGTATGACGCATCTCAAGTCTCTTTAATGCGTATTCCGATTACCTAAGCATGGTTAGGTTATATTACGTTATGTGTGCGTGAAAAGGGACGCCAGATTAGTATGTCGCATCTCAAGTCCTTTAACGCGTCTTTCCGATTATGTAAGCATGGTTAGGTTATATTACGCAAAGAGTGCGTGAAAAGTGATGCTAGATTAATGTGTCGCTACTCAAGTCTCTTTAATGTGTCGTTCCGATTTCCTAAGCATGGTTAGGTTATAGTACGCAAAGTTTGCGTGAAAAGTGACGCCATATTAGTATGTCGCCTATGAAGTCTCTTTAACGCGTCGTTCCGATTATCTAAGCATGGGTAGGTTATTTTACGAAAAGTGTGCGTGAAAAATGACGCTACATTAGTATGTCGCGTCTCAAGTCTCTTTAACGCATTGTACCGATTACCTAAGGATGGTTAGGTTACTTCACGAAAAGTGTGCATGAAAAGTAACAAACATTAGTATGTCGCGTCTCTAGTCTATTTAACGCGTCATTCTGATTACCTAAGCATGGTTAGGTTATATTACGCAAAGTGTGCATGGAAAGTGACGCTAGATTAGTATGTCGCATCTCAATTCTCTTTAACGCGTTGTACCGATTACCTAAGGATGGTTAGGTTACTTTACAGAAAGTGTAGGTGAAAAGTGATGCTAGATTAGTATGTCGTGTCTTAAGTCTATTTAACGCGTCGTTCTGATTATCAAAGCATGGTTAGGTTATATTACGCGAAGTGTGTGTGAAAAGTTACGCTAGATTAGTATGTCGCGTCTCAATTCTCTTTAACGCGTTTTTCCGATTTCCTAAGCATGTTTAGTTTATATTATGCAAAGTGTGCGTGAAAAGTTACGCTAGATTAGTATGTCGCGTCTCAAGTCTCTTTAACGTGTCGTTTCGATTACCATGCTTATCCCGCGTCCCAAGTCTCTTTAACGCGTTGTTGCGATTACCTATGCATGGTTAGGTTATATTACGCAAAGTGTGCGTGAAAATTGACGCTAAATTAGTATATCATCTGTGCTTATGTCGCGCCACAAGTGTCTCTAACGCGTCGTTCTGATTACCTAAGCATGGTTAGATTATATATTACGCAAAATGTGCGTGAAAAGTGCAATGTTAATATGTAGTATCTCAAGTCTTTTTAACGCGTCGTTCCGATTACTTAGGCATGGTTAGGTTATTTTACGCAAAGTGTGCGTGAAAAGTGACGCTAGATTAGTATGACGCGTCTCAAGTCTCTTTAATGCGTATTCCGATTACCTATAAGCATGGTTAGGTTATATTACGTGATGTGTGCGTGAAAAGGGACGATAGATTAGTATGTCGCGTCTCAAGTCCTTTAACGCGTCTTTCCGATTATGTAAGCATGGTTAGGTTATATTACGCAAAGTGCGCGTGAAAAGTGATGCTAGATTAATGTGTCGCTACTCAAGTCTCTTTAATGCGTCGTTCCAATTTCCTAAGCATGGTTAGGTTAGTATGCAAAGTTTGCGTGAAAAGTGACGCCATATTAGTATGTCGCCTCTGAAGTCTCTTTAACGCGTCGTTCCGATTATCTAAGCACGGGTTGGTTATTTTACGAAAAGTGTGCGTGAAAAATGACGCTACATTAGTATGTCGCGTCTCAAGTCTCTTTAACGCATTGTACCGATTACCTAAGGATTGTTACTTCACGAAAAGTGTGCGTGAAAAGTAACAAACATTAGTGAGTCGCATCTCTAGTCTATTTAACGTGTCATTCCGATTACCTAAGCATTGTTAGGTTATATTACGCAAAGTGTACATGGAAACTGACGCTAGATTAGTATGTCGCATCTCAATTCTCTTTAACGCGTTGTACCGATTACCTAAGGATGGTTAGGTTAGTTTACATAAAGTGTACGTGAAAAGTGACGCTAGATTAGTATGTCGTGTCTTAAGTCTATTTAACGCGTCGTTCTGATTATGAAAGCATGGTTAGGTTATATTACGTGAAGTGTGTGTGAAAAGTTATGCTAGATTAGTATGTCGCGTCTCAATTCTCTTTAACGCGTTGTTCCGATTACCTAAGAATGGTTAGGTTATATTATGCAAAGTGTGCGTGAAAAGTTACGCTAGATTATTATGTCGCGTCTCAAGTCTCTTTATCGCATCTTTCTGGTTACCTAGGCATGGTTAGGTTATATTACGCAAAGTTTGCGTGAAAAGCGACGCTAGATTAGTATGTCCAGTCTCAAGTCTCTTTAACGCGTCGTTCCGATTACCTAAGCATGGTTAGGTTATATATTACGCAAAGTGTGCTTAAAAAGTGATGCTAGATTAGTTTGTTTTGTCTCAAGTCTCTTTTACAAGTCATTTCGATTACCATACTTATCTCGCGTCACAAGTCTCTTTAACGCGTCGTTCCGATTACCATACTTATCTCGCGTCACAAGTCTCTTTAACGCGTCGTTCCGTTTACCATACTTATCTCGCGTTACAAGTCTCTTTAACGCGTCGTTCCGATTACCTAAGCATGGCTAGGTTATATTACGCAAACAGTGCGTGAAAACTGACGTTAAATTAGTATGTCTCGTCTCAAGTCTCTCTAACGCGTCGTCCAATTTCCTAAGCAGGGTTAAGTTATTTTACGCAAAGTGTGCGTGAAAAGTGACGCTTGATTAGTATGTCCAGTCTCAAGTCTCTTTAACGCGTCGTTCCGATTACCTAAGCATGGTTAAGTTATATTACGCAAAGTGTGCGTAAAAAGTGACGCTAGATTAGTTTGTTTCGTCTCAAGTCTTTTTAACGCTTAATTTCGATTACTATATTTATCTCGCGTCACAAGTCTCTTTAACGCGTCGTTCCGATTACCTAAGCATGGTTAGGTTATATTACGCAAAGAGTGCGTGAATAGTGATGCTATATTAGTATGTCGCGTCTCAAGTCTCTCTAACGCGTCGTTCCAATTTCCTAAGCATGGTTATGTTATATTACGGAATGCGTGCGTAAAAAGTGACGCTAGATTAATATTGCACGTCTCAAGTCTCTTTAACGCGTCGTTTTGATTACCATGCTTATGTCGCGTCACAAGTCTCTCGAACGTATCGTTCTGATTACCTAAGCATGGTTAGGTTATATTACGCAAAGTGTGCGTAGAAAATGACAATAGATTAGTATGTAGCGTCTCAAGTCTATTTAACGCGTCGTTCCAATTACATAAGCATGGTTAGGTTATATTACGCAGAGTGTACGTGAAAAATGACAATAGATTAGTATGTCACGTCTTAAGTCTATCTAACGCGTTGTTCCGATTACCTTAGCATGGTTAGGTTATATTACGCATAGTGTGCGTGGAAAGTGACGATAGATTAGTATGTCGCGTCTCAATTCTCTTTGTCGCATTATTCTGATTATCTAAGCATGGTTTTTTTTTTTGATAATTGGGGAGGGGAGAGCGCTTGTGGGAGGAATTGAACCCACGACCTAGCAGTTTGCTGCCTAGCGCTTATTCCATTTGAGCTTAGCTCATTGGTATTATCTAAGCATGGTTAGAGGTTATATTATGCAAAGCGTGCGTGAAAAGTGACACTAGATTAGTATGTCGCGTATAAAGTCTATTTAACGCGTCGTTCCTAATACCTAAGCATGGTTAGGTTATATTACGCAAGGTGTGCGTGAAAAGTGACGCTAGATTAGTATGTCGCGTCTCAAGGCTCTTTAATGCGTAATACGCAAAGTTTGCATGGAAAGTGACGGTAGATTAGTATGTCGCGTGTCAAGGCTCTTTAATGCGTCGTTCTGATTACCTAAGCATGGTTAGGTTATATTACGCAATGTGAGCGTGAAAAGTGACGCTAGATTAGCATGTCGTGTCTCAAGGCTCTTTAATGCGTTGTTCCGATTACCTAAGCATGATTAGGTTATACTACGCAAAGTTTAAGTGAAAAGTGACGCTAGATTAGTATGTCGCTTCTCAAGTCTCTTTAACGCGTCGTTTCGATTACCATGCTTATGTCGCGTCACAAGTCTCTCTAACGCGTCGTTCCGATTACCTAAGCATGGTTAGGTTATAGTACGCCAATTGTGCGTAAAAAGGATCAATAGATAAGTATGTCGCGTCTCAAGTCTCTTTAACGCGTCGTTCCTATTACCTAAGAATGGTTAGGTTATATTACGCCAAGTGTGCTTGAAAAGTGACGCTAGATTAGTATGTCAAGTCTCCAATCTCTTTCACGCGTCGTTCCGAATACCTAAGCATGGTTAGGTTATATTACGCAAAGTGTGCGTAAAAAGTGACACTAGATTAGTATGTTTCGTATCAAGTCTCTTTATCGCGTCGTTTCGATCACCATACTTATCTCGCGTAACAAGTCTCTTTAACGCGTCGTTCCAATTACCTATGCATGGTTAGGTTATATTACGCAAAGTGTGCGTGAAAAGTGAGGTTAGATTATTATGTCGCGTCTCAATTCTCTCTAACGCGTTGTTCCAATTTCCTATGCATGGTTAGGTTATATTACGCAAAGTGTGCGTGAAAAGTGAGGTTAGATTATTATGTCGCGTCTCAATTCTCTCTAACGCGTCGTTCCGATTACCTATGCATGGTTAGGTTATATTACACAAAGTGTGCGTGAAAAGTGAGGTTAGATTATTATGTCGCGTCTCAATTCTCTCTAACGCGTTGTTCCAATTATCTAAGCATGGTTAGGTTATATTACGCAAAGTGTGCGTGAAAAGTGACACTACATTAGTATGTCGCGTCTCAAGTCTCTCTAACGCGTCGTTCCGATTTACTGAGCATGGTTATGTTATATTACGCAACACGTGCGTAAAAAGTGACGCTAGATTAATATTGCGTGTCTCAAGTCTTTTTAACGCGTCATTTCGATTACCATGCTTATGTCGCGTCACAAGTCTCTCTAACGCGTCATTCCGATTACCTAAGCATGGTTAGGTTATAGTACGCAAAGTGTGCGTGGAAAGGAGCAATAGTTTAGTATGTCGCGTCTCAATTCTTTTTAACGCGTCGTTCCGATTACCTAAGTATGGTTAGGTTATATTACGCAAAGTGTGCGTGAAAATTAGTATGTCCAGTCTCAAGTCTCTTTAATGCGTCGTTCCGATTACCTAAGCATGGTTAGGTTTTATTACACAAAGTGTGCGTAAAAAGTGAGGCTAGATTAGTTTGTTTCGTCTCAATTCTCTTTAACGCGTCGTTTCGATTACTATACTTATCTCGAGTCACAAGTCTCTTTAACGCGTCGTTCCGATTACCTAAGCATGGTTAGGTTATATTAGGCAAAGTGTGCGTGAAAAGTGACTTTTGATTAGTATGTCGCATCTCAAGTCTCTCTAACGCGTCATTCCGATTTCCTAAGCATGGTTAGGTTACATTACGCAAAGTGTCCGTGAAAAGTGACACTAGATTAGTATGTCGTGTCTCAAGTCTCTCTAACGCGTCGTTCCGATATCCTAAGCATGGTTATGTTATATTACACAACGCGTGCGTAAACAGTGACTCTAGATTAATATTGCGCGTCTCAAATCTCTTTAACGCGTCTTTTCGATTACCATGCTTATGTCGCGTCACAAGTCTCTCGAACACGTCGTTCCGACTACCTAAGCATGGTTAGGTTGTATTACATAAAGTGTGCGTTGAAAATGACAATAGATTATTAGTATGTCGCATCTCAAGTCTATTTAACGCATCGTTCGAATTACTTAAGCATGGTTAGGTTATATTAGGCAGAGTGTACGTGAAAAATGACAATGGATTAGTATGTCGCGTCTTAAGTCTATCTAACGCGTTGTTCCGATTACCTTAGCATGGTTAGGTTATATTACGCAAACTGTGCGTGAAAAGTGACGCTAGATTAGTATGTCGCATCTCAATTCTCTTTATCGCGTTGTTCCAATTATCTAAGCATGGTTAGGGTATATTATGCAAAGCGTGCGTGAAAAGTGACATTTGATTAGTATGTCGTGTCTAAAGTCTATTTAACGCGTCGTTCCAATTACCTAAGAATGGTTAGGTTATATTACGCAGTGTGAGTGAAAAGTGACGCTAGATTAGCATGTCGCGTCTCAAGGCTCTTTAATGCGTCGTTCCGATTACCTAAGCATGGTTAGGTTATAATACGCAAAGTTTGCGTGAAAAGTGACGCTAGATTAGTATGTCGCGTGTCAAGGCTCTTTAACGCGTCGTTCCGATTACCTAAGCATGGTTAGGCTATAGTACGCAAAGTGTGCGTAAAAAGGATCAATTTATTAGTATTTCGCGTCTCAAGTATCTTTATCGCATTGTTCCTATTACATAAGCATGGTTAGGTTATATTACGCAAAGTGTGCGTGAAAAGTGACGCTAGATTAGTATGTCCAGGCTCAAATCTCTTTAAAGCGTTGTTCCGATTACCTAAGCATGGTTAGGTTCTATTACGCAAAGTGTGTGTAAAAAGTGATGCTAGGTTAGTATTTTTCGTCTCAAGTCTCTTTAATGCGTCGTTTCGCTTACCATACATATCTCGCGTCACAAGTCTTGTTAACGCGTCGTTCCGATTACCTAAGCATGGTTAGGTTATATTACGCAATGTGTGCGTGCAAAGTGACGTTAGATTAGTACGTCGCGTCTCAAGTCTCTCTAACGCGTCGTACCAATTTACTAAGCATGCCTAGGTTATATTACGCAAAGTGTGCGTGAAAAGTAACACTAGATTAGTAGGTCGCGTCTCAAGTCTCCATACACGCCGTTCCCATTTCCGAAGCATGGTTATGTTATATTACGCAAAGTGTGCGTAAAAAATGACGCTAGATTAATATTGCGCATCTCAAGTCTCTTGAACGCGTCGTTTCGATTATCATGCTTATGTCGCGTCACGAGTCTCTCTAACGCGTCGTACCGATTTCCTAAGCATGGTTAGGTTATATTACGCAAAGTGTGCGTGAAAAGTGACTTTAGATTAGTATATCGCATCTCAAGTCTCTCTAACGCGTCGTTCCGATTTCCTAAGCATGGTTAGGTTATATTACGCAAAGTGTCCGTGAAAAGTGACACTAGATTAGTATGTCGCGTCTCAAGTCTCTCCAACGCGTCGTTCCGATATCCTAAGCATGGTTAGGTTATATTACGCAAAGTGTGCGTGAAATGTGACGCTAGATTAGTATATCCTACCTCAAGTCTCTCTAACGCGTCGTTCCGATTTCCTAAGCATGGTAGGTTATATTACGCAAAGTGTGCGTGAAAAGTTACAATTATTTAGTATGTCGCGTCTCAAGTTGATTTAAAGCGGTGTTGCGATTACCTAACCATGGTTAGGTTATAGTACGCAAAGTTTGTTTGAAAAGTGACGCTAGATTAGTATATTGCCTCTCAATTCTATTTAACGCGTTGTTCCGACTAAGCATGGTTAGGTTATATTACGCAAAGTGTGGGTGAAAAGTGACGCTAGATTAGTATGTCACGTGTCAAGTCTCTCTAACACGTCGTTCCGATTTCCTAAGATGATTATGTTATATAACGCAAAGTGTGCGTGAAAAGTGACGCTAGATTAGTATATCCTGCCTCAAGTCTCTCGAACACTTCGTTCCGATTACCTAAGCATGGTTAGGTTATATTACGCAAAGTGTGAGCTAAAAGTTACGTTAGATTAGTATGTCGCATCTCAAGTCTCTTTAACGTGTCGTTCTGATTACTTAAGCATGGCTAGATTATATTATGCAAGCTGTGCGTTAAAAGTTACGCTTGATTAGTATGTCGCGTCTCAAGGCTCTTTAATGCGTCGTTCCGATTACCTAAGCATGGTCAGGATATATTACACAAAGAGTGCGTTAAAATTGACGCTAGATTAGTATGTCGCGTCTCAAGTCTCTTTAACGCGTTGTTTCGATTACCATGCTTACGTCGCGTCACAAGTCTCTCTAACGCATCGTTCCGATTATCTAAGCATGGTTAGGTTATATCACGCAAAGTGTGCGTGAAAAGTGACGTTATATTAGTATGTCGCGTCTCAAGTCTCTTTAACGCGTCGTTTCGATTACCATGTTTATCTCGCGTCACAAGTCTCTTTAACTCGTCATTGTGATTACGTTAAAAATGACAATAGATTAGTATGTCGCGTCTTAAGTCTATCTAACGCGTCGTTCCAATTACCTAAGCATGGTTAAGTTATATTACGTAGAGTGTGCGTGAAAAATGACGCTAGATTAGTATGTCGGGTCTCAATTCTCTTTATTGCGTTGTTCCGATTATCTAAGCATGGTTAGGTTATATTATGCAAAGCGTGCGTGAAAAGTGATACTAGATTACTAGTGTCTAATGTCTATGTGACACGTCGTTCCGATTACCTAAGCATGGTTAGGTTATATTACGCAAGGTGTGCGTGAAAAGTGACGCTAGATTAGTATGTCGCGTCTCAAGGCTATTTAATGCGTCATTACGATTACCTAAGCATGATTAGGTTACAATATGCAAAGTTTGCGTGAAAAGTGACGCTAGATTAGTATGTCGCTTCTCAAGTCTCTTTAACGCGTCGGTTCGATTACCATACTTATCTCGCGTCACAAGTCTCTTTAACGCGTCGTTCCGATTATATAAGCATGGTTAGGTTATATTACGCAAAGTGTGCGTAAAAAGTGACGTTAGATTAGTATTTCGCTCTCAAGTCTCTCTAACGCGTCGTTCCGATTACCTATACATGGTTAGGTTATATTACGCAAAGTGAGCATAAAAAGTGACACTAGATTTGTATGTCGCGTCTTAAGTCTCTCTAACGCGTCGTTCCAATTTCCTAAGCATGGTTATGTTATAATACGCAAAGTGTGCGTAAAAAGTGACGCTAGATTAATATTGCGCGTCTCAAGTCTTTTTAACGCGTCGTTTCGATTACCATGCTTATGTCGCGTCACAAGTCTCTCTAACGTGTCGTTCCGATTACCTAAGCATGGTTAGGTTATAGTACGCAAAGTGTGCGTGAAAAGGATCAATAGATTATTAGTATACTCAAAACTCTTTAATGAGTCGTTCCTATTACTTCAGTATGGTTAGGTTATATTACGCAAAGTGTGCGTGAAAAGTGATGCTAGATTATTATTTCCAGTCTCAAGTCTCTTTAACGCGTCGTTTCGATTACTTAAGCATGGTTATGTTATATTACGCAAAGTGTGCGTAAAACGTGACGCTAGATTAGTTTGTTTTGTCTTAAGTCTCTTTAACGCGTTGTTTCGATTACTATACTTATCTCGCGTCACAAGTCTCCTTAACGCGTCGTTTCGCTTACCTAAGCATGGTTAGGTTATATTACCAAAAGTGTGTGTGAAAAGTGATGCTAGATTAGTATGTCGCGTCTCAAGCGTCTCTAACGCGTCGTTCCGATTTCCTAAGCATGGGTAGGTTATATTACGCAAAGTGTGTGTAAAAAGTGATGCTAGATTAATATGGCGCGTCTTAAGTCTTTTTAATGGGTCGTTTCGATTACCATGCTTATGCCGTGTCACAAGTCCCTCTAACGCGACGTTCCGATTACCTAAGCATGGTTAGGTTATATTACGCAAAGTGTGCGTGAAAGATGAAAATTGATTAGTATGTCGCGTCTCAAGTCTATATAACGTGTCGTTCCAATTACTTAAGCATGGTTAGGTTATATTATGCAAAGTGTGCGCGAAAAGTGATGCTAGATTAGTATGTCGCGTCTCAAGTCTCTTTAACGCGTCGTTCCGATTACCTAAGCATAGTTAGGTTATATAGTGCGTGAAAAGTGACGCTAGATAAGTATATTGCATCACAATTCTCTTTAACGTGTCGTTCCGATTACCTAAGCTTGGTAAGGTTACGCGAAGTGTGCGTAAAAAGTGACGCTAGATTAGTATGGCGCGTCTCAAGTCTCTCTAGCGCGTGGTTTTAATTACCATGCTTATGTAGCGTCACAAGTCTCTCTAACGCGTTGTTCTGATTACCTACACATTGTTGGGTTATATTACGCAAAGCGTGCGTGAATAGTGACGCTAGATTAGTATGTCGCGTCTCAAGTCTATTTAACGCATCATTAAGATTACCTAAGCTTTGTTGGGTTATATTACGCAAAGCGTGCGTGAAAACAGACACTAGATTAGCATGTCGCGTCTCAAGTCTATTTACCGCATCATTACGATTACCTAAGCATGGTTAGGTTATATTACGCAAAGTGTGCGTGAAAAGGGACGCTAGATGAGTATGTCGCGTTCTCTTTCACGCATCTTTCCGATTACCTAAGCATGGTTAGGTTATATTACGCAAAGAGTGTGTGAAAAGTGACGCTAGATTAGTATGTCGCGTCTCAATTCTCTACCATTTGAGCTATAGCTCATTGGTATTATCTAAGCATGGTTAGAGATTATATTATGCAAAGCGTGCGTGAAAAGTGACACTAGATTAGTATGTCGCGTATAAAGTCTATCTAACGCGTCGTTCCTAATACCTAAGCATGGTTAGGTTATATTACGCAAGGTGTGCGTGAAAAGTGACGCTAGATTAGTATGTCGCGTCTCAAGGCTCTTTAATGCGTAATACGCAAAGTTTGCGTGGAAAGTGACGGTAGATTAGTATGTCGCGTGTCAAGGCTCTTTAATGCGTCGTTCTGATTACCTAAACATGGTTAGGATATAGTACGCAAAGTGTGCGTAAAAAGGATCAGTAGAATAGTATATTGTGTCTCAAGTCTCTTTAACGCGTCATTCTTATTACCCAAGCATGGTTAGGTTATATTACGCAAGGTGAGCGTGAAAAGTGATGCTAGATTAGCATGTCGCGTCTCAAGGCCCTTTAATGCGTCGTTCCGATTACCTAAGCATGATTAGGTTATACTACGCGAAGTTTGCGTGAAAAGTGACGCTAGATTAGTATGTCGCTTCTCAAGTCTCTTTAACGCGTCGTTTCGATTACCATGCTTATGTCGCGACACAAGTCTCTCTAACGCGTCGTTTTTATTACCTAAGCATGGTTAGGTTATAGTACGCAAATTGTGCGTAAAAAGGATCAATAGATAAGTATGTCGCGTCTCAAGTCTCTTTAACGCGCCGTTCCTATTACCTAAGAATGGTTAGGTTATATTACGCAAAGTGTGCTTTAAAAGTTACGCTAGATTAGTATGTCAAGTCTCCAATCTCTTTCACGCGTCGTTCCGAATACTTAAGCATGGTTAGGTTATATTACGCAAAGTGTGCATAAAAAGTGACACTAGATTAGTATGTTTCGTATCAAGTCTCTTTATCGCGTCGTTTCGATCACCATACTTATCTCGCGTCACAAGTCTCTTTAATGCGTCGTTCCGATTACCTATGCATGGTTAGGTTATATTACGCAAAGTGTGCGTGAAAAGTGAGGTTAGATTATTATGTCGCGTCTCAATTCTCTCTAACGCGTCGTTCCAATTTCCTAAGCATGGTTAGGTTATAATACGTAAAGTGTGCGTGAAAAGTGACACTACATTAGTATGTCGCGTCTCAAGTCTCTCTAACGCGTCATTCCGATTTACTGAGCATGGTTATGTTATATTACGCAACGCGTGCGTAAAAAGTTACGCTAGATTAATATTGCGTGTCTCAAGTCTTTTTAACGCGTCATTTCGATTACCATGCTTATGTCGCGTCACAAGTCTCTCTAACGCGTCATTCCGATTACCTAAGCATGGTTAGGTTATAGTACGCAAAGTGTGCGTGGAAAGGAGCAATAGTTTAGTATGTCAGTCTCAAGTCTTTTTAACACGTCGTTCCGATTACCTAAGTATGGTTAGGTTATATTACGCAAAGTGTGCGTGAAAATTAGTATGTCCAGTCTCAAGTCTCTTTAATGCGTCGTTCCGATTACCTAAGCATGGTTAGGTTTTATTACACAAAGTGTGCGTAAAAAGTGAGGCTAGATTAGTTTGTTTCGTCTCAATTCTCTTTAACGCGTCGTTTCGATTACTACACTTATCTCGAGTCACAAGTCTCTTTACGCGTCGTTCCGATTACCTAAGCATGGTTAGGTTATATTACGCAAAGTGTGCGTGAAAAGTGACTTTTGATTAGTATGTCGCATCTCAAGTCTCTCTAACGCGTCATTCCGATTTCCTAAGCATCGTTAGGTTATATTACGCAAAGTGTCCGTGAAAAGTGACACTAGATTAGTATGTCGCGTCTCAAGTCTCTCTAACGCGTCGTTCCGATATCCTAAGCATGGTTATGTTATATTACGCAACGCGTGCGTAAACAGTGACTCTAGATTAATATTGTGCGTCTCAAATCTCTTTAACGCGTCTTTTCGATTACCATGCTTATGTCGCGTCACAAGTCTCTCGAACACGTCGTTCCGATTACCTAAGCATGGTTAGGTTGTATTACATAAAGTGTGCGTTGAAAATGACAATAGATTAGTATGTCGCATCTCAAGTCTATTTAACGCATCGTTCGAATTACTTAAGCATGGTTAGGTTATATTAGGCAGAGTGTACGTGAAAAATGACAATAGATTAGTATGTCGCGTCTTAAGTCTATCTAACGCGTTGTTCCGATTACCTTAGCATGGTTAGGTTATATTACGCAAACTGTGCGTGAAAAGTGACGCTAGATTAGTATGTCGCATCTCAATTCTCTTTATCGCGTTGTTCCAATTATCTAAGCATGGTTAGGGTATATTATGCAAAGCGTGTGTGAAAAGTGACATTAGATTAGTATGTCGCGTCTAAAGTCTATTTAACGCGTCGTTCCAATTACCTAAGGATGGTTAGGTTATATTACGCAGTGTGAGTGAAAAGTGACGCTAGATTAGCATGTCGCGTCTCAAGGCTCTTTAATGCGTCGTTCCGATTAGCTAAGCATGGTTAGGTTATAATACGCAAAGTTAGCGTGAAAAGTGACGCTAGATTAGTATGTCGCGTGTCAAGGCTCTTTAACGCGTCGTTCCGATTACCTAACCATGGTTAGGCTATAGTACGCAAAGTGTGCGTAAAAAGGATTAATTTATTAGTATTTCGCATCTCAAGTATCTTTATCGCATTGTTCCTATTACATAAGCATGGTTAGATTATATTACGCAAAGTGTGCGGGAAAAGTGACGCTAGATTAGTATGTCCTGGCTCAAATCTCTTTAAAGCGTTGTTGCGATTACCTAAGCATGGTTAGGTTCTATTACGCAAAGCGTGTGTAAAAAGTGATGCTAGGTTAGTATGTTTCGTCTCAAGTCTCTTTAATGCGTCGTTTCGCTTACCATACATATCTCGCGTCACAAGTCTCGTTAACGCGTCGTTCCGATTACCTAAGCATGGTTAGGTTATATTACGCAATGTGTGCGTGAAAAGTGACGTTAGATTAGTACGTCGCGTCTCAAGTCTCTCTAATGCGTCGTACCGATTTACTAAGCATGCCTAGGTTATATTACGCAAAGTGTGCGTAAAAAGTGACACTAGATTAGTATGTCGCGTCTAAAGTCTCCATACGCGCCGTTCCCATTTCCGAAGCATGGTTATGTTATATTACGCAAAGTGTGCGTAAAAAATGACGCTAGATTAATATTGCGCGTCTCAAGTCTCTTGAACGCGTCATTTCGATTATCATGCTTATGTCGCGTCACGAGTCTCTCTAACGCGTCGTACCAATTTCCTAAGCATGGTTAGGTTATATTACGCAAAGTGTGCGTGAAAAGTGACTTTAGATTAGTATGTCGCATCTCAAGTCTCTCTAACGCGTCGTTCCGATTTCCTAAGCATGGTTAGGTTATATTACGCAAAGTGTCCGTGAAAAGTGACACTAGATTAGTATGTCGCGTCTCAAGTCTCTCTAACGCTTCGTTCCGATATCCTAAGCATGGTTTGGTTATATTACGCAAAGTGTGCGTGAAAAGTGACGCTAGATTAGTATATCCTACCTCAAGTCTCTCTAACGCGTCGTTCCGATTTCCTAAGCATGGTTAAGTTATATTACGCAAAGTGTGCGTGAAAAGTTACAATTATTTAATATGTCGCGTCTCAAGTCGATTTAAAGCGGTGTTGCGATTACCTAACCATGGTTAGGTTATAGTACGCAAAGTTTGCTTGAAAAGTGACGCTAGATTAGTATATTGCGTCTCAATTCTATTTAACGCGTTGTTCCGACTAAGCTTGGTTAGGTTATATTACGCGAAGTGTGCGTGAAAAGTGACGCTAGATTAGTATGTCGCGTCTCAAGTCACTTTAACGCGTCGTTCCAATTACCATGCTTATGTCGCGTTAACGCGTCGTTTCGATTACCTAAGCATGGTTATGTTATTATTACGCAAAGTGTGCGTGATTAGTGACGCTAGATTAGTATGCCGCGTCTGAAGTATCTTTAACGCGTCGTTCCGATTACTTAAGCATGGTTAAGTTATTTTCTCAAAGTGTGCATGAAAAGTGATGCTAGATTTGTATGTCGCGTCTCAAGTCTCTTTAACGCGTCATTTCGATTACCATTCTTAGCTTGCGTCACAAGTCTCTTTAACGCGTCGTTATGATTACCTAAGCATGGTTAGGTTATATTACGCAGAGTGTGCGTCAAAAGTGATACTAGATTAGTATATCGTATCTTAAGTCTCTCTAACGGTCGTTCTAATTTCCCAAGCATGGTTAGGTTATATTACGCAAAGTGTGCGTGAAAAGCGACGCTAAATTAGTATGTCACGTGTCAAGTCTCTCTAACACGTCGTTCCGATTTCCTAAGATGATTATGTTATATTACGCAAAGTGTGCGTGAAAAGTGACGCTAGATCAGTATATCCTACCTCACGTCTCTCTAACGCGTCGTTCCGATTACCTATGCATGGTTAGGTTATATTACGCAAAGTGTGCGCTAAAGGTTACGTTAGATTAGTACGTCGCATCTCAAGTCTCTTTAACGTGTCGTTCTGATTACCGAAGCAAGGCTAGGTTATATTAAGCAAAGTGTGCGTGAAAAGTGACGCTAGATTAGTATGTCCAGTCTCAAGTCTCTTTAATGCGTCGTTCCGATTACCTAAGCATGGTTAGGTTATATTACACAAAGAGTGCGTTAAAAGTGACGCTAGATTAGTATGTCGCGTCTCAAGTCTCTTTAACGCGTTGTTTCGATTACCATGCTTATGTCGCGTCACAAGTCTCTCTAACGCATCGTTCCGATTATCTAAGCATGGTTAGGTTATATCACGCAAAGTGTGCGTGAAAAGTGACGTTATATTAGTATGTCGCGTCTCAAGTCTCTTTAACGCGTCGTTTCGATTACCATGCTTATCTCGCATCACAAGTCTCTTTAACTCGTCATTGTGATTACCTAAGCATGGTTAGGTTATATTACGCAAAGTGTGCGTGAAAAGTGACACTAGATCAGTATATCCTACCTCAAGTCTCACTAACGCGTCGTTTCGATTTCCTAAGCATGGTTATGTTATATTACGCAAAGTGTGCGTGAAAAGTGACGCTAGATTATATGACTCGTGTCAAGTCTCTTTAACACGTCGTTCCGATTTCCTAAGCATGGTTAGGTTATATTACGCAAAGTGTGCGTAAAAAAGTGACGGTATATTAGTATATCGCGTCTCAAGTCTCTTTAACACGTCGTTCCAATTACCTAAGCATGGAAAGCTTATATTACGCAAAGTGTTTTGAAAGGTGACGGTAGATTAGTATATCGCATCTCAAGTCTCTTTAATGTGTCGTTCTAATTACCTAACCATGGTTTGGTTATGTTACGCAAGGTGTGCGTGAAAAGTGACGCTAGATTAGTATGTCGCATCTCAATGCTCTTTAACGCGTCGTTCTGTTTACCTAAGCATGGTTAGGTTATATTACGCAATGTCTGTGTGAAAAGTGACGCTATATTAGTATCTTGCGTCTCAAGTCTCTTTAACGCGTCGTTTTGATTACCATGCTTATTAACCTGTCATTCCAATTACCTAAGCATAGTTAGGTTATATTACGCAAAGTGTGCGTGAAACGTTACTCTAGATTAATATGTCGCTACTCAAGTCTCTATGATGCGTCGTTCTGATTACCTAAGCATGTGTAATAACTGACGCTAGATTAGTATGGTGCGTTTCAAGTCTCTTTAACGCGTCGTTTCAATTACTGTTTTTATGTCGCGTCACAAGTGTCTCTAACGCGTCGTTCTGATTACCTAAGCATGGTTAGATTATATATTACGCAAAGTGTGCATGAAAAGTGACAATGTATTAGTATGTAGCATCTCAAGTCTTTTTAACGCGTCGTTCCGATTACCTAGGCATGGTTAGGTTATTTTACGCAAAGTGTGCGTGAAAAGTGACGCTAGATTAGTATGACGCGTCTCAAGTCTCTTTAATGCGTATTCCGATTACCTAAGCATGGTTAGGTCATATTACGTTATGTGTGCGTGAAAAGGGACGCCAGATTAGTATGTCGCATCTCAAGTCCTTTAACGCGTCTTTCCGATTATGTAAGCATGGTTAGGTTATATTACGCAAAGAGTGCGTGAAAAGTGATGCTAGATTAATGTGTCGCTACTCAAGTCTCTTTAATGTGTCGTTCCGATTTCCTAAGCATGGTTAGGTTATAGTACGCAAAGTTTGTGTGAAAAGTGACGCCATATTAGTATGTCGCCTCTGAAGTCTCTTTAACGCGTCGTTCCGATTATCTAAGCATGGATAGGTTATTTTACGAAAAGTGTGCGTGAAAAATGACGCTAAATTAGTATGTCGCGTCTCAAGTCTCTTTAACGCATTGTACCGATTACCTAAGGATGGTTAGGTTACTTCACGAAAAGTGTGCATGAAAAGTAACAAACATTAGTATGTCGCGTCTCTAGTCTATTTAACGCGTCATTCCGATTACCTAAGCATGGTTAGGTTATATTACGCAAAGTGTGCATGGAAAGTGACGCTAGATTAGTATGTCGCATCTCAATTCTCTTTAACGCGTTGTACCGATTACCTAAGGATGGTTAGGTTACTTTACAGAAAGTGTAGGTGAAAAGTGATGCTAGATTAGTATGTCGTGTCTTAAGTCTATTTAACGCGTCGTTCTGATTATCAAAGCATGGTTAGGTTATATTACGCGAAGTGTGTGTGAAAAGTTATGCTAGATTAGTATGTCGCGTCTCAATTCTCTTTAACGCGTTTTTCCGATTTCCTAAGCATGTTTAGTTTATATTATGCAAAGTGTGCGTGAAAAGTTACGCTAGATTAGTATGTCGCGTCTCAAGTCTCTTTAACGTGTCGTTTCGATTACCATGCTTATCCCGCGTCCCAAGTCTCTTTAACGCGTCGTTGCGATTACCTATGCATGGTTAGGTTATATTACGCAAAGTGTGCGTGAAAATTGACGCTAAATTAGTATATCATACCTCAAGTCTATCTAACGCGTCGTTCCGATTTCCTCAGCATGGTTAGGTTATATTACGCGAAGTGTGCGTAAAAAGTCACAATTAATTAGTATGTCGCGTCTCAAGTCGATTAAAAGCGGCGTTGCGATTACCTAACCATGATTAGGTTATAGTACGCAAAGTTTGCTTGAAAACTGACGCTAGATTAGTATATATTGCGTGTCAATTCTATTTAACGCGTTGTTCCGATTAACTAAGCATGGTTAGGTTATATTACGCAAAGTGTGCGTGAAAAGTGACGCTAGATTAGTATGTCGCGTCTCAAGTCACTTTAACGCGTCGTTCCGATTACCATGATTATGTCGCGTCACAAGTCTCTCTAATGCATCGTTCCGATTACCTAAGCATGGTTAGGTTAAGTGTGCATGAAAAGTGACGCTAGATTAGTATGCCGCGTCTCAGGTGTCTTTAACGCGTCGTTCCGATTACCTAAGCATGGTTTGGATATATCACACAAAGTGTGCGTGAAAAGTGACGCTAGATTAGTATGTCGCATCTCAAGTCTCTTTAACGCGTCGTTTCGATTACCATGGTTATCTTGTGTCACAAGTCTATTTAACGCGTCGTTTCGATTACCTAAGCATGGTTAGGTTAACATTAAGCAGAGTGTGCGTGAAAAGTGACGTTAGATTAGTATATCGTATTTCAAGTCTCTCTAACGCGCCGTTTTTATTTCCCAAGCATGGTTAGGTTATATTACGCAAAGTGTGCGTAAAAAGTGACGCTAGATTAGTATTACGCGTCTCAAGTCTCTTTAACACGTCGTTCCGATTACTTAAGCATTGTTAGGTTATATTTCGCAAAGTGTGCGTGAAAAGTTATGTTAGATTAGTATGTCGCGTCTCAAGTCTCTTCAACGTGTCGTTCTGATTACCTAAGCATGGATAGATTATATTACGCAAGGTGTGCGTGAAAAGTTACGCTAGATTAGTATGTTGCGTCTCAAGGATCTTTAACGCGTCGTTCCGATTACCGAAGCATGGTTAGGTTATATTACGCAACGTGTGCGTGAAAAGTGACACTAGATTAGTATGTCGCATCTCAAGGCTCTTTAATGCGTCGTTCCGATTACCTAAGCATGGTTAGTATATCGCGTCTCAAGTCGATTTAAAGTGGTGTTGCAATTACCTAACTATGGTTAGGTTATAGTACGCAAAGTTCGCTTGAAAAGTGACGCTAGATTAGTATATTGCGTCTCAATTCTATTTAACGCGTTGTTCCGACTAAGCATGGTTAGGTTATATTACGCAAAGTGTGCGTGAAAAGTGACGCTAGATTAGTATGTCGCGTCTCAAGTCACTTTAACGCGTCGTTCCGATTACCATGCTTATGTCGCGTCACACAAGTCTCTCTAACGCGTCGTTTCGATTACCTAAGCATGGTTATGTTATTATTACGCAAAGTGTGCGTGAAAAGTGACGCTAGATTAGTATGCCGCGTCTCAGGACTCTTTAACGCGTCGTTCCGATTACTTAATCATGGTTAGGTTATTTTACACAAAGTGTGCGTGAAAAGTGATGCTAGATTTGTATGTCGCGTCTCAAGTCTCTTTAACGCGTCGTTTCGATTACCATTCTTATCTTGCGTCACAAGTCTCTTTAACGCGTCGTTATGATTACCTAAGCATGGTTAGGTTATATTACGCAGAGTGTGCGTCAAAAGTGATGCTAGATTAGTATTTCGTAGCTCAAGTCTCTCTAACGGTCGTTCCGATTTCCCAAGCATGGTTAGGTTATATTACGCAAAGTGTGCGTGAAAAGCGACGCTAAATTAGTATGTCACGTGTGAAGTCTCTCTAACACGTCGTTCCGATTTCCTAAGATGATTATGTTATATTACGCAAAGTGTGCGTGAAAAGTGACGCTAGATCAGTATATCCTACCTCAAGTCTCTCTAACGCGTCGTTCCGATTACCTAAGCATGGTTAGGTTATATTACGCAAAGTGTGCGCTAAAAGTTACGTTAGATTAGTATGTCACATCTCAAGTCTCTTTAACTTGTCGTTCTGATTACCTAAGCAAGGCTAGGTTATATTATGCAAGCTGTGCGTTAAAAGTTACGCTAGATTAGTATGTCGCGTCTCAAGGCTCTTTAATGCGTCATTCCGATTACCTAAGCATGGTCAGGATATATTACACAAAGAGTGCGTTAAAATTGACGCTAGATTAGTATGTCGCGTCTCAAATCTCTTTAACGCGTTGTTTCGATTACCATGCTTATGTCGCGTCACAAGTCTCTCTAACGCATCGTTCCGATTATCTAAGCATGGTTAGGTTATATCACGCAAAGTGTGCGTGAAAAGTGACGTTATATTAGTATGTCGCGTCTCAAGTCTCTTTAACGCGTCGTTTCGATTACCATGTTTATCTCGCGTCCCAAGTCTCTTTAACTCGTCATTGTGATTACCTAAGCATGGTTAGGTTATATTACGCAAAGTGTGCGTGAAAAGTGACACTAGATCAGTATATCCTGCCTCAAGTCTCACTAAAGCGTCATTCCGATTTCCTAAGCATGGTTAGGTTATATTACGCAAAGTGTGCGTGAAAAGTGACGCTAGATTATATGACTTGATAGGAGTAAAATACTCCTATCTTTAGGATGTGTTTTCGTATGCTTTTATGTGCTTTCACCCAACTTTTATATGGAATGGATTAGCTTATAGAGGGTGTTTATGTTTCAGGGAATCAAGAGCATTACGAAGAGTTTTGAGGCCGGAATAGTGGAAAATGAGCGGAAGCGGAAGTCGAGCGCGAAAGAAGTCGAAAGCCGGAAGCAAAAGAAGTAAATCCTCCCTTCTGAAGAGGTGTCTCGAATCGAGACACCCCACTTATTTAGGTGTCTCGAGTCGAGACACAAGTTTTGGAGAAGCAGATTAATCTGCTTAGTGTGTCTCGAATCGAGACACACTCATAAGTTGAGTGTCTCGATTCGAGACAAGAGGAAAGGAGGGATTTCAGCTTTTCTCAGAACATTTCCCTATTGGGCCAAACATTCTAGATGGGTTGTATTTTTATTCCCTATTTTGGGTAGTACTATATAAGGATACATTATTTTTCCCTTTTTAGGGTTATGCACTAGATTTAGATTTGTAGCCCCCATTTCCTTTTACCATTCTCAGCTTTTTGAATTACACTAGTTCTTAGTGCTATTTTGAGTTTCATGTTATGAATTGAAGATTATTATTATCAATAGAAGATTGTTGGTTTCTCATTATTGTTCTTCATTATCTCTTTTATGCTTGGATCTTCAATTATTGCAAGGTAATTAATCTCTAAACTATGATTACTCCTAATGCTTACTTATTAGTTATTGCTATGATGTTTGTGATGAGTAGCTAAATCCTTAGTTTAGGGGTTGTTGATGAAGTTTGGTTGTGATTAGTTGACTAGGGTTTGATTTGGGTATTAGGGTTTGTAGTGATTTGTATGCTTAATGCCTAGGATAGATTGATCTCCTAATCCTAGGTTAAGAGGGTAATTAATTAGGCGAGAGTCACTTAATAACCCGGAATTAGCAAATCACTTAATTAGGGTTTAATCACGCGAGAGCGGTTTAGGGCTTAATCGGTTTTAGGTTAAACTTCGTGATTGGATTAAATTGGTATAATCGAAATCTAATTACGCGAGAGCGATTTAGATTTCGGGGTATTAATTTAATTACAATTAGTTCTAATTGCGGACTCGAGAGAGCAGATTAGGCACTTTTGAAAACTTGACCCGAACTAATTACCAAATCAACCCTGGTTAGCTAGAACGTTTCAAATCGATTTAACAACCTCTAAACGCCTTTTACCTATTGTTTTATCCCGTTTATTAATTAATTGCTTTAGTTTTTAATTGCTTCAAGTGTTAATTTCACTAGTTTTAAATTCCGTAATCATTACTATAATTCCAATTGATCGTTGCTTTCCGAATTGAATTTCCAAATACGTGTTCGCTCACTTTAAACCTCTTGTCTTCGTGGGATCGATTCCGTATTTCCGGATTACTACAAGTTAGTATTTTTGCTAACATGACTCGTGTCAAGTCTCTTTAACACATCGTTCCGATTTCCTAAGCATGGTTAGGTTATATTACGGAAAGTGTGCCTAAAAAAGTGACGGTAGATTAGTATATCGCTTCTCAAGTCTCTTTAACACGTCGTTCCAATTACCTAAGCATGGAAAGCTTATATTACGCAAAGTGTTTTGAAAAGTGAAGGTAGATTAGTATATCGCGTCTCAAGTCTCTTTAATGTGTCGTTCTGATTACCTAACCATGGTTTGGTTATGTTACGCAAGGTGTGCGTGAAAAGTGACGCTAGATTAGTATGTCGCATCTCAATGCTCTTTAACGCGTCGTTCCGTTTACCTAAGCATGGTTAGGTTATATTACGCAATGTCTGTGTGAAAAGTGACGCTATATTAGTATCTTGCGTCTCAAGTCTCTTTAACGCGTCGTTTTGATTACCATGCTTATTAACCCGTCATTCCGATTACCTAAGCATAGTTAGGTTATATTACGCAAAGTGTGCGTGAAACGTTACGCTAGATTAATATGTCGCTACTCAAGTCTCTATGATGCGTCGTTCTGATTAACTAAGCATGCGTAATAAGTGATGCTAGATTAGTACGGCGCGTTTCAAGTCTCTTTAACGCGTCGTTTCGATTACTGTGCTTATGTCGCGACACAAGTGTCTCTAACGCGTCGTTCTGATTACCTAAGCATGGTTAGATTATATATTACGCAAAGTGTGCGTGAAAAGTGCAATGTTAATATGTAGTATCTCAAGTCTTTTTAATGCGTCGTTCCGATTTCCTAAGCATGGTTAGGTTATAGTATGCAAAGTTTGCGTGAAAAGTGACGCCATATTAGTATGTCGCCTCTGAAGTCTCTTTAACGCGTCGTTCCGATTATCTAAGCACGGGTTGGTTATTTTACGAAAAGTGTGCGTGAAAAATGACGCTACATTAGTATGTCGCGTCTCAAGTCTCTTTAACGCATTGTACCGATTACCTAAGGATTGTTACTTCACGAAAAGTGTGCGTGAAAAGTAACAAACATTAGTAAGTCGCATCTCTAGTCTATTTAACGTGTCATTCCGATTACCTAAGCATTGTTAGGTTATATTACGCAAAGTGTGCATGGAAACTGACGCTAGATTAGTATGTCGCATCTCAATTCTCTTTAACGCGTTGTACCGATTACCTAAGGATGGTTAGGTTAGTTTACATAAAGTGTACGTGAAAAGTGACGCTAGATTAGTATGTCGTGTCTTAAGTCTATTTAACGCGTCGTTCTGATTATGAAAGCATGGTTAGGTTATATTACGTGAAGTGTGTGTGAAAAGTTACGCTAGATTAGTATGTCGCGTCTCAATTCTCTTTAACGCGTTGTTCTGATTACCTAAGAATGGTTAGGTTATATTATGCAAAGTGTGCGTGAAAAGTTACGCTAGATTAGTATGTCGCGTCTCAAGTGTCTTTATCGCATCTTTCCGGTTATCTAGGCATGGTTAGGTTATATTACGCAAAGTTTGCGTGAAAAGCGACGCTAGATTAGTTTGTCCAGTCTCAAGTCTCTTTAACGCGTCGTTCCAATTACCTAAGCATGGTTAGGTTATATATTACGCAAAGTGTGCTTAAAAAGTGATGCTAGATTAGTTTGTTTTGTCTCAAGTCTCTTTTACAAGTCATTTCGATAACCATACTTATCTCGCGTCACAAGTCTCTTTAACGCGTCGTTCCGATTACCATACTTATCTCGCGTCACAAGTCTCTTTAACGCGTCGTTCCGTTTACCATACTTATCTCGCGTTACAAGTCTCTTTAACGCGTCGTTCCGATTACCTAAGCATGGCTAGGTTATATTACGCAAACAGTGCGTGAAAACTGACGTTAAATTAGTATGTCTCGTCTCAAGTCTCTCTAACGCGTCGTCCAATTTCCTAAGCAGGGTTAAGTTATTTTACGCAAAGTGTGCGTGAAAAGTGACGCTTGATTAGTATGTCCAGCCTCAAGTCTCTTTAACGCGTCGTTCCGATTACCTAAGCATGGTTAAGTTATATTACGCGCAAAGTGTGCGTAAAAAGTGACGCTAGATTAGTTTGTTTCGTCTCAAGTCTTTTTAACGCTTAATTTCGATTACTATATTTATCTCGCGTCACAAGTCTCTTTAACGGGTCGTTCCGATTACCTAAGCATGGTTAGGTTATATTACGCAAAGAGTGCGTGAATAGTGATGCTATATTAGTATGTCGCGTCTCAAGTCTCTCTAACGCGTCGTTCCAATTTCCTAAGCATGGTTATGTTATATTACGGAATGCGTGCGTAAAAAGTGACGCTAGATTAATATTGCACGTCTCAAGTCTCTTTAACGCGTCGTTTTGATTACCATGCTTATGTCGCGTCACAAGTCTCTCGAACGTATCGTTCTGATTACCTAAGCATGGTTAGGTTATATTACGCAAAGTGTGCGTAGAAAATGACAATAGATTAGTATGTAGCGTCTCAAGTCTATTTAACGCGTTGTTCCAATTACATAAGCATGGTTAGGTTATATTACGTAGAGTGTACGTGAAAAATGACAATAGATTAGTATGTCACGTCTTAAGTCTATCTAACGCGTTGTTCCGATTACCTTAGCATGGTTAGGTTATATTACGCATAGTGTGCGTGGAAAGTGACGCTAGATTAGTATGTCGCGTCTCAATTCTCTTTGTCGCATTATTCTGATTATCTAAGCATGGTTTTTTTTTTTGATAATTGGGGAGGGGAGAGCGCTTGTGGGAGGAATTGAACCCACGACCTAGCAGTTTGCTGCCTAGCGCTTATACCATTTGAGCTTAGCTCATTGGTATTATCTAAGCATGGTTAGAGGTTATATTATGCAAAGCGTGCGTGAAAAGTTACACTAGATTAGTATGTCGCGTATAAAGTCTATTTAACGCGTCGTTCCTAATACCTAAGCATGGTTAGGTTATATTACGCAAGGTGTGCGTGAAAAGTGACGCTAGATTAGTATGTCGCGTCTCAAGGCTCTTTAATGCGTAATACGCAAAGTTTGCATGGAAAGTGACGGTAGATTAGTATGTCGCGTGTCAAGGCTCTTTAATGCGTCGTTCTGATTACCTAAGCATGGTTAGGATATAGTACGCAAAGTGTGCGTAAAAAGGATCAATAGATTAGTATATCGTGTCTCAAGTCTCTTTAACGCGTCATTCTTATTACCTAAGCATGGTTAGGTTATATTACGCAATGTGAGCGTGAAAAGTGACGCTAGATTAGCATGTCGTGTCTCAAGGCTCTTTAATGCGTCGTTCCGATTACCTAAGCATGATTAGGTTATACTACGCAAAGTTTAAGTGAAAAGTGACGCTAGATTAGTATGTCGCTTCTCAAGTCTCTTTAACGCGTCGTTTCGATTACCATGCTTATGTCGCGTCACAAGTCTCTCTAACGCGTCGTTCCGATTACCTAAGCATGGTTAGGTTATAGTACGCCAATTGTGCGTAAAAAGGATCAATAGATAAGTATGTCGCGTCTCAAGTCTCTTTAACGCGTCGTTCCTATTACCTAAGAATGGTTAGGTTATATTACGCAAAGTGTGCTTGAAAAGTGACGCTAGATTAGTATGTCAAGTCTCCAATCTCTTTCACGCGTCGTTCCGAATACCTAAGCATGGTTAGGTTATATTACGCAAAGTGTGCGTAAAAAGTGACACTAGATTAGTATGTTTCGTATCAAGTCTCTTTATCGCGTCGTTTCGATCACCATACTTATCTCGCGTAACAAGTCTCTTTAACGCGTCGTTCCAATTACCTATGCATGGTTAGGTTATATTACGCAAAGTGTGCGTGAAAAGTGAGGTTAGATTATTATGTCGCGTCTCAATTCTCTCTAACGCGTTGTTCCAATTTCCTATGCATGGTTAGGTTATATTACGCAAAGTGTGCGTGAAAAGTGAGGTTAGATTATTATGTCGCGTCTCAATTCTCTCTAACGCGTCGTTCCGATTACCTATGCATGGTTAGGTTATATTACGCAAAGTGTGCGTGAAAAGTGAGGTTAGATTATTATGTCGCGTCTCAATTCTCTCTAACGCGTTGTTCCAATTATCTAAGCATGGTTAGGTTATATTACGCAAAGTGTGCGTGAAAAGTGACACTACATTAGTATGTCGCGTCTCAAGTCTCTCTAACGCGTCGTTCCGATTTACTGAGCATGGTTATGTTATATTACGCAACACATGCGTAAAAAGTGACGCTAGATTAATATTGCGTGTCTCAAGTCTTTTTAACGCGTCATTTCGATTACCATGCTTATGTCGCGTCACAAGTCTCTCTAACGCGTCATTCCGATTACCTAAGCATGGTTAGGTTATAGTACGCAAAGTGTGCGTGGAAAGGAGCAATAGTTTAGTATGTCGCGTCTCAATTCTTTTTAACGCGTCGTTCCGATTACCTAAGTATGGTTAGGTTATATTACGCAAAGTGTGCGTGAAAATTAGTATGTCCAGTCTCAAGTCTCTTTAATGCGTCGTTCCGATTACCTAAGCATGGTTAGGTTTTATTACACAAAGTGTGCGTAAAAAGTGAGGCTAGATTAGTTTGTTTCGTCTCAATTCTCTTTAACGCGTCGTTTCGATTACTATACTTATCTCGAGTCACAAGTCTCTTTAACGCGTCGTTCCGATTACCTAAGCATGGTTAGGTTATATTAGGCAAAGTGTGCGTGAAAAGTGACTTTTGATTAGTATGTTGCATCTCAAGTCTCTCTAACGCGTCATTCCGATTTCCTAAGCATGGTTAGGTTACATTACGCAAAGTGTCCGTGAAAAGTGACACTAGATTAGTATGTCGTGTCTCAAGTCTCTCTAACGCGTCGTTCCGATATCCTAAGCATGGTTATGTTATATTACACAACGCGTGCGTAAACAGTGACTCTAGATTAATATTGCGCGTCTCAAATCTCTTTAACGCGTCTTTTCGATTACCATGCTTATGTCGCGTCACAAGTCTCTCGAACACGTCGTTCCGACTACCTAAGCATGGTTAGGTTGTATTACATAAAGTGTGCGTTGAAAATGACAATAGATTAGTATGTCGCATCTCAAGTCTATTTAACGCATCGTTCGAATTACTTAAGCATGGTTAGGTTATATTAGGCAGAGTGTACGTGAAAAATGACAATGGATTAGTATGTCGCGTCTTAAGTCTATCTAACGCGTTGTTCCGATTACCTTAGCATGGTTAGGTTATATTACGCAAACTGTGCGTGAAAAGTGACGCTAGATTAGTATGTCGCATCTCAATTCTCTTTATCGCGTTGTTCCAATTATCTAAGCATGGTTAGGGTATATTATGCAAAGCGTGCGTGAAAAGTGACATTAGATTAGTATGTCGTGTCTAAAGTCTATTTAACGCGTCGTTCCAATTACCTAAGAATGGTTAGGTTATATTACGCAGTGTGAGTGAAAAGTGACGCTAGATTAGCATGTCGCGTCTCAAGGCTCTTTAATGCGTCGTTCCGATTACCTAAGCATGGTTAGGTTATAATACGCAAAGTTTGCGGGAAAAGTGACGCTAGATTAGTATGTCGCGTGTCAAGGCTCTTTAACGCGTCGTTCCGATTACCTAAGCATGGTTAGGCTATAGTACGCAAAGTGTGCGTAAAAAGGATCAATTTATTAGTATTTCGCGTCTCAAGTATCATTATCGCATTGTTCCTATTACATAAGCACGGTTAGGTTATATTACGCAAAGTGTGCGTGAAAAGTGACGCTAGATTAGTATGTCCAGGGTCAAATCTCTTTAAAGCGTTGTTCCGATTACCTAAGCATGGTTAGGTTCTATTACGCAAAGTGTGTGTAAAAAGTGATGCTAGGTTAGTATGTTTCGTCTCAAGTCTCTTTAGTGCGTCGTTTCGCTTACCATACATATCTCGCGTCACAAGTCTTGTTAACGCGTCATTCCGATTACCTAAGCATGGTTAGGTTATATTACGCAATGTGTGCGTGAAAAGTGACGTTTGATTAGTACGTCGCGTCTCAAGTCCCTCTAACGCTTCGTACCGATTTACTAAGCATGCCTAGGTTATATTACGCAAAGTGTGCGTGAAAAGTGACACTAGATTAGTAGGTCGCGTCTCAAGTCTCCATACACGCCGTTCCCTTTTCCGAAGCATGGTTATGTTATATTACGCAAAGTGTGCGTAAAAAATGACGCTAGATTAATATTGCGCGTCTCAAGTCTCTTGAACGCGTCGTTTCGATTATCATGCTTATGTCGCGTCACGAGTCTCTCTAACGCGTCGTACCGATTTCCTAAGCATGGTTAGGTTATATTACGCAAAGTGTGCGTGAAAAGTGACTTTAGATTAGTATATCGCATCTCAAGTCTCTCTAACGCGTCGTTCCGATTTCCTAAGCATGGTTAGGTTATATTACGCAAAGTGTCCGTGAAAAGTGACACTAGATTAGTATGTCGCGTCTCAAGTCTCTCCAACGCGTCGTTCCGATATCCTAAGCATGGTTAGGTTATATTACGCAAAGTGTGCGTGAAAAGTGACGCTAGATTAGTATATCCTACCTCAAGTCTCTCTAACGCGTCGTTCCGATTTCCTAAGCATGGTTAGGTTATATTACGCAAAGTGTGCGTGAAAAGTTACAATTAATTAGTATGTCGCGTCTCAAGTCGATTTAAAGCGGTGTTGCGATTACCTAACCATGGTTAGGTTATAGTACGCAAAGTTTGTTTGAAAAGTGACGCTAGATTAGTATATTGCCTCTCAATTCTATTTAACGCGTTGTTCCGACTAAGCATGGTTAGGTTATATTACGCAAAGTGTGGGTGAAAAGTGACGCTAGATTAGTATGTCACGTGTCAAGTCTCTCTAACACGTCGTTCCGATTTCCTAAGATGATTATGTTATATTACGCAAAGTGTGCGTGAAAAGTGACGCTAGATCAGTATATCCTACCTCAAGTCTCTCGAACACTTCGTTCCGATTACCTAAGGATGGTTAGGTTATATTACGCAAAGTGTGAGCTAAAAGTTACGTTAGATTATTATGTCGCATCTCAAGTCTCTTTAACATGTCGTTCTGATTACTTAAGCATGGCTAGGTTATATTATGCAAGCTGTGCGTTAAAAGTTACGCTAGATTAGTATGTCGCGTCTCAAGGCTCTTTAATGCGTCGTTCCGATTACCTAAGCATGGTCAGGATATATTACACAAAGAGTGCGTTAAAATTGACGCTAGATTAGTATGTCGCGTCTCAAGTCTCTTTAACGCGTTGTTTCGATTACCATGCTTATGTCGCGTCACAAGTCTCTCTAACGCATCGTTCCGATTATCTAAGCATGGTTAGGTTATATCACGCAAAGTGTGCGTGAAAAGTGACGTTATATTAGTATGTCGCGTCTCAAGTCTCTTTAACGCGTCGTTTCGATTACCATGTTTATCTCGCGTCACAAGTCTCTTTAACTCGTCATTGTGATTACGTTAAAAATGACAATAGATTAGTATGTCGCGTCTTAAGTCTATCTAACGCGTCGTTCCAATTACCTAAGCATGGTTAAGTTATATTACGTAGAGTGTGCGTGAAAAATGACGCTAGATTAGTATGTCGGGTCTCAATTCTCTTTATTGCGTTGTTCCGATTATCTAAGCATGGTTAGGTTATATTATGCAAAGCGTGCGTGAAAAGTGATACTAGATTACTAGTGTCTAATGTCTATGTGACGCGTCGTTCCGATTACCTAAGCATGGTTAGGTTATATTATGCAAGGTGTGCGTGAAAAGTGACGCTAGATTAGTATGTCGCGTCTCAAGGCTATTTAATGCGTCATTCCGATTACCTAAGCATGATTAGGTTACAATATGCAAAGTTTGCGTGAAAAGTGACGCTAGATTAGTATGTCGCTTCTCAAGTCTCTTTAACGCGTCGGTTCGATTACCATACTTATCTCGCGTCACAAGTCTCTTTAACGCGTCGTTCCGATTATATAAGCATGGTTAGGTTATATTACGCAAAGTGTGCGTAAAAAGTGACGTTAGATTAGTATTTCGCTCTCAAGTCTCTCTAACTCGTCGTTCCAATTTCCTAAGCATGGTTATGTTATAATACGCAAAGTGTGCGTAAAAAGTGACGCTAGATTAATATTGCGCGTCTCAAGTCTTTTTAACGCGTCGTTTCGATTACCATGCTTATGTCGCGTCACAAGTCTCTCTAACGTGTCGTTCCGATTACCTAAGCATGGTTAGGTTATAGTACGCAAAGTGTGCGTGAAAAGGATCAATAGATTATTAGTATACTCAAAACTCTTTAATGAGTCGTTCCTATTACTTCAGTATGGTTAGGTTATATTATGCAAAGTGTGCGTGAAAAGTGATGCTAGATTATTATTTCCAGTCTCAAGTCTCTTTAACGCGTCGTTTCGATTACTTAAGCATGGTTATGTTATATTACGCAAAGTGTGCGTAAAACGTGACGCTAGATTAGTTTGTTTTGTCTTAAGTCTCTTTAACGCGTTGTTTCGATTACTATACTTATCTCGCGTCACAAGTCTCCTTAACGCGTCGTTTCGCTTACCTAAGCATGGTTAGGTTATATTACCAAAAGTGTGCGTGAAAAGTGACGTTAGATTAGTATGTCGTGTCTCAAGTCTCTCTAACGCGTCTTTCCGATTTTCTAAGCATGGTTAGGTTATATTACGCAAAGTGTGCGTAAAAAGTGACACTAGATTAGTATGTCACGTCTCAAGTCTCTCTAACACGTCGTTCCGATTTCCTTAGCATGGTTATGTTAACGTGTGCGTAAAAAGGGACGCTAGATTAATATTGCGCGTCTCAAGTCTCTTTAACGCGTCGTTTCGATTACCATACTTATGTCGCATCTCAAGTCTCTTTAACGCGTCGTTTCGATTACCATGCTTATGTCGCGTCACAAGTCTCTCGAACTCGTCGTTCCGATTACCTAAGCATGGTTAGGTTATATTACGCAAAGTGTGCGTGAAAAATGATAATAGATTAGTATGTCGCACGTCTCAAGTCTATTTAACGCTCGTTCCAATTACTTAAGCATGGTTAGGTTATATTACGCAGAGTGTACGTGAAAAATGACAATTGATTAATATGTCGCGTCTTAAGTCTATCTAACGCGTTTTTCCGATTACCTAAGCATGGTTAGGTTATATTACGCAAAGTGTGCGTGAAAAGTGAAGCTAGATTAGTATGTCGTGTCTCAGTTCTCTTTGTCGCGTTGTTCCGATTATCTAAGCATGGTTAGGTTATAATATGCAAAGCGTGCGTGAAAAGTTACACTAGATTCGTGTCTAAAGTCTATTTAATGCGTCGTTCCTATTACCTAAGCATGGTTAGGTTTACGCAAGGTGTGCGTGAAAAGTGACGCTAGATAAGTATGTCACGTCTCAAGGCTCTTTAATGCGTCGTTCCGATTACCTAATCATGGTTAGGTTATAATACGCAAAGTTTGTGTGAAAAGTGACGCTAGAATAGCATCTCGCGTCACAAGTCTCTTTAACGCGTCGTTCCGATTACCTAAGCATGGTTAGGTTATAGTACTCAAAGTGTGCGTAAAAAGGATCAATAGATTAGTATGTCGCGTCTCAAGTCTCATTAACGCGTCATTCCTATTATCTAAGCATGGTAAGGTAATATTACGCGAAGTGTGCGTGAAAAGTGACGCTAGATTAGTATGTCCATTCTCAAATCTCTTTAACGCGTCGTTCCGATTACCTAAGCATGGTTAGATTCTATTTAGCAAAGTGTGCGTAAAAAGTGATGCTAGATTAGTATGTTTCGTCTCAAGTCTCTTTAACACGTCGTTTCACTTACCATACTTATCTCGCGCTACAAGTCTCTTTTACGCGCCGTTCCGATTACCTAAGCATGGTTAGGTTATATTACGCAAAGTGTGCGTGAAAAGCGACGTTAGATTAGTACGTCGCATGTCAAGTCTCTCTAATGCGTCGTTCCGATTTCCTAAGCATGGCTAGGTTATATTACGCAAAGTTTGCATGAAAAGTGACACTATATTAGTATGTCGTGTCTCAAGTGTTCATACGCATCGTTCCGATTTTCTAAGCATGGTTATGATATATTCTCAAGTCTCTTGCCCGCGTCGTTTCGATTACCATGCTTATGTCGCGTCATAAGTCTCTCTAACGTGTCGTTCCGATTACCTAAGCATGAGTAGGTTATATTAGGCAAAGTGTGCGTGAAAAATGACAATAGATTAGTATGTCGCGTCTTATGTCTATTTAACGCGTCGTTCCAATTACCTAAGCATGGTTAGGTTATATTACGCAGAGTGTACGTGAAAAATGACAATAGATTAGTATGTTGCGTCTTAAGTCTATCTAACACGTCGTTCCGATTACCTAAGCATGGTTAGGTCATATTACGCAAAGTGTGCGTGAAAAGTGACGCTAGATTAGTATGTCGCGCCTCAGTTCTCTTTATCACGTTGTCCCGATTATCTAAGCATGGTTATGTTATATTACACAAAGAATGCGTTAAAAGTGACGCTAGATTAGTATGTGGCGTCTCAAGTCTCTTTAACGCGTCGTTCTGATTATCTAAGCATGGTTAGGTTATATATTATGAAAAGTGTGCATGAAAAGTGACACTTGATTAGTATGTCGCGTCTAAAGTCACTTTAACGCGTCGTTCCGATTACCTAAGTGTGGTTAGGTTATATAACGCAAAGTGTGCATGAAAAGTGACGCTAGATTAGTATGTCGCGTCTCAAGTCTCTTTAAAACGTCGTCCCGATTACCTAAGCATGGTTAGGTTATATTACGCAATGTGTGCGTAAAAAGTAACGCTAGATTCGTATGGCCCGTCTCGAGTCTCTTTAACGCGTCGTTTTGATTACCATGCTTATGTCGAGTCACAATTCTTTCTAAACCGTCATTCCGATTACCTAAGCATGGTTAGGCTATATTACATAAAGTGTGCGTGATATAAATGACATTAGATTAGTATGTCGCATCTCAAGTCTATTTAACGCTTCGTTCCTATTACCTAAGCATGGTTAGGTTTGTGCGTGAAAAGTGACGCCATATTAGTATGTCGCGTCTCAAGGCTCTTTAATGCGTCGTTCCGATTATGCAATAAATCTAACAAATACTAAGAGGACATGCCCATGGTGAGGCTGTGATCCTGGCTAGTCATACATGTATCTGTTAAGATTTATTGTCGTATCTCTAAATGGTATCAGAGCCTAACAGAGACGAGAAAGAAATATATATACTAGCTCTTACTTTGTGAAAATTGGGTCAGTACCTTACGATCATGCTCACAAAAAGTTGTTGTTATACACCTTTTAATATTGCTCTTACTACTGTAAATAAAAATGATTATCTTTATGAGTTTATTTATATTCCAGAAAATCAAACAATATCTGATGCAAAAGCCCCACTTCTCAATCCTTATGATGCGTTTTCTAAAACCACTACCCCTTTTATCCATAATATCAAAGTCCTTGATAAAAAAAAAGCCTTACAAACCTATCAAAGAATATGTTCAGTCATCCAGCTTTGATCAATGCGCAATTCATGCTTCTCAAGCTGAACAATTTATTACTCTTGAGATTCCACCTGAATTTTTAAGAGTTTGGTTAGCTCAGGGTTATACTCATATTCACTTTGGAGCTATCCGACTTGGTCTCAGTTACCATGGTCGTGCCGGTCTACTAATTTTTACAAGAATTGCTCTTGTAGATTCTCGGTATCTACAGTATCAACATGCAGCGATTGGTACAGTTGAAACTTCCTTGAATGCAGGCTCAGTGTTTTTCACCTAATTCCCAAATTACAACCTTGCCCTCTCTGATCCTGGCTCTTACGGCTTTAAAGGTGCAAATACAAATTACTGCAGCTCAACAAGTTGCTGATTCAATTGGAGCTACTCTTCACTATCAAATAGTGTATCGTTTGCAAAACCATGCTTTAAACCTCACTTTACCCACAAACCATAATGATGCCCTTTTGATAAAAACAGATTCCCAAAACATCCCTTCTTGTGTCCATATACCCAAACAAATCACTAGAAATGAACTCCTACACCTTTTCCCCAAAAAGTGGATTACCAACTATGAAAAAATGCATGAATCTACTCAACCTGTTCAATCATGTACTCCAGTATTCACAAAAAGACCTGATGGCACTCTTGATACGTCCTTTGCAAAACATATTGATGTCACTCCTCAGGTATTTTCTACACAGTTCATGCTTGAACCATTTCCACAAGAAAAAGGAGTTCCTGTTGTCTCTTTTGATTTTGAAGGGCGTCCTATATATATGCCTTTCAACGGGATGGTCATTGTTTATTCGATGCTTGTGATTGTGATGATTGCTTAACGGATTTGGAGGATGAAGAAATAGAAGATGATCTCCAAAACTCAAGCTGTTGTTCTGAAGCTGATTTTCACAGGAGATATGATGATAATGATCCTTTTGTTGGGATGCCTGGCCAACCATCTGGAAAATATGATTATTTAGTTTCATACTCCCCTCCAGCAGATTTGACAACGCCTTCCCCACAAAAACCATTAAACTCACCCTGTCATAATCCACCTAAACCACCAAAAACATCACCACCACTTCATTGCTACAAAAAAAACCCTGAAATGGATAAGGAAGGAAGAAACAATACATAGACACGACGCATTAAACAGACTTGAGAAACGACATACTAATCTAATGTCAATTTTTACACACACTTTGCGTAATATAACCTAACCATGCTTAGGTAATCGAAACGGCACGTTAAAGAGACTTGAGACGCGACATACTAATCCAGCGTCACTTTTCTCGCACACTTTACCTAATATAACCTAACCATGCTTAGGTAACGACGCGTTAAATAGACTTGAGAGGCAACATACTAATCTATTATCACTTTTCATGCACACTTTGCGTAATATAACCTAACCATGCTTAGATAATCGGAACGACGAGTTAAAGAGACTTCAGACGCGACATACAAATCTAGCGTCACTTTTCACGCACACTTTGCCTAATATAACCTAACCATGCTTATGTAATCGGACAACACGTTAAACAGACTTCAGACGCGACATACTAATCTAGCGTCACCGTAATATGACCTAACCATGCTTAGGTAATTGGAACGACCCGTTAAATAGACTTGAGACGCAATATACTAATCTATTGTCATTTTTCACGCACACTTTACGTAATATAACCTAACCATGCTTAGGTAATCAGAACGACGCGTTAGAGAGACATTGGACGCGACTTACTAATCTAGTATCACTTTCCATGTAGAGAGACTTGTGAGGCAACATACTAACCTAGCGGTACTTTACACGCACACTTTGCGTAATATAACCTAACCTTGCTTAGGTAATCGAAACGACGCGTTAAAGGGACTTGTGACGCGACATACTAAGCTAGCAGCACTTTTAACGCACACTTTGCGTAATATAACACAACCATGCTTAGGTAATCCGAACGACGAGTTAAAGAGACTTGTGACGTGACATACTAATCTATCGGAACTTTTTGACGCACACTTTGCGTAATATAACCTAACCATGCATAGGTAACCGGAACGACGCGTTATAAAGACTTGAGACGAGACTTACTAATCTAGTGTCACATTCCACGCTCTATTTGCGTAATACAACTTAAGCATGCTTAGGTAATCAGAACGACACGTTTGAGAGACTTTTGAGACAACATACTAATCTAGCGTCACTTTACACGCACACTTTGCGTAATATAACCTAACCAGGGTAATTGAAACGACGCCTTAAAGAGACTTGTGACGCGACATACTAATCTAGCGTCACTTTCCACGCACACTTTGTGTAATATAACCTAACCATGCTTAGGTAATCGGAACGACGCGTTAGAGAGACTTCTGACGCGACAGAATCATGGTAATCGATATGACGCGTTAAAGAGACTTGAATTGCGCCGTATTAATCTAGTGTCGCTGTTTACGCACACATTGCGTAACATAACTTCACCATGCTTAGGAAATCGGAACGACGCGTTAGAGAGACTTGAGACGCGACATAATAATCTAAAGTCACTTTTCACGCACACTTTGCATAATATAACCTAACAATGCTTAGGTAATCGGAACGACGCGTAAAAGAGACTTGTGACGCAACATACTGCAACCTAACCATGCTTAGGTAATCTGAACAACGCGTTAAAGAGACTTAAGACGCGACATACTAATCTAAAGTCACTTTTCACGCACACTTTGCATAATATAACCTAACCATGCTTAGGTAATCGGAAAGAGGCATCAGAGAGACTTGTGACGCATAATAAGCATGGTAATCGAAATGACGCGTTAAAGAGACTTGAGATGCACCATATTAATCTAGCGTCACTTTTCACGCACACTTTGCGTAATATAAACCTAACCATGCCAAGGTAATCGAAACGACGTGTTAAATAGACTTGAGATGCAACATACAAATCTATTGTCACTTTTCCTGCACACTTTGCCTAATATAACCTAACCATGCTTAGGCAATCGGAACGACGCGTTAAAGAGACTTGAGCCGTGAAATACTAATCTATTGTTACTTTTCATGCACACTTTGCGTAGTATAACCTAACCATGCTTTGGTAATCAGAACGACGCGTTAGAGAGACTTGTGACGCGACATAAGCATGGTAATCGAAACGACGCGTTAAAGAGACTTGAGATGCGACATACTAATCTAGCGTCATTTTTCACGCAAACTTTGCATAATATAATCAAATCATGCTTTGGTAATCGGAACGATGCGTAACTTGAGACGCGACATACTAATCTAGCGTCACTTTTCACGCATACTTTGCGTAATATAACTTAAACATGCGTAGCTAATCGTAACGACGCGTTAAATAGACTCGCAACGCGACATTCTAATCAATTATAATTTTTCACTCACACTCTGCGTAATATAACCTAACCATGCTTTGGTAATTAGAACGACGCGTTAGAGAAAGTTGTGACGCGACATAAGCATGGTAATCGAAACGACGCGTTAAATAGACTTCAGTCGCGCCATACAAATCTATCATCACTTTTTACGCACACTTGCATAATCTAACCTAACCATGCTTAGGAAATTACAACGATGTGTTAAAGATACTTGAGACGTCACATACTAATCTAGCGTCATTTTTCACGCACACTTTGCGTAATATAACCTAACCATGCTAAGGTAATCTTAACGACGCGTTACAGAGACTTGAAACACGACATACTAATCTAGCGTCTCTTTTCACGCACACTTTGCTTAATATAACCTAACCATGCTTAGGTAATCAGAATGACGCGTTAAAGAAAATTGAGACGCGACAAATTAATCTAGCGTCACTTTTCAAGCACACTTTTCGTAATATAACATAACCATGCTTATGTAATCAGAACGACGCATTAAAGAGACTTTAGACGCGGCATACTAATCTAGCGTCACTTGTCACGCACATTTTACGTAATATAACCTAACCATACTTAGGTAATCGGAACGATGCGTTAGAGAGGCTTGTGAGGCGACATAAGCATGGTAATCAAAATGACGCGTTAAACAGACTTGAGACGCGCCATACTAATCTACTGTCAATTTTTACACACACTTTGCGTTATATAAGCTAACCATGCTTAGGTAATCGGAAAGACGCGTTAAACAGACTTGAGACGCGCCATACTAATCTACCGTCAATTTTTACACACACTTTGCGTTATATAACCTAACCATGCTTAGCTAATCGGAAAGATGCCTTAAAGAGACTTGAGATGCAACATACTAATCTAGCGTCACTTTTCTCGCACACTTTACCTAATATAACCTAACCATGCTTAGGTAATCGGAACGACGCGTTAAATAGACTTGAGACTCAACATACTAATCTATTGTCACTTTTCACGCACACTATACGTAATATAACTTAACCATGCTTATGTAATCGGAACGACGCGTTAAAGAGACTTGAGACGCGACATACAAATCTAGCATCACTTTTTACGCACACTTTGCCTAATATTACCTAACCATGCTTAAGGAATCGGAACGACGCGTTAAACAGACTCGTGACGCGACATACTAATCTAGCGTCACCGTAATATGACCTAACCATGCTTAAGTAATTGGAATGACGCGTTACATAGCCTTAAGACGCGATATACTAATATATAGTCATTTTTCACGCACATTTTACGTAATATAACCTAAACATGCTTAGGTAATCCGAACGATGCGTTAGGGAGCCTTGTGACGCGATATAATCATGGTAATCGAAATGACGCGTTAAACAGTCTTGAGACGCACCATACTAATATACCGTCAATTTTTACACACACTTCGCGTAATATAACCTAATCATGCTTAGGTAATCGGAATGACGCGTCAAAGAGACTTGAGATGCGACATACTAATCTAGCGTCACTTTTCTCGCACTTTTTACCTAATATAACCTAACCATGCTTAGGTAATCGGAACGACGCGTTAAATAGACTTGAGACGCAACATACTAATCTAACCATGCTTAGGTAATCGTAACGACGCGTTAAAGAGACTTGAGACGCGACAAAAAAATTTAGCGTCACTTTTTACGCACACTTTGCCTAATATAACCTAACCATGCTTAGGTAATCGGAACGACGCGTTAAATAGACTTGAGACGCGACATACTAATCTAGCGTCACTTTTCACGCACACTTTGCATAATATAACCTAACCATGCTTAGGTAATCGGAACGACGCGTAAAAGAGACTTGAGCCACGACATACTAATCTATTGTTACTTTTCACGCACACTTTGCGTAGCATAACCTAACCATGCTTTGGTAATCGAAACGACACGTTAGAGAGACTTGTGACGCGAGATAAGTATGGTTATCGAAACGACGCGTTAAAGAGACTTGAGAAGCGACATACTAATCTAGCCTCACTTTTCACGCAAACTTTGCATATTGTAACCTAATCATGCTTAGGTAATCGGAATGACGCATTAAATAGCCTTGAGACGCGACATACTAATCTAGCGTCACTTTTCACGCACACTTTGCGTAATACTAACCATGCTTAGCTAATCGTAGCGACGCATTAAATAGACTTGCGACGCGACATTCTAATCAATTGTAATTTTTCACTCACACTCTACGTAAAATAACCTAACAATGCTTAGGTAATCGAAACGACGCGTTAAAGACACTTGAGACGCGACATACTAATCTAGCGTTAGTTTTCACGCACACTTTGCGTAATATAACCTAACCATGTCTAGGTAATCGGAATGACGAGTTAAAGAGACTTGTGACGCAACATACTAATCTATTGTTACTTCTCACGCACATTTTGCGTACTATAACCTAACCATGCTTAGGTAATCAGAAAGACGCGTTAGAGAGACTTCTGACGCGACATAAGCATGGTAATCGATCAGACGCGTTAATGAGACTTGAGACGCGCCGTATTAATCTAGCGTCGCTTTTTACGCACACATTGTGTAACATAACTTAACCATGGTTAGGAAATCAGAACGATGCGTTAGAAAGACTTGAGACGCGACATACTGATCTAAACTCAATTTTCACGCACACTATGCGCAATATAACCTAACCATGCTTAGGTAATCGGAACGACGCGTTAAAGAGACTTGTGACGCGACATACTATAACCTAACCATGCTTAGGTAATCCGAACAACTCGGTAAAGAGACTTAAGATGCGACATACTAATCGATTGTCCCTTTTCACGCACACTTTGCATAATATAACCTAAGCATGGTTAGTTAATCGAAACGATGCGTTAGAGAGACTTCAGACGCGACATACTAACCTAGCATTACTTTTCACGCGTACTTTACGTAATATAACCTAACCATGCGTAGGATATCGGAACGACGCGTTAGAGAGACTTGTGACGCGACATAAGCATGGTAATCGAAATGACGCGTTAAAGAGACTTGAGGCGCGCCATACTAATCTAGCGTCACTTTTCACGCACACTTTGCGTAATATAACCTAACCATGCTTAGGTCATCGGAACGGCGCGTTAAAGACACTCGAGATCCGACATACTAATCTATTGTCACTTTTCACACACACTTTGCGTAATATAGCCTAACCATGCTTAGGTAATCGGAACGACGCGTTAAAGAGACTTGAGCCACGACATACTAATCTATTGTTTCTTTTCACGCACACTTTGCGTAGCATAACCTAACCATGCTTTGTTAATCGGAACGACGAGTTAGAGAGACTTGTGAAGCGAGATAAGCATGGTAATCGAAACGACGCGTCAAAGAGACTTACGACGCGACATACTAATCTAGCGTCACTTTTCACGCAAACTTTGCAAAACCTAACCATGCTTAGGTAATCAGAACAACTCGTAAAAGAGCCTTGAGACACGACGTACTAATCTAGCGTCACTTTTCACACACACTTTGCGTAATATAACCTAACCATGCTTAGCTAATCGTAACGACGCGTTAAATAGACTTGCGACGCGACGTTCTAATCAATTGTAATTTTTCACTCACACTCTGCGTAAAATAACCTAACAATGCTTAGGTAATCGAAACGACGCGTTAAAGACACTTGAGACGCGACATACTAATCTAGCGTTAGTTTTCCCGCACACTTTGCGTAATATAACCTAACAACATAACCATGCATAGGTAATCGGAACGACGCGTTAAAGAGACTTGAGACGCGACATACTAATCTAGCGTTATTTTTCACGCACACTTTGCGTAATATATCTTAACCACGCTTAGGTATTCGGAACGACGCGTTAAAGAGACTTGAGACGCGACATACTAATCTATTGATCCTTTTCACTCACACGTTGCGTACTATAACCTAACCATGCTTATGTAATCAGAACGACGCGTTGGAAACTTGAGACGCAGCATAAGCATGGTAATCGAAACGAAGCATTTTGACGCGACATACTAATCTAGCGTCACTTTTCACACACACTTTGCGTAATATAACCTAACCATGCTTAAGTAATCGGAACGACGAGTTAAAGAGACTTGAGACGCGACATACTAATCTAGCGTCACTTTTCACGCACACTTTGCGTAATATAACATAACCATGGTTACGTAATCGGAACAACGAGTTAAAGAGACTTGAGACGCGACATACTAATCTAGCGTCACTTTTCATGCACATTTTGCGTAATATAACCTAACCATGCTTAGGTAATCGGAACGACGCGTTAAAGATACTTGAGACGCGATATACTAACCTAGCAACAGTTTTCAAGGACACATTGCATAATATAACCTAACCATGCTTAGAAAATCGGAACGACCCGTTAGAGAGACTTGAGACACGACATACTAATCTAGTGTCACTTTCCCGCACATTTTGCGTAATATAACCTAACCATGTTTAGGTAATCGGAACGACACATTAGAGCGACTTGAGACGCGACATACTGATTTATCGTCACTTTTCATGCACACTTTGCGTAATATAATCTAACCATGCTTAGGTAATCGGAAAGACGCGTTAAAGACACTTTGAGATGCGACATACTAATCTAGGGTTACTATTCTCGCACACTTTGCGTAATATGACCTAACCATGCTTTGGTAATCGGAGCAACGCGTTAGAGAGACTTGTGACGTGACATAACCATGGTAATCAAAACGACGCGTTAAAGAGACTTGAGACGCGCCATACTAATCAAGCGTCACTTTTCACGCACACTTTGCGTAATGTAACCTAACCATGCTTACGTAATCGGAACAACGCGTGAAAGAGACTTGAGACGCGACATACTAATCTATTGATACTTTTCGCGCACACTTTGGGTAATATAACCTAACCATGCTTAGGTAATCGGGATGACCCGTTAAAGAGCCTTGAGACGCGACATACTAATCTATTGTCGTTTTTCACACATACTTTGCGTAATATAACCACCATACTGAAGTAATTGGAACAATGCGTTAAATAGACTTGAGACGCGATATACTAATAATCTATTGTCATTTTTCACGCACACTTTGCATAATATAACCTAACCAGGCTTAGGTAATTGGAAAGACACGTTAGAGAGACTTGGGACGCGACATAAGTATGGTAATCGAAAAGATGCGTTAAGGAGACTTGAGACGCGCCATATTAATCTAGCGTCACTTTTCACGCACACTTTGCGTAAATATAACCTAACCAAAGAGTTCGTGAAAAGTGACGCAGGATTTGTATGTTGCGTCTCAAGTCTCTTTAACACCTCGTTCCGATTAGCTAGGCATGGTTAGGTTATATTACGCAAAGTGTGCGTGAAAAGCAACAATAGATTAGTATGTCGTATCTCAAGTCTATTTAACAAGTCGTTCCGATTACCTAAGCATGGTTACATGGTTAGGTTATAGCTAATCGGAACGACGCGTTAGAGAGACTTCTGACGCGACATAAGCTTGGTAATCGAAACAACGCGTTAAATAGACTTGAGACACGACATACTAATCCAGCGTCACTTTTCACGCAAACTTTGCGTAATATAACACCTAACCATGCTTAGGTAACCAGAAAGACTCATTAAAGAGCCTGAAGACGCGACATACTAATCCAGAGTCACTTTTCTCGCACACCTTGCGTAATATAACCTAACCATGCTTAGGTAATCAGAACAACGCGTTATAGACACTTGAGACGCGACATACTTACTAATCTAGTGTTACTTTTCTCGCAAACTTCGCGTAATATAACCTAACCATGCTTTGGTAGTCGGAGCGACGCGTTAGAGAGACTTGTGGGGCGACATAAGCATGATAATCAAAACGACGCGTTAAAGAGTCTTGAGACGCGACATACTAATCTAGCGTCATTTTTCACGCAAACTTTGATAATATAACCTAACCATGCTTAGGTAATCGGAACGACGCATTAAAGAGCCTTGAGACGCGACATACTAATCTAGCCATGCGTAATTTCGATTAAAGAGCCTTGAGACGCAACATATTAATCTAGCCATGCATTAAGGAGCCTTGGGACGCGCAAACTTTGATAATATAACCTAACCGTTCTCGCACAACTTGCGTAATATAACCTAACCATGCTTAGCTAATCGGAACAACACGTTAAAGACACCTGAGACGCGACATACTAATCTTGCGTTACTTTTCTCGCACACTTTGCGTAATATAGCCTATCCATGCTTGGGTAATCGGAATGTCGCGTTAAAGAGACTTGAGACGCGACATACTAATCTAACGTCACTTTTGACCTAAACTTTGCATATTATAACCTAACCATGCCTAGGTAATCGGAACGACACATTAAGGAGCCTTGAGACGCGGCATACTAATCTAGCGTTACTTTTCACGCACACCTTGTGTAATATAACCTATATGGGCTTAGGTAATTCGAACGACGCGTTAAAGAGACTTGAGACGGGACATACTAATCTAGCGTTACTTTTCTCGCACACCTAACGATTTGTGGGTAATAGGAACGACGCGTTAAAGAGAATTGAGACGCGACATACTAGTCTAGCGTCACTTTTCACGCACTCTTTGCGTAATATAACCTAACAATGCTTAGGTAATCGGAAAGATGCATGAAAGAGAATGCGACATACTCATCTAGCGTCACTTTTCACGCACACTTTGCGTAATATAACCTAACCATGCTTAGGTAATCGGAATGATGCGGTAAATAGACTTGAGACGCGACATACTAATCTAGCGTCACTTTTCACGCACGCTTTGCGTAATATAACCCAACAATGCTTAGGTAATCGGAATGATGCGTTAAATAGACTTGAGATGCGACATACTAATCTAGCGTCACTATTCATGCACGCTTTGCGTAATATAACCCAACTATGTGTAGGTAATCAGAACAACGCGTTAGAGAGACTTGTGACGCTACATAAGCATGGTAATTAAAACGACGCGCTAGAGAGACTTGAGACGCGCCATACTAATCTAGCGTCACTTTTTACGCACACTTCGCGTAATATAACCTAACCAAGCTTAGGTAATCGGAACGACACGTTAAAGAGAATTGTGACGCAATATACTTATCTAGCGTCACTTTTCACGCACTCTTTGGGTAATATAACCTAACTATGCTTAGGTAATCGGAACGACACGTTAAAGAGACTTGAGACGCGACATACTAATCTAGCATCACTTTTCGTGCACACTTTGCATAATATAACCTAACCATGCTTAAGTAATTGGAACGACACGTTATATAGACTTGAGACGCGACATACTAATCAGTTGTCATCTTTCACGCACACTTTGCGTAATATAACCTAACCATGCTTAGGTAATCGGAACGTCGCGTTAGAGAGACTTGTGACACGACATAAGCATGGTAATCGAAACGACCCGTTAAAAAGACTTAAGACGCGCCATATTAATCTAGCATCACTTTTTACGCACACTTTGCGTAATATAACCTACCCATGCTTAGGAAATCGGAACAACGCGTTAGAGACGCTTGAGACGCGACATACTAATCTAGCATCACTTTTCACACACACTTTGCCTAAATAACCTAACCATGCTTAGGAAATCAGAACGACGCGTTAGACAGACTTGAGATGCGACATACTAATATAACGTCACTTTTCACGCACACTTTGCGTAATATAACCGAACCATGCTTAGGTAATCGGAGTGACGCGTTAAAGAGACTTGTGACGCGAGATAAGCATGGTAATCGAAACGACGCGTTAAAGAGTCTTGAAATGTAACATACTAATCTAGCCACACTTTTTATGCACACTTTGCGTAATATAACCTAACTATGCTTAGATAATCGGAACGACGTGTTAAAGAGACTTGAGACTGGACATACTAATCTAGCGTCACTTTTCACGCAAACTTTGCGTAATATATTCTAACCATGCTTAGGCAATAGGAACGATGCGCTAAAGAGACTTGAGATGCGACATACTAATCTATTAAGTCTTTTCACGCACACTTTGCGTACTATAACCTAACCATGCTTAGGTAATCGGAACGCTGCTCTAGAGAGACTTGTGACGCGACATAAGCATGGTAATCGAAACGACGCGTTAAAGACACTTGAGACGCGAAATTAATATAGCGTCACTTATAACGCGCAATTTGCGTAATATAACCTAACCATGCTTAGGTAATCGGAACGACGCGTTAAAGAGACTTGTGACGCGGCATACTTATCTATTGTTACCTTTCACGCATACTTTGCGTACAATAACCTAACCATGCTTATGGTAATCGGAACGACGCGTTAGAGAGTCTTATGACTCGATATAAACATGGTAACCGAAACGACGCGATAAAGAGACTTGAGATGCGAGACAACAGGAACTCCTTTTTCTTGTGGAAATGGTTCAAGCATGAACTGTGTAGAAAATACCTGAGGAGTGACATCAGTATGTTTTGCAAAGGACGTCTCAATAATGCCATCGGGTTTTTTCTGTGAATACTGGAGTACAGGATTGAACAAGTTGAGTAGATTCATCATGCATTATTTCATAGTTGCGTAATATAACCTAACCATGCTTAGATAATCGGAATAACGCGATAAAGAAAATTGAGGCGCGACATACTAATCTAGCGTCACATTTCACGCACACTTTGCGTAATATAACCTAACCATGGTTAGGTAATCGGAACGACGCGTTAGATAGACTTAAGACGCAACATACTAATCTATTGTCATTTTTCACATACACTCTGCGTAATATAACCTAACCATGCTTAAGTAATTGGAACGACGCGTTAAATAGACTTAAGACGCGACATACTAATCTATTGTCATTTTTCACGCACACTTTGCCTAATATAATAACCCAACCATGCTTAGGTACCTCAAGAATCCAGGTTTACTCTTATAAATGCACCCACGGCTACAACATTCTTGGGATGTATTTATAACAAATTCTTGGGAAAAATCAATGATGATGAGGAGATTGCACGAAAAGAGTTCTATCAAATGAAGTGTTGCTCTTTAAAGAAAAGAGATATTGATATTCACTTCCAGAGAATCTCTAAGAGGTTTTATCGTCTTTCTGACAACAACAATCCTGATTTAAAGCAAGCCTTTTTAGCCTCTTTGCCAGAATTGCTGTCTACAAAGATGTTCACTCTGATCCAGCAGACAGATAAGAAGATAAATGATCTTAGTCTTGGAGAACTCTATCAAATTATGCTCAGAGCTTTATCTCAACTCTGTGAACAGAAAAAGGTTTTGAATATGTATTTTTCAAGACAGAAGAATCCATTGATGAAGTTATCATGCAACAGACCGGATCTAATGGTCAAATGTGATTCTTCCTCCACATCATGCACTTGTCCGTCAAAAAAGAAGAGCCATTCCTTCAAGATGAAAGGACCGAAAAGGTTCCATAAACGATCTTCCAAAAGATGGCGCTATTTTAAGAAGAAGAAGTTCCGAGGAAGGACAAAATCAAATAAGTGCTTCCTGTGTGGAAAAGAAGGTCACTTTGCAAAGAGCTGTCCTACCAAAGCAAAAAAATCTTCGAAACTTATTTAGCAAATCCAGCAAATGACTTCAGTTGATCTTGATGATGCTGATATTGAATCCTTATTTTCTGAAGAAGATGAGCCTGGTCCACATAGTTTATTTGCTATCAGCAGATGTGACGACGATCCTTCAAATGATGATCTTCAATTCTCCTTCCAGCATCCAGCTGACAATGTTTATGCTACTTCTTCCCAACCTGTTCCACATGTTGTCGTACAGATATATCCCGAAAAGTTTGCACGACCTATCAAGGCCATATCTTTCATGGATACTGGTGCTTGTAAGACGATTATCAATCCTGATGTGCTCCCACCGTAATATTGGGTATCCCATAAAGAATACTTCAGAGCAGCGGATGAAAAGATTTTCTATACAGACTGGAAAACGAAGAATCCAATCAAAATCCAGTTCTTCCCTGGTTGTCACATATGGACTCAAGTTCTTGGCTCTTCTCTTCCAAACAAAGACATAGTCCTTGGATTTGACATTTTCTGGGGTATCAATGGACTGCAACTTTTATCAAATGGGATCAAATACAAGAAGTATTTTCAACCTTATACAGAGGTATCATCTTTTTTCACAATTCAGCCCTCTGTTGTTCCATTCTTTTCTGATATTCAAGAAACTCTAAAAAGTCTATGTTCTGCCAATTCCCACACTGGGTTTCTCTCTAAATGTCCCAACCCTCTGTTACGGATGGGCTAGGACTTCAAAAGCTTGAAGATGTTAATTTTGATGGGCTTGATGAAGAAGGCGGAATGCATATCCAAGATCCGTTGAGTTTATCTCAAGGACCAATTACAAGGTCACGGGCCAAACTTATTCAAATGAAGATTCTGAAAAATGGGCTTTGCATAACATACTTAAAGCCCATATTCAAGACTAGGGTTTATTATTTCGAATTTTACTTATTTACAAGTATGCCATTGGTGGCTGAGACATTATAAATACTTTGTTTTAGGGTTTTACAATCAGATTATGATATATTGATATTTGTTTTCATAGAAACCCTTGTTTTATTCTTGTATTCATATTGAATGCTTTTCACTTATCAAAGATCTGATCAATCTTTGTGGCGTGCTAGTAATTAGGATTTAAAAGACTTAATCTTTTAGGTTCTATTTACACTTGATCTTTATAATCTGATCTAGAGTGATCCTAGGGTTTTGAATCAGATAGGTATTGGGTTTTTAGGTTAGTGATTATACGGGTTCTTAGGCGTTGCATTAAGGGTTCGTATAGCCTATCGCTGAAGGTTCGTATCACCCTCTTTGGAAAAATCCTGATTTCTTCATTTCATTACCTTTCAAACAAAATGAAGATGTTAATCCTACTAAAGCCACCCATCCGGGAATGTCACCTTCTGATCTTACATTAGCCATTGATGAATGTGCCCAACTTCTTTCACAAGACCTTATAGAACCCACTAAGCCTGAGTGGGCATGTCAAGCTTTTTATGTCAATAAAAGGTCAGAACAAGCAATGGGAAAAAAAAGACTTGTCATAGACTATCAACCTCTAAACCACTTTCTTAGAGATGATAAGTTTCCTCTTCCAAAGATTTCCTCTCTTTTCACCTATCTTTCAGGAGCAAGAATTTTCTCTAAGTTTGATCTTAAAGCAGGCTTCTGGCAATTAGGCATCAAACCAGAGGAAAGATATAAAACAGCCTTTTGTATACCAAACCATCATTATCAATGGACAGTCATGCCATTTGGTCTTAAGGTTGCTCCTTCCATTTTCCAAAAAGCCATGGTCAAAATTTATGAGCCTCTTCTCCCATCAGCGCTCATTTATATTGATGATATTCTATTGTTTTATTCTGATGCATCCAGTCATGAGAAATTACTCCAACATTTCTTTGACATCACTAAGCAATTTGGAGTTATGTTGTCTCCTACTAAGATGTATATTGGCAAACCGGAAATGGAGTATCTCGGCATGAATTTCAAAGATGGTGCTTATCAGCCTGGACAACATTTTGCTGCTGAATTGCTCAAGTTTCCAGATCAAGGTCTCTCTCAAAAACAGGTTCAACAATTTCTTGGAATTGTTAATTATTTGAGAGACTTCATTCCAAATTTCACTCAAAAGGCGGCCCCGTTATATAAATTATTAAGGAAGAATCCTCCTCCCTGGTTTGACAAACAAACACAAGCAATCAAGCTTCTCAAAGAAGAGACACAAGGAATTCCACCTCTTCAGATTTCTTAGTCAGGAACCAGAATATTGCAGACAGATGCCAGTGATAAATTTTGGGGTGCTATTCTGTTAGAAGAACAAGACAGCAAACAAAGGATATGCGCTTATGCTAGTGGAAAATTCTCAGAAGCAGAGACTCATTATCATTCCACATTTAAAGAAGTGTTAGAGGTCAAATATGGGATCAAGAAGTTTGAATTTCATCTGATCCGTCACAAGTTCAAAGTGCTTATGGATTGTTCTTCATTTCCAAAAATGCTCAATTTTAAAGGGAAAATTGTTCCTAACAATCAACTACTTCGATGGAGTGAATGGTTCAGCAAGTATGATTTCATGGTAGAACATATTAAAGGAAATCAGAATCTTATTCCAGATTTTCTCAGCCGACCTCCTCAACAAGTGTCACAATTCATTCTGATGATCTATACTTTTAATTCTATCATGTCTGCAGAAGATTTTCTTTTGATGCGGCCACCTCCAGGAGTTCTTGATAATATGTCTCCGGGACAGCTACAGACATTTGCAAAAGCACAGTTGTTCTACTATCAAACTGAGCTTGTCCGGAACTATGGTCCTAGGTTCCTTTATGAGCTAGGGATCCATCCTACATATCCATTCTGCAAACCATTCACCTTGTTAGATCTAAGCCCACAAGATGAAGATTTTGAATGGCCTCCGGAGTTACTTTGTTTCCTTTGGTTTTTCCTCCATCTTTATTCGATAGCTTTCATTTTCCGACCCCCTCACCTTTGTCGTTCTATTCACCTGGTCCTACAAGGAAAAAAAACATAACTCTCATCTTTTGACCTTTCTTAAGTGGTTTCAAACCATTCCTCAATGGTGTCTATATCTGGATAAAGCCTTTCCAGAAAAAGGAAAACATATTGGAAAAGATCCTTATTCGATCCTTATCCTTCATCGTCCTCATCTTAAGCTATCAGACAGTTTTACTGCATGTCCAACATTCCATATCTACCAACATTTTTCTTATTCTATACTCACACATATGGATGAGCATGAGTATGCATGGAGAGAGTTCCAGTATTATATTTTCCAACGGAATAACGTAATCCCTAAAGAGTTATGGCCTCCTTATCAAGAAGCTGCACCATAGGACACATATCCTCCTACTTACTGCTTAAAGATGGAAGATGATAAGAATTTTTGGAGAAAAAATCATCCAGATCATCATTCTTCATCAAGTTCTACACTATACTCTCCTATCCGGAACATCAACAAGAAGAAAGTAGCTGTTCAAGATTCCATTCCGAAAGATCATATATTGGATACTGAATTTAATCCCATAGCAGGTTATTCACAAGCCTCGGATACGGATATGAATTCAGAAAAGGACAAGAATACGGATGAAGATGAGTATTATGCCAACCGGTGGTCCCCATCATTCATGGATGATTCAAATCTATCACCATCACATGAGCCAATCAACAAATAAAGACAAAAATGGCAACTTTCCACATGTCCTCAACAAAGGCTCCAACTCTCCACATGTCAATATGGAGTGCTACATGTCAATATTTTGTATTAGTCATGTTTAGTTATCCTTATCTTTTAATCCATGTGTTGTATCGCATGCAGTGCATGCTAGTATAGGTACATGTGTTTATCCATGTGTCGTGTTTGTACAATGCATGCTTAGCATGCTTATCTAGGCAAGCTTTCTTCCCACCTCTATAAATAGAGTTTTGCTAGGAAGAAAGGAGGATACACAACCTTTGTAATATTTTACGCTTCAATAAAAATGCCTTGTTTCTAAACATCTCTCTGCTCCAATTTTCTATAAGTAAGGTATAGTTATATATGTTTGTTTCTCTTCATATCCAGCCATAAAACACATTAAGGGTATGCTCTTCACTTGCCTCTCCTGAGGATCCTGTGAATCAAACCTTGTGTCATAAAAATAGTAATGCGATAAATTTCGACAGATACTAAGAGGACAGGCCGGTTGATAAAATGCCCATGGTGAGGCTGTGATCGGCTAGTCATACATGTAATCAGTCAAGGTTTATCGTCGTATCTCTAATTGTCGCGTTAAAGAGATTTGAGATGCGACATACTAATCTAGCGTCACTTTTGACCTAAACTTTGCATAATAATTCCTAACCATGCTTAGGTAATCGGAACGACGCATTAAGTTGAAATGCGGCATATTAATCTAGCGTCACTTTTCACGCACACCTTGCGTAATATAACCTAACCATGCTTAGGTAATCAGAACGACGCGTTAAAGAGACTTGACACGCGACATACTAATCGAGCGTTACTTTTCTCGCGCACTTTGCGTAATATAACTTAACCATTCTTGGGTAATCGGAACGACACGTTAAAGAGACTTGAGACGGGACATACTAATCCTGCGTCACTTTTCACGCACCCTTTGCGAAATATGGTCATGCTTAAGTAATCGGAACGACGCATTAAAGAGCCTTGAGACGCGACACACTAATCTAGCGTCACTTTTCATGCACACCTTGCGTAATATACAACCTAACCATGCTCAGCTAATCAGAACGACACGTTAAAGAGACTTGAGACATGACATACTAATCTAGCGTTACTTTTCTCGCACACTTTGCGTAATATAACCTCACCATTCTTGGGTAATCGGAACGACGCGTGAAAGAGACTTGAGACGCGACGTACTAATCTAGCATCACGTTTCATGCACTCTTTACATAATATAATATAACCATGCTTAGGTAATCAGAAGGACGCGTTAAAGAGAACGCGACATACTTATCTAGCGTCACTTTTCACGCCCACTTCACGTAATATAACCTAACCATGTAGGTTATCGGAACGACGCGTTAAATACACTTTAGACCAACATACTAATATAGAGTCACTTTTCACGGACGCTTTGCGTCATATAACCTTATCATGCTTAGGTAATCGGAACAACGCATTAAAGAGAATTAAGACGCGACATACTAATCTAGCGTCACTTTTCACGCACCCTTTGCGTAATATAACCTGACCATGGTTAGGTAATCGAAACGACGCATTAAAGAGCCTTGAGACGCGGCATACTAATCTAGCGTCATTTTTCACGCACACCTTGCATAATATAACCTTACCATGCATAGATAATTGGAATGACGCGTTAAAGAGACTTGAACGCACCCTTTGCCTAATATAACCTGACCATGGTTAGGTAATCGGAACGACGCATTATTGCCTTGAGACGCGGCATACTAATCTAGCGTCACTTTTCACGCACACCTTGCGTAAAATAACCTAAAGCATGCTTAGATAATTGGAACGACGCGTTAAAGAGACTTGAGACGCGGCATATTAATCTAGCGTTACTTTTCTCGCACACTTTGCAAAATATAACCTAACCATTTTTGAGTAATCGGAACGAAGCGTTAAAGAGCCTTGAGACGCGACGTACTAATCTAACGTCATTTTTCACGCACACCATGTGTAATATAACCTAACCATGCTTAGCTAATCAGAACGACGTGTTAAAGAGACTTGAGACGTGACATAGTAATCTAGCGTTACTATTCTCGCACACTTTGAGTAATATAACCTAACCATTCTTGGGTAATCGGAACGACGCGTTAAAGAGACTTGAGACTCGACATACTAATCTAGCGTCACTTTTCACGCACTGTTTGCGTAATCTAACCTAACCATGCTTAGGTAAACGGAACGACGCGTTAAAGAGAACACGACATACTTATATACCGTCATTTTTCACGCACACTTTGCGTAATATAACCTAACCAGAGACTTGAGACGCGCCATACTAATCTAGCGTCACTTTTTACGCACACTTTGCGTAATATAACCTAACCATGCTTAGGTAATCGGAACAACGCGTTAAAGAGAATTGAGACGCGACATACTAATCTAGCGTCACTTTTCACGCACACTTTGTGTAATATAACCTAACCATGCTTAGGTAACCGGAATGACGCGTTAAACATACTTGAGACAAGACATGCTAATTTAGCGTCACTTTTCACGCACGCTTTGCGTAATATTACCAAACCATCCTTAGGTAATCGGAACAACGCGTTAAAGAGAATTGAGATGCGACATACAAATCTAGCCTCACTTTTCACGCACTCTTTGCGTAATATAACCTAACAATGTTTATGTAATCAGAACGACGCGTTAGAGAGACTTGTGACGCGACCTAAGCATGGTAATCGAAACGATGCGTTAAAGAGAGTTGGGTGCTTAAAAAGTGACGCTAGATTAGTATGGCGCGTTTCAAGTCTCTTTAACACGTCGTTTCGATTACCATTCTTATGTCACGTTACCTGTCTCTCCAATACGTCGTTCCGATTACCAAACAATGGTTAGGTTATATTACGCAAAGTGTGCGTAAAAATTGACAATAGATTAGTATGTTGCGTCTCAAGTCACTTTAACGCGTCGTTCCGATTACCTAAGCATGGTTAGGTTATTTTAAAAAAAGTGTTCGTGAAAAGTGACGCTAGATTAGTATGTCGCATCTTAAGTCTCTTTAACGCATCGTTCCGATTACCTAAGCTTGGTTAGGATATTTTACGCAAAGTGTGCGTGAAAAGTGACGCTAGATTAGTATGCCGCGTCTTAAGTCTCTTTAACGCGTTGTTCCGATTACCTAAGCATGGCTAGGTTATTTTACGCAAATTGTGCATGAAAAGTGACGCTAGATTAGTATGTGCGTGAAAACTGTTGCATCTCAAGTCTCTTTAACGTGTCGTTCTGATTACCTAAGCATTGTTAGGTTATATTACGCAAAATGTGCGTGAAAAGTGACGCTAGATTAGTATGTCGCGTCTCAAGTCTGTTTAACTCGTCATTCCGATTATTTAAGCACGGTTAATTTATATTACGCAAAGTGTGGGTGAAAAGTGACGCTAGATTAGTATGTCGTATCTCAAGCCTCTTTAACGCGTCGTTCCGATTACCTAAGCATGCTTAGGTTATATTACGCAAAAAGTGAGTGAAAAGTGACGCTAGATTAGTATGTCGCGTCTCAAGTCTGTTTTAACTCGTCGTTCCGATTTCTTAAGCACGGTTAAGTTAGTCTCTTTTATTCGTCGTTTCGATTACATAAGCATGGTTAGGTTATATTACGCAAAGTCTGCGTAAAAGGTGACGCTAGATTAGTATGGCCCGTCTTAAGTCTCTTTAATGCGTCTTTTCGATTACCATGCTTATGTCGCGTCTCAAATCTCTAACGCGTCAATCTGATTACCTAAGCATGGTTAGGTTATATTACGCAAAATGTGGTGAAAAGTGACGGTAGATTAGTATTTTGCGTCTCAAGTCTCTTTAACGCGTCGTTCCGATTACCTAAGCATGGTTATGTTATATTACGCCAAGTGCTCGTTAAAAGTGTTGCTAGACTAGTATGTCGCGTCACAAGTCTCTTTAACGCGTTGTTACGATTACCTAAGCATGTTTACGTTATATATCATGCAAAGTGTGCACAAAAAGTGATGCTATATTAGTATGTCACGTCTCAAGTCTCTTTAACGCCTCGTTTCGATTACCATGCTTATGCCACATTACAAGTCTCTCTAACAAGTCGTTCCGATTACCAAAGTTTGCGATTATGTTTAGGTTATATTACGCAAAGTGTGCGTGAAAATTGACAATAAAGTAGTAGGTCGAGTCTCAAGTCTCTTTAACAAGTCGTTCCGATTACCTAAGTATGGTTAGGTTATTTTATACAAAGTGTGCGTGAAAAGTGACGCTAGATTAGTATGCCGCGTCTCAAGTCTCTTTAATGCATCGTTCGGATTACCTAAGCATGGTTGGGTTATTTTACGCAAAGTATGCGTAAAAAGTGACACTAGATTAGTATGTCGCGTCTCAAAACTCTTTAACGCGTCATTCCGATTACCTAAGCATGGTTAGGCTATATTACGCAATTTGTGCTTGAAAACTTTTGCTAGGTTAGTATGTCGCGTCTCAAGTCTCTTTATCGCGTCGTTCCAATTACCTAAGCATGGTTAGGTTATATTACGCAAAATGTGCTTGAAAAGTGACGCTAGATTAGTATGTCGCGTCTCAAGTCTCTTTATCTCGTCGTTCTGATTGCGCATGGTTTAGTCATATTACGCAAAGTCTGCTTGAAAAGTGACGCTAGATTAGTATGTCACGTCTCAAGTCTCTTTAATTCGTCGTTCTGATTACCTAAGTATGGTTAGGTTATATTATGCAAAGTCTGTGTAAAAAGTGACGCTAGATTAGTATGGCGCGTCTCAAGTCTCTTTAACGCATCGTTTCGATTATGATGCTTATGTCGCGTCACAAGTCTCTCTAACGCGTCGTTCCAATTACTTAAGCATGGTTAGGTTATATTACGCAAAGTGTGCATGAATAGTGACGCTTGATTAGTATGTCGCGTCGCAAGTCTCTCTAACGCGTCATTCCGATTACCTAAGCATGGTTAAGTCATATTATGCAGAGTGAGCGCGAAAAGTGACACTAGATTAGTATGTCACATCTCAAGTCTCTTTAACGCGTCGTTTCGATTACTATGCATATGTGGGTCACAAGTCTCTCTAACGCGTCGTTTCGATTACCTAAGCATGGTTAGGTTATTTTACGCAAATTGTGCGTGAAAAGTGACGCTAGATTAGTATGTCGCGTCTCAAGTCTCTTTAACGCGTTTTTCGGATTACCTAAGCATGGTTAGGTTATATTACGCAATGAATGCTTAAAAAGTGATGCTAGATTAGTATGGCACGTTTCAAGTCTCTTTTAACACGTCGCTTCAATTACCATGTTTATTGACTTACAAGTCTTTCCAACACGTCGTTCCGATTGCCAAAGCATGGTTAGGTTCTATTACGCAAAGTGTACGTGAAAATTGACAAGAGATAGGCAAGAGAAGTTGTATGCTAATCTTAAGAAATGTAGTTTCTGCATGGATAAAGTTAATTTTCTTGGTTTTGTTGTATCTAGTCAAGGTGTTGAGGTTGATGAGGATAAGGTTAGAGCTATTAAAGAATGGCCTAGACCTAAAAGTGCTAGTGAGGTAAGGAGCTTTCATGGGCTTGCTGGTTTCTACAAGAGATTCATTAAGGATTTTAGCACTGTAGCCGCACCTTTGAATGAGTTAGTTAAGAAAAATGTTGTTTTTATTTGGGTCACAAGAATATGCATTTGATGAACTTAAGGATAAATTGTGTAGTGCACCATTACATGCCTTACCTAATTTTGATAAAACCTTTGAAATTGAATGTGATGCTAGTGGCATAGGAATTGGAGCTGTTTTGATGCAGGATCAAAGGCCACTGATGTATTTTAGTGAAAAGTTGAGCGGAGAAGCATTGAAATATCCGACATAAGGCAAAGAATTATATGCCTTGGTTCGAGCATTGTAAACATGGCAACATTACTTGTGACCTAGGGAGTTTGTGATACACACTGATCATGAAAGTTTAAAGCATTTGAAGGGTCAGGATAAACTGAACCGCAGGCATGCCAAATGGGTGGAATTCATAGAAAGATTCCCATATGTGATAAAGTACAAGCAAGGTAAGGAGAACGTGGTTGCTGATGCATTATCTAGAAGGTACACGTTACTTAACTCACTTAGTGCTAAATTGCTTGGTTTTGAGTTTATAAAGCGGATGTATCAACATGATGATCATTTCAATGAAATATAGGCATCTTGTAATAATGGGGCTGTTTCAAATTATTTTTACTTGTTTGATGGTTTCTTATTTAAAAGAAACAGATTGTGTATTCCTAGTTGTTCTATGAGGAAATTGTTAATTAAGGAGGCACATGGCGGAGGATTAATAGGGCATTTTGGGATAAATAAGACTTATCTGCTTTCTGAACATTTCTTTTGGCCTGGTATGAAACATGATGTGCATAAGGTTTGTGATCATTGCATTACATGCCGAGAGGCTAAGTCTAGGTTGAAACCACTACCTGTTCCTAATGAACCTTGGACTGATTTGTCTATGGACTTTGTGCTTGGGTTGCCAAGAACTAGGAAAGGTCGCGATAGTGTTTTTGTCGTGGTTGATAGATTTTGTAAGATGGCTCATTTTATACCATGTCATAAAACTGATGATGCTAAGTTGATTGCTGATTTATTTTTCAAAGAAGTTGTGCGTTTACATGGCATTACCTAAAAGCATTGTTAGTGATAGAGATGTCAAGTTTTTGAGTCATTTTTGGCGTGTGTTGTGGGGTGCTTAGGTAATCAGAACGACGCATTAAATTTACTTGAGACGCGCCATACTAATCTAGCATCACTTTTGACGCACACTTTGCGCAATATAACCTAACCATGCTTAAGTAATCGGAATGACACGTTAAAGAGATTTGTGACGCGACATACTAATCAATTGTCACTTTTCACGAACACTTTGCGTAATATAACATAACCATACTTAGGTAATCGGAACAACTCATTAAAAAGACCTGAGACGCGAAATACTAATCTAGCATCACTTTTCACGACACTTTGCGTAATATAACCTAATCATGCTTAGGTAATCCGAATGACGCGTTAGAGAGACTTGTGACGCGACATACTAATCTAGCGTCACTTTTCACAGACACTTTGAGACGCGAAACGATGCGTTAGAGACACTTGGGACACGACATAAGCACGGTAGCAACATATTAATCTAGCGTCACTTTTCACGCACACTTTGCGTAATATGACCAAACAATGCATAGGTAATCGGAACAACGCGTTAAAGAGACTTGAGACGCAACATACTAATCTAGCGTCACTTTTCACACACACTTTGCGTAATATAACTCAACCATGCTTAGGTAATCGGAACAACGAGTTAAAGAGACTTGAGATATGACATACTAATCTAGCATCACTTTTCACGTATACTTTGCGTAATATAATCTAGCCATGCTTAGGTAATAGGAACGACGCGTTAAAGTGACTTGAGATGCGCCATACTAGTTTAGCATCACTTTTTACTCACACATTGCGTTATATAACCTAACCATGCTTAGGTAATTGGAACGACACGTTAAATAGACTTGAGACATAACATACTAATCTAGCGTCACTTTTCACGCACACTTAGCGTAAAATAACCTAATCATGCTTAGGTAATCGGAAGACGCGTTAAAGAGAATTGAGACGCAACATGTTAATCTATTCTCACTTTTCACGCACACTTTGCATAATATAACCTAACCATGCTTAGTTAAGCAGAACGACGCGTTCGAGAGACATGTTACGCGACATAAGCATGGTAATAGAAAAGACGCGTTAAAGAGACTTGAAACTCCGCCATACTAATCTAGCGTCACTTTTTACACACAGTTTGCGTAATATAATCTAACCATGCTTAGGTAATTGGAACGACGCGTTGAAGTGACTTGAGACGCGCCATACTAATTTAGCGTCACTATTTACTCACACTTTGCGTAATATAACCTAACCATGCTTACATCGGAACTACACATTAAAGAGACTTGAGACGCGACATACTAATCTAGCGTCACTTTTCACGCTCACTTTACGTAAAATAACCTAACCAGGCTTATGTAATAGGAACTACGCGTAAGAGATACTTGAGACGCGACAAATTAATCTAGCGTCACTTTTCACGCACACATTGCGTAATATAACCTAACCATGCTTAGGTAATCGAAACGACGCGTTAAAGAGACTTGAGACGTGCAATACTAATTTAGCGTCACTTTTGACGCACATTTTGCGTAATATAACCTAACCATGCTTAAGTAATCGGAGCAACGCGTTAAAGAGACTTGAGACACGACATACTAATCTAGCGTCACTATTCACGCACTCTTTGCGTAATATAACCTAACCATGCTTAGGTAATCGGAACGACGCGTTAAAGAGACATGAGACGCGACATACTAATCGAGTGTTACTTTTCAGGCACACTTTGCGTAATATAACCTTACCATGCTTACGTAATCGGTAAAACGCGTTAAAGAGACTTGAGACACGACATACTAATCTAGCGTCACTTTTCAAACACACTATGTGTAATATAACCAAACCATGGTTAGGTAATCGGAATACACATAAAAGAGACTTGAGACGTGACATACTAATCTAGCGTCACTTTTCACGCAAACTTTGCGTAAAATAACATAACCATACCTAGGTAATTGGAACAACGCGTTAAAGAGACTTGAGATGCGACATACTAATCCATTGTCACTTTTCACGCACACTTTGCGTAATATAACCTAACCATGCATAGGTAATTAGAACGACGCGTTAGAGATACTTGTGACGCGACATAAGCACAGTAATCGAAACGACGCGTTAAAGAGACTTGAAACGCGTCATACTGATCTAGCGTCACTTTTTACGCACGCTTTGCGTAATATAACCTAACCATGCATAGGTAATTGGAATGACGCGTTAAAAGGACTTGAGACCCGACATACTAATCTATCCGTCACTTTTCACGCACAACTTTGTGTAATATAACCTAACCATGCTTAGGAAATCGAAACGACGTGTTAAAGATACTTGAGATGCAACTTACTAATCTATTTTCACTTTTCACGCACACTTTGTGTCATATAAACTAACCATGCTTAGGTAATCGGAACGACGTGTTAGAGAAACTTGTGACGCGACATAAGCATGGTAATCGATACGACGCGTTAAAGAGACTTGAGACGCGACATACTAATCTAGCGTCAGTTTTCACGCACACTTTGCGTAATGTAACCTAACTATGCTTCGGTAATCGAAACGACGCGTTAAAGAGACTCGAAACGCGCCATACTAATATAGCGTCACTTTTTTAAGCACGCTTTGCATTATATAACCTAACCATGCTTAGGTAATCAGAACGACGCGTTAGAGAGACTTGAGACGCGCCATATTAATCTAGCATCACTTTTTACGCAGACTTTGCGTAATATAAACAAACCATGCTTAGGTAATCGGAACAACAAGATAAAGAAACTTCAGACGCGACATACTAATTTAGCGTCACTTTTCACGCACACTTTGCGTAATATAACCTAACCATGCTTAGGAAGTTGGAACGACGCGTTAATGAGACTTAAGATGCGACATACTAACCTAGCAGCTGTTTTCACGCACACATTGCGTAATATAACCTAACCATGCTTAGGTAATCGGAACGACGCGTTTAAGAGGCTTGAGACGCGACATACTAATCTAGCGTCACTTTTCACGCACACTTTACGTAAAATAACCAAACCATGCTTAGGTAATCGGAACGAGGTGTTATAAAGACTTGAGACGCGACATACTAATCTATTGTCACTTTTCATGCACGCTTTTCGTAATATAACCTAACCATGCTTTGGTAATCGGAACGACGTGTTAAAGAGACTTGTAACGTGACATAAGCATGGTAATCGAAACGACGCGATAAAGAGACTTGAGACGCGTCATACTAATCTAGCGTCACTTTTTACGCACATATTGCGTAATATAACCAAACCATGCTTTGGTAATAGGAACGACGTGTTAAAGAGACTTATGACGCGACATAAGCATTGTAATCGAAACGACGCGTTAAAGAGACTTGAGACGCGACATACTAATCTATTGTCACTTTTCACGCACACGTTGCGTAATATAACGGCTTAGTTAATCGAAACGACGCATTTAATAGATTCAAAACGCGACATCCTAAACTACCGTCACTTTTCACGCACATTTTGCGTAATAACATAACCATGCTTAGGTAATTGGAACGACGCATTAGAGAGACTTGTGACCTGGTATACTTATTTAGCGTCACTTTTTATGCACACTTTGCGTAATATAACCTAACCATGCTTTGGTAATCCGAACGGCGCGTTAAAGTCACTTGAGTCGCGCCATACTAATTTAGCGTCACTTTTGACTCACACTTTGCATAATATAACTTAACCATGCTTAGGTAGTCGGAACTACACCTTAAAAATACTTGAGACGCGACATACTAATCTAGCGTAACTTTTCACGCACTCTTTGCGTAATATAACCTAACCATGCTTAGGAAATAGGAACAACGCGTTAAAGAGACTTGAGACGTAACATACTAATCTATTTTCACTTTTCACGCACACTTTGTGTAATATAACCTAACAATGCTTAGGTAATCGGAACGACGCGTTAGAGAGACTTGTGACGCGACATAAGTATGGTAATCGAAACGACACGTTAAAGAGACGTGCGACACGACATACATTACTATTGTCACTTTTCACGCTAACTTTGCGTAATATAACCTAACCATGCTTAGGTAATCGAAACGACGCGTTAACGAGACTTGTGACGCGCCATACAAATCTAGCGTCACTTTTACGCATAATTTGCGTAATATAACCTAACCATGCTTAGGTAATCGGAGCGACTAGTTAAAGAGACTTGAAACGCGACATACTAAATCTAGCGTAACTTTTCACGCACACTTTGGCGTCATATAATCTAACCATGCTTAGGAAATCGGAACGACGAGTTAAAGAGACTTGAGTAGGGACATCTTCATCTAGCGTCACTCTTCACGCACACTTGCGTAATATAACCTAATCATGCTTAAGTAACCGGAATGACTCGTTAAAGAGACTTGAGACGCGACATACTAATCTAGCGTCAGTTTTCACGCACACTGTACGTAATATAACCTAATCATGTTTCGGTAATCGAAACGACGCGTTAAAGAGATTTGAAACGCGCCATACTAATATAGCGTCACTTTTTTAAGCACGCTTTGCATTATATAACCTAACCATGCTTAGGTAATCGGAACGACGCGTTAAAGAGACTTAAGACAAGCATGGTGATCTAAACCTAACCATGCTTAGTTAATCGAAACAACGCGTTAAAGAGACTTGAGACGCGACATACTAATCTAAACCCAACCATGCTTAGGCAATCGGAACGACGCGTTAAAGAGACTTGAGACAAGGCATACTAACCTAGCAACAATTTTCACGCACACATTGCGTATTATAACCGAACCATGCTTAGGTAATCGAAACGACGGCTTAAAGAGAATTGAGATGCGTCATACTAATCTATTGTCACTTTTCACACACACTTTGCGTAATATAACCTAACCATGAATAGGTAATCGAACGGCGCCTAATTGAGACTTGAGACGCGACATACTAATCTAGAGTCACTTTTCACGCACATTTTGCGTAAAATAAACCAGGCTTAGGTAGTAGGAACTACGCGTTATAGAGACTTGAGACGCGACATACTAATCTAGCGTCACTTTTCACGCACACTTTGCTCAGTATAATCTAACCATACTTAGGTAATCGGAACGACAGTTAAAGAGACGCCAGATGCAATATACTAATCTAGCGTAACTTTTCACGCACACTTTGTGTAATTTAACCTAGCCATGCTTAGGTAATCGGAACGACGCGATAAAGAGACTTGAGACGCGACATACTAATCTAACGTTACTTATCACGCACACTTTGCGTAATATAACCTAACCATGCTTAGGTAATCAAAACAACGCATTACAGAGACTTGAGACGCGACATACTAATCTAGCGTCACTTTTCACGCACAATTTGCGTAGTATAACCTAACCATGCTTCTTAGGTAATCGGAACGACGCGTTAAAGAGACTTCAGACGCGACATACTAATCTAGCGTTAGTTTTCACGCACACTTTGCATAATATAACCTAACAATGCTTAAGTAATCGGAACACATGTTAAAGAGACTTGAGACGCGGCATACTAATGTAGCGTCACTTTTCACGCACACTTTTTGTAAAATAACCTAACCATGCTTAGTTAATCGGAACGACGCGTTAAAGAGAGTTCATAGGCGACATACTAATCTAGCGTCATATTTCAGGCATTCTTTGCGTAATATAACCTAACCATGCTTAGGAAATCGGAACGACGCATTAAAGAGACTTGAGTAGCGACATATTAATCTAGCGTCACTTTTCACGCACACTTTGTGTAAAATAACTTAACCATGCTTACGTAATCGGAAAGACGCGTTAAGAGACTTGAGACGCGACATACTAATCTAGCGTCCCTTTTCATGCACACTTTACGTAATATAACCTAACCATGCTTAGGTAATCGGAATACGCATTAAAGAGACTTGAGACGCGTCATACTAATCTAGCGTCACTTTTCACGCACACTTAGCGTAATATAACTTAACCATGCATAGGTAATCGGAATGACGCGTTAAAAAGACTTGAGATGCTACATACTAATCTATTGTCACTTTTCACGCACAGTTTGCGTAATATAATCTAACCATGCTTAGGTAATCAGAACGACGCATTAGAGACTCTTGTGGCGCTACAGAAGCTTAATAATCGAAACGACGCGTTAAAGAGACTTGAAACGCGCCATACTAATATAGCGTCACTTTTCACGCACGCTTTGCGTAATATCACCTAACCATGCTTAGGTAATCGGAACGACGCATCAAAGAGACTTGAGTAGCGACATATTAATCTAGCGTCACTTTTCCCTCACACTTTGTGTAATATTACCTAACCATGCTTACGTAATCGGAAAGACGCGTTAAAGAGACTTGAGACGCGACATACTAATCTAGCGTCACTTTTCACGCACACTTTACGTAATATAACCTAACCATGCATAGGTAATCGGAATACGTACTAAAGAGACTTGAGACGCGTCATACTAATCTAGCGTCACTTTTCACGCACACTTTGCGTAAAATACCTAACCATGCCTAGGTAATCGGAACGACGCGTTAAAAAGACTTGAGATGCTACATACTAATCTGTTGTCACTTTTCACGCACACTTTGCGTAATATAATCTAACCATGCATAGGTAATCAGAACGACGCGTTAGAGACACTTGTGACGCGACATAAACACAGTAATCGAAACGACGCGTTAAAGAGACTTGAGACCTGACATACTAATTTAGCGTCACTTTTCACATACACTTTGCGTAATATAACTAAACAATGCTTAGGTAATCAGAACGACGAGTAAAAGAGACTTGAGACGCGACATACTAATCTAGCGTTACGTTTCACGCACACTGCCTAGCCATGCTTAGGTAATCAGAACGACGCGTTAAAGAGACTTGAGACGCGACATAATAATATATCCGTCACTTTTCACGCACACTTTGCATAATACAACCTAACCATGATTAGGTAATCGGAAAGACGCTTTAAAGACAATTGAGACACGACATACTAACCTAGCAACAGTTTTCACGCACACATTGCGTAATATAACCTAACCATTATTTAATAAACGGAACGACGCGTTAAAGAGACTTGAGACGCGACTTACTAATCTATTTTCACTTTTCACGCACACTTTGCGTCATATAAACTAACCATGCTTAGGTAATCGGAACGACGTGTTAGAGAAACTTGTGACGCGACATAAGCATGGTAATCGATACGACGCGTTAAAGAGAATTGAGACGCGACATACAAAACTATTGTCACTTTTCACGCACACTTTGCGTAATGTAACCTAACTATGCTTAGGTAATCGGAACGAAGCATTAAAGAGACTTGACACGCGACATACAAATCTAGCGTCACTTTTCACGCACACTTTATGTAATATAACCTAACCATGCTTAGGTAATCAGAACGACGCGTTAGAGAGACTTGAGACGCGCCATACTAATCCAGCATCACTTTTTACGCATACTTTGCGTAATATAAACGAACCATGCTTAGGTAACCGGAACAACGAGATAAAGAAACTTGAAACGAGACATAATAATTTTGCGTCACTTTTCACGCACACTTTGCGTAATATAACCTAACATGCTGAGGAAGTTGGAACGACGCGTTAATGAGACTTCAGATGCGACATACTAACCTAGCAGCTGTTTTCTCGCACACGTTGCGTAATGTAACCTAACCATGCTTAGGTAATCGGAACGACGCGTTTGAGAAGCTTCAGACGCGACATACTAATCTAGCGTCACTTTTCACGCACACTTTACGTAAAACAACCTAACCATGCTTAGGTAATCGGAACGAGGCGTTATAAAGACTTGAGACGCGACATATTAATCTAGTGTCACTTTTCATGCACGCTTTGCGTAATATAACCTAACCATGCTTAGGCAATCAGAAAAACGTGTTAATGAGAATTGAAACGCGATAGCGTCAATTTTTACGCACACTTTTTGTAATATAACCTAACCATGCTTAGGTATTTGGAAAGACGCGTTAAATAGACTTGATACGCGACATACTAATCTATTGTCACTTTTCACGCACAGTTTGCGTAATATAACCTAACCATGCTTAAGTAATCGGAATGACGCGTTTAATAGACTAGTGACTCGACAGACTAATCTTGCATCACTTTTCAAGCACACTATGCGCAATATAATCTAACCATGCTTAGGAAATCAGAACGATGCGTTACAGAGACTTGTAACGCGACAGACTACTAATCTAGCGTCATTATTAACGCACACTTGAGACGCGAAATACTAATCTAGCGTCACTTTTCACGCCAACTTTGCATAATATAACCTAACCATGCTTAGGTAATCGGAACGACGCATTAAAGAGCCTTGAGACGTGACATACTAATCTAGCGTCACTTTTCACGCACACCTAGGGTAATATAACTTAACCATGCTTAGGTAATCGGAACCACGCGTTAAAGAGACTTGAGACGTGAAATAGTAATCTAGCGTTACTTTTCTCGCACACTTCGCGTAATCCTAACCATTCTTGGATAATAGGAACGACGCTTTAAAGAGAGTTGAGACACGATATACTAATCTAGCGTCATTTTTCACGCACTCTTTGCGTAATATAACCTAACCATGGTTAGGTAATCGGAACGACGCGTTTAAGAGTCTTGAGACGCGACATACTAATCTAGCGTCACTTTTCACCCACACTTTGCGTAATATAATAACATAACCATGCTTAGGTAATAGGAACGACGCGTTAAATAGACTTGAGACGCGACATACTAACCTAGCGACAGTTTTCACGCACACATTGCTCAATATAACCTAACCATGCTTAGGTAATCAGAATGACGCGTTAAAGTGACTTGAGACGCGACAAACTAATCTAGCGTCACTTTTCGAGCACAATTTGCGTAAAATAACCTAACCATGCTTAGATAATCGTAACGACGCGTTAAAGAGACTTAAGACGCGACATACTAATTTATTGTCACTTTTCACGCACACTTTGCTTAGGTAATCAGAACGATGAATTAGAGACACTTATTAAGCGACATGAGCATGGTATTGAAACGACGCGTTAAACAGACTTGAAACGAGCCATACTAATCTAGAGTCACTTTTTACGAACACTTAGCGTAATACACCCTAACTATGCTTAAATAATCGGAACAACGCGTTAAAGAGAATTGAGAGGCGACACACTAATCTAGCGTCACACTATTCATGCACTCTTTGCATAATATAACCTAACCATGCTTAGGTAATCGGAACGACGCGTTAAAGAGGCTTGAGACACAACATACTATTCTATTTTCACTATTCACTCACACTTTGCACAATATAACCTAACCATGCTTAAATAATCGGAACAACACGTTAAAGAAACTTAAGACGCGACATACTAATCTAGCGTCACTATTCGGGGACTCTTTGCGTAATAGGTAATAGGAACGACGCGTTAAAGAGACTTGAGACTCGATATACTAATCTATTGATTATTTTTACGCACACTTCGCGTACTATAACCTAACCGTTCTTAGGTAATCCGAACGACGCGTTAAAGAGCCTTGACACGCGACATACTAATCTAGCGTCACTTTCCACGCAAACTTTGCGTTTTATAACCTAACTATGCTTAGGTAATCGAAATGACGCATTAAAGAGCCTTGAGACGCGACATACTAATCTAGCATCACTTTTCACGCACACCTTGCGTAATATAACCTAACCATGCTTAGGTATAAGGAACGACGCGTTAAATAGACTTTTGACACGACATAATAATCTAGTGTCACTTTTCACGCACGCTTTGCCTAATATAACCTCTAACCATGCTTAGATAATCGGAATAACGCGATAAAGAGAATTGAGACGCGACATACTAATCTAGCGTCACTTTCCACGCAAAATATGCATAATCTAACCTAACCATGCTTAAGTAATTGGAACAACGCGTTAAATAGACTTGAGACGCTACATACTAATCTATTGTCATTTTCTACGCACACTTTGCGTAATATAACCTAACCATGCTTAGGTAATCGGAACGACGCGTTAAAGAGACTTGAGACTGGACATACTAATCTAGCGTCACTTTTCACGCACACTTTGCGTAATATAACCTAACCATGCTTAGGAAATCGGAACGACGCGTTAGAGAGACTTGTGACGCGACATAAGCGTGATAATCGAAACGACGCGTTCAAGAGACTTGAGACGCGCAATATTAATCTAGCGTCACTTTTTACGCACACTTTGCGTAATATAACATAACCATGCTTAGGAAATCGGAACGACGCGTATGGAGACTTGAGACGCGACATACTAATCTAGTGTCTCTGTTCACACACACTTTGCGTAATATAACCTAGCCATGCTTAGGAAATCGGTACGACGCGTTAGAGACTTGAGACGCGACGTACTAAACAAACGTCACTTTTCACGCACACATTGCGTAATATAACCTAACCGTGCTTAGGTAATCGGAACGACGCGTTAAAGAGACTTGTGACGCGAGATATGTATGGTAAGAGAAACGACGCATTAAAGAGACTGGAGACGAAACATACTAATCTAGCGTCACTTTTTTCACACATAATAGAACCTAACCATGCTTAGGTAATCAGAACAACGCTTTAAAGAGATTTAAGCCTGGACATACTAATCTAGCGTCACTTTTCACGCACACTTTGCGTAATATAATCGAAACATGCTTATTTAATAGGAACAATGCGATAAAGAGACTTGAGACGCGACATACTAATATAATGATCCTTTTTACGCACACTTTGCGTACAGCCTAACCAAGCTTAGGTAATCGGAACGACGTGTTAAAGATCCTTGACACGCGACATACTAATCTAGCGTCACTTTTCACGCAAACTTTCCGTATTATAACCTAATCATTCTTAGGTAATCGGAACGACGCATTAAAGAACCTTGAGACGCGACATGCTAATCTAGCGTCACTTTTCACGTACACTGCGTAATATAACCTAACCATTCTTAGGTAATAGGAACGACGTGTTAAATAGACTTTAGACGCGACATACTAATCTAATGTCACTTTTCACGCACGCTTTGCATAATATAACCTAACCATGCTTAGATAATCGGAACAACGCGATAAAGTAAATTGAGATGCGACATACTAATCTAGCGTCATTTTTCACGCACAGTTTGCGTAATATAACCTAACTATGCTAAGGTAATCGGAACAACGCGTTAGACTTAAGACGCGACATACTAATCTATTGTCATTTTTCACGTACACTCTGCCTAATATAACGTAACCATGCTTAAGTAATTCGAACGATGCGTTAAATAGACTTGAAATGCGACATACTAATCTATTGTCATTTTCAACGCACACTTTGTGTAATATAACCTAACCATGCTAAGGTAATCGGAACTACGTGTTCGAGAGACTTGTGACGCGACATAAGCATGGTAATCGAAACAACGCGTCAAAGAGACTTGAGACGCGCAATATTAATCTAGCGTCACTTTTTACGCACGCATTGCATAATATAACATAATCATGCTTATGATATCGGAACGACGCGTTAGAGAGACTTGAGACGCGACATACTAATCTAGTGTCACTTTTCGCGGACACTTTGCGTAATATAACCTAACCATGCTTAGGAAATCGGAACGACGCGTTAGAGAGACTTGAGATGCGACATACTAATCTAAAGTCACTTTTCACGCACACTTTGCATAATATAACCTAAACATACTTAGGTAATCGGAACGACGCTTTAAAGAGACTTGTGACGCGAGATAAATATAGTAATCGAAACGACGCGTTAAAGAGAATTGAGACAAAACAAACTAATCTAGCCTCACTTTTCACGCACACTTTGCGTAATATAACCTAACCATACTTAAGTAATCAGAACGACGCGTTAAAGAGACTTGAGACGCAACATACTAAACTATTGCTCCTTTCCACGCACACTTTGCGTACTATAACCTAACCATGCTTAGCTAATCGAAATGACGCGTTAAAGAGACTTGTGACGCAACATAAGCATGGTAATCGAAATGACGCGTTATAGAGACTTGAGAGGCAAAATATTAATCTAGCGTCACTTTTTACGCATGCGTTGCGTAATATAACATAACCATGCTTAGGAAATGGGAACGACGCGTTAGGGAGACTTGAGACGTGACATACTAATCTAGTGTCACTTTTCACGCACACTTTACGTATTATAACCTAACCATGCTTAGGAAATCGGAACGACGCGTTAGAGAGAATTGAGACGCGACATGCTAATCTAACCTCACTTTTCACGCACACTTTGCGTAATATAACCTAACCATGCTTAGGTAATCGGAACGACGCGTTAAAGAGACTTGTGACGCGAGATAAGTATGGTGATCGAAACGACGCGTTAAAGAGACTTGATATGAAACATACTAATCTAGTGTCACTTTTTACGCACACTTTGTGTAATATGCATGCTTAGGTAATCAGAACGACGCGTGAAAGAGATTGGAGACTTGACATAAGCACATTTTGCGTAATATAACCTAACCATTCTTAGGTAATAGGAACGACGCGTTAAAGAGACTTGAGACGCGACATACTTACCTATTGATCCTTTTTACGAACACTTTGCGTACTATAACCTAACCATGCTTAGGTAATCGGAACGACGCGTTAGAGAGACTTGTGACGCGACATAAGCAAGGTAATCGAAACGACGCGTTACGGAGACTTGAGAAGCGACATACTAATCTAGCGTCACTTTTACGCAAACTTTGCGTAGTATAACCTAATCATGCTTAGGTAATTGGAACGATGCATTAAAGAGCCTTGATATGCGACATGCTAATCTAGCGTCACTTTTCACGCCCACTTGCGTAATTTAACCTAATCATGCTTAGGTAATAGGAACGACGCGTTAAAGAGACTTGAGACTCAATATACTAATCTATTGATTATTTTTACGCACACTTCGCGTACTATAACCTAACCGTTCTTAGGTAATCCGAACGACGCGTTAAAGAGCCTTGACACGCGACATACTAATCTAGCGTCACTTTCCACGCAAACTTTGCGTTTTATAACCTAACTATGCTTAGGTAATCGAAATGACGCATTAAAGAGCCTTGAGACGCGACATACTAATCTAGCATCACTTTTCACGCACACCTTGCGTAATATAACCTAACCATGCTTAGGTATAAGAAACGACGCGTTAAAAAGACTTGAGATGTGACATACTAATCTAGTGTCACTTTTCACGCACACTTTACGTATTATAACCTAACCATGCTTAGAAAATTGGAACGACGCGTTAGCGAGAATTGAGACGCGACATGCTAATCTAACCTCACTTTTCACGCACACCAATAACCTAACCATGCTTAGGTAATCGGAACGACGCGTTAAAGAGACTTGTGACGCGAGATAAGTATGGTGATCGAAACAACGCGTTAAAGAGACTTGATATGAAACATACTAATCTAGTGTCACTTTTTACGTAATATAACCTAACCATGCTTAGGTAATCGGAACGACGCGTGAAAGAGATTGGAGACTTGACATACTAATCTAGCGTCACTTTTCAAGCACATTTTGCGTAATATAACCTAACCATTCTTAGGTAATAGGAACGATACTAATCTAGCGTCACTTTTACGCAAACTTTGCGTAGTATAACCTAATCATGCTTAGGTAATCGGAACGATGCATTAAAGAGCCTTGATACGTGACATGCTAATCTAGCGTCACTTTTCACGTCCACCTTGCGTAATATAACCTAATCATGCTTAGGTAATAGGAACGACGCGTTAAAGAGACTTGAGACTCAATATACTAATAATCTATTGATCATTTTTACGCACACTTCGCGTACTATAACCTAACCGTGCTTAGGTAATCAGAACGACGCGTTAAAGAGCCTTGACACGCGACATACTAATCTAGCGTCACTTTGCACGCAAACTTTGCGTTTTATAACCTAACTATGCTTAGGTAATCGGAATGACGCATTAAAGAGCCTTGAGACGCGACATAATAATCTAGCGTCACTTTTCACGCACACCTTGCGTAATATAACCTAACCATGCTTAGGTATAAGGAACGACGCGTTAAATAGACTTTTGACGCGACATACTAATCTAGTGTCACTTTTCACGCACGCTTTGCCTAATATAACCTCTAACCATTCTTAGATAGTCGGAATAACGCGATAAAGAGAATTGAGACGCGACATACTAATCTATTGTCATTTTCTACGCATACTTTGCGTAATATAACCTAACCATGCTTAAGTAATCAGAACGACACGTTCGAGAGACTTGTGACACGACATAAGAATGGTAATCGAAACGACGCGTTAAAGAGACTTGAGACGTGCAATATTAATCTAGTTACACTTTTTACGCACGCGTTGCGTAATATAACATAACTATGCTTAAGAAATCGGAACGACGCGTTAGAGAGACTTGAGACGCGACATACTAATCTAGTGTCACTTTTCACGCACGCTTTGCATAATATAACCTAACCATGCTTAGGTAATTGGAACGACGCGTTAGAGAGACTTGAGACGCGACATACTAATATAGCGTCACTATTCACGCACTCTTTGCGTAATATAACCTAACCATGCTTAGGTAATGCTCCCGGCTGTGTTCGGCAAAGGTGAGGATGAACCTAAGCACCCAAGAGAAACTCTTGAAGAGAGGAAGAAAAAAAAGTAGTCCTTCCGGAATGAGAAAGTACGAAAAATCTTCAATGCTCAGAACGACGCGTTAAAGAGACTTGTGACGCGAGATAAGTATAGTAATCGAAACTACGCGTTAAAGAGACATGAGATGAAAAAAAACTAATCTAGCGTCACTTTTTACGCTCACTTTGCGTAATATAACCTAACCATGCATAGGTAATCGGAACGACGCGTTAAAGAGACTGGACATACTAATCTAGCGTCACTTTTCACGCACACCTTGCGTAAAATTACCTAACCATTTTTAGGAAATTAGACAACGCGTTAGAGAGACTTGAGACGAGACATACTAATTTAACGTTACTTTTAAGGCACTGTTTGCGTAATATAACCTAACCATGCTTAGGTAATCGAAACGACGCGATATAGAGACTTGTGACGCGAGATAAGTATGGTAATCGGAACCACGCGTTAAAGAGACTTGTGACGTGAGATAAGTATGGTACTCGCAACGACTTGTAAAAGAGACTTGAGACTAAACAAACTAATCTAGCGTTACTTTTTAAGCACACTTTGCGTAATATAACCTAACCATGCTTAGGTAATCGGAACGACACGTTAAAGAGACTTGAGACTAGACATACTAATCTAGCGTCACTTTTCACGTACACTTTGCGTAATATAACCTAACCATGCTTAGGAAATCGGAACGACGCGTTAGAGAGACTTGTGACGCGACATAAGCATGATAATCGAAACGACGCGTTCAAGAGACTTGAGACGCGCAATATTAATCTCGCGTCACTTTTTACGCACACTTTGCCTAATATAACATAACCATGCTTAGGAAATCGGAACGACGCGTATGGAGACTTGAGACGCGACATTCTAATCTAGCGTCACTTCCCACGCACACTATGCGTAATATAAACTAACCATGCTAAGGTAATCGGAACAACGCGTTAGACGCGGCATACTAATTTATTGTCATTTTTCACGTACACTCTGCGTAATATAACCTAACCATGCTTATGTAATTGGAACGACGCGTTAAATAGACTTGAGACGCTACATACTAATCTATTGTCATTTTCTACGCACACTTTGCGTAATATAACCTAACCATAGTTAGGTAATCAGAACGACATGTTCGAGAGACTTGTGACGCGACATAAGAATGGTAATCGAAACGACACGTTAAAGAGACTTGAGACGTGCAATATTAATCTAGCGTCACTTTTTTACGCACGCGTTGCGTAATATAACGTAACTAAGCTTAGGAAATCGGAACGACGCGTTAGACAGACTTGAGACGCGACATACTAATCTAGTGTCACTTTTCACGCACGCTTTGCGTAATATAACCTAACCATGCTTAGGTAATCAGAACGACGCGTTAAAGAGACTTGTGACGCGAGATAAGTATAGTAATCGAAACTACGCGTTAAAGAGACTTGAGACGAAACAAACTAATCTAGCGTCACTTTTTACGCTCACTTTGCGTAATATAAGCTAACCATGCATAGGTAATCGGAACGACGCGTTAAAGAGGCTGGACATACTAATCTAGCGTCACTTTTCACGCACACTTTGCGTAAAATAACCTAGCCATTGTTAGAAAATTGGACAACGCGTTAGAGAGACTTGAGACGAGACATACTAATTTAACGTTACTTTTCACGCATTGTTTGCGTAATATAACCTAACTATGCTTAGGTAATCGGAACGACGCGATAAAGAGACTTGTGATGCGAGATAAGTATGGTAATCGGAACGACGCGTTAAAGAGACTTGTGACGCGAGATAAGTATGGTACTCACAACGACTTGTAAAAGAGACTTGAGACGAAACAAACTAATCTAGCGTCACTTTTTAAGCACACTTTGCGTAATATAACCTAACCATGCTTAGGTAATCGGAACGACGCGTTAAAGAGACTTGAGACTGGACATACTAATCTAGCGTCGCTTTTCACGCACACTTTGCGTAATATAACCTAACCATGCCTAGGTAGTCGGAAAGAGGCGATAAAGAGACTTGAGACGCGACATACTAATCTAGCGTAACTTTTCACGCACACTTTGAATAATATAACCTAACCATGCTTAGGTAATCGGAACAACACATTAAAGAGAATTGAGACGCAACATACTAATCTAGCGTAACTTTTCACGCACACTTCGCATAATATAACCTAACCATGCTTTGATAATCAGAACGACGCGTTAAATAGACTTAAGACGCGACATACTAATCTAGCGTCACATTTCACGTACACTTTCTGTAAAGTAACCTAACCATGCTCAGGTAATTGGTACAACGCGTTAATGAGAATTGAGATGCGACATACTAATCTAGCGTCGCTTTCCATGCACTCTTTGCGTAATATAACCTAACCATGCTTAGGTAATCGGAATAAAGCGTTAAATAGACTTGAGACGCGACATACTAATGTTTGTTACTTTTCACGCACACTTTTCGTGAAGTAACCTAACCATCCTTAGTTAATCGGTACAATGCGTTAAAGAGACTTGAGACACGACATACAAATGTACCATCATTTTTCACGCACACTTTTCGTAAATAACATAACCTTGCTTAGATAATCGGAACGACGCGTTAAAGAGACTTCAGAGGCGACATACTAATATGGCGTCACTTTTCACGCAAACTTTGCGTACTATAACCTAGCCATGCTTAGGAAATCGGAACGACGCATTAACGAGACTTGAGTAGCGACACATTAATCTAGCATCACTTTTCACCGCACACTTTGCGTAGTATAACCTAACCATGCTTACATAATCGGAAAGACGCGTTAAAGGACTTGAGATGCGACATACTAATCTAGCGTCCCTTTTCACGCACACTTCACATAATATAACCTAACCATGCTAAGGTAATCGGAATACGCATTAAAGAGACTTGAGACGCGTCATACTAATCTAGCGTCACTTTTCACGCACACTTTGCGTAAAATAACCTAACCATGCCTAGGTAATCGGAACGACGCGTTAAAAAGACTTGAGAAGCTACATACTAATACATTGTCACTTTTCACGCACACTTTGCATAATATATAATCTAATCATGCTTAGGTAATCAGAACGACGCGTTAGAGATACTTGTAACGCGACATAAGCACAGCAATCGAAACGATGCGTTAAAGAGACTTGAAACGCGCCATACTAATCTAGCGTCACTTATTGCGCATGCTTAGGTAATCAGAACGACGCATCATAGAGACTTGAGTAGCGAAATATTAATCTAGCGTAACGTTTCACGCACACTATGCGTAATATAATCTAACTACGCTTAGGTAATCGGAACGACGGGTTAATAAGCATGGTAATCAAAACGACGCGTTAAAGAGACTTGAGACGCAAGATACTAATATAGCGTCACTTTTCACACAAACATTGCGTAATATAATCTAACCATGCTTAAGTAAACGGAACGACGCGTTAAAGGGCATTGAGATGTGACATACTAATCTAACGTCGCTTTTCACGCACACCTTGCGTAACATAACCAATCCATGGTTAGGTCATCAAAACGACACATTAAAGAGACTTGAGACGCGATGTACTAATCTACCGTCACTTTTCAGCACACTTTGCGTAATATAAGCTTTCCATGCTTAGGTAATTGGAACGACGTGTTAAAGAGACTTCAGAAGCGATATACTAATCTACCGTCACTTTTTTATGCACCCTTAGCGTAATATAACATAACTATGCTTAAGAAATCGGAACGACGCGTTAGAGAGACTTGAGATGCGACATACTAATCTAGTGTCACTTTTCACGCACGCTTTGCATAATATAACCTAACCATGCTTAGGAAATTGGAACGACGCGTTAGAGAGACTTGAGACGCGACATACTAATATAGCGTCACTATTCACGCACTCTTTGTGTAATATAACCTAACCATGCTTAGGTAATCAGAACGACCCGTTAAAGAGACTTGTGATGCGAGATAAGTATAGTAATCGAAGCTACGCGTTAAAGAGACTTGAGACGAAACAAACTAATCTAGCATCACTTTTTACGCTCACTTTGCGTAATATAACCTAACCATGCATAGGTAATCGGAACGACGCGTTAAAGAGACTGGACATACTAATCTAGCGTCACTTTTCACGCACGCTTTGAGTGAAATAACCTAACCACTGTTAGGAAATTGGACAACGCGTTAGAGAGACTTGAGACGAGACATACTAATTTAATGTTACTTTTCACGCACTGTTTGCGTACTATAACCTAACCATGCTTAGGTAATCGAAACGACGCGATAAAGAGAGTTGTGACGCGAGATAAGTATGGTAATCGGAACGACGCGTTAAAGAGACTTGTGACACGAGATAGGTATGGTAATCGGAACGACGCGTTAAAAAGACTTGTGACACGAGATAAGTATGGTACTCGCAACGACTTGTAAAAGAGACTTGAGACGAAACAAACTAATCTAGCGTCACTTTTTAAGAACACTTTGCGTAATATAACCTAACCATGCTTAGGTAATCGGAACGACGCGTTAAAGAGACTTGAGACTGGACATACTAATCTAGCGTCACTTTTCACGCACACTTTGCGTAATATAACCTAACCATGCTTAGGAAATCAGAACGACGCGTTAGAGAGACTTGTTACGCGACATAAGCATGACAATCGAAACGACGCGTTCAAGAGACTTGAGACGCGAAATATTAATCTAGCGTCACTTTTTATGCACACTTTGCGTAATATAACATAACCATGCTTAGGAAATCGGAACGACGCGTATGGAGACTTGAGACGCGACATACTAATCTAGTGTCACTGTTCACACACACTTTGCGTAATATAACCTAGCCATGCTTAGGAAATCGGTACGACGCGTTAGAGAGACTTGAGACGCGACGTACTAAACAAACGTTACTTTTCACTCACACATTGCGTAATATAACCTAACCGTGCTTAGGTAATCGGAACGACGCGTTAAAGAGACTTGTGACGCGAGATATGTATGGTAAGCGAAACGACGCATTAAAGAGACTGGAGACGAAACATACTAATCTAGCGTCATTTTTTTCACACATAATAGAACCTAACCATGCTTAGGTAATCAGAACAACGCTTTAAAGAGATTTAAGCCTGGACATACTAATCTAGCGTCACTTTTCACGCACACTTTGCGTAATATAACCTAACCATGCTTATTTAATAAGAACAATGCGATAAAGAGACTTGAGACGCGACATACTAATATATTGATCCTTTTTACGCACACTTTGCGTACAGCCTAACCAAGCATAGGTAATCGGAACGACGTGTTAAAGAGCCTTGACACGCGACATACTAATCTAGCGTCACTTTTCACGCAAACTTTCCGTATTATAACCTAACCATACTTAGGTAATCGGAACGACGCATTAAAGAACCTTGAGACGCGACATGCTAATCTAGCGTCACTTTTCACGTACACTGCGTAATATAACCTAACCATTCTTAGGTAATAGGAACGACGCCTTAAATAGACTTTAGACGCGACATACTAATCTAATGTCACTTTTCACGCACGCTTTGCATAATATACCCTAACCATGCTTGGATAATTGGAACAACGCGATAAAGAGAATTGAGATGCGACATACTAATCTAGCGTCATTTTTCACGCACAGTTTGCGTAATATAACCTAACCATGCTTAGGAAATCGGAACGACGCGTTAGAGAAACTTGTTACGCGACATAAGCATGACAATCGAAACGACGCGTTCAAGAGACTTGAGACGCGCAATATTAATCTAGCGTCACTTTTTACGCACACTTTGCGTAATATAACATAACCATGCTTAGGAAATCGGAACGACGCGTATGGAGACTTGAGACGCGACATACTAATCTAGTGTCACTGTTCACACACACTTTGCGTAATATAACCTAGCCATGCTTAGGAAATCGGTACGACGCGTTAGAGAGACTTGAGACGCGACGTACTAAACAAACGTTACTTTTCACTCACACATTGCGTAATATAACCTAACCGTGCTTAGGTAATCGGAACGACGCGTTAAAGAGACTTGTGACGCGAGATATGTATGGTAAGCGAAACGACGCATTAAAGAGACTGGAGACGAAACATACTAATCTAGCGTCACTTTTTTCACACATAATAGAACCTAACCATGCTTAGGTAATCAGAACAACGCTTTAAAGAGATTTAAGCCTGGACATACTAATCTAGCGTCACTTTTCACGCACACTTTGCGTAATATAACCTAACCATGCTTATTTAATAGGAACAATGCGATAAAGAGACTTGAGACGCGACATACTAATATATTGATCCTTTTTACGCACACTTTGCGTACAGCCTAACCAAGCTTAGGTAATCGGAACGACGTGTTAAAGAGCCTTGACACGCGACATACTAATCTAGCGTCACTTTTCACGCAAACTTTCCGTATTATAACCTAACCATACTTAGGTAATCGGAACGACGCATTAAAGAACCTTGAGACGCGACATGCTAATCTAGCGTCACTTTTCACGTACACTGCGTAATATAACCTAACCATTCTTAGGTAATAGGAACGACGCCTTAAATAGACTTTAGACGCGACATACTAATCTAATGTCACTTTTCACGCACGCTTTGCATAATATACCCTAACCATGCTTGGATAATTGGAACAACGCGATAAAGAGAATTGAGATGCGACATACTAATCTAGCTTCATTTTTCACGCACAGTTTGCGTAATATAACCTAACCATGCTTAGGAAATCGGAACGACGCGTTAGAGAAACTTGTTACGCGACATAAGCATGACAATCGAAACGACGCGTTCAAGAGACTTGAGACGCGCAATATTAATCTAGCGTCACTTTTTACGCACACTTTGCGTAATATAACATAACCATGCTTAGGAAATCGGAACGACGCGTATGGAGACTTGAGACGCGACATACTAATCTAGTGTCACTGTTCACACACACTTTGCGTAATATAACCTAGCCATGCTTAGGAAATCGGTACGACGCGTTAGAGAGACTTGAGACGCGACGTACTAAACAAACGTTACTTTTCACTCACACATTGCGTAATATAACCTAACCGTGCTTAGGTAATCGGAACGACGCGTTAAAGAGACTTGTGACGCGAGATATGTATGGTAAGCGAAACGACGCATTAAAGAGACTGGAGACGAAACATACTAATCTAGCGTCACTTTTTTCACACATAATAGAACCTAACCATGCTTAGGTAATCAGAACAACGCTTTAAAGAGATTTAAGCCTGGACATACTAATCTAGCGTCACTTTTCACGCACACTTTGCGTAATATAACCTAACCATGCTTATTTAATAGGAACAATGCGATAAAGAGACTTGAGACGCGACATACTAATATATTGATCCTTTTTACGCACACTTTGCGTACAGCCTAACCAAGCTTAGGTAATCGGAACGACGTGTTAAAGAGCCTTGACACGCGACATACTAATCTAGCGTCACTTTTCACGCAAACTTTCCGTATTATAACCTAACCATACTTAGGTAATCGGAACGACGCATTAAAGAACCTTGAGACGCGACATGCTAATCTAGCGTCACTTTTCACGTACACTGCGTAATATAACCTAACCATTCTTAGGTAATAGGAACGACGCCTTAAATAGACTTTAGACGCGACATACTAATCTAATGTCACTTTTCACGCACGCTTTGCATAATATACCCTAACCATGCTTGGATAATTGGAACAACGCGATAAAGAGAATTGAGATGCGACATACTAATCTAGCTTCATTTTTCACGCACAGTTTGCGTAATATAACCTAACCATGCTTAGGAAATCGGAACGACGCGTTAGAGAAACTTGTTACGCGACATAAGCATGACAATCGAAACGACGCGTTCAAGAGACTTGAGACGCGCAATATTAATCTAGCGTCACTTTTTACGCACACTTTGCGTAATATAACATAACCATGCTTAGGAAATCGGAACGACGCGTATGGAGACTTGAGACGCGACATACTAATCTAGTGTCACTGTTCACACACACTTTGCGTAATATAACCTAGCCATGCTTAGGAAATCGGTACGACGCGTTAGAGAGACTTGAGACGCGACGTACTAAACAAACGTTACTTTTCACTCACACATTGCGTAATATAACCTAACCGTGCTTAGGTAATCGGAACGACGCGTTAAAGAGACTTGTGACGCGAGATATGTATGGTAAGCGAAACGACGCATTAAAGAGACTGGAGACGAAACATACTAATCTAGCGTCACTTTTTTCACACATAATAGAACCTAACCATGCTTAGGTAATCAGAACAACGCTTTAAAGAGATTTAAGCCTGGACATACTAATCTAGCGTCACTTTTCACGCACACTTTGCGTAATATAACCTAACCATGCTTATTTAATAGGATCAATGCGATAAAGAGACTTGAGACGCGACATACTAATATATTGATCCTTTTTACGCACACTTTGCGTACAGCCTAACCAAGCTTAGGTAATCGGAACGACGTGTTAAAGAGCCTTGACACGCGACATACTAATCTAGCGTCACTTTTCACGCAAACTTTCCGTATTATAACCTAACCATACTTAGGTAATCGGAACGACGCATTAAAGAACCTTGAGACGCGACATGCTAATCTAGCGTCACTTTTCACGTACACTGCGTAATATAACCTAACCATTCTTAGGTAATAGGAACGACGCCTTAAATAGACTTTAGACGCGACATATTAATCTAATGTCACTTTTCACGCACGCTTTGCATAATATACCCTAACCATGCTTGGATAATTGGAACAACGCGATAAAGAGAATTGAGATGCGACATACTAATCTAGCGTCATTTTTCACGCACAGTTTGCGTAATATAACCTAACCATGCTTAGGAAATCGGAACGACGCGTTAGAGAAACTTGTTACGCGACATAAGCATGACAATCGAAACGACGCGTTCAAGAGACTTGAGACGCGCAATATTAATCTAGCGTCACTTTTTACGCACACTTTGCGTAATATAACATAACCATGCTTAGGAAATCGGAACGACGCGTATGGAGACTTGAGACGCGACATACTAATCTAGTGTCACTGTTCACACACACTTTGCGTAATATAACCTAGCCATGCTTAGGAAATCGGTACGACGCGTTAGAGAGACTTGAGACGCGACGTACTAAACAAACGTTACTTTTCACTCACACATTGCGTAATATAACCTAACCGTGCTTAGGTAATCGGAACGACGCGTTAAAGAGACTTGTGACGCGAGATATGTATGGTAAGCGAAACGACGCATTAAAGAGACTGGAGACGAAACATACTAATCTAGCGTCACTTTTTTCACACATAATAGAACCTAACCATGCTTAGGTAATCAGAACAACGCTTTAAAGAGATTTAAGCCTGGACATACTAATCTAGCGTCACTTTTCACGCACACTTTGCGTAATATAACCTAACCATGCTTATTTAATAGGAACAATGCGATAAAGAGACTTGAGACGCGACATACTAATATATTGATCCTTTTTACGCACACTTTGCGTACAGCCTAACCAAGCTTAGGTAATCGGAACGACGTGTTAAAGAGCCTTGACACGCGACATACTAATCTAGCGTCACTTTTCACGCAAACTTTCCGTATTATAACCTAACCATACTTAGGTAATCGGAACGACGCATTAAAGAACCTTGAGACGCGACATGCTAATCTAGCGTCACTTTTCACGTACACTGCGTAATATAACCTAACCATTCTTAGGTAATAGGAACGACGCCTTAAATAGACTTTAGACGCGACATACTAATCTAATGTCACTTTTCACGCAAGCTTTGCATAATATACCCTAACCATGCTTGGATAATTGGAACAACGCGATAAAGAGAATTGAGATGCGACATACTAATCTAGCGTCATTTTTCACGCACAGTTTGCGTAATATAACCTAACCATGCTTAGGAAATCGGAACGACGCGTTAGAGAAACTTGTTACGCGACATAAGCATGACAATCGAAACGACGCGTTCAAGAGACTTGAGACGCGCAATATTAATCTAGCGTCACTTTTTACGCACACTTTGCGTAATATAACATAACCATGCTTAGGAAATCGGAACGACGCGTATGGAGACTTGAGACGCGACATACTAATCTAGTGTCACTGTTCACACACACTTTGCGTAATATAACCTTGCCATGCTTAGGAAATCGGTACGACGCGTTAGAGAGACTTGAGACGCGACGTACTAAACAAACGTTACTTTTCACTCACACATTGCGTAATATAACCTAACCGTGCTTAGGTAATCGGAACGACGCGTTAAAGAGACTTGTGACGCGAGATATGTATGGTAAGCGAAACGACGCATTAAAGAGACTGGAGACGAAACATACTAATCTAGCGTCACTTTTTTCACACATAATAGAACCTAACCATGCTTAGGTAATCAGAACAACGCTTTAAAGAGATTTAAGCCTGGACATACTAATCTAGCGTCACTTTTCACGCACACTTTGCGTAATATAACCTAACCATGCTTATTTAATAGGAACAATGCGATAAAGAGACTTGAGACGCGACATACTAATATATTGATCCTTTTTACGCACACTTTGCGTACAGCCTAACCAAGCTTAGGTAATCGGAACGACGTGTTAAAGAGCCTTGACACGCGACATACTAATCTAGCGTCACTTTTCACGCAAACTTTCCGTATTATAACCTAACCATACTTAGGTAATCGGAACGACGCATTAAAGAACCTTGAGACGCGACATGCTAATCTAGCGTCACTTTTCACGTACACTGCGTAATATAACCTAACCATTCTTAGGTAATAGGAACGACGCCTTAAATAGACATTAGACGCGACATACTAATCTAATGTCACTTTTCACGCACGCTTTGCATAATATACCCTAACCATGCTTGGATAATTGGAACAACGCGATAAAGAGAATTGAGATGCGATACTAATCTAGCGTCATTTTTCACGCACAGTTTGCGTAATATAACCTAACTATGCTAAGGTAATCGGAACAACGCGTTAGATAGACTTAAGACGCGACATACTAATCTATTGTCATTTTTCACGTACACTCTGCCTAATATAACCTAACCATGCTTAAGTAATTCGAACGATGCGTTAAATAGACTTGAAATGCGATATACTAATCTATTGTCATTTTCAACGCACACTTTGTGTAATATAACCTAACCATGCTAAGGTAATCGGAACTACGTGTTCGAGAGACTTGTGACACGACAAAAGCATGGTAATCGAAACAACGCGTTAAAGAGACTTGAGACGCGCAATATTAATCTAGCGTCACTTTTTACGCACGCATTGCGTAATATAACATAATCATGCTTATGATATCGGAACGACGCGTTAGAGAGACTTGAGACGCGACATACTAATCTAGTGTCACTTTTCGCGGACACTTTGTGTAATATAACCTAACCATGCTTAGGAAATCGGAACGACGCGTTAGAGAGACTTGAGATGCGACATACTAATCTAAAGTCACTTTTCACGCACACTTTGTGTAATATAACCTAACCATGCTTAGGTAATCGGAACGACGCGTTAAAGAGACTTGTGACGCGAGATAAATATAGTAATCGAAACGACGCGTTAAAGAGAATTGAGACAAAACAAACTAATCTAGCCTCACTTTTTACGCACACTTTGCGTAATATAACCTAACCATGCTTAGGTAATCGGAACGACGCGTTAAAGAGACTTGAGACTGGACATACTAATCTAGCGTCACTTTTCACGCACACTTTGCGTAATATAACCTAACCATACTTAAGTAATCAGAACGACGCGTTAAAGAGACTTGAGACGCGACATACTAAACTATTGCTCCTTTCCACGCACACTTTGCGTACTATAACATAACCATGCTTATCTAATCGAAATGACGCGTTAGAGAGACTTGTGACGCAACATAAGCACGGTAATCGAAATGACGCGTTAAAGAGACTTGAGAGGCAAAATATTAATCTAGCGTCACTTTTTACGCATGCGTTGCGTAATATAACATAACCATGCTTAGGAAATGGGAACGACGCGTTAGAGAGACTTGAGACGTGACATACTAATCTAGTGTCACTTTTCACGCACACTTTACGTATTATAACCTAACCATGTCTAGGAAATCGGAACGACGCGTTAGAGAGAATTGAGACGCGACATTCTAATCTAACCTCACTTTTCACGCACACTTTGCGTAATATAACCTAACCATGCTTAGGTAATCGGAACGACGCGTTAAAGAGACTTGTGACGCGAGATAAGTATGGTGATCGAAACGACGCGTTAAAGAGACTTGATATGAAACATACTAATCTAGTGTCACTTTTTACGCACACTTTGCGTAATATAACCTAACCATGCTTAGGTAATCGGAACGACGCGTGAAAGAGATTGGAGACTTGACATACTAATCTAGCGTCACTTTTCAAGCACATTTTGCGTAATATAACCTAACCATTCTTAGGTAATAGGAACGACGCGTTAAAGAGACTTGAGACGCGACATACTTACCTATTGATCCTTTTTACGAACACTTTGCGTACTATAACCTAACCATGCTTAGATAATCGGAACGACGCGTTAGAGAGACTTGTGACGCGACATAAGCAAGGTAATCGAAACGACACGTTACGGAGACTTGAGAAGCGACATACTAATCTAGGGTCACTTTTCACGCAAACTTTGCGTAGTATAACCTAATCATGCTTAGGTAATCGGAACGATGCATTAAAGAGCCTTTATACGCGACATGCTAATCTAGCGTCACTTTTCACGCCCACCTTGCGTAATATAACCTAATCATGCTTAGGTAATAGGAACGACGCGTTAAAGAGACTTGAGACTCAATATACTAATCTACTGATCATTTTTACGCACACTTCGCGTACTATAACCAAACCGTGCTTAGGTAATCAGAACGACGCGTTAAAGAGCCTTGACACGCGACATACTAATCTAGCGTCACTTTCCACGCAAACTTTGCGTTTTATAACCTAACTATGCTTAGGTAATCGGAATGACGCATTAAAGAGCCTTGAGACGCGACATACTAATCTAGCGTCACTTTTCACGCACACCTTGCGTAATATAACCTAACCATGCTTAGGTATAAGGAACGACGCGTTAAATAGACTTTTGACGCGACATACTAATCTAGTGTCACTTTTCACGCACGCTTTGCCTAATATAACCTCTAACCATTCTTAGATAATCGGAATAACGCGATAAAGAGAATTGAGACGCGACATACTAATCTAGTGTCACTTTCGACGCAAACTATGCGTAATATAACCTAACCATGCTTAAGTAATTGGAAGGACGCGTTAAATAGACTTGAGACGCTACATACTAATCTATTGTCATTTTCTACGCACACTTTGCGTAATATAACCTAACCATGCTTAGGTAATCAGAACGACACGTTCGAGAGACTTGTGACGCGACATAAGAATGGTAATCGAAACGACGCGTTAAAGAGACTTGAGACGTGCAATATTAATCTAGCGTCACTTTTTTACGCACGTGTTGCGTAATATAACATAACTATGCTTAAGAAATCGGAACGACGCGTTAGAGAGACTTGAGACGCGACATACTAATCTAGTGTCACTTTTCACGCACGCTTTGCATAATATAACCTAACCATGAGGTAATTGAAACGACGCGTTAGAGAGACTTAAGACGCGACATACTAATATAGCGTCACTATTCACGCACTCTTTACGTAATATAACCTAACCATGCTTAGGTAATGCTCCCGGCCAAGACTAAGAAGCCTGTGTTCGGCGAAGGTGAGGATGAACCTAAGCGCCCAAGAGAAACTCTTGAAGAGAGGAAGAAAAAAAAGTAGTCCTTCCGGAATGAGAAAGTACGAAAAATCTTCAATGCTCAGAACGACGCGTTAAAGAGACTTGTGACGCGAGATAAGTATAGTAATCGAAACTACGCGTTAAAGAGACTTGAGATAAAAAACTAATCTAGCGTCACTTTTTACGCTCACTTTGCGTAATATAACCTAACCATGCATAGGTAATCGGAACGACGCGTTAAAGAGACTGGACATACTAATCTAGCGTCACTTTTCACTCACACCTTGCGTAAAATTACCTAACCATTGTTAGGAAATTGGACAACGCATTAGAGAGACTTGAGACGAGACATACTAATTTAACGTTACTTTTCACGCACTGTTTGCGTAATATAACCTAACCATGCTTAGGTAATCGAAACGACGCGATAAAGAGACTTGTGACGCGAGATAAGTATGGTAATCGGAACTACGCGTTAAAGAGGCTTGTGACGCGAGATAAGTATGGTACTCGCAACGACTTGTAAAAGAAACTTGAGACTAAACAAACTGATCTAGCGTTACTTTTTAAGCACACTTTGCGTAATATAACCTAACCATGCTTAGGTAATCGGAACGACGCGTTAAAGAGACTTGAGACTAGACATACTACTAATCTAGCGTCACTTTTCACGCACACTTTGCGTAATATAACCTAACCATGCTTAGGAAATTGGAACGACACGTTAGAGTGACTTGTGACGCGACATAAGCATGATAATCGAAACGACGCGTTCAAGAGACTTGAGACGCGCAATATTAATCTCGCGTCACTTTTTACGCACACTTTGCCTAATATAACATAACCATGCTTAGGAAATCGGAACGACGCGTATGGAGACTTGAGACGCGACATACTAATCTAGCGTCACTTCCCACGCACACTATGCGTAATATAAACTAGCCATGCTGAGGTAATCGGAACAACGCGTTAGACGCGACATACTAATCTATTGTCATTTTTCACGTACACTCTGCGTAATATAACCTAACCATGCTTATGTAATTGGAACGACGCGTTAAATAGACTTTAGACGCTACATACTAATCAATTGTCATTTTTTACACACACTTTGCGTAATATAACCTAACCATGCTTAGGTAATCAGAACGACATGTTCGAGAGACTTGTGACGCGACATAAGCATGGTAATCGAAACGACGCGTTAAAGAGACTTGAGACGTGCAATATTAATCTAGCGTCACTTTTTTACGCACGCATTGCGTAATATAACGTAACTATGCTTAGGAAATCGGAACGACGCGTTAGAGAGACTTGAGACGCGACATGCTAATCTAGTGTCACTTTTCACGCACGCTTTGTGTAATATAACCTAATCATGCTTAGGTAATCAGAACTACGCGTTAAAGAGACTTGTGACGCGAGATAAGTATAGTAATCGAAACTACGCGTTAAAGAGACTTGAGACGAAACAAACTAATCTAGCGTCACTTTTCACGCATTGTTTGCGTAATATAACCTAACTATGCTTAGGTAATCGGAACGACGCGATAAAGAGACTTGTGACGCGAGATAAGTATGGTAATCGGAACGACGCATTAAAGAGACTTGTGACGCGAGATAAGTATGGCACTCGCAACGACTTGTAAAAGAGACTTGAGACGAAACAAACTAATCTAGCGTCACTTTTTAAGCACACTTTGCGTAATATAACCTAACCATGCTTAGGTAATCGGAACGACGCGTTAAAGAGACTTGAGACTAGACATAGTAATCTAGCGTCGCTTTTCACGCACACTTTGCGTAATATAACCTAACCATGCCTAGGTAGTCGGAAAGAGGCGATAAAGAGACTTGAGACGCGACATACTAATCTAGCGTAACTTTTCACGCAAACTTTGAATAATATAACCTAACCATGCTTAGGTAATCGGAACAACACGTTAAAGAGAATTGAGACGCAACATATTAATCTAGCGTAACTTTTCACGAACACTTCGCATAATATAACCTAACCGTGCTTTGATAATCAGAACGACGCGTTAAATAGACTTAAGACGCGACATACTAATCTAGCGTCACATTTCACGTACACTTTCTGTAAAGTAACCTAGCCATGCTCGGGTAATTGGTACAACGCGTTAAAGAGAATGGAGATGCGACATACTAATCTAGCGTCGCTTTCCATGCACTCTTTGCGTAATATAACCTAACCATGCTTAGGTAATCGGAATAAAGCGTTAAATAGACTTGAGATGCGACATACTAATGTTTGTTACTTTTCACGCACACTTTTCGTGAAGTAACCTAACCATCCTTAGTTAATCGGTACAATGCGTTAAAGAGACTTGAGACACGACATACAAATGTACCATCATTTTTCACGCACACTTTTCGTAAATAACCTAACCATGCTTAGATAATCGGAACGACGCGTTAAAGAGACTTCAGAGGCGACATACTAATATGGCGTCACTTTTCACGCAAACTTTGCATACTATAACCTAACCATGCTTAGGAAATCGGAACGACGCATTAAAGAGACTTGAGTAGCGACACATTAATCTAGCATCACTTTTCACGCACACTTTGCGTAGTATAACCTAACCATGCTTACATAATCGGAAAGACGCGTTAAAGGACTTGAGATGCGACATACTAATCTAGCGTCCCTTTTCACGCACACTTCACGTAATATAACCTAACCATGCTAAGGTAATCGGAATACGCATTAAAGAGACTTGAGACGCGTTATACTAATCTAGCGTCACTTTTCACGCACACTTTGCGTAAAATAACCTAACCATGCCTAGGTAATCGGAACGACGCGTTAAAAAGACTTGAGATGCTACATACTTTTTCACGCACACTTTGCGTAATATATAATCTAATCATGCTTAGGTAATCAGAACGACGCATTAGAGATACTTGTGACGCGACATAAGCACAGTAATCGAAACGATGCGTTAAAGAGACTTGAAACGCGCCATACTAATCTAGCGTCACTTATTGCGCATGCTTAGGTAATCAGAACGACGCATCATAGAGACTTGAGTAGCGACATATTAATCTAGCGTAACGTTTCACGCACACTATGCGTAATATAATCTAAGTATGCTTAGGTAATCGGGACGACGGGTTAATAAGCATGGTAATCAAAACGACGCGTTAAAGAGACTTGAGACGCAAGATACTAATATAGCGTCACTTTTCACACAAACATTGCGTAATATAATCTAACCATACTTAGGTAAACGGAACGACGCGTTAAAGGGCATTGAGATGTGACATACTAATCTAGCGTCACTTTTCACGCACACCTTGCGTAACATAACCAATCCGTGGTTAGGTCATCAAAACGACACATTAAAGAGACTTGAGACGCGATATACTAATCTACCGTCATTTTTCAGCACACTTTGCGTAATATAAGCTTTCCATGCTTAGGTAATTGGAACGACGTGTTAAAGAGACTTCAGAAGCGATATACTAATCTACCATCACTTTTTTATGCACCCTTTAACGACGTGTTAAAGAGACTTGACACGAGTCATACTAATCTAGCGTCACTTTTCACGCACACTTTGCGTAATATAACCTAACCATGCTTAGAAAATCGGAACGACGCGTTAGTGAGACTTGAGGTAGGATATACAGATCTAGCGTCACTTTTCACGCACACTTTGCGTAATATAACCTAACCATGCGGAGGTAATCACAATGACGAGTTAAAGATACTTGTGACGCGAGATAAGCATGGTAATCGAAGCGACGCGTTAAAGAGACTTGAGACGCGACATACTAATATAACGTCACTTTTCACGCACACTTTGCGTGATATAACCTAACCATGCTTAGATAATCGGAACGATGCGTTAGAGAGACTTGCAACGCGTTGAAGAGACTTGTAACGCGTTGATATACTAATCTAGCGTCACTTTTCACGCACACTTTGCGTAATATAACCTAACCATGCTTAGGTAATCGTAACGACGCGTTAATGAGACTTGTGACGCGAGATAAACATGGTAATCGAAACGACACGTTAAAAAGACTTGAGACGCGACATACTAATCTAGCGTTACTTTTCACGCACACTTTGCGTAATGTAACCTAACCATTCTTAGGTAATCGGAACGACGCGTTAAATAGACGTAAGATGCGACATACTATTGTCATTTTTCACGTACACTTTGCGTAATATAACCTAACCATGCTTAGGTAATCGAAACGACGCATTACACAGACTTGTGACGCGACATAAGCATGGTTGGAACGACGAGTTAAAGTGACTTGAGACGCGCCATACTAATCTAGCATCACTATTCACGCACACTTTGCGTAAAATAACCTAACCATGCTTAGGTAATGGGAACCACGCGTTAAAGAGAATTGAGACCCGACATACTAATCTAGCGTCTCTTTATACGCACACTTTGCGTAATATAACTTAACTATGCTTAGTTAACTGGAACGACGCCTTAAAGAGACTTGAAATGCGACATACTAATCTAGCTTATCTAGCATAACTTTTCACGCACACTTTGCGTATTATAACCTAACCATTCTTAAGTAATCGGAACGACGCGTTAAATAAAATTGAGACGCGACATACTAATGTATTGTTACTTTTCACGCACACTTTCCGTAAAGTAACCTAACCATCCTTAGTTAATCGGTACAACGCGTTAAAGAGAACTGAGACACAATATACTAATCCAGCGTCACTTTCCGCGAACACTTTGCGTGATATAACTAACCATGCTTAGGTAATCGGAACGACGCGTTAAATAGACGTGAGACTCGACATACTAATTTATTGTTACTTTTCACGCACAGTTTGCGTAATATATAACCTAACCATGCTTAGGTAATCGGAAAGACGCGTTAGAGAGACTTGTGACACGACATAAGGATGGTAATCGAAACGACGAGTTAAAGAGACTTGAGACGCGACATACTAATCTAGCGTCACTTTTCACGCACACGTTGTGTAATAACCTAACCATGCTTAGGTAATCGGAACAACGCATTAAAGATCCTTGAGACGCGACATACTAATCTAGCTTAACTTTTCACGCACACCTTGCGTAATATAACCTATCCATGCTTATGTAATCAGAACGACACGTTGAAGAGATTTGAGACGCGACATACAAATCTAACATAACTTTTCACGCACACTTTGCGAAATATAACCTAACCATGCTTAAGTAATCGGAACGACGTGTTAAAGAGACTTGAGACGCGTAATACTAATCTAGCGTCACTTTTTACGCACACTTTGCGAAATATAACCTAACCATGCTTGGGAAATCAAAACGGCGCGTTAGAGAGACTTGAAATACGATATACTAATCTAATGTCACTTTTCACGCTCACTCTGCGTAATATAACCTAACCATGCTTAGGTAATCGAAACGATGCGTTAAAGAGACTTGTGACACAAGATAACCATGGTAATCGAAACGACGCATTAAAGAGACTTGAGATGCGACATACTAATCTAGCGTCACTTTTCACTCACATTTTGTGTAAAATAACCAAACCATGCTTAGGAAATCGGAACGACGCGTTAAAGACACCTGAGACGCGGCATACTAATCTAGCGACACTTTTAACGCACACTTTGCGTAATAGTAACCTAACCATGCTTAGCTAATCGAAACGACGCGTTAGAGAGACTTGTGACGCGACATAAGCATGGTAATCGGAATGACGCGTTAAAGTGACTTGAGACGCGACATACTAATCTAGCGTCACTTTTCACGCACACTTTGCGTAATATAACCTAACTATGCTTAGTTAATCGGAATAACACGTTAAATAGAATTGAGACACGATATACTAATCTAGCGCCAGTTTTCAAGCAAACTTTGCGTACTATAACCTAATCATGGTTCGGTAATCGCAATGCCGCTTTTAATCGACTTAAGACGCGACATACTAATTAATTGTGACTTTTTACGCACACTTTGCGTAATATAACCTAACCATGCTTAGGAAATCGGAACGACGCGTTAGATGGACTTGAGGTAGGATATACTAATCTAGCTTCAATTTTCACGCACACTTTGCGTAATATAACCTAACCGTGCTTAGGTAATCGTAACGACGCGTTAAAGAGACTTGGGACACGAGATAAGCATGGTAATCGAAACGACACGTTAAAGAGACTTGAGACGCAACATACTAATCTAGCGTCACATTTCACGCACACTTTGCATAATATAACCTAACCATTCTTAGGTAATCGGTACGACGCGTTAAATAAACGTAAGACGCGACATACTATTGTCATTTTTCACGCACACTTTGCGTAATATAACCTAACCATGCTTAGGTAATCGAAACGACGCATTACACAGACTGATGACGCGACATAAGCATGGTAATTGGAACGACGAGTTAAAGTGACTTGAGACGCGACAAACTAATCTAGCGTCACTTTTCACGCACACTTTGCGTAAAATAACCTAACCATGCTTGAGTAATCGGAACCATGCGTTAAAGAGAATTGAGACACTACATACTAATCTAGCGTCACTTTTCACGCAAACTTTGAGTAAAATAACTTAATCATGCTTAGGTAATCAGAACAACGCGTTAAAGAGACTTGAGACTGGACATACTAATCTAGCATCTCTTTTCACGCACACTTTGCGTAATATAAACCAACTATGCTTAGGTAATCGGAAAGACGCGTTAGAGAGACTTGTGACGCGACATAAGCATGGTAATCGAAACGACGCGTTAGAGAGACTTGAGACGCGCCATACTAATCTAGTGTCACTTTTTATGCACACTTTGCGTAATATAACCTTACCAAGCTTAGGTAATCGGAACGACGCGTTAAAGAGACTTGTGACTCAACATACTTATCTAGCGTCACTTTTCACGCATACTTTGCGTAATATAACCTAATCATGGTTAGGTAATCGGAAGGATGCGTTAAACAGACTTGAGACGCGAAATATTAATCTAGCGTTACTTGTCACGCATGCTTTGTGTCATATAACGTAACCATGCTTAGGTAATCGGAACGACGCGTTAAATAGAATTGATACGCGACATACTAATCTATAGTCACTTTTCACGCACACTTTGCGTAATATAACCTAACCATGCGTAGGTAATCAAAACGACGCGTTAAAGAGACTTGAGACGCGACATATTAATCAATTGTTACTTTTCACGCTATAAGCTAGCCATGCTTAGGTAATGGGAACAACGCGTGAGAGAGACTTGAGACGCAAGATATAAATCTAGCGTCACTTTTCATGCAAACTTTGCATAATATAACTATGCTTAGTTAATCGGAACGACGCATTAAAGAGCCTTGAGACGAGACATACTAGTCTAGCGTCACTTTTCACGCACACCTTGCGTAATATAACCTAACCATGCTTAGGTAATCGGAGCGACGCGTTAAAGAAAGAGACTTGAGAAGCGACATACTAATCTAGCGTTACTTTTCTCGCACACTTTGCGTAATATAACCTAACTATTCTTGGGTAATCTGAACGACGCGTTAAAGAGACTTGAGACGCGACATACTAATCTAGCGTCACTTTTCACGCACTCTTTGGGTAATATAACATAACCATGCTTAGGTAATCAGAACGACGTATTAAAGAGACTTTAGACGCGACATACTAATCTAGCATCATTTTTCACGCACACTTTGCATAATATAACCTAACCATGCTTAGGTAATCAGAACGACGTATTAGATAGACTTAACATGCGACAGACTAATCTATTGTCATTTTTCACACATAGTTTGCGTAATATAACCAAACCATGCTTAAATAATATAACCTAACCATGCTTAGGTAATCAGAACGACGCGTTAAAGAGACTTGTAACGCGACATAAGCATGGTAATCGAAATGACCCGTTAAAAGAGACTTGATATGCGCCATATTAATCTGGCATCACTTTTTATGCACACTTTGCGTAATATAACCTACACATGCTTAGGAAATCGGAACGACGCGTTAGAGAGACTTGAGACGCGACATACTAGTCTAGCATCACTTTTCACACACACTTTGCCTAAATAACCTAATAACCATGCTTAGGAAATTGGACGACGCGTTAAAGAAACTTGAGACGAGACATACTAATTTAACATCACTTTTCACGCACTGTTTGCGTAATATAACCTAACCATGCTTAGGTAATCGGAACGACGCGTTAAAGAGACTTGTGACGCGAGATAAGTATGGTAATCGGAACGACGCGTTAAAGAGACTTGTGACTCGAGATAAGTATGGTAATCGGAACGACGCGTTAAAGAGACTTGTGACGCGAGATAAGAATGGTAATCGGAACGACGCGTTAAAGAGACTTGTGACGCGAGATAAGTATGGTAATCGAAACGACTTGTAAAAGAGACATGAGACGAAACAAACTAATCTAGCGTCACTTTTTAAGCACACTTTGCGTAATATAACCTAACCATGCTTAGGTAATCGAAACGACGCTTTCAAGAGACTTGAGACGCGCAATATTAATCTAGCGTTACTTTTTACACACACTTTGCGTAATATAACATAACCATACTTAGGAAATGGGAACGGCGCGTATGGAGGCTTGAGACGCGACATTAATCTAGTGTCACTTTTCACGCACACTTTGCGTAATATAACCTAGCCATGCTTAGTAAATAAATACGACGCGTTAGAGAGACTTGAGACGCGACGTACTAATCTAATGTCACTATTCACGCACACATTGCGTAATATAACCTAACCATGCTTAAGTAATCGGAACGACGCGTTAAAGAGACTTGTGACGCGAGATATGTATGGTAAGCGAAACGACGCATTAAAGAGACTAGAGACGAAACATACTAATCTAGCATCACTTTTTACACACACTTTGCGTAATTGAACCTAACCATGCTTAGGTAATCGGAACAATGCATTAAGGAGATTTGAGCCTGGACATACTTATCTAGCGTCACTTTTCACGCACACTTTGCGTAATGTAACCTAACCATGCTTATGTAATAGGAACAATGCGATAAAGATACTTGAGACACGACATACTAATCAATTGATCCTTTTTACGCACACTTTGCGTACTATATCCTAACCATAATTAAGTAATCGGAACGACGCGTTAAAGAGCCTTGACACGCGACATACTAATCTAGCGTCACTTTTCACGCAAACTTTGCGCATTATAACCTAACCATGCTTAGGTAATCGAACGACACATTAAAGAGCCTTGAGACGCGACATGCTAATCTAGCGTCACTTTTCACGCACACTGCGTAATATAACCTAACCATTCTTAGGTAATAGGAATGACGCGTTAAATAGAATTTAGACGCAACATACTAATCTAATGTCACTTTTCACGCACGCTTTGCATAATATACCCTAACCATGCTTAGATAATTGGAACAACGCGATAAAGAGAATTGAGATGCGACATACTAATCTAGCGTCACTTTTCATGCACAATTTGCGTAATATAACCTAAGGTAATCGGAACAACACGTTAGATAGACTTAAGACGCGACATACTAATCTATTGTCATTTTTCACGTACACTCTGCCTAATATAACCTAACCATGCTTAAGTAATTCGAACGATGCGTTAAATAGACTTGAGATGTGACATACTAATCAATTGTCATTTTCAACGCACACTTTGTGTAATATACCCTAACCATGCTTAGGTAATCGGAACGACGTGTTTGAGAGACTTGTGACGCGACATAAGCATTGTAATCGAAACGACGCGTTAAAGAGATTTGAGACGCGCAATATTAATCTAGCGTAACCTTTTACGCACGCATTGCGTAATATAACATAACAATGCTTAGGATATCGGAACGACGCGTTAGAGAGACTTGAGACGCGACATACTAATCTAGTGTCACTTTTCACGGACACTTTGCGTAATATAACCTAACCATGCTTAGGAAATCGGAATGACGCGTTTGAGAGATTTGAGATGCGACATACAAATCTAAAGTTACTATTCACGCACACTTTGCGTAATATAACCTAACCATGCTTAGGTAATCGGAACGACGCGTTAAAGAGACTTGTGACTCGAGATAAGTATAGTAATCGAAACGACCCGTTAAAGAGAATTGAGACGAAACAAACTAATCTAGCCTCACTTTTTACTCACACTTTGCGTAATATAACCTAACCATGCTTAGGTAATCGGAACGACGCATTAAAGAGACTTGAGAGTGGACATACTAATCTAGCGTCACTTTTCACGCACACTTTGCGTAATATAACCTAACCACACTTAGGTAATCGGAACGACGCATTAAAAAGACTTGAGACGCGACATACTTTATTGCTCCTTTCCACGCACACTTTGCGTACTATAACCTAACCATGCTTAGGTAATCGGAATGACGCGTTAGAGAGACTTGTGACGCGACATAAGCATCGTAATCGAAATGACGCGTTAAAGAGACTTGAGACGCGCAATATTAATCTAGCGTCACTTTTTACGCACGCGTTGTGTAATATAACATAACCATGCTTAGGAAATCGGAGCGACGCGTTAGAGAGACTTGAGACGCGACATACTAATTTAGTGTCACTTTTCATGCACACTTTACGTATTATAACCTAACCATGCTTAGGAAATTGGAACGACGCGTTAGAGAGAATTGAGACGCGACATACTAATCTAACCTCACTTTTCACGCACACTTTGCGTAATATAACCTAACCATGCATAGGTAATCAGAACGACGCGTTAAAGAGACTTGTTGACGCGAGATAAGTATGGTGATCGAAACGACGCGATAAAGAGACTTGATACGAAACATACTAATCTAGTGTCACTTTTTACGCACACTTTGCGTAATATAACCTAACCATGCTTAGGTATTCGGAACGACGCGTGAAAGAGATTGGAGACTTGACATACTAATCTAGCGTCACTTTTCAAGCACACTTTGCGTCATATAACCTAACCATTCTTAGGTAATAGGAACGACGCGTTAAAGAGACTTGAGACGCAACATACTTATCAATTGATCCTTTTTATGCACACTTTGCGTACTATAAACTAACCATGCTTAGGTAATCGGAAGGACGCGTTAGAGAGACTTGTGACGCGACATAAGCATGGTAATCGAAACGACGCGTTAAAGAGACTTGAGAAGCGACATACTAATCTAGCGTCACTTTTCACGCAAACTTTGCGTAGTATAACCTAATCATGCTTAGGTAATCGGAACGACGCATTTAAGAGCCTTAAGACCCGACATGCTAATCTAGCGTCACTTTTCACGCACACCTTGCGTAATATAACCTAACCATGCTTAGGTAATAAGAACGACGCGTTAAAGAGACTTGAGACACGATATACTAATCTATTGATCCTTTTTACGCACACTTTGCGTACTATATCCTAACCATGCTTAGGTAATCAGAACGACGCGTTAAAGAGCCTTGACACGCGACATACTAATCTACCGTCACTTTCCACGCAAACTTTGCGTATTACGCATTAAAGAGCCTTGAGACGCGACATACTAATCTAGCGTAACTTTTCAAGCACACCTGCGTAATATAACCTAACCATGCATAGGTATTAGGAACGACGCGTTAAATAGACTTTATACGCGACCTACTAATCTAGTGTCACTTTTCACGCACGCTTTGCTTAATATAACCTCTAACCATGCTTAGATAAATACCAATGAGCTATAGCTCAAATGGTATAAGCGCTAGGCAGCAAACTGCTAGGTCGTGAGTTCAATTCCTCCCACAAGCGCTCTCCCTCCCCAATTATCAAAAAAAAAACCATGCTTAGATAATCAGAATAATGCGATAAAGAGAACTGAGACGCGACATACTAATCTAGCGTCACTTTCCATACACACTATGCGTAATATAACCTAACCATGCTAAGATAATCGGAACAACGCGTTAGATAGACTTAAGACGCGACATACTAATCTATTGTCATTTTTCACGTACACTCTGCGTAATATAACCTAACCATGGTTATGTAATTGGAACGACGCGTTAAATAAACTTGAGACGCTACATACTAATCTATTGTCATTTTCTACGCATACTTTGCGTAATATAACCTAACCATGCTTAGGTAATCAGAACGACACGTTCGAGAGACTTGTGACGCGACATAAGCATGGTAATCGAAACGACGCGTTAAAGAGACTTGAGACGTGCAATATTAATCTAGCGTCACTTTTTACGCACGCATTGCGTAATATAACATAACCATGCTTAGGAAATTGGAACGACGCGTTAGAGAGACTTGAGACGCGACATACTAATATAGCGTCACTATTCACGCACTCTTTGCCTAATATAACCTAACCATGCTTAGGAAATTGGAACGGCGCGTCAGAGAGACTTGAGACGCGATATACTAATATTGCGTCACTATTTACGGACTCTTTGCGTAATATAACGTAACCATGCTTAGGTAATCGGAACGACGCGTTAAAGAGACTTATGACACGAGATAAATATAGTAATCGAAACTACGCGTTAAAGAGGCTTGAGACGAAATAAACTAATCTAGCGTCACTTTTTACGCACACTTTGCGTAATATAACTTAACTATGCTTAGGTAATCGGAACGACGCATTAAAGAAACTTGAGATGCGACATACTAATCTAGTGTCACTTTCCATGCACACTTTGCGTAATATAACCATGACGCGACGTACTAATCTAACGTCACTTTTCACGCACAGTTTGCGTAATATAACCTAACCATGCTAAGGTAATCGGAACAACGCGTTAGATAGACTTAAGACGCGACATACTAATCTTGTCATTTTTCACGTACACTCTGCCTAATATAACCTAACCATGCTTAAGTAATTCGAACGATGCGTTAAATAGACTTGAGATGCGACATACTAATCTATTATCATTTTCAACGCACGCTTTATGTAATACAACCTAACCATGCTTAGGTAATCGGAACGACGTGTTCGAGAGACTTGTGACGCGACATAAGCATGGTAATCGAAAAGACGCGTTAAAGAGATTTGAGACGCGCAATTTAAATTTAGAGTCACTGTTTACGCACGCGTTGCGTAATATAACATAACCATGCTTAGGATATCGGAACGACGCGTTAGAGAGACTTGAGACGCAACATACTAATCTAGTGTCACTTTTCACGGACACTTTGCGTAATATAACTTAACCATGCTTAGGAAATCGGAATGACGCGTTAGAGAGACTTGAGATGTGACATACTAATCAAAAGTCACTTTTCACGCACACTTAGCGTAATATAACCTAACCATGCTTAGGTAATCGGAACGACGCGTAAAAGAGACTTGTGACTCGAGATAAGTATAGTAATCGAAACGACGCGTTAAAGAGAATTGATACGAAACAAACTAATCTAGCCTCACTTTTTACGCACACTTTGCGTAATAAAACCTAACCACGCTTAGGTAATCGGAACGACGCATTGAAGAGACTTGAGACTGGACATACTAATCTAGCGTCACTTTTCACGCACACTTTGCGTAATATAACCTAACCATACTTAGGTAATCGGAACGACGCGTTAAAAAGACTTGAGACGCGACATACTAAACTATTGCTCCTTTCCACGCACACTTTGCGTACTATAACCTAACCATGCTTAGGTAATCGGAATGACGCGTTAGAGAGACTTGTGACGCGACATAAGCATGGTAATCGAAATGACGGGTTAAAAAGACTTGAGACACGCAATATTAATCTAGGGTCACTTTTTACGCACGCGTTGTGTAATATAACATAACCATGCTCAGTAAATCGGAACGACGCGTTAGAGAGGCTTGAGACGCGACATACTAATGTAGTGTCACTTTTCACGCACACTTTACGTATTATAACCTAACCATGCTTAGGAAATTGGAACGACGCGTTAGAGAGAATTGAGACGCGACATACTAATCTAACCTCACTTTTCACGCACATTTGCGTAATATAACCTAACCATAATCGGAACGACACATTAAAGAGACTTGTGACGCGAGATAAGTATGGTGATCGAAACGACGCGATAAAGAGACTTGATACGAAACATACTAATCTAGTGTCACTTTTTACGCACACTTTGCGTAATATAACCTAACCATGCTTAGGTATTCGGAACGACGCGTGAAAGAGATTGGAGACTTGACATACTAATCTAGCGTCACTTTTCAAGCACAATTTGCGTAATATAACCTAACTATTCTTAGGTAATAGGAACGACGCGTTAAAGAGACTTGAGACGCGACATACTTATCTATTGATCCTTTTTACGCACAATTTGCGTACTATAACCTAACCATGCTTAGGTAATCGGAACAACGCGTTGGAGAGAATTACTGGTGTGCGTGAAAAGTGACACTAGATCAGTATATCCTACCTCAAGTCTCACTAACTCGTCGTTCCGATTTCCTAAGCCTGGTTAGGTTATATTACGCAAAGTGTGCGTGAAAAGTGACGCTAGATTATATGACTCGTGTCAAGTCTCTTTAACACGTCGTTCCGATTTCCTAAGCATGGTTAGGTTATATTACGCAAAGTGTGCATAAAAAGTGAAGGTAGATTAGTATATCACGTCTTAAGTCTCTTTAACACGTCGTTCCAATTACCTAAGCATGGAAAGCTTATATTACGCAAAGTGTGCTGAAAAGTGACGGTAGATTAGTATATCGCGTCTCAAATCTCTTTAATGTGTCGTTCTGATTACCTAACCATGGTTTGGTTATGTTACGCAAGGTGTGCGTGAAAAGTGACGCTAGATTAGTATGTCGCATCTCAATGCTCTTTAACGCGTCGTTCCGTTTACCTAAGCATGGTTAGGTTATATTACGCAATGTCTGTGTGAAAAGTGACGCTATATTAGTATCTTGCGTCTCAAGTCTCTTTAACGCGTCGTTTTGATTACCATGCTTATTAACCCGTCATTCCGATTACCTAAGCATAGTTAGGTTATATTACGCAAAGTGTGCGTGAAACGTTACGCTAGATTAATATGTCGCTACTCAAGTCTCTATGATGCGTCGTTCTGATTACCTAAGCATGCGTAATAAGAGACGCTAGAATAGTATGGCGCGTTTCAAGTCTCTTTAACGCGTCGTTTCGATTACTGTGCTTATGTCGCTTCACAAGTGTCTCTAACGCGTCGTTCTGATTACCTAAGCATGGTTAGATTATATATTACGCAAAGTGTGCGTGAAAATTGACAATGTATTAGTATGTAGCATCTCAAGTCTTTTTAACGCGTCGTTCCGATTACGTAGGCATGGTTAGGTTATTTTACGCAAAGTGTGCGTGAAAAGTGACGCTAGATTAGTATGACGCTTCTCAAGTCTCTTTAATGCGTATTCCGATTACCTAAGCATGGTTAGGTTATATTACGTGAAGTGTGCGTGAAAACGGACGCTAGATTAGTATGTCGCGTCTCAAGTCCTTTAACGCGTCTTCCCGATTATGTAAGCATGGTTAGGTTATGTTACGCAAAATGTGCGTGAAAAGTGATGCTAGATTAATGTGTCGCTACTCTCTTTAATGCGTCGTTCTAATTTCCTAAGCATGGTTAGGTTATAGTACGCAAAGTTCGCGGAAAAGTGACGCCATATTAGTATGTCGCCTCTGAAGTCTCTTTAACGCGTCGTTCCGATTATCTAAGCATGGGTAGGTTATTTTACGAAAAGTGTGCGCGAAAAATGACGCTACATTAGTATGTCGCTTCTCAAGTCTCTTTAACGCCAACTTGTACCGACGCCAACTTGTCGGATTATCAAAGCATGGTTAGGTTATATTACGCGAAGTGTGCATGGAAAGTGACGCTAGATTAGTATGTCGCATCTCAATTCTCTTTAACGCCAACTTGTACCGATTACCTAAGGATGGGTGGTTACTTTACCAGAAGGTGTACGTGAAAAGTGACGCTAGATTAGTATGTCGCATCTTTAGTCTATTTAACGCGTCGTTCTGATTATCAAAGCATGGTTAGGTTATATTACGCGAAGTGTGTGTGAAAAGTTACGCTAGATTAGTATGTCGCGTCTCAATTCTCTTTAACGCGTTGTTCCGATTACCTAAAGATGGTTAGGTTATATTATGCAAAGCACGTAAAAAGTTACGCTAGATTAGTATGTCGCGTCTCAAGTCCCTTTATCGCATCTTTCCGATTACCTAAACATGGTTAGGTTATATTACGCAAAGTTTGCGTGAAAAGCGACGCTAGATTAGTATGTCGGTCTCAAGTCTCTTTAACGCGTCGTTCCGATTACCTAAGCATGGTTAGGTTTTATTACGCAAAGTGTGCTTAAAAAGTGACGCTAGATTAGTTTGTTTTGTCTCAAGTCTCTTTTACAAGTCGTTTCGATTACCATACTTATCTCGCGTCACAAGTCTCTTTAACGCGTCGTTCCGATTACCATACTTATCTCGCGTCACAAGTCTCTTTAACGCGTCGTTCCGATTACCATACTTATCTCGCGTCACAAGTCTCGTTAACGCGTCGTTCCGATTACCATACTTATCTCCCGTCACAAGTCTCTTTAACGCGTCGTTCCGATTACCTAAGCATGGTTAGGTTATATTACGCAAACAGTGCGTGAAAAGTGACGTTAAATTAGTATGTCGCGTCTCAAGTCTCTCTAACGCGTCGTCCAATTTCCTAAGCATGGTTAAGTTATTTTACACAAAGTGTGCGTGAAAAGTGACGCTAGATTAGTATGTCCATTCTCAAGTCTCTTTAACGCGTCGTTCCGATTACCTAAGCATGGTTAAGTTATATTACGCAAAGTGTGCGTAATAAGTGACGCTAGATTAGTTTGTTTCGTCTCAAGTATCTTTAACGCGTAGTTTCGATTACTATTTTTATCTCGCGTCACAAGTCTCTTTAACGCGTCGTTCCGATTACCTAAGCATGGTTAGGTTATATTACGCAAAGAGTGCGTGAATAGTGACGCTATATTAGTATGTCGCGTCTCAAGTCTCTCTAACGCGTCGTTCCAATTTCCTAAGCATGGTTAGGTTATATTACGCAAAGCGTGCGTGAAAAGTGACACTAGATTAGTATGTCGCGTCTCAAGTCTCTCTAACGCGTCGTTCCGATTTCCTAAGCATAGGTATGTTATATTACGCAATGCGTGCGTAGAAAATGATAATAGATTAGTATGTAGCGTCTCAAGTCTCTTTAATGCGTCGTTCCAATTACATAAGCATGGTTAGGTTATATTACGCAGAGTGTACGTGAAAAATGACAATAGATTAGTATGTCGCGTCTTAAGTCTATCTAACGCGTCGTTCCGATTACATTAGCATGGTTAGGTTATATAACGCATAGTGTGCGTGGAAAGTAATGCTAGATTAGTATGTCGCGTCTCCATTCTCTTTATCGCATATTCTGATTATCTAAGCATGGTTTTTTTTGTTGATAATTGGGGAGGGGATAGAGCTTGTGGAAGGAATTGAACCCACGACCTAGCAGTTTGCTGCCTAGCGCTTATACCATTTGAGCTATAGCTCATTGGTATTATCTAAGCATGGTTATGTTACATTACGCAACGCGTGCGTAGAATGTGACGCTAGATTAATTGCGCGTCTCAAGTCTCTTTAACGCGTCACTTCGATTACCATGCTTATGTCGCATCACAAGTATCTCTAACGCGTCATTCCGATTACCTAAGCATGGTTAGGTTATAGTACACAAAGTGTGCGTGGAAAGGAGCAATAGTTTAGTACGTCGGGTCTCAAGTCTTTTTAACGCGTCGTTCCGATACCTAAGTATGGTTAGGTTATATTACGCAAAGTGTGCGTGAAAAGTGATGCTAGATTAGTATGTCCAGTCTCAAGTCTCTTTAATGCGTCGTTCCGATTACCTAAGCATGGTTAGGTTATATTACGCAAAGTGTGAGTAAAAAGTGAGGCTAGATTAGTTTGTTTCGTCTCAATTCTCTAACGCGTCGTTTCGATTACTATACTTATCTCGCATCTCAAGTATCTCTAACGCGTCGTTCCGATTTCCTAAGCATGGTTAGGTTATATTACGCAAAGTGTCCGTGAAAAGTGACACTAGATTAGTATGTCGCGTCTCAAGTCTCTCTAACGCGTCGTTCCGATATCCTAGCATGGTTATGTTATATTACGTAACGCGTGCGTAAAAAGTGACGCTAGATTAATATTGCGCGTCTCAAATCTCTTTAACGCATCGTTTCGATTACCATGCTTATGTCGCGTCACAAGTCTCTCGAACACGTCGTTCCGATTCCTAAGCATGGTTAGGTTATATTACACAAAGTGTGCGTTGAAAATGACAATTAGTATGTTGCATCTCAAGTCTATTTAACGCATCGTTCGAATTACTTAAGCATGGTTCGGTTATATTAGGCAGAATGTACGTGAAAAATGACAATAGATTAGTATGTCGCGTCTTAAGTCTATCTAACGCGTTGTTCCGATTACCTTAGCATGGTTAGGTTATATTACGCAAACTGTGCGTGAAAAGTGATGCTAGATTAGTATGTCGCATCTCAATTCTCTTTATCGCGTTGTTCCAATTATCTAAGCATGGTTAGGGTATATTATGCAAAGCGTGCGTGAAAAGTGACATTAGATTAGTATGTCGCGTCTAAAGTCTATTTAACGCGTTGTTCCTACTACCTAAGAATGGTTAGATTATATTACGCAGTGTGCGTGAAAAGTGACGCTAGATTAGCATGTTGCGTCTCAAGGCTCTTTAATGCGTCGTTCCGATTACCTAAGCATGGTTAGGTTATAATACGCAAAGTGTGCGTGAAAAGTGACGCTAGATTAGTATGTCGCGTGTAAAGGCTCTTTAACGCGTCGTTCCGATTACCTAAGCATGGGTTAGGCTATAGTACGCAAAGTGTGCGTAAAAAGGATCAATTGATTAGTATGTCGCGTCTCAAGTATCTCTATCGCATTGTTCCTATTACATAAGCATGGTTAGGGTATATTACGCAAATTGTGCATGAAAAGTGACGCTAGATTAGTATGTCCAGGCTCAAATCTCTTTAAAGCGTTGTTCCGATTACCTAAGCATGGTTAGGTTCTATTACTCAAAGTGTGTGTAAAAGGTGATGCTAGATTAGTGTGTTTCGTCTCAAGTCTCTTTAATGCGTCGTTTCGCTTACCATATCTCGCGTCACAAGTCTCTTTAACGCGTTGTTCCGATTACCTAAGCATGGTTAGGTTATATTACGCAATGTGTGCGTGAAAAGTGACGTTAGATTAGTACGTCGCGTCTCAAGTCTCTCTAACGCGTCGTACCGATTTACTAAGCATGGCTAGGTTATATTACGCAAAGTGTGCGTGAAAAGTGACACTAGATTAGTATGTCGCGTCTCCAGTCTCCATACGCGCCGTTCCCATTTCCTAAGCATGGTTATGTTATATTACGCAAAGTGTGCGTAAAAAATATAGGTTATAGTACGCAAAGTGTGCGTGAAAAGTGACTTTAGATTAGTATGTCGTATCTCAAGTCTCTCTAACGCGTCGTTCCGATTTCCTAAGAATGGTTAGGTTATATTACGCAAAGTGTCCGTGAAAAGTGACACTAGATTAGTATGTCGCGTCTCAAGTCTCTCTTACGCTTCGTTCCGATATCCTAAACATGGTTAGGTTATATTATGCAAAGTGTGCGTGAAAAGTGACGCTATATTAGTATCTTGCGTCTCAAGTCTCTTTGACGCGTCGTTTTGATTACCATGCTTATTAACCCGTCATTCCGATTGCCTAAGCATATTCAGGTTATATTACGCAAAGTGTGCGTGAAACGTTACGCTAGATTAATATGTCGCTACTCAAGTCTCTATGATGCGTCGTTCTGATTACCTAAGCATGCGTAATAAGTGATGCTAGATTAGTATGGCGCGTTTCAAGTCTCTTTAACGCGTCTTTTTGATTACTGTGCTTATGTCGCGTCACAAGTGTCTCTAACGCGTCGTTTTGATTACCTAAGCATGGTTAGATTATATATTAGGCAAAGTGTGCGTGAAAAGTGACAATGTATTAGTATGTAGCATCTCAAGTCTTTTAACGCGTCGTTCCGATTACCCAGGCATGGTTAGGTTATTTTACGCGAAGTGTGCGTGAAAAGTGACGCTAGATTAGTATGACGCGTCTCAAGTCTCTTTAATGCGTATTCCAATTACCTAAGCATGGTTAAGGTTATATTACGTGAAGTGTGCGTGAAAAGGGACGCTAGATTAGTATGTCGCGTCTCAAGTCCTTTAACGCGTCTTTCCGATTATGTAAGCATGGTTAGGTTATGTTACGCAAAGTGTGCGTGAAAAGTGATGCTAGATTAATGTGCCGCTACTCAAGTCTCTATAATGCGTCGTTCCGATTTCCTAAGCATGGTTAGGTTATAGTACGCAAAGTTTGCGTGAAAAGTGACGCCATATTAGTATGTCGCCTCTGAAGTCTCTTTAACTCGTCGTTCCGATTATCTAAGCATGGGTAGGTTATTTTACGAAAAGTGTGCTTGAAAAATGACGGTACATTAGTATGTCGCATCTCAAGTCTCTTTAACGCATTGTACCGATTACCTAAGGATGGTTAGGTTACTTCACGAAAAGTGTGCGTGAAAAGTAACAAACATTAGTATGTCGCGTCTCTAGTCTATTTAACGCGTCATTCCGATTACCTAAGCATGGTTAGGTTATATTACGCAAAGTGTGCATGGAAAGTGACACTAGATTAGTATGTCGCATCTCAATTCTCTTTAACGCGTTGTACCGATTAACCTAAGGATGGTTAGGTTACTTTGCAGAAAGTGTACGTGAAAAGTGACGCTAGATTAGTATGTCGCGTGTGAAGTCTATTTAACGCGTCGTTCTGATTATCAAAGCATGGTTAGATTATATTACGCGAAGTGTGTGTGAAAAGTAACGCTAGATTAGTATGTCGCGTCTCAATTCTCTTTAACGCGTTGTTCCGATTACCTAAGCATGGTTAGGTTATATTACGCAAAGTGTGCATGGAAAGTGACGCTAGATTAGTATGACGCGTCTCAAGTCTCGTTAATGCGTATTCCGATTACCTAAGCATGGTTAAGGTTATATTACGTGAAGTGTGCGTGAAAAGGGACGCTAGATTAGTATGTCTCTTCTCAAGTCCTTTAACGCGTCTTTTCGATTATGTAAGCATGGTTAGGTTATGTTACGCAAAGTGTGCGTGAAAAGTGATGCTAGATTAAGGTGTCGCTACTCAAGTCTCTATAATGCGTCGTTCCGATTTCCTAAGCATGGTTAGGTTGTAGTACGCAATGTTTGCGTGAAAAGTGACGCCATATTAGTATGTCGCCTCTGAAGTCTCTTTAACGCGTCGTTCCGATTATCTAAGCATGGGTAGATTATTTTACGAAAAGTGTGCTTGAAAAATGACGGTACATTAGTATGTCGCGTCTCGAGTTTAACGCATTGTACCGATTACCTAAGGTTGGATAGGTTACTTCACGAAAAGTGTGCGTGAAAAGTAACAAACTAATATTAGTATGTCGCGTCTCTAGTCTATTTAACGCGTCATTCCGATTACCTAAGCACGGTTAGGTTATATTACGCAAAGTGTGCATGGAAGGTGACGCTAGATTAGTATGTCGCATCTCAATTCTCTTTAACGCGTTGTACCGATTACCTAAGGATGGTTAGGTTACTTTACAAAAAGTGTACGTGAAAAGTGACGCTAGATTAGTATGCCGCGTCTTAAGTCTATTTAACGCGTCGTTCTGATTATCAAAGCATGGTTAGGTTATATTACGCGAAGTGTGTGTGAAAAGTTACGCTAGATTAGTATGTCGCGTCTCAATTCTCTTTAACGCGTTGTTCCGATTACCTAAGCATGGTTAGGTTATATTATGCAAAGTGTGCGTGAAAAGTTATGCTAGATTAGTATGTCGCGTCTCAAGTCTCTTTATCGCATCTTTCCGATTACCTAGGCATGGTTAGGTTATTACGCAAAGTTTGCGTGAAAAGCGACACTAGATTAGTATGTCCAGTCTCAAGTCTCTTTAACACGTCGTTCCGATTACCTACGCGTGGTTAGGTTATATTACGCAAAGTGTGCTTAAAAAGTGACGCTAGATTAGTTTGTTTTGTCGCAAGTCTCTTTTACAAGTCGTTTCGATTACCATACTTATCTCGCGTCACAAGTCTCTTTAATGCGTCGTTCCGATTACCATACTTATCTCGCGTCACAAGTGTCTTTAACGCGTCGATCCGATTACCATACTTATCTACCGTCACAAGTCTCTTTAACGCGTCGTTCCGATTACCTAAGCATGGTTAGGTTATGTTACGCAAACAGTGCGTGAAAAGTGACGATAAATTAGTATGTCTCGTCTCAAGTCTCTCTAACGCGTCGTCCAATTTCCTAAGCATGGTTAAGTTATTTTACGCAAAGTGTGCGTGAAAAGTGACGCTAGATTAGTATGTCCAGTCTCAAGTCTCTTTAACGCGTCGTTCCGATTACCTGACTATGGTTAAGTTATATTACGCAAAGTATGCGTAAAAAGTGACGCTAGATTAGTTTGTTTCGTCTCAAGTCTCTTTAACGCGTAGTTTCGATTACTATATTTATCTCGCGTCACAAGTCTCTTTAACGCGTCGTTCCGATTACCTAAGCATGGTTAGGTTATATTACGCAAAGAGTGCATGAATAGTGACACTATATTAGTATGTCGCGTCTCAAGTCTCTCTAACGCATCGTTCCAATTTCCTATGCATGGTTAGGTTATATTACGCAAAGCGTGCGTGAAAAGTGACACTAGATTAGTATGTCGCGTCTCAAGTCTCTCTAACGCGTCGTTCCGATTTCCTAAGCATAGTTATGTTATATTACGCAATGCGTGCGTAGAAAATGACAATAGATTAGTATGTAGAGTCTCAAGTCTCTTTAACGCGTCGTTCAAGTTATATAAGCATGGTTAGGTTATATTACACAGAGTGTATGTGAAAAATGACAATAGATTCGTATGTTGCGTCTTAAGTCTATCTTACGCGTTATTTCGATTACATTAGCATGGTTAGGTTATATTACGCATAGTGTGCGTGGTAAATGACGCTAGATTAGTATGTCGCGTCTCAATTCTCTTTATCGCATTATTCTGATTATCTAAGCATGGTTTTTTTTGTTGATAATTGGGGAGGGGAGAGCGCTTGTGGGAGCAATTGAACCCACGACCTAGCAGTTTGTTGCCTAGCGCTTATACCATTTGAGCTATAGCTCATTGGTATTATCTAAGCATGGTTAGAGGTTATATTATGCAAAGCGTGCGTGAAAAGTGACACTAGATTAATATGTCGCGTATAAAGTCTATTTAACGCGTCGTTCCTAATACCTAAGCATGGTTAGGTTATATTACGCAAGGTGTGCGTGAAAAGTGACGCTAGATTAGTATGTCGCGTCTCAAGGCTCTTTAATGCGTAATACGCAAAGTTTGCGTGGAAAGTGACGATAGATTAGTATGTCACGTGTCAAAGCTCTTTAACGCGTCGTTTTGATTACCTAAGCATGGATACGATATAGTACGCAAAGTGTGCGTAAAAAGGATCAATAGATTAGTATATCGTGTCTCAAGTCTCTTTAACGCGTCGTTCTTATTACCTAAGCATGGTTAGGTTATAATACGCAAGGTGTGCGTGAAAAGTGACGCTAGATTAGCATGTCGCGTCTCAAGGCACTTTAATGCGTCGTTCCGATTACCTAAGCATGATTAGGTTATACTACGCAAAGTATGCGTGAAAAGTGACGCTAGATTAGTATGTCGCTACTCAAGTCTCTTTAACGCGTCGTTTCGATTACCATGCTTTTGTTGCGTCACAAGTCTCTCTAACGCGTCGTTCCGATTACCTAAGCATGGTTAGGTTATAGTACGCAAAGTGTGCGTAAAAAGGATCAATAGATAAGTATGTCGCGTCTCAAGTCTCTTTAACGCGTCGTTCCTATTACCTAAGAATGGTTAGGTTATACTACGCAAAGTGTGCTTGAAAAGTGACACTAGATTAGTATGTCAAGTCTCCAATCTCTTTCACGCGTCGTTCCGATTACCTAAGCATGGTTAGGTTATATTATGCAAAGTGTGCGTTAAAAGTGACACTAGATTAGTATGCTTCGTATCAAGTCTCTTTATCGCGTCGTTTCGATCACCATACTTATCTCGCGTCACAAGTCTCTTTAACGCGTCGTTCCGATTACCTATGCATGGTTAGGTTATATTACGCAAAGTGTGCGTGAAAAGTGAGGTTAGATTAGTATGTCGCGTCTCAATTCTCTCTAACGCGTCGTTCCAATTTCCTAAGCATGGTTAGGTTATAATACGTAAAGTGTGCGTGAAAAGTGACACTAGATTAGTATGTCGCGTCTCAAGTCTCTCTAACGCGTCATTCCGATTTCCTAAGCATGGTTATGTTATATTACGCAACGCGTGCGTAAAAAGTGACGCTAGATTAATATTGCGCGTCTCAAGTCTCTTTAACGCGTCATTTCGATTACCATGCTTATGTCGCGTCACAAGTATCTCTAACGCGTCATTCTGATTATCTAAGCATGGTTAGGTTATAGTACACAAAGTGTGCGTGGAAAGGAGCAATAGTTTAATATGTCGCGTCTCAAGTCTTTTTAACGCGTCGTTCCGATTACCTAAGTATGGTTAGGTTATATTACGCAAAGTGTGCGTGAAAAGTGACGCTAGATTAGTATGTCCAGTATCAAGTCTCTTTAATGCGTCGTTCCGATTACCTAAGCATGGTTAGGTTATATTACGCAAAGTGTGCGTAAAAAGTGAGGCTAGATTAGTTTGTTTCGTCTCAATTCTCTTTAACGCGTCGTTTCGATTACTATACTTATCTCGAGTCACAAGTCTCTTTAAATCGTCGTTCCAATTATCTAAGCATGGTTAGGTTATATTACGCAATGTGTGCTTGAAATGTGACTTTAGATTAGTACGTCGCGTCTCAAGTCTCTCTAACGCGTCGTACCGATTTACTAAGCATGGCTAGGTTATATTACACAAAGTGTCCGTGAAAAGTGACACTAGATTAGTATGTCGTGTCTCAAGTCTCCATACGCGCCGTTCCGATATCCTAAGCATGGTTATGTTATATTACGCAAAGTGTGCGTAAAAAATATAGGTTACAGTACGCAAAGTGTGCGTAAAACATATTGGTTATAGTACGCAAAGTGTGCGTGAAAAGTGACTTTAGATTAGTATGTCGCATCTCAAGTCTCTCTAACGCGTCGTTCCGATTTCCTAAGAATTGTTAGGTTATATTACGCAAAGTGTCCGTGAAAAGTGACACTAGATTAGTATGTCGCATCTCAAGTCTCTTTAACGCGTCGTTCCGATATCCTAAGCATGGTTAGGTTATATTACGCAAAGTGTGCGTGAAAAGTGACGCTAGATTAGTATATTCTACCTCAAGTCTCGCTAACGCGTCGTTCCGATTTCCTAAGCATGGTTAGGTTATATTACGCAAAGTGTTCGTGAAAAGTCACAATTATTTAGTATGTCGCGTCTCAAGTCGATTTAATGCGGTGTTGCGATTACCTAACCGTGGTTAGGTTATAGTACGCAAAGTTTGCTTGAAAAGTGACACTAGATTAGTATATTGCGTCTCGATTCTATTTAACGCGTTGTTCCGACTAAGCATGGTTAGGTTATATTACGCAAAGTGTGCGTGAAAAGTGACGCTAGATTAGTATGTCGCGTCTCAAGTCACTTTTACGCGTCGTTCCGATTACCATACTTATGTCGCGTCACACAAGTCTCTCTAACGCGTAGTTTCGATTACCTAAGCATGGTTATGTTATTATTACGCAAAGTGTGCGTGAAAAGTGACGCTAGATTAGTATGTCGCGTCTCAGGTCTCTTTAACGCGTCTTTTCGATTACTTAAGCATGGTTAGGTTATTTTACACAAAGTGTGCGTGAAAAGTGATGCTAGATTTGTATGTCGCGTCTCAAGTCTCTTTAACGCGTCGTTTCGATTACCATTCTTATCTTGCGTCACAAGTCTCTTTAACGCGTCGTTATGATTACCTAAGCATGGTTAGGTTATATTACGCAGAGTGTGCGTCAAAAGTGATGCTAGATTAGTATATCGTGTATCAAGTCTCTCTAACGGTCGTTCAAGATTTCCCAAGCATGGTTAGGTTATATTACGAAAAATGTGCGTGAAAAGCGACGCTAAATTAGTATGTCACGTGTCAAGTATCTCTAACACGTCGTTCCGATTTCCTAAGATGACTATGTTATATTACGCAAAGTGTGCGCTAAAAGTTACGCTAGATTAGTATGTCGCGTCTCAAGGTTCTTTATTGCGTTGTTCCGATTACCTAAGCATGGTAAGGTTATATTACGCAAAGAGTGCGTTAAAAGTGACGCTAGATTAGTATGTCGTGTCTCAAGTCTCTTTAACGCGTTGTTTCGATTACCTAAGCATGGCTAGCTTATAGCGTGAAAAGTAACAATAGATTAATATGTCGCGTCTCAAGTCTCTTTAACGCGTCGTTCCGATTACCTACGCATGGTTAGGTTATATTACGCAAAGTGTGCGTGAAAAGTGACTATAGATTAGTATGTCGCTTATCAATTCTATTTAACGCGTCGTTCCGATTACCTAAGCATGGTTAGGTTATATGACACAAAGCGTGCGTGACAAGTAACGCTAGATTAATATTTCGCGTCTCAAGTCTGTTTAACGCATCCTTCCGATTACCTAAGCATGGTTAGGTTATATTAGGCAAAGTGTGCGTGAAAAGCAACGCTAGATTAGTATGTTGCGTCTCAAGTTTCTTTAATGCGTCGTTCCGATTACCTAAGCATGGTTATTTATATTATGCAAAATGTGCATGAAAAGTGACGCTAGATTAGTATGTACCAATTAGAGGAACGACGATAAACCTTAACAGATTACATGTATGACTAGCCAGGATCACAGCCTCACCGCGGGCATTTTATCAACCGGCCTGTCCTCTAAGTATCTGTTGAAATTTATCGCATTACCATGTTTTTGACACAAGGTTTTGATTCACAGGATCCTACGTGTTGTTTCGATTACCTAAGAATGGTTAGGTATACTACGCAAAGTGTGCGTAAAAAGTGACCCTAGATTAGTATGTTTCGTCACAAGTCTATTTAACGTGTCGTTTCGATTACAATGCTTATGTCGCGTCACAAGTCTCTCTAACGTGACGTTTTGATTACCTAAGTATGGTTAGGTTATATTACGAAAAAAGTGCGTGAAAAGTGATGTTAGATTAGTATGCCGCGTCTCACGTCTCTTTGACGCTTCGTTCCGATTACCTAAGCATGGTTAGGTTATATTACACAAAGTGTGATTAAAAGTGACGCTAGATTAATATGGCGCGTCTCAAGAACGCGTCGTATTGATTACCATGCATATGTCTCGTCAGAAGTCTCTCTAACGCGTCGTTCGAATTACCTAAGCATGGTTAGGTTATATTACGCAAAGTGTGCGTGAAAAATGACAATAGTATCGCGTCTCAAGTCTATTTAACGCGTCGTTCCAATTACCTAAGCATGGTTAGGTTATATTACGCAAAGCGTGCGTGAAAAGTGACGCTAGATTAGTATGTCGCGTCTCAAGTCTGTTTAACGCGTCGTTCCGATTAACTAAGCATGGTTAGGCTATATTACGCGAAGCGTGAGTGACGCTAGATTAGTATGTCGATTCTCAAGTCTGTTTAACGCGTCGTTCCAATTACCTAAGCATTGTAAGGTTATATTAGGCAAAGTGTGCGTGAAAAGTGACGTTAGATTTGTATGCCGCGTCTCAGGTTTCTTTAACTCGTCGTTCATGGTTAAGTTATATTACGCAAAGTGTGTTTGAAAAGTGAGGCTAAAATAATTTGTCGCGTCCCAAGTTTCTCTAACGCGACGTTCTGATTACCTAAATTTGGTTAGGTTATATTATGCATACTGTGCTTGAAAAGTGATGCTAGATTAGTACGTCGCGTCTCAAGTCTCTTGAACACATCGTTCCGATTTCCTAAGCATGATTAGGTTATATTACACAAAGAGTGCGTAAAATGTGACTATAGATTAGTATGGCACGTCTTCAGTCTATTTAACGCGGCGTCTCGATTACCTTGCTTATGTCCATTCACAACTCTCTCTAACGCGATGTTCCAATTACCAAAGCATGGTTAGGTTATATTACGCAAAGTGTACTTGAAAAGTGAGGCTAGATTATTTTGTCGCGTCTCAAGTCTCTGTAACACGTCGTTCTGATTACCTAAGCATGGTTAGGTTATATTATGCAAAGTTTGCGTGAAAAGTGACGCTAGATTAGTATGTCGCATCTCAAGTCTCTTTAACACGTCGTTTCAATTACCATGCTTATGTCGCGTCACAAGTCTCTCAAACGCGTCGTTCCGATAACCAAAGCAAGGTTAGGTTATATTACACAAAGTGTGCGGGAAAAGTAAAAAAAGATTAGTATGTCGCATCTCAATTCTATTTAACGCGTCGTTCCGATTACCTAAGCATAGTTGGGTTATATTACGCAAAGTGTGCGTGAAAAGTGACACTAGATTAGTATCTCGCGTCTCAAGTCTCTTTAACGCGTCGTTCCGATTACCTAACCATGGTTAGGCTATATTACGCAAAGTGTGCGTAAAAAGTGACGATAGATTAATATGACGCATCTCAAGTCTCTCTAACTCGTCGTTCCGATTACCTAAGTATGGTTATGGTAAATTACGAAAACTGTGCGTGAAAAATGACAATAGCTTAGTATGTCGCGTCTCAAGTCTATTTAACGCGTCATTCAGATTATCTAAGCATGGTTCAGTTATATTAAGCAAAGTGTGCGTGAAAAGTGACTCTAGATTAGTAAGTTGCGTCTCAAGTTTCTTTAACGCGTCGTTTCGATTATCATGCTTATGTCGTGTCACAAGTCACTCTAACGCATCATTCCGATTACCTAAGCATGGTTAGGTTATATTACTCAAAGTGTGCGTGAATAATGATAATAAATTAGTATGTCGCGTCTCAAGTATATTTAGCGCGTCGTTCCGATTACCTAAGCATGGTATGTTTTATAATGCACAGTGCGCGTGAAAAGTGATGCAAGATTAGTATGGCGCGTCTCAAGTCTCTTTAATGCGTCGTTTCGATTACCATGCTTATGTCGTGTCACAAGTCTCTTCAATGCGTCGTTCTGATTACCTAACCATGGTTGGGCTATATTACGCAGAGTGTGCGTGAAAAGTGACGCTAGATTAGTTTGTCGCGTCTCAAGTCTCTTTATCACATCGTTCCAATTACCTAAGCATGGTTAGGTTATATTACGCAAAGTCTTCTTGAAAAGGGACGCTAGATTAAATTGTCGCGTCTCAATTCTCATTAACGATTTTTTCCGATTACCTAAGCATGGTTAGGTTATATTACGCAAAGTTAGCGTGAAAAGTGACGCTAGATAAGTATGTCGTGTCTTTTGTCTCTTTAACGAATCGTTTCGATTACAATGCTTTTGTTGCGTCACAAGTCTCTAAAGCGTCATTCGATTACCAAAGCATGGTTAGGTTATAGTACGCAAAGTGTGCGTGAAATGTAACAATAGATTAGTATGTTGCGTCACAAGTCTCTTTAACTCGTCGTCCCGGTCTCTTTAACGCGTTGTTACAATTACATAAGCATGGTTAAGTTATATTACACAAAGTGTGCGTAAAAAGTGACGCTAGATTAGTATGGCGCGTCTCAAGTCTCTTTAACGCATCGTCTCGATTACCATGCTTATGTTACGTTACAAGTCTCTCTAACACGTCGCTCCGATTACGAAAGCATGGTTAGGTCATATTACGCGAAGTGTGCGAGAATAGTAACCCTCTAGATTAGTATGTCGCATCTCAAAGTGTCTTTAACGCGTCGTTCCGATTACCTAAGCATGGTTAGATTATATTACGCAAAGTGTGCGTGAAAAGTGACAATAAATCAGTATGTCGCGTCTCAAGTCTCTCTAATGTGTCGTTCCGATTACCTAAACATGGTTAGGTTATATTACGCAAAATGTGCGGGAAAAGTGACACTAGATTAGTATGTCGCGTCTCACGTCTCTTTAACGCGTCGTTCCGATTACCTAAGCATGGTTAGGTTATATTACGCAAAATGTGCGTGAAAAGTGACGCTAGATTAGTATGTCGCGTCTAAAGGCTCTTTAATGTGTCGTTCCGATTAGCTTAGTATGGTTAGTTAAATTACGCAAGGTTTTCGTAAAAAGTGAAGCTAGATTCGTATGTCACGTTTCAAGTCTCTTTAACGCGTCGTTTCGATTACTTAAGCATGGTTAGGTTATATTACGCAAAGTGTGCGTGAAAAGTGACGCAAGATTAGTATGTCGCGTCTCAAGTCTCTTTAACGCTTCGTTTCGATTACCATGCTTATGCTGCGTCTCAAGTTTCCAACACGTCGTTCTGATTACATAAGCATGGTTTGGTTATAGTACGCAAAAGTGTGAGTTAAAAGGATCAATAGATTAGTATGTCGCGTCTCAAGTCTCTTTAACGCGTCGTTCCGAATACCTAAGCGTGGTAATGATATATTACGCAAAGTGTGCGTGAAAAATAACGCTAGATTAGTATGTCGCGTCTCACGTCTCTTTAACGCGTCGTTCCGATTACCTATGCATGGTTATGTTATATTACGCCAAGTGCGCGTTAAAAGTGTCGCTAGATTAGTATGTCGTGTCACAAGTCTCTTTAACGTGTTGTTACAATTACATAAGCATGGTTAAGTTATATTACACAAAGTGTCCGTAAAAAGTGACGCTAGATTAGTATGGCGCGTCTCAAGTCTCTTTAACGCATCGTTTCGATTACCATGCTTATGTTACGTTACAAGTCTCTCTAACGCGTCGCTCCGATTACGAAAGCATGGTTATGTCATATTACGCGAAGTGTGCGAGAATAGTAACCCTAGATTAGTATGTCGCATCTCAAAGTGTCTTTAACGCGTCGTTCCGATTACCTAAGCATGGTTAGATTATATTACGCAAAGTGTGCGTGAAAAGTAACAATAAATCAGTATGTCGCGTCTCAAGTCTCTCTAGTGTGTCGTTCCGATTACCTAAACATGGTTAGGTTATATTACGCAAAATGTGCGGGAAAAGTGACACTAGATTAGTATGTCGCGTCTCAAGTCTCTCTAACAGGTCGTTCCGATTTTCTAAGCATGGTTAGGTTATATTATGCAATGTGTCCTTGAAAACTGTTGCTAGGTTAGTATATCGCGTCTCAAGTCTCTTTAACGCGTTGTTCCGATTACCTAAGCATGGTTAGGTTATATTACGCAAAATGTGCGTGAAAAGTGACGCTAGATTAGTATGTCGCGTCTCAAGTCTCTTTAACTCGTCGTTCCGATTACTTAAGCATGGTTAGGTTATATTACGCAAAGTGTGCGTGAAAAGTGACGCTAGATTAGTATGTCGTGTCTCAAGTCTCTTTAACGCTTCGTTTCGATTACCATGCTTATGCTGCGTCTCAAGTTTCCAACGCGTCGTTCTGATTAGATAAGCATGGTTAGGTTATAGTACACAAACGTGAAAATGATCAATAGATTAGTATGTCGCGTCTCAAGTCTCTTTAACGCGTCGTTCCGAATACCGAAGCGTGGTTAGGATATATTACGCAAAGTGTGCGTGAAAAATAACGCTAGATTAGTATGTCGCGTCTCAAGTCTCTTTAACGCGTCGTTCCGATTACCTATGCATGGTTATGTTATATTACGCCAAGTGCCGTTAAAAGTGTCGCTAGATTAGTATGTCGCGTCACAAGTATCTTTAACGCGTTGTTACAATTACATAAGCATGGTTAAGTTATATTACGCAAAGTGTGCGTAAAAAGTGACGCTAGATTAGTCAAGTCTCTTTAACGCATCGTTTCGATTACCATGCTTATGTTACGTTACAAGTCTCTCTAACGCGTCGCTCCGATTACCAAAGCATGGTTAGGTCATATTACGCGAAGTGTGCGAGAATAGTAACCCTAGATTAGTATGTCACATCTCAAAGTGTCTTTAACGCGTCGTTCCGATTACCTAAGCATGGTTAGATTATATTACGCAAAGTGTGCGTGAAAAGTGACAATAAATCAGTATGTCGCGTCTCAAGTCTCTCTAATGTGTCGTTCCGATTACCTAAACATGGTTAGGTTATATTACGCAAAATGTGCGGGAAAAGTGACACTAGATTAGTATGTCGCGTCTCAAGTCTCTCTAACGGGTCGTTCCGATTTTCTAAGCATGGTTAGGTTATATTATGCAATGTGTCCTTGAAAACTGTTGCTAGGTTAGTATATCGCGTCTCAAGTCTCTTTAACGCGTCTTTCTAATTACCTAAGCATGGTTAGGTTATATTACGCAAAATGTGCGTGAAAAGTGACGCTAGATTAGTATGTCTCGTCTCAAGTCACTTTAACTCGTCGTTCCGATTACTTAAGCATGGTTAGGTTATATTACACAAAGTGTGCGTGAAAAGTGACGCAAGATTAGTATGTCGCGTCTCAAGTCTCTTTAACGCTTCGTTTCGATTACCATGCTTATGTTGCGTCTCAAGTTTCCAACGCGTCGTTCTGATTACATAAGCATGGTTAGGTTATAATACACAAAGTGTGAGTGAAAAGGATCAATAGATTAGTATGTCGCGTCTCAAGTCTCTTTAACGCGTCGTTCTGAATACCTAAGCGTGGTTAGGATATATTACGCAAAGTGTGCGCGAAAATAACGCTAGATTAGTATGTCGCGTCTCAAGTCTCTTTAACGCGTCGTTCCCATTACCTATGCATAGTTATGTTATATTACGCCAAGTGCGCGTTAAAAGTGTCGCTAGATTAGTATGTCGCGTCACAAGTCTCTTTAACGCGTTGTTACAATTACATAAGCATGGTTAAGTTATATTACGCAAAGTGTGCGTAAAAAGTGACTCTTGATTAGTATGGCGCGTCTCAAGTCTCTTAAACGCATCGTTTCGATTACCATGCTTATATTACGTTACAAGTCTCTCTAACATGTCGTTCCGATTACTAAAGCATGTTTAGGTTATATTACGCAAAGTGTGCGTGAAAATTGACAATAGATTAGTATGTCGCGTCTCAAGTCTCTTTTATGCGTCGTTCTGATAACCTAAGTATGGTTAGGTTATTTTACACAAAGTGTGCGTAAAAAGTGACGCTAGATTAATATGTCGCGTCTGAAGTCTCTTTAACGCGTCGTTCCGATTCCTAAGCATGGATAGGTTATATTATGCAACGTGTGCGTGAAAAGTGATGCTAGATTAGTATGTCGCGTCTCAAGTCTCTTTAACGCGTAGGATTTCTGTGTAAGAAAGAATAAGAAGAGAAAAGAAGGAGAATATTCAGAGAAGAGAAAGAATTACCTAGGGTTTGCCCTTAAACCCCTTATTTATAGTTAGGGTTTAAGGACAAACCTTGCCTTGCTGGCAGGCTGTGCTTGGAGTGGTCCTTCAAAAACGGTTATGCCTACGTGGAGGATATCCCTGTGTGGGGCGCAGGTTGTTAGGTGTGTCAGGTGGAGGGAACATTTCTCACGCACCTGTTAGAGGATCTTCTGTGGTCCCAAGATCTGGTACACGTGAGTGTTCTCATGGGCCAGATCTCGGAGCTCGGTCAAGGTCTGAAGCTCGGATTGTTCAGACCCCACTCATGTATTTCTAGTTTCAGAGTTGGTTGTATCTCGAAGCTCGGGTCGCATGTACCGAGCTTCCAGGTCTCTAGTCAAGAAGCTCGGACAGGATCTTCGATCCGACCTCATTGTGAGCACGCATTTCGGATGATGCTCGAATGTGCATCGATCCGGTGACCCCCCAGGTCGCGTGATCTATGATTTAGGAGATGGTCGGAAGTCGACGCCAGGTCGGTGAAATGCTTGATTTAGCGATGTTCGTTCTTGGAGAGGTTGCTTCGCCCCTACTAGATGTGCTACATCATCACTAGTCCCCCCCCAGTTTATCGGATATTTATGTCCGAGTTGGTAATGTTTTCCGAGTTCCTGGGTCACATGAGTGTTGGTGTGATTGTCTTGTTTTTGGATGGTCTCTGACACCGAGCCGCTTGTCAGAAGGGAGGGTGAGCTGATGTGGTATGTGAAAGGACATGTCTGTCGAGATGTCCTATTTGACAACTGTTGGAGCCGTTTGCCTTAGGTAGCGGTTATTTGTTGTCTATTCTGAGTCCACGTGTCTAGCAGTTATTGCTTGTGCAATTTTCTAGGAGACGTTTTGAGTGGGAAGAGAGAGGAAATGTAAGCGTGCCTTTTCGTTTTCCCTCTCTTTTTCAGTTATATCCTTTATTTTTCAAAAACTTATAACCTTTCTCATTTATTCTCTGATTTTTACATCTTCTCTCAGCCTTTAGAAAAGAAAACTTGTTTTCTTTATCTTCTCCAAGCTTTCTTCGTCTTCTGCCGGTTGAAGGATTCTTTGGTTTTTATTTCTGAGATTGCCAAGTTTCATCGTTGTTCTTGCTTCGCGTTTCCAGTCATCGTTTTTGCTTTTGCTCAGGGATTTACTGCGTTTTTTCACAAGTAAGTGCTCTTAACTTTTTGATTTAATCTTCTGTTTTTCCCTTTGTGCTATGAGTTTTTCATTTTTTTGTGTGTTTATTTCCTGAAATCGCAGTTTGTTTATGGACTTTTGCTTTGCCATGTTGATTATGCTATGGTTGTTAGTGATTTCTTCGTTAGGTTCTCTGTTTTTTCCAGTTTGGTGTAATGTTTGTTCTGAGGGATTTTTCCAGAAATTGTTACTCTACGTTCGTTGTTTTGATCTGTGCTTGGTGTCTGTGTTCATGAGTTGTTGAGTTGATTTCCAGAATTTTGCTTTATTTCCTGCTTCGTGTTCTTTGTTTGGGAAATGAGTTTCCAGTATTCTGGAAATTCATTGTAGTGTCCTTCATGTTCTGATGATTTCACCCCTTAGGAATTCCTTTTTGATCTATGATTTCAAGTTTTAGCAATTTATTGTCTAGTGGAACTCGTCTCATCCGAGCTTGTTTCCCTGTACTTAGGCATGTCAGGTGAATTATCAGAACGCGAAGAAGGGATGGGGTACGATGATAATGATATGGGTACTGACAAGCCTTCCACCGAGTTTCATGTGATTCGGCCACCACATACCGTGACCTCCGAGGTAGAAGAGGTGGGGACCTCGAGGCCCGAGCCTTCTAGGAAGGGGAAAGAAAAGAAAAGAGCTACTGGTGGTGGTGATAAGTCGGACGACCGGGATATCAAGGTGTCTCGGTGCACGGCGGGGTTTTTGGACGCCATCCGGTCAGCTTTTAGCATCCCGGAAGAATACGAGCTTTCCGTGATTCCTGAAGGTCGGAGATTGACCGATCCCCCCCTGTGAATTCATGCTGACCTTAGAGCACCTGCAGTCTTGGATAAGGTTTCCCATTTCTGAGGAATACCAACGGCTGAGCACTTATTTCAAAGTGCCTTTGTCTCGGATCTACCCAAACGGAGTTCGGCATTACTCTTGTTTTCTGAAGCTTTGCCAGCAGACCGGAGTTGTGGATACTATGGGACTCTTCTGTTGTCTGTACCTAATGTTGCTGAAAGACTGGAACCATTTTGCTTATCTTCGGTTCCGGGGTGAGAGGAAAGAGGTGCCCGGAGGATTGATTATCGGGATAACCGACTCCCTGAGGGATTTCAAGGAGGATTATTTCCAAATTACTCATCCTACCGCCTTTCAAGGGATGATCGCTTCTTGGACGACCGGGTGCCATAAGCCGGATAAGTGGTTTCATGTGCCTTGTCCTTTTGAGTTGGTTAGGTAATCAGAACGACACATTAAAGAGACTTGAGACGCGATATACTAATCTACCGTCACTTTCCAGCACAATTTGCGTAATATAAGCTTTCCATGCTTAGGTAATTGGAACGACGTGTTAAAGAGACTTGAGACGCGATATACTAATCTACCGTCACTTTTTTACGCACACTTTGCATAATATAACCTAACCATGCTTAGGAAATCGGAACGACGTGTTAAAGAGAATTGACACGCGTCATACTAATCTAGCGTCACTTTTCACGCACACTTTGCGTAATATAACCTAACCATGCTTAGGAAATCGGAACGACGCGTTAGTGAGACTTGAGGTAGGATATACTGATCTAGCGTCACTTTTCACGCACACTTTGCGTAATATAACCTAACCATGCTTAGGTAATCACAATGACGAGTTAAAGAGACTTGTGACGCGAGATAAGCATGGTAATCGAAACGACGCGTTAAAGAGACTTGAGACGCGACATACTAATATAACGTCACTTTTCACGCACACTTTGCGTGATATAACCAAACCATGCTTAGATAATCGGAACGATGCGTTAGAGAGACTTGTGACGCGACATAAGCATGGTAATCGAAACAACGCGTTAAAGAGACTTGAGATGCGACATACTAATCTAGCGTCACTTTTAACGCACTCTTTGTGTAATATAACCTAACCATGCTTGGGTAATCGGAACGATGAATTAAAGAACCTTGAGACGCGACATACTTATCTACCGTAACATTTAACGCACAGCTTGCGTAATATAGCCTAACCATGCTTAGGTAATCGGAACGACGCGTTAGAGAGACTTGAGGTAGGATATACTGATCTAGCTTCACTTTTCACGCACACTTTGCGTAATATAACATAATCATCTTAGGAAATCGGAACGACGTGTTAGAGAGACTTGACACGTGACATACTAATTTAGCGTTGCTTTTCACGCACACTTTGCGTAGTATAACCTAACCATGCTTGGGAAATCAGAACGGCCGTTAGAGAGACTTGAGATACGATATACTAATTTAGCATCACTTTTGACGCACACTATGTGTAATATAACCTAACCATGCTTAGGTAATAAAAACGACGCGTTAAAGAGACTTGTGACGCAAAATAAGAATGGTAATCGAAACGACGCCTTAAAGAGACTTGAAACGCGACATACAAATCTAGCGTCACTTTTCACGCACACTTTGTGTAAAATAACCTAATCATGCTTAAGTAATCGGAACGACGCGTTAAAGAGACCTGAGACGCGGCATACTAATCTAGCGTCACTTTTCACGCACACTTTGCGTAATAATAAAATAACCATGCTTAGGTAATTGAAACGACGCGTTAGAGAGACTTGTGACGCGACATAAGCATGGTAATCGGAACGACGCGTTAAATTGACTTGAGACGCGACATACTAATCTAGCGGTACTTTTCACGCACACTTTGCGCAATATAACCTAACCATGCTTAGTTAGTCGAAATGACGCGTTAAAAAGACATGAGACGCGCAATATTAATCTAGCGTCACTTTTTACGCACGCGTTGCATAATATAACATAACCATGCTTAGGAAATCAGAACGACGCGTTAGAGAGACTTTAGACGCGACATACTAATCTGTGTCACTTTTCACGCACACTTTACGTACTATAACCTAACCATGCTTAGGAAATCGGAACGACGCGTTAGAGAGAATTAAGACGCGACATACTAATCTAACCTCAGTTTTCACGCACACTTTGGGTAATATAACCTAACCATGCTTAGGTAATCGGAACGACGCGTTAAAGAAACTTGTGACGCGAGATAAGTATGGTGATCGAAACGACGCGTTAAAGAGACTTGATACAAAACATACTAATCTAGTGTCACTTTTTACGCACACTTTGCGTAATATAACATAACCATGCTTAGGTAATCGGAACGACGCGTTAAAGAGATTGGAGACTGGACATACTAATCTAGCGTCACTTTTCAAGCACACTTTGCGTAACCTAACCATTCTTAGGTAATAGGAACGACGCGTTAAAGAGACTTGAGACGTGACATACTTATCTATTGATCCTTTTTACGCACACTTTGCGTACTATAAACTAACCATGCTTAGGAACGACGCGTTAGAGAGACTTGTGACGAGACATAAGCATGGTAATCGAAACGACACGTTAAAGAGACTTGAGAAGCAGCATACTAATCTAGCGTTACTTTTCACGCAAACTTTGCGTATTATAACCTAATCATGCTAAGACATGCTAATCTAGCGTCACGTTTCACACACACCTTGCGTAATATAACCTAAACATGCTTAGGTAATAGGAACGACGCGTTAAAGAGACTTGAGACACGATATACTAATCTATTGATCCTTTTTACGCACACTTTGAGTACTATAACCTAACAATTCTTAGGTAATTAGAACGACGCGTTAAAGAGCCTTGACACGCGACATACTAATCTAGCGTCACTTTCCACGCAAACTTTGCGTATTATAACCTAACTATGCTTAGGTAATTGGAATGACGCATTAAAGAGCATTGAGACGCGACATACTAATCTAGGGTCATTTTTCACGCACACTTTGCGTTATATAACCTAACCATGCTTAGGTATTAGGAACGACGTGTTAAATAGACTTTAGACGCGACATACTAATCTAGTGTCACTTTTCACGCACGCTTTGCATATTATAACATCTAACCATGCTTAGATAATTGGAATAACGCGATAAAGAGAATTGAGACGTGACATACTAATCTAGCGTAAGTTTCCACGCACACTATGCGTAATATAACCTAACCATGGGTAGTCGGAACAACGCGTTAGATAGACTTAAGACGCGACATACTAATCTATTGTCATTTTTCACGTACACTCTGCGTAATATAACCTAACCATGCTTAAGTAATTGGAACGACGCGTTAAATAAACTTAAGACGCTACATACTAATCTATTGTCATTTTCTACGCACACTTTGCGTAATATAACCTAACCATGCTTAGGTAATCAGAACGACACATTCGAGAGACTTGTGACGCGACATAAGCATGGTAATCGAAACGACGCGTTAAAGAGACTTGAGATGTGCAATATTAATCTAGCGTCACATTTTACGCACGCGTTGCGTAATATAACATAACTATGCTTAGGAAATCGGAGCGACGCGTTAGAGAGACTTGAGACGGGACATACTAATCTAGTGTCACTTTTCACGCACGCTTTGCATAATATAACATAACCATGCTTAGAAAATTGGAACGACGCGTTAGAGAGACTTGAGACGCGACATACTAATCTGTGTCACTTTTCACGCACACTTTACGTATTATAACCTAACCATGCTTAGGAAATCGGAACGACGCGTTAGAGAGAATTGAGACGCGGCATACTAATCTAACCTCAATTTTCACGCACAATTTGCGTAATATAACCTAACCATGCTTAAGTAATCGGAACGACGCGTTAAAGAGACTTGTGACGCGAGATAAGTATGGTGATCGAAACGACGCGTTAAAGAGACTTGATACAAAACATACTAATCTAGTGTCATTTTTTACGCACACTTTGCGTAATATAACATAACCATGCTTAGGTAATCAGAACGACGCTTTAAAGAGATTGGAGACTGGACATACTAATCTAGCGTCACTTTTCAAGCACACTTTGCGTAATATAACCTAACCATTCTTCGGTAATAGGAACGACACGTTAAAGAGACTTGAGACGCGACATACTTATCTATTGATCCTTTTTACGCACACTTTGCGTACTATAACCTAACCATGCTTAGGTAATCGGAACGACGCGTTAGAGAGACTTGTGACGAGACATAAGCATGGTTATATAAACGACACGTTAAAGAGACTTGAGAAGCAGCATACTAATCTAGCGTCACTTTTCACGCAAAATTTGCGTATTATAACCTAATCATGCTTAGACATGCTAATCTAGCGTCACGTTTCACGCACACCTTGCGTAATATAACCTAACCATGCTTAGGTAATAGGAACGACGCGTTAAAGAGACTTGAGACACGATATACTAATCTATTGATCCTTTTTACGCACACTTCGAGTACTATAACCTTACCATTCTTAGGTAATTAGAACGATGCGTTAAAGAGCCTTGACACGCACATACTAATCTAGCGTCACTTTCCACGCAAACTTTGCGTATTATAACCTAACTATGCTTAGGTAATTGGAATGACGCATTAAAGAGCATTGAGACGCGACATACTAATCTAGCGTCATTTTTCACGCACACCTTGCGTAATATAACCTAACCATGCTTAGGTATTAGACACGACGCGTTAAATAGACTTTAGACGCGACATACTAATCTAGTGTCACTTTTCACGCATGCTTTGCATATTATAACCTCTAACCATGCTTAGATAATTGGAATAACGCGATAAAGAGAATTGAGACGCGACATACTAATCTAGCGTCACTTTCCACGCACACTATGCGTAATATAACCTAACCATGCTAAGGTAATCGGAACAACTCGTTAGATAGACTTAAGACGCGACATACTAATCTATTGTCATTTTTCACATACACTCTGCGTAATATAACCTAACCATGGTTAAGTAATTGGAACGACGCGTTAAATAGACTTAAGACGCTACATACTAATCTATTGTCATTTTCTACGCACACTTTGCGTAATATAACCTAACCATGCTTAGGTAATCAGAACGACACATTCGAGAGACTTGTGACGCGACATAGGCATGGTAATTGAAACGACGCGTTAAAGAGACTTGAGACGTGCAATATTAATCTAGCGTCACTTTTTACGCACGCGTTGCGTAATATAGCATAACTATGCTTAGAAAATCGGAACGACACGTTAGAGAGACTTGAGACGCGACATACTAATCTAGTGTCACTTTTCACGCACGCTTTGCGTAATATAACCTAACCATGCTTAGGAAATTGGAACGACGAGTTAGAGAGACTTGAGACGCGACATACTAATATAGCGTCACTATTCACGCACTCTTTGCGTAATATAACCTTACCATGCTTAGGTAATCGGAACGACGCATTAAAGAGACTTGTGACGCGAGATAAGTATAGTAATCGAAACTACGCGTTAAAGAGACTTGAGACGAAACAAATTAATCTAGCGTCACTTTTACGCACACTTTGCGTAATATAACCTAACCATTCTTAGGTAATCGGAACGACGCGTTAAAGAGACTTGTGACTTGACATACTAATCTAGCGTCACTTTTCACGGACACTTTGCATAAATTAACCTAACCATGCTTAGGAAATTGGACGACGCGTTAGAGAGACTTGAGACGAGACATACTAATTTAAAGTCACTTTTCACGCATTGTTTGCGTAATATAACCTAACCATGCTTAGGTAATCGGAACGACGCATTAAAGAGACTTGTGACGCGAAATAAGTATGGTAATCGGAACGACGCGTTATAGAGACTTGTGACGCGAGATAAGTATGGTAATCGGAACGACGCGTTAAAGAGACTAGTGACGCGAGATAAGTATGGTAATCAAAACGACTTGTAAAAGAGACTTGAGACGAAACAAACTAATCTAGCGTCACTTTTTAAGCACACTTTGCGTAATATAACCTAACCATGCTTAGGTAATCGGAACGACGCGTTAAAGAGACTTGAGACTGGACATACTAATCTAGCGTCACTTTTCACGCACACTTTGCGTAATATGACCTAACCATGCTTAGGAAATTGGAACGACGCGTTAGAGAGACTTCAGACGCGACATACTAATTTAACGTCACTTTTCAAGCACACTTTGCGTAATATAACCTAACCATGCTTAGGTAATCGGAAGGACGAGACTTGTTACGCAAGATAAGTATGGTAATCGAAACGACGCATTAAAGAGACTTAAGACGAAACATACTAATCTAGTGTCACTTTTTACGCACACTTTGCGTAATATAACCTAACCATGCTTAGGTAATCGGAACGACGCGTTAAAGAGATTGGAGAGACTTGACATACTAATCTAGCGTCACTTTTCAAGCACACTTTGCGTAATATAACCTAACCATTCTTAGGTAACAGGAATGACGCGTTAAAGAGACTTGAGACGCGACATACTTATCTATTGATCCTTTTTACGAACACTTTGCGTACTATAACCTAACCATGCTTAGGTAATCGAAACGACGCGTTAGAGAGACTTATGACGCGATATAAGCATGGTAATCGAAACGACGTGTTAAAGAGACTTGAGAAGCGACATACTAATCTAGCGTCACTTTTCACGCAAACTTTGCGTATTATCTAATCATGCTTAGATAATCGGAACAACGCGTTAAAGAAACTTGTGACGCGAGATTAGTATAGTAATCGAAACTACGCGTTAAAGAGACTTGAGACGAAACAAACTAATCTAGCGTCACTTTTTACGCACACTTTGCGTAATATAACCTAACCATGCTTAGATAATCGGAACGACGTGTTAAAGAGACTTGAGACTGGACATACTAATCTAGCGTCACTTTTCATGTACACTTTGCGTAACATAACCTAACCATGCTTAGGAAATTGGAACGACGCGTTAGAGAGACTTGAGACGAGACATACTAATTTAACGTCAGTTTTCACGCACTATTTGCGTAATATAACCTAACCATGCTTAGGTAATCAGAACGACGCGTTATAGAGACTTGTGACGCGAGATAAGTATGGTAATCTAAACGACGCGTAAAAGAGACTTGAGACACAACAAACTAATCAAGCTTCACTTTTTACGCACGCGTTGCGTAATATAACATAACCATGCTTAGGAAATCGGAACGACGCGTTAGAGAGACTTGAGACTGGACATACTAATCTAGCGTCACTTTTCACGCACACTTTGCATAATATAACCTAACCATGCTTAGGAAATTGGAACGACGCGTAAGAGAGACTTGAGACGCGACATACTAATATAGCGTCACTATTCACGCACTCTTTGCGTAATATAACTTAACCATGCTTAGGTAATCGGAACGACGCGTTAAAGAAACTTATGACGCGAGATAAGTATAGTAATCGAAGCTACGCGTTAAAGAGACTTGAGACGAAAAAAAACTAATCTAGCGTCACTTTTTGAGCACACTTTGCGTAATATAACCTAACCATGCTTAGGTAATCGGAACGACGCGTTAAAGAGACTTGAGACTGGACATACTAATCTGGCGTCACTTTTCACGCACACTTTGCGTAAAATGTAATACCCCAAAATAAGTAATTAGCTAATTGGACCACGTGTCCAGTTTGGACTCTCCCAAGAGGCGTTATCGGAAAGTTTTCCGATAAAATAAAGATATTTAAGTTTTAGTAGGTCGATTTTGGAAAAGATAATAGCGAAGAATTTAATAATATATTCCAATTCTGAAGTTAGAATTGGAATTAAAAAGAAAAATGTCAAGAAAAGTCCAAAATAAGGTACATGGATCAAAGTGGTAATTTAGCCACTTTGTGTCGAAAGCGGAAATTTTAGATTTTGACGGGAAAGTATTAATATCGAGTTCCATATTAATTATTGGACATAAATAATACGTATAAGTCATAATAAAAGAAGTTAACAGTTTAGCTATGGACTAAATCGTACGATTGAAAAGTTTAAAAGATAAATGATAATATACAAAAAGAACAAGGATCAAAGTGACACTTTAGCCAAGATATATATAATGAGAAATATGAAAGAAGAAGAGCAGAGAGAGTTCCAGAGAGAGCGAGAGAAATTCGTTCGATATCGTCGATTCGCCGCCGTTTCTCCGTTCGACGTCCGATTCGCGTGATTTTCGCGGCAATCTCTTCAGAATCGAGAGCCCTATCGATCCTAAACCTCGTTTCAAGGTAAATTTCGAGAAAGTTTGGTTAAAAATCGATAATAAATGGCTGTATTGACTTTTATGGTGTATTGGTTTGAATTCGACGTTTTTGAAGTTATTATCGCATTTTAATGAAAACGGAGGAACGGGTTTTGACTAGGGAAGTGTTAGAAGCACGTCGGGATGGCTGAAAACCCCGGAAATCGCATTTCCGGGGCTGTGCATGTGGTGCACGACCGTGCACCACGGGTGCACGAACGTGCCCCCAGCAAGGTGCACGAACGTGCACCTGAAGTGCACGAACGTGCACCTCAAATGCACGAACGTGCACGCACGTGCACTCTTCATGGTGCACGAAAGTGCACGCACGTGCACTCTTCATGGTGCACGAACGTGCACGCACGTGCACTCTTCATGGTGCACGACCGTGCACTCTCCATGGTGCACGAACGTGCACCAGTGAGGTGCACGAACGTGCACTTGGTTGCACGATCGTGCTTCCACTGAAGGCACGCCCGTGCACCCCGACTCGTATCCACGTGTGTATGACATCTATTCGATCTAGAGATTTGATGTTTCGAGTAAATTGGATTAAAAGACGAACTTTGGACTTTGAGAATCATTAATCTCGATATTAGCTCGACGTTTTAGATAATTAATAATAATGGAAAACGTCAAGGACGTTAAGCGATTCTCAATTATGAGAAATGGTATCCGCTAAATCGACTATGCGACTAAAGTTACCGAATACGTAAATAAGTATAAAAATGAAACTAAACCCTAAAAACTTAGAAGTATTATACGTGTAAAAGCACGAGTTTCACGTCTAACTATTAAACGATTTATCAGACGTGTCAGCGAGTAGTGGGGTCAGTAGACGCGGACTAGCGAGAGCGTACTATCAGATCGACCACATCATTACTTGGATAGCGGTCACGGTGAGTTGCACTTTACTTTCGTGTATTATATATTAAAGTTATTATATATATATATATATATATATATATAATATATATATATATATATATATATATATATATATATATATATATATACTGTTTATACGCATCGTATAATGTATGATTTGATTAAATGTTATATATGTTTCTATCAAATGTATATACGAGAACTAGTATGCGATAAGAAGAAACTAGCTACGGGTGTCAATAGGTTGTGTGATCACCAGTATTGAGTCAGTCTAGTGTGTTTGCATTTGAGAAATGATTTGATATGTATGGCATGATGTGATTATGAAATTCAAGATTGGGTATATGATTTCGATACGAGTGAGCACTCGGTTACGGTGTAACCTTGAGTCCCCGTATCTAGTGGGTTGGACTCGAGTCCCCGTATCTAGTGGGTTGGACCCACTAGTGAGTTGGATTCACAACTTGTGATTTCTGATTGGGTTGAAAGATATATGATTATTCAAGAGATGTGTCGCATGCTAGGATATTAGTTTTGTACGGATCAAATACCTGTTTATATGTTTTATATTATTGTTTTCTTGAAATGCGATGCTATGTTTTTATGTTAATACCGTTAGTAAATGCAAACTCACTCAGTATTTTCCCAAATACTGACCCCTCACCTTTGATGTCTTTCACGTACTTAGTATGTGGACCTAGCTAGAGGCCAATTTTGAAGTCCAGAAGTCAGCTGTGTATGTATAGTTTCTGACTTCTGTGAATGTTGCAGTAGTGGTCCCGTGTTGACAAAGTCGTAGCCTAGACAGTAGTACATTTTGAGTGTACATATTACGTGCTGTCTTGTTTGTATTTTTGTAGGCTACATGTATTATATGTGGTTCACGGCCCCAGATGTCGGTGACATGTTCTGAGACACTAACTGATGTATATAGCACCGCGAGGCCAGTTCTTACAGGGTACGGTAACTAGAGCCTGCGAGGTGAACGGAACAGTTAGTGTATATGTTATATATGTAGATTTGCTTCCGTTGTTTACTGTTATTTATTTATTATTTGCGAAAAATTAATAGTGGTTTGAGGCGTACGGGTTCCGGAGCTACCACTCCCGTTCCCTAGCGCCGGTTGCGGCTCAATGTTATGGGTCGTGACAATGTTGGTATCAAAGCAGTTAGTCCAGTTACCACTGCCAGTTGTGTCTGAATGTCTGTTTGACTTGGAATACTCTGTCAGTAAGTAACCCTAGGAACTACTGCAGCAGAGAGTCGGACCTTAGTTGTCTGCATTTGCTTGATGTATGCATTAGTAATATAGTTTATAGCGTGCGCGAATGAGGGCTACTCGGCTAGTAAATGATTAGCATTCGCATATACGAACGGCTGAGATAACTAAGTAATTATTATTTGCGCTGGGATTGTTAAACGGTTATTTGCTTGCGAACTACGTGCGGCTGGATTAAATGCTAAATGTTTACAATTGATATTGGAATTGCGTGTGGAAATGGGCTCAGATGGTCGCTTATGTTTGAAATTGTTTCTTTTCAGCATGTCTGGGCAAAACGGAGCTCAGTCACATGCTGAGGAAGAACGGGAGGAAGCGCCTCCTATATTTCAGAATGGGTTTCATAGTGAAATAGGCGAACCATCTGGTGTCCATCAGAACGGATTCCATGCAGATAATAGGAGATCGCCAGAAATTTATCAAAATGGCTATATGTCAGTGTCAGAAATTGGCAGTTCTTCTGGCAACAGGGGTAGAGTACACTCGCCAGAAATAGAATATAGCGAAGAAGATGAGGAGGAACCAAAGGAAGATCCGGAGGAGGATCCGAAGGAAGGTCCGGAGGAGGATCCAGAAGAGCATCTAGGAGAAGAGGCAGAAGAAGAAGATCCTCAGGAGGAAGAGTATGAAGAAGAGGAACTGTTAGATGAATCAGATGTTGAACAGTACAAAAGCGAGCATTTCTGGTCTAGGGTGCAGAGGTATCGCGATTTGAGAGAAGATGCAGATATAGCAGATAGCTCTAGACCAAGTTAGGAGACAGATGCGCTCCTTCTCTCGAGGAATGCTAACAGTAGGAATGTATTCTACTGATTTTCTGCGAATGGTTGAGGGAGTTCCTGATCTGGATGAAGGTAATAGAACCATCAACCGTAGGTACGTCAGAGGCTTAGGACCTGAGTTTAGTGAGTTATAAGAACACGTAGGTGAACATTTTGGCACGCTCACTACGATGGCTCGTAGGATCGAGACTGAGCATGAATGGGCGGGCAATCCAGTACGACCCTTCTATTTTAGACGTGAGTACCATCCAGACTACGTCAGCACATCCTCCAGAGTTAGGACTAACCCCTACTTTGTGCAAAGAGGTGGAAGCAACTCAGGTAGAACCGTTAGGGGCCGACACACAGGCGTGGTTATTAGGGAACCTAGCGTTCCACATCAGGCACCTCCAGGTATTAGCGATTTATATGTTTTGAGTATTTGTGTTTATGTGTTTGCATTACTGTGTATATATGTTTGTTGCATTGCATAATAGAATGTCAGTATTAGGATATGGCTATAGAATAACACCTCAGATGGTGAGAACCTATAGGAAGCGATGTTAATAACACGTAACCAATAAGAGAATATACGAACATAATATACAAAAGCAATAATATAATAAACACCATATAATACATTTGTCGTGAACGTAATTCCTATATTACGTTCTAGAACCTGTGAAGGGAAAGATGATTTACTAAAAGGTAATCGATGTAGAACATTGGTACCTGCGTTTGTATATGATATGATATGGTATATGATGTGGTGATTACAGCAGTGGAAAATTTTTGAATTGAATTGAGTTATCGGAGATATGGAGAAAGAAGTGATGTGACAGAAGAATAGTCAGGAAAATGACAAAAAGTGACAGCAATATAAAAAATTTATAATGTATCCAATAACAATAAAGAATGTCGTTAATAGTCGCAGAGTGTACAACCTAGAGTAAACTTACGATTTTATGAAAATTTTTAAGATTTTTCAAGGTACAATTGTGCTCAGACATCGCATATGATATTGCATAATCACGATAGGAATGCATAAGAAAATGATTTTCAAAATATAGGTCATGCATCATATCTTTACAATGATAAAGAAAGTGCGATTTTGAGCAACTCTTTGGTGATGAGTGGTGTCATCACTCTGAGCTACAATTGTATTAACGATTTCAAACGATTTATGAAAAGTGATTTAAAAGAGCTGGCCAGCCAAAGAGTGTTTTGAAATCTTTTGTTTAGTTAGTGAACTCAGATGTGAAACTCTGCGTTGAATAATAAAAGACTCTTAATAAATAAGACTAAAATTGTAAAACAAACCCCAATAACAGAATAAAGCCATATAATGATTAATTGCAACAAGGCTAATAAAGCTAAAGGAGAATGTGAATGAGGAGTTATCGCCGGAGAGCATACACAGGTAAAATGCGATGCACTGGCAATATTTAAGGATACAGTATTTATCCTTATGATAGAATAAAGGATGAAATGACAGAGAATCATGTTAGACGAAAGAAACGTAACGAATGCATAAGGATGAAAAATGTAATGATTATTCTTATATTGAAATAAGCGACATAGCGATCGAGAGTATACCGGAAGAGAGATTAAAAGTATGAAGAATAAGAAGATGATACTATAAATGATGAACATGAAGTAATATTTAAAGGATATATAACCTTATCAATACCAGTGTTTGAAGATACATAAATAGAAAGAGGAAGGATACGGACGATGATAAGGTTCGAAGTTGGATAAATCAAAAGAGATAATGATACTAATTGACTGATATTAAGTAAAGTCACTAATATCAGCATTAAGAGTATAGATTGCGTTAATAGAATGGAGAAAAATTAAGTTATGAAACTCTCGTATAAGGAGAAAAGCACACATATAGGTATACGTGTTAGTAAATATCAAAATGATGGAAATTATAAAAGAAAGTATAGTGAAAAAACTCGGATACCCTCAAAATTTAGTAAGATGATTAGAGAAATGAAAAGTTCTAGAGGTACATTAGAAGAGTTATCAGAAAAGAGCGGTTACAGCAAAACTGTTATAAACAGAGGAAAGGCGTACAAGACACAATAAGAAAAGAGCAAGATAATACTTCATTGCTATTGAACAGATAGGAGTGAACTATATCCAAGTGACCATGATGTCATAAGGACAAGAGATGATGTTAGTACAGAGAAATCAAGTTATTTAAAAGGACAATCAGAGTCATGTTATAAGTGCTAAAGAAGCATAAGATGTATAGGACAACAAAATCGAAACTATTCCCTAATTTTGGAATTTATAAGGTTAAGTATAACTTATACATTAGGAATAGTCTGAAACACTTCAAGAAGAAGATGAGAGCCAGAGTAAAGACAAACTAAGAAATGATTGTAGTCAGTGCCAAGAGGATACCTTGAAAAGTGAGAACAATGTTGTGAAGCTATTCGAGAGTAAGAAGAAGAAGTGTAAGATACAAGAGAAAGTTGCTTATACAGTAAGGAGGAATAACGATAAAGAAAGTAAATAAGTTATTAAGGATCTACTGAATCTGTTAAAGATTAAAGGTAAAGATGAAGTTAAGCGAAGGCTAACTAACGATAAGGATTCTTGAAACAGTTAAATGATAAAGAAACATATGAGATTCTTATGAGGTCATCATGAATAGGAAACTGTGACGTAAAGGAAGAATATCGTTGACTAAAAAGTCAATAAGAGATTCGAGGCGAACCTCAAAGGAGCAACTAGAGAGAAGTGAAGAGAATAAGAATATGAGTAGTACTAGCAAACAAAGGCAACTGTACAAGCCATACGACTAAAAGTAACGTGAAATGAAACGTTTAAGACAATGGTAAAGGATGAAGGATCACGACCAACAGAACGACGTGAAAATCACGATAGCTTAAGGAAGCAAAGGAAAGAGAAATGGAGGATAGTGAAAAATGCATCAAGTTAGCTACATTAAGAGAAAGTGAATGTATTAGACATAGTGCAAGTTGAGAAAGATTGGTTAATGAGGAATGAAGTGTCAGACAATGATAGAAAGGAGTGAGAAATGACAAGAACCAGTTAAGAAAGGAAAGTGATAATTACATACGATAGTAAAGATCATAACTGCAGGTTATAATTACGAGAGAAAATATTCATAGAAATACGCATAAAGTAAGTACGTCATTAAGATGAAAATGGCACGTCGTGACCATTCACGTATAAAGGAGACGAGTAGCAACCCTATGGCTACTAAGAATGAAATGATGAAACGAGAAAACATTAGATTATGATTAGTGACAACTAGGTGGCAATGGTGTAAGGACTATGACATCAAGAATACGTCCAAGAACCATTCTATCTCGGAAAAAGATAACAGATGAGACGAAGGTACCAGTAAGAGAATTCTCAACGACGTAACGGCAAGCAACTATCAAGAGTTGAATAGACAATCGATTAGCAACAAGTATGAAGTTATAGTTGTGTATGGAAAACTAAGAGTTAAGTAAAAGGAAAAGCTGCGATCAAAACGTATTAATGGACGTCAAGGATAAGTAAGATCCCAACAAGATTTATGAAAATTCGAGGATGAATTTTTATAAGGGGGGAAGAATGTAATACCCCAATATAAGTAATTAGCTAATTGGACCACGTGTCCAGTTTGGACTCGCCCGAGAGGCGTTATCGGAAAGTTTTCCGATAAAATAAAGATAAATAAGTTTTAGTAGGTCGATTTTGGAAAAGATAATAGCGAACAATTTAATATTATATTCCAATTCTGAAGTTAGAATTGGAATTAAAAGGAAAAATGTCAAGAAAAGTCCAAAATAAGGTACAGGGACCAAAGTGGTAATTTAGCCACTTTGTGTCGAAAGCGGAAATTTTAGATTTTGACGGGAAAGTGTTAATATCGAGTTCCATATTAATTATTGGACATAAATAATACGTATAAGTCATGATAAAAGAAGTTAACAGTTTAGCTATGGACTAAATCGTACGATTGAAAAGTTTAAAAGATAAGTGATAATAAACAAAAAGAACAAGGATCAAAGTGGCACTTTAGCCAAGATATATATAAAGAGAAATATGAAAGAAGAAGAGCAGAGAGAGTTCCAGAGAGAGCGAGAGAAATTCGTTCGATATCGTCGTTTCGCCGCCGTTTCTCCGTTCGACGTCCGATTCGCGTGATTTTTGCGGAAATCTCTTCAGAATCGAGAGCCCTATCGATCCTAAACCTTGTTTCAAGGTAAATTTTGAGAAAGTTTAATTAAAAATCGATAATAAATGGCTGTTTTGAGTTTTATGGTGTATTGGTTTGAATTCGACGTTTTGGAAGTTATTATCGCATTTTAATGAAAACAACGGAACGGGTTTTGACTAGGGAAGTGTTAGAAGCACGTCGGGATGGTTGAAAACCCCGGAAATTGCATTTCCGGGGCTGTGCACGTGGTGCACGACCGTGCACCACGGGTTCACGAACGTGCACCTGAAGTGCACGAACGTGCACCAGTGAGGTGCACGAACGTGCACCAGTGAGGTGCACGAACGTGCACTTGGTTGCACGATCGTGCACTTGGTTGCACGATCGTGCACTTGGTTGCACGATCGTGCACCCACTGAAGGGCACGCCCATGCACCCCGACTCGTATCCACGTGTGTATGACGTCTATTCGATCTAGAGATTTGATGTTTCGAGTAAATTGGATTAAAAGACGAACTTTGGACTTTAAGAATCATTAATCTCGAGATTAGTTCGACGTTTTAGATAATTAATAGGGTTAATTCCTAAAAAAATCACGAACTTTACACGAAGTTTCATTTTCATCGTGACCTTTAAAAGTTGTCATTTAAAGGCACGAACTTTCAGTTTGTTTCAAATCTATCACCAAAGTAAAATTCGGCGTATTTTATCCGACTAAAAATTCATAATCCTACATAATCCAAATGAAAGATAATAAGATTTAATGTCGATTTATAATTTGCGTCTTTTATTATTGGTTTAATGAAGAATTTAGTCAACAAAAATAACTTAAATGATAGATTTGAAACAAACTGAAAGTTCGTGCCTTTAAATGACAACTTTTAAAGGTCTTGATTAAAATGAAATTTCATGTAAAGTTCGTGATTTTTTATGGAATTAACCCTAATTAATAATAATAGAAAACGTCAAGGGCGTTAAGCGATTCTCAATTATGAGAAATGGTATTCGCTAAATCGTCTATGCGACTAAAGTTATCGAATACGTAAATAAGTATAAAAATGAAACTAAACCCTAAAAACTTAGAAGTATTATACGTGTAAAAGCACGAGTTTCACGTCTAACTATTAAACGATTTATCAGACGTGTTAGCAGTGGGGTCAGTAGACGCGGACTAGCGAGAGCGTACTATCAAATCGACCACATCATTACTTGGATAGCGGTCACAGACTTGTGACGCCAGATAAGTATGGTAATCGAAACGACGCGTTAAAGAGACTTGAGACGAAACAAACTAATCTAGCATCACTTTTTAAGCACACTTTGCGTAATATAACCTAACCATGCTTAGGTAATCAGAACGACGCGTTAAAGAGACTTGAGACTGGACATACTAATCTAGAGTCACTTTTCACGCACACTTTGCGTAATATAACCTAACCATGCTTAGGAAATTGGAACGACGCGTTAGAGAGACTTGAGACACGACATCCTAATTTAACGTCACTTTTCAAGCACACTTTGCATAATATAACCTAACCATGGTTGGGTAATCGGAACGACGAGACTTGTGACGCGAGATAAGTGTGGTAATCAAAACAACGCGTTAAAGAGACTTGAGATAAAGCAGACTAATCTATTGTAACTTTTTACGCACACTTTGCGTAATATAACCTAACCATGCTTAGGTAATCGGAACGACGCGTTAAAGACATTGGAGACTGGACATAATAATCTAGCGTCACTTTTCAAGCACACTTTGCGTAACATAACCAAACCATTCTTAGGTAATAGGAACGACGCGTTAAAGAGACTTGAGACGCGACATACTTATCTATTGATCCTTTTTACGCACACTTTGCGTACTATAACCTAACCATGCTTAGGTAATCGGAACGACGCGTTAGAGAGACTTGTGACGAGACATAAGCATGGTAATCTAAACGACACGTTAAAGAGACTTGAGAAGCAGCATACTAATCTAGCGTCACTTTTCACGCAAACTTTGCGTATTATAACCTAATCATGCTTAGGTAATAGGAACGACGCATTAAAGAGCCTTGAGACGCGACATACTAATCTAGCGACACTTTTCACTCACACCTTGTGTAATATAACCTAACCATGCTTAGGTAATTGGAACGACGCGTTAAATAGACTTGTGACGCGAGATAAGTATGGTAATCAAAATGACGCGTTAAAGACACTTGAGACGGAACATACTAATCTAGCATCACTTTTTACGCACACTTTACGTAATATAACCTAACCATGCTTAGCTAATCGAAACGACGCGCTAAAGAGACTTGAGACTGGACATACTAATCTACCGTCACTTTTAACGCACACTTTACGTAATATAACCTAACCATGCTTAGGTACGAGGAATGACGCGTTAAAGAGACTTGAGACGCGACATACTAATCTATTGATCCTTTTCACGCACACTTTGCGTACTATAACCTGACCATGCTTAGGTAAAAGAAACGACGCGTTAGAGAGACTTGTGACGCGAGATAAGCATGGTAATCGAAACGACACGTTAAAGAGACTTGAGAAGCTATATACCAATCTAGCGTCACTTTTCACGCAACCTTTGCTTATTATAACCTAATCATAATTAGGTAATCGGAACGTCGCATTAAAGAGCCTTGAGACGCGACATACTAATCTAGCTTCACCTTCACGCACACCTTGCGTAATATAACCTAACCATGCTTAGGTAATAAGAACAGCGCGTTAAATAGACTTGAGATGCGACATCTGAATCTATTTTCATTTTTCACGCACACTTTGAATAATATAACCAAACCATGCTTAGGTAATCGGAACGACGTGTTAGAAAGACTTGTGATTCGACATAAGCATGGTAATCGAAACGACGCGTTAAAGAGACTCGATACGAGCCATACTAATCTAGCGTCACTTTTCACGCACACTTTGTGTAGTAACCTAACCATGCTTACGTAATCGGAACGACGGTTTAAAGAGAATTTCAACGCGGCATACTAATCTGGTGTCTCTTTTCACGCACACTTTGTGTAATATAACCTAACCTTGCTTAGGTAATCGAAACGACGCGATAAATATACTTGAGACGCGACATACTAATCTATTGTCACTTTTCACGCAGACTTTGAGTAATATAACCGAACCATGCTTAAGTAATTTGAACGACGCGTTAAAGACACTTGAGACACGACATACTAATCTACTATTGCTTTTCACGCACACTTTGCGTACTATAACCTAACCACGCTTAGATAATCGGAACGACGCGTTAGAGAGACTTGTGATGCGACCTATGCATGGTAATAGAAATGACGCGTTAAAGAGACTTGAGATGCGACGTACAAATCTAGCGTCATTTTTCACCCCAACTTTGCATAATATAACATAACCATGCTTAGGTAATCGGAACGACGCATTAACTCCTTGAGACGCTACATACTAATCTAGTGTCCCTTCTCTCGCACACCTTGTGTAATCTAACCTAACCATGCTTAGGTAATCGGAACGACGCGTTAAAGAGACTTGAGACGTTACATACTAATCTAGCGTTACTTTTCTCGCACACTTTACGTAATATAACCTAACCATTCTTGGGTAATCGGAACAATGCGTTAAAGAGACTTGAGACGCGGCATACTAATCTAGCGTCACTTTCCAGGCACGCTTTGCGTAATATAACCTAACCATGCTTAGGCAATCAGAAAAGCACGTTAAAGAGAATTGAGACGCGATAGCTTTATTTTTATGCACAATTTTCGTAATATAACCTAACCATGCTTAGCTAATCGGAAAGACGCGTTAAATAGACTTGATACGCGACATACTATTCTATTGTCAATTTTCACGCACAGTTTGCGTAATATAACCTAACCACGCTTAACTAATCGGAATGACGCGTTAAAGAGACTTTAGACGCGACATACAAATATATTGTTACTTTTCACGCACACTTTGCGTACTATGACCTAACCATGCTTAGGTAATCGGACGAGTTAGAGAAACTTGTGATGCGACATAAGCATTGCAATCGAAACAATGCGTTAAAGATACTTGAGACACAACATACTAATCTAGCGTCACTATTCACACCAACTTTGTATAATATAATCTAACCATGCTTAGGTGATCGGAACGACGCATTAAAGAGTCTTGAGATGCGACATACTAATCTAGCGTTACTTTCCAATAACACCTTGCGTAACAAAACCTAACCATGCTTAGATAATCGAAACAACGCGATAAAGAGAATTGAGACGCGACATACTAACTTTGTATAATATAATCTAACCATGCTTAAGTAATTGGAACTACGCGTTAAATAGAATTGAGACGCGAGATACTAATCTATTGTCATTTTTTGCGCACACTTTTCGTAATATAACATCACCATGCTTAGGTAATTGGAACGACGCGTTCGAGAGACTTGTGACGCGACATAATCATGGTAATCGAAACGACGCATTAAGGAGAATATATACGCGCAATATTAATCTAGCGTCACTTTTTAATATAACATAACCATGCTTAGGAAATCAGAACGAAGCGTTAGAGAGACTTGAGACGCGACATACTAATCTAGTTTAACTTTTCACGCACACTTTGCGTAATATAACCTAACCATGCTTAGAAAATCGGAACGACGCGTTAGAGAGATGTCACGACCCAAATTATTGAGCCGAGACCGGCGCTAGGGAATGGGAGTGGTAGCTCCAAAACCCGTAGCAAGCCTAAAACCATTAATAATTTTTCGCATTTAAAAGTATAATACTATATATAAAACATTTTCAGAAAACTCTTTTAAATAATATAATTATAGATATTAAAATATCATATCAGAGTTTACATTAAAATGAATCATTTGAAGTCAATTCACAAATCTGCTACTGACTCTTATTGACTACTGCAGCTCTAGGACCTCATACTTGTGCAAGTCCAACGACTTCTGGCACAATGAATATGGTTTGTATGATCCGACTTCTACTACCTGCAAACATCAGAGTGAGGGGTCAGTATTTGGGAAAATACTGAGTGAGTATGCAAATTATTAACGGTATTATTAAATTTACAACATCGCATACTCAGAATATAATTCATGGCTTTTCATTTCATAACTATCGTACTTAACCTCATCCTCCTGACATCGATAGCGAAGCCAACCGATGTATCCTATATGCCTGACATCGATAGCGAAGCCAACCGATGTATCTCATACGTCTGACATCGATAGCGAAGCCAACCGATGTATCTGATATGTCTGACATCGATAGCACAGCCAACCGATGTATTTGATTCAACTCACACAAACCAATCTAATATATCATTCAGACCATAAACATCACCACAAGGTTGATGTATCAAAGCAATCAAACATAACAAAGTCCCATACAAACAAATCATATAAATGCGATGTATTGATAACAACATTAATAATATATGAAAATAACTTTTATAATAATAATACGCGAAAGTAATTTGCCACTCACAGTGACCGCTATTCCTTATATCTGAACGTAAGCTCCAGGAGACTGGTCCGTCAATCCTCGTCGAGCTTCTTGATTCGTCATACTTGTAGCTCGATAATCCGTCACATCTATCATAGGATTCTATCATTAAAAATATGCTTAGATTCCTATTCTAGCAATCATTCTAACCACCAAACATGACCAAAAGCGCAAAACGTAAGCCGTCGCGTTCTAAACGTATCTTTCTTGATATCTATTACCAAATCTCATTCTTACACTTGGTTAATACCATTAGTGGTGTTCAACTAATCAATTAAGCCTTGCTTAATATGCTTATTCCAAAAGCCTAGCTCAAAACGTCAAGATCCATGTCCATTTCATGCTATCGGAAGCTATTTTCCGCTCCCGGAGGTCCCCCGGAGGTCACGATCGAAGTAGGGCACGTCGTGCTAGCTTGGCACGTCGTGCCCCTCATTTTTCATGAAGGGCACGTCGTGCCCTTCCTTGTGCACGTCGTGCACCCCTGGTGGTGCACGTCGTGCACCTCTGGTGGTGCACGTCGTGCACTCTTGTGGCGCACGTCGTGCCCAATTCGGGTACGACGTTTTTGATGCTTTCGGACCGTTTCCGAAGCCCCAAAACACTCATAATCCCTTCTAATATATACCCAATCCATCTAGACTCAAAATTCATTAAGAATCCATTCAAAAATGATGAAAAACGACATGTTTTCGACATTTCGAAACGAAACTCTTACCTTGATTTGAGGCTGCAAAATGATAGAGGATCTTTTCCTCGTTCCGTGGCCGCGAGAATCGCTCAATTCCGAGTCCGAACGAAGGAGTTATGTCGATTTTAAGTTTGATCGCGTTACGAAACTATGTCGCACGTCGTGAGACATAGTCGCACGTCGTGCGACACCCCTAAACAGGTCCAAACATCATCTCGACATGCTCCCGACATCCCTAACTCATTCCGACATGTTTCTACATCAATATAACACAATATTCAACTCAATAATCATCAAAAACGTCAAAAACTACATGATTACGATAGATTCGATCCGACCGAATCAAAACAGCCCTTAACTAGGGGATTTCAGAAATAATAACCTCAATTTTACCTTAGTTTGATGCCCGTAGTTGATAGAGAATCAAATTCCGAACGAATCGATATAAAGAACTTGCGATTTGGACGAGAAACGGCGAAACCGCGGTGAATCGAACGATCGTCACTTTTCTTTCTTTCTTTCTCTTTTCTGTATCCTTCTTGAATCATCTGATTCATTTGTTTCTTTATTATTTAGATTGGCTAATTAGCCACTTTAGTCCTTCATTTCTTTAACCTAAACCATTTCTCTTTTAAACTTTCTAATTTAACCTAACGGTTAAATTACCCTTTTTAACTCAATTCCGTACGTTTCATTTACATCCAAATAAATAATACTATCCCAAAATTATTATTTCCGTCAATAGTCTTTTAACTACTATACCCCAGGCTTAATTGGCTAATTTACACTTTAGCCCTTGAAACTTTTCAAAAGTTACAATTTAGCCCAAACGCATCCGCGTCCAAATTTTAAAAGGTCTCCGATTGACCCGAAACTTTTACCACGTATACTATAAAACATTTCGCGGATCTTGGCGAAATGATTTCCATTTTAAGTCGTAGTGGCTAAATTACCACTTTAGTCCCTGTACCTTATTTCGAGCTTTTCTTGACATTTTTCCTTCTAATTCCAATTCTAACTTTAGAATTGAAATATAGTATTAAGTTTCTCGAAAATTATTTCCAATATCGCCACCCTGGCGAAACAGGACTGGACACGTAGTCCAATTAAATGCTTCAATATTTTGGGGTATTACAAGAGACTTGAGACGCGACATACTAATCAAACGTCACTTTTCACTCAGACTTTGCATAATATAACATAACCATGCTTAGGTAATCGGAACGATGCGTTAAAGAGACTTGAGACGCGACATACTAATCTAGCGTTACCTTTCTCGAAAACTTTGCGTACTATAACCTAACCATTCAAGGGTAATCGGAACGACGCGTTAAAGAGACTGGAGACGCAACATAATAATCTAGCGTCACTTTTCACGCACTCTTTGCGTAATATAACCTAACCATGCTTAGATAATCAGAACAACGCGTTAGAGAGGCTTAAGACACGACATACTAATCTAGCGTCACTTTTCACGCACACTTTTCATAATATAACCTAACCATGCTTAGGAAATCGGAACGACGCGTTAGAGAGGCTTGAGACGAGACATACTAATCTAACGTAACTTGTCACCCACACTTTGCGTAATATAACCAAACCATGCTTAGGTAATCAGAACGACGCGTTAAAGAGATTTGTGACGCGAGATAAGTATGGTAATCAAAATGACTCGAGATAAGTATGGTAATCGAAATGACGCGTTAAAGAGACTTGAGAGGAAACATAATCTAGCGTCATGTTTTACGCACACTTTGCGTAATATAACCTAACCATGCTTAGGTAATCGGAATAAAGAGTTAAATAGACTTAACACTGGACGTACTAATCTAGGGTCACTTTTCACGCACACTTTGCGTAATATAACCTAACCATTCTTAGGTAATAGGAACGACGCGTTAAAGAGACTTGAAACACGACATACTAATCTATTGATCCTTTTCAAGCACACTTTGCGTACTATAACCTAAACATGCTTAGGTAATAGAAACGATGCGTTAGAGAGACTTGTGACGCGACATAAGCATGGTAATCGAAACGACGCGTTAAAGAGACTTGAGAATCGACATACTAATCTAGCATCACTTTTCACGCAAACTTTGCGTATTATAACCTAATCATGCTTAGGTAATCGAAGCGACGCGTTAGAAAGACTTGAGACGCGACATACTAATCTACCGTTACTTTTTACGCACACTTTGCGTAATGTAACCTAACCATGCTTAGGAAATCAGAACGACGCGTACTAATCTAGCGTCACTTTTTACGCACACTTTGCGTAATATAACCTAACCATGCATAGGAAATCGGAACAACGCGTTAGAGAGACTTGAGACGCGATATAGTAATCTACCGTCACTTTTCACGCACACTCTGTGTAATATAACCTAACCATTATTAGGTAATCGGAACGACGCGTTAAAGAGACTTGTGACGCGAGATAAGCATGGTAATAGAAACGACGCGTTAAAGAGACTTGAGACAAAACATACTAATATAGCGTGACTTTTCACGCAGACTTTACATAATATAATCTGTAATCGGAACGACGCGTTAGATAAAATTAAGACGCGCCATGCTAATCTAGCATCAATTTTTACGCACACTTTGCTTAATTTAACCTAATCATGCTAAGGTAATCGGAACGACGCATTAAATATACTTGAGACGCGACATACTAATCTAGCGTAACTTTTCATGCATACTTCGCGTAATATAATCTAACCATGGTTGTTAGGTAATCGGAACAACTCGTTAATGAGAATTGAGACACGACATACTAATCTAGCGTCACTTTTTACGCACACTTCGTGGAATATAACCTAACCATGCTTAGGTAATCGGAACGAGGCGTTAAATATACTTGATACACGACATACTAATCTAGCGTTACTTTTTAGGCACACTTTGCTGAATATAACCTAAACATGAATAGGTAATTGGAATGACGCGCTAAAGAGACTTGTGACACGACATACTTATATAGCGTCCCTTTTCTCGCACACTTTGCATAATATAACCTAACCATGCATAGGTAATAGGAAACACGCGTTAAAGAGACTTGTGATGCGACATACTACTAATCTAGCGTCACTTATAACACACTCTTTGCGTAATATAACCTAACCATGCTTGGGTAATCGGAACGACGTGATAAAAAAGACTTGTGACGCGACATACTTATACAGCGTCACAGTTCACGCACACTTTACGTAATTTAACCTAACCACTGTTAGGTTAGAATGACGCGTTAAAAAGACTTGCGACGCGTCATACTAATCTAACGTCACTTTTAACACACACTTTGCGTCATATAACCAAACCATGCTTAGGTAATCGGAACGACACGTTAAAGAGACTTTAGACGCGACATGTTAATAATCTAGCATCACTTTCCATGCAAACTTTGCGTAATATAACCTAACCACGCTTAGGTAATCGGAACAACGCGTTAAGGAGACTTGTGACGCGACATACTACTAATCTAGCGTCACTGTAATATGCATACTTTGCGTTATATAACCTAATCATGCCTAGGTAATCAGAACGACTTGTTAAAGAGACTTGTGACGCGACATAGTAATCTAGGGTCACTTTTCACGCAAACTTTGCGTAATATAACCTAACCATGCATAGGTGATTGGAACGGCGCGATAAAGAGACTTGTGACGCGACATAATAATCTAGCGTCACTTTTAACGCACAGTTTGCGTAATATATCCTAACCATTCTTAGGTAATCGGAACAACGCGTTAAAGCGACTTGTGACGCGACATACTTATATAGCGTCCCTTTTCACGCACACTTTGCGTAATATAACCAAATCATTGTTACGTAATCAGAACGACGCGTTAAAGAGACTTGTGGCGCGACATACTAATCTAGCCACAATTTTAAGGCACACTTTGCGTAATATAACCGAACCATGCTTAGGTAATCGGAACGACGACGCGTTAAAGAGACTTGTGACGCGACATAATAATCTAGCTTCACTTTTAAGGCACACTTTGCGTAATATAATCTGACCATGCTTACGTAATCGGAACGATAAGTTAAAGAGACTTGTGACGCGACATACTATTCTAGCATAACTTTTAATGCACACTTTGCGCAATATAACCTAACCATTGTTAGATAATCGGAACGACGCGTTAAAAAGACTTGTGACACGACATACTTATCTAGCATCACTTTTCACGCACACTTTTGCGTAATATAACCTAACCATACTTAGGTAATCAGAATGACGCGTTAAAGAGACTTGTGATGCGGCATACTAATCTAGCGTCACTTTTCATGCACACTTTGCGTTACATAAACTAACCATGCTTAGGTTATCGGAATGTCGCGCTAAAGAGACTTGTGACGCGACATACCACTATTCTAGCGTCACTTTTAACGCCGACTTTGCGTAATATAACCTAACCATGCTTAGGTAATCGACATGTCGCATAAAAGAGACTTGAGACGCAACATACTAATCTAGCGTCACTTATAATGCACACTTGGTGTTATATAATCTAACCATGCATAGGTAATCGGAACGACTCGTTAAAGAGACTTGTGACGCGACATACTAATCTAGCATCACTTTCACCGCACACTTTGTGTAATATAATCTAACCATGCTTAGGTAATCGGAACGACACGTTAAAAAAACTTGTGACGTGACATACTACTAATCTAGCGTCACTTTTAACGCACACTTTGCGTTATATAATCTAACCATCCTTAGGTAATCGGAACAACGCGTTAAAAAGACTTGTGAAGCGGCATACTAATCTAGTGTCACTTTTCACGCTCACTTTGCGTAAAATATAACATAACCATGCTTAGGTAATTAGAACGACGCATTTAAGAGAATGGTGACTCGACATACTAATCTTGCATCACTTTTCACGCACACTATGCGAAACATAATCTAAACATGCTTAGGTAATCAGAACGACGCGTTACAGAGACTTGTAACGCGACAGACTACTAATCTAGCGTCGCTATTAACACACACTTGAGACGCGAAATACTAATCTAGCGTCACTTTTCATGCCAACTTTGCATAATATAACCTAACCATGCTTAGGGAATCGGAATGACGCATTAAAGAGCCTTGAGACGCGACATACTAATCTAGCGTCACTTTTCACGCACACCTTGGGTAATATAACTTAACCATGCTTAGGTAATCGGAACGACGCGTTAAAGAGACTTGAGACGTGAAATACAAATCTAGCGTTACTTTTCTCGCACACTTCGCGTAAACCTAACCATTCTTGGGTAATCGGAACGACGCGTTAAAGAGAGTTAAGATACGATATACTAATCTAGCGTCATTTTTCACGCACTCTTTGCGTAATATAACCTAACCATGGTAAGGTAATCGGAACGACGCGTTTAAGAGTCTTGAGACGCGACATACTAATCTAGCGTCACTTTTCACCCACACTTTGCGTAATATAACATAACCATGCTTAGGTAATAGGAACAACGCGTTAAATACACTTGAGACGCGACATACTAACCTAGCGACAGTTTTCATGCACACATTGCTCAATATAACCTAACCATGCTTAGGTAATCAGAATGACGCGTTAAAGTGACTTGAGACGCGACAAACTAATCTAGCGTCACTTTTCACGCACAATTTGCGTAAAATAACCTAACCATGCTTAGATAATCGTGACGACGCGTTAAAGGGACTTAAGACGCGACATACTAATCTATTGTCACTTTTCAAGCGCACTTTGCGTAATATAACCTAACAATGCTTAGGTAATCAGAACGACATGTTAGAGAGACTTGTAACGTAACATAAGCATGGTAATCGAAACGACGCGTTAAAGAGACTTGAGACCGACAAACTAATCTAGCGACACTTTTAACGCGCACTTGGTGTAATATAACATATCCATGCTTAGGTAATCGGAACGACGAGTTAAAGAGACTTGAGGCACGACATACTAATTTATTGTCACTTTTCACGCACACTTTGCTTAGGTAATCAAAACGATGCGTTAGAGACACTTGTTAAGCGACATAAGCATGGTAGTCGAAACGACGCGTTAAAGAGACTTGAAACGAGCTATACTAATCTAGAGTCACTTCTTACGAACACTTAGCGTAATATACCCTAACCATGCTTAAATAATCGGAACAACGCGTTAAAGAGAATTGAGACGCGACACACTAATCTAGCGTGACACTATTCATGCACTCTTTGCGTAATATAACCTAACCATGCTTAGGTAATCGGAACGACGCGTTAAAGAGGCTTGAGACGCGACATACTAATCTATTTTCACTTTTCACTCACACTTTGCACAATATAACCTAACCATGCTTAAATAATCGGAACAACGCGTTAAAGAGACTTGAGACGCGACATACTAATCTAGCGTCACTATTCGCGCACTCTTTGCGTAATATAACCTAACCATGCTTAGGTAATCGGAACAACGCGTTAAAGAGACTTGAGACGCGACATACTAATCTAGCGTCACTTTTCACGCACACTTTGCGTATTATAACCTAACCATGCTTAGGTAATCGGAACGACGCGTTAAAGAGACTTGAGACGCGACATACAAATCTATTAATCCTTTTCACGCACTTTTTGCGTACTATAACCTAACCATGCTTAGGTAATCGGAACGACGAGTTAAAAGAGACTTGAGACGTGACATAGTAATCTAGCGTCACTTTTCACGCACATTTGCGTAAAATAAACTAACCATGCTTAGATAGTCGTAACGACGCGTTAAAGAGACTTGAGATGCAACATACTAATCTAGAGTCACTTTTCACGCACACTTTGTATAAAATAACCTAACCATACTTAGGTAGTCGGAACGACGCGTTAAAGAGATTTATGACGCGACATATTAATCTAGTGTCATTTTTCACGCACACTTTGTGTAAAATAACCTAACTTTGCTTAGGTAATGGGAACGACGCGTTAAAGAGACTGGAGACTCGACATACTAATCTATTTTCAGTTTTGACGCACCCTTTGTGTAATATAACCTAACCATGCTTAAGTATTCGGAACAACGCATTAAAGAGACTTGAGACGCGACATCCTAATCTAGTGTCACTATTCACGCACTCTTTCATAATACAGCCTAACCATGCTTAGGTAATCGGAACGACGCGTTAAAGAGACTTGAGACGCAACATACTAATTTATTATCGGAACGACGCATTAGAGAGACTTGTGACTCGACATAAGCATGGTAATCGAAACGACGACGTTAAAGAGACTTGAGATGCGACATGCTAATCTAGCGTCACTTTTCGCACACTTTACGTAATATAACCTAACCATGCTTAGGTACGAGGAATGACGCGTTAAAGAGACTTGAGACGCGACATACTAATCTATTGATCCTTTTCACGCACACTTTGCGTACTATAACCTGACCATGCTTAGGTAAAAGAAACAACGCGTTAGAGAGACTTGTGACGCGAGATAAGCATGGTAATCGAAACGACACGTTAAAGAGACTTGAGAAGCTATATACCAATCTAGCGTCACTTTTCACGCAACCTTTGCTTATTATAACCTAATCATAATTAGGTAATCGGAACGTCGCATTAAAGAGCCTTGAGACGCGACATACTAATCTAGCTTCACCTTCACGCACACCTTGCGTAATATAACCTAACCATGCTTAGGTAATAAGAACAACGCGTTAAATAGACTTGAGATGCGACATCTGAATCTATTTTCATTTTTCACGCACACTTTGAATAATATAACCAAACCATGCTTAGGTAATCGGAACGACGTGTTAGAAAGACTTGTGATTCGACATAAGCATGGTAATCGAAACGACGCGTTAAAGAGACTCGAGACGAGCCATACTAATCTAGCGTCACTTTTCACGCACACTTTGTGTAGTAACCTAACCATGCTTACGTAATCGGAACGACGGTTTAAAGAGAATTTCAACGCGGCATACTAATCTGGTGTCTCTTTTCACGCACACTTTGCGTAATATAACCTAACCTTGCTTAGGTAATCGAAACAACGCGATAAATATACCTGAGACGCGACATACTAATCTATTGTCACTTTTCACGCAGACTTTGAGTAATATAACCGAACCATGCTTAAGTAATTTGAACGACGCGTTAAAGACACTTGAGACACGACATACTAATCTACTATTGCTTTTCACGCACACTTTGCGTACTATAACCTAACCACGCTTAGGTAATCGGAACGACGCGTTAGAGAGACTTATGATGCGACCTATGCATGGTAATAGAAATGACGCGTTAAAGAGACTTGAGATGCGACGTACAAATCTAGCGTCATTTTTCACCCCAACTTTGCATAATATAACTTAACCATGCTTAGGTAATCGGAACGACGCATTAACTCCTTGAGACGCTACATACTAATCTAGTGTCCCTTCTCTCGCACACCTTGTGTAATCTAACCTAACCATGCTTAGGTAATCGGAACGACGCGTTAAAGAGACTTGAGACGTTACATACTAATCTAGCGTTACTTTTCTCGCACACTTTACGTAATATAACCTAACCATTCTTGGGTAATCGGAACAATGCGTTAAAGAGACTTGAGACGCGACATACTAATCTAGCATGACTTTTCACGCACTCTTTGCATAATATAACCTAAACAAGATTAGGTAATCAGAACTACGCATTAAAGAGCCTTGAGACGCGGCATACTAGCGTCACTTTCCAGGCACGCTTTGCGTAATATAACCTAACCATGCTTAGGCAATCAGAAAAGCACGTTAAAGAGAATTGAGACGCGATAGCTTTATTTTTACGCACAATTTTCGTAATATAACCTAACCATGCTTAGCTAATCGGAAAGACGCGTTAAATAGACTTGATACGCGACATACTATTCTATTGTCAATTTTCACGCACAGTTTGCGTAATATAACCTAACCACGCTTAACTAATCGGAATGACGCGTTAAAGAGACTTTAGACGCGACATACAAATATATTGTTACTTTTCACGCACACTTTGCGTACTATGACCTAACCATGCTTAGGTAATCGGACGAGTTAGAGAAACTTGTGATGCGACATAAGCATTGTAATCGAAACAATGCGTTAAAGATACTTGAGACACGACATACTAATCTAGCGTCACTATTCACACCAACTTTGTATAATATAATCTAACCATGCTTAGGTGATCGGAACGACGCATTAAAGAGTCTTGAGATGCGACATACTAATCTAGCGTTACTTTCCAATAACACCTTGCGTAACAAAACCTAACCATGCTTAGATAATAGAAACAACGCGATAAAGAGAATTGAGACGCGACATACTAACTTTGTATAATATAATCTAACCATGCTTAAGTAATTGGAACTACGCGTTAAATAGAATTGAGACGCGAGATACTAATCTATTGTCATTTTTTGCGCACACTTTTCGTAATATAACCTCACCATGCTTAGGTAATTGGAACGACGCGTTCGAGAGACTTGTGACGCGACATAATCATGGTAATCGAAACGACGCATTAAGGAGAATATATACGCGCAATATTAATCTAGCGTCACTTTTTAATATAACATAACCATGCTTAGGAAATCAGAACGAAGCGTTAGAGAGACTTGAGACGCGACATACTAATCTAGTTTAACTTTTCACGCACACTTTGCGTAATATAACCTAACCATGCTTAGAAAATCGGAACGACGCGTTAGAGAGACTTGAGACGCGACATACTAATCAAACGTCACTTTTCACGCAGACTTTGCATAATATAACATAACCATGCTTAGGTAATCGGAACGATGCGTTAAAGAGACTTGAGATGCGACATACTAATCTAGCGTTACCTTTCTCGAAAACTTTGCGTACTATAACCTAATCATTCAAGGGTAATCGGAACGACGCGTTAAAGAGACTGGAGACGCAACATAATAATCTAGCGTCACTTTTCACGCACTCTTTGCGTAATATAACCTAACCATGCTTAGATAATCAGAACAACGCGTTAGAGAGGCTTGAGACACGACATACTAATCTAGCGTCACTTTTCACGCACACTTTTCATAATATAACCTAACCATGCTTAGGAAATCGAAACGACGCGTTAGAGAGGCTTGAGACGAGACATACTAATCTAACGTAACTTGTCACCCACACTTTGCGTAATATAACCAAACCATGCTTAGGTAATCAGAACGACGCGTTAAAGAGATTTGTGACGCGAGATAAGTATGGTAATCAAAATGACTCGAGATAAGTATGGTAATCGAAATGACGCGTTAAAGAGACTTGACAGGAAACATAATCTAGCGTCATGTTTTACGCACACTTTGCGTAATATAACCTAACCATGCTTAGGTAATCGGAATAAAGAGTTAAATAGACTTAACACTGGACGTACTAATCTAGGGTCACTTTTCACGCACACTTTGCGTAATATAACCTAACCATTCTTAGGTAATAGGAACGACGCGTTAAAGAGACTTGAAACACGACATACTAATCTATTGATCCTTTTCAAGCACACTTTGCGTACTATAACCTAAACATGCTTAGGTAATAGAAACGATGCGTTAGAGAGACTTGTGACGCGACATAAGCATGGTAATCGAAACGACGCGTTAAAGAGACTTGAGAATCGACATACTAATCTAGCATCACTTTTCACGCAAACTTTGCGTATTATAACCTAATCATGCTTAGGTAATCGAAGCGACGCGTTAGAAAGACTTGAGACGCGACATACTAATCTACCGTCACTTTTTACGCACACTTTGCGTAATGTAACCTAACCATGCTTAGGAAATCAGAACGACGCGTACTAATCTAGCGTCACTTTTTACGCACACTTTGCGTAATATAACCTAACCATGCATAGGAAATCGGAACAACGCGTTAGAGAGACTTGAGACGCGATATAGTAATCTACCGTCACTTTTCACGCACACTCTGCGTAATATAGCCTAACCATTATTAGGTAATCAGAACGACGCGTTAAAGAGACTTGTGACGCGAGATAAGCATGGTAATAGAAACGACGCGTTAAAGAGACTTGAGACAAAACATACTAATATAGCGTGACTTTTCACGCAGACTTTACATAATATAATCTGTAATCGGAACGACGCGTTAGATAAACTTAAGACGCGCCATGCTAATCTAGCATCACTTTTTACGCACACTTTGCTTAATTTAACCTAATCATGCTAAGGTAATCGGAACGACGCGTTAAATATACTTGAGACGCGACATACTAATCTAGCGTAACTTTTCATGCATACTTCGTGTAATATAATCTAACCATGGTTGTTAGGTAATCGGAACAACTCGTTAATGAGAATTGAGACGCGACATACTAATCTAGCGTCACTTTTTACGCACACTTCGTGGAATATAACCTAACCATGCTTAGGTAATCGGAACGAGGCGTTAAATATACTTGATACGCGACATACTAATCTAGCGTTACTTTTTAGGCACACTTTGGTGAATATAACCTAAACATGAATAGGTAATTGGAATGACGCGCTAAAGAGACTTGTGACACGACATACTTATATAGCGTCCCTTTTCTCGCACACTTTGCATAATATAACCTAACCATGCATATGTAATCGGAAACACGCGTTAAAGAGACTTGTGATGCGACATACTACTAATCTAGCGTCACTTATAACACACTCTTTGCGTAATATAACCTAACCATGCTTGGGTAATCGGAACGACGTGTTAAAAAAGACTTGTGACGCGACATACTTATACAGCGTCACAGTTCACGCACACTTTACGTAATTTAACCTAACCACTGTTAGGTTAGAATGACGCGTTAAAAAGACTTGCGACGCGTCATACTAATCTAACGTCACTTTTAACACACACTTTGCGTCATATAACCAAACCATGCTTAGGTAATCGGAACGACACGTTAAAGAGACTTTAGACGCGACATGTTAATAATCTAGCATCACTTTCCATGCAAACTTTGCGTAATATAACCTAACCACGCTTAGGTAATCGGAACAACGCGTTAAGGAGACTTGTGACGCGACATACTACTAATCTAGCGTCACTGTAATATGCATACTTTGCGTTATATAACCTAATCATGCCTAGGTAATCGGAACGACTTGTTAAAGAGACTTGTGACGCGACATAGTAATCTAGGGTCACTTTTCACGCAAACTTTGCGTAATATAACCTAACCATGCATAGGTGATTGGAACGGCGCGATAAAGAGACTTGTGACGCGACATAATAATCTAGCGTCACTTTTAACGCACAGTTTGCGTAATATATCCTAACCATTCTTAGGTAATCGGAACAACGCGTTAAAGCGACTTGTGACGCGACATACTTATATAGCGTCCCTTTTCACGCACACTTTGCGTAATATAACCAAATCATTGTTACGTAATCAGAACGACGCGTTAAAGAGACTTGTGGCGCGACATACTAATCTAGCCACAATTTTAAGGCACACTTTGCGTAATATAACCGAACCATGCTTAGGTAATCGGAACGACGACGCGTTAAAGAGACTTGTGATGCGACATAATAATCTAGCTTCACTTTTAAGGCACACTTTGCGTAATATAATCTGACCATGCTTACGTAATCGGAACGATAAGTTAAAGAGACTTGAGACGCGACATACTATTCTAGCGTCACTTTTCACGCACACTTTGCGTAATACAACCTAACCATGCTTAGGTAATCGGAACGACGCGTTAAAGAGACTTGAGACGCGACATACAAATCTATTAATCCTTTTTACGCACTTTTTGCGTACTATAACCTAACCATGCTTAGGTAATCGGAACGACGAGTTAAAAGACTTGAGACGCGACATAGTAATCTAGCGTCACTTTTCACGCACAATTTGCGTAAAATAAACTAACCATGCTTAGATAGTCGTAACGACGCGTTAAAGAGACTTGAGATGCAACATACTAATCTAGAGTCACTTTTCACGCACACTTTGTGTAAAATAACCTAACCATACTTAGGTAATCGGAACGAAGCGTTGAAGAGATTTATGACGCGACATATTAATCTAGTGTCATTTTTCACGCACACTTTGTGTAAAATAACCTAACTTTGGTTAAGTAATGGGAACGACGCGTTAAAGAGACTTGAGACTCGACATACTAATCTATTTTCAGTTTTGACGCACCCTTTGCGTAATATAACCTAACCATGCTTAAGTATTCGGAACAACGCGTTAAAGAGACTTGAGACGCGACATCCTAATCTAGTGTCACTATTCACACACTCTTTCATAATACAGCCTAACCATGCTTAGGTAATCGGAACGACGCGTTAAAGAGACTTGAGACGCAACATACTAATTTATTATCGGAACGGCGCGTTAGAGAGACTTGTGATGCGACATAAGCATGGTAATCGAAACGACGCGTTAAATAGACTTGAGAAGCGCCATACTAATCTAGCGTCACTTTTTACGTAAACTTTGCTTAAATATAACCTAACCATGCTTAGCTAATCGGAACGACGCGTTAAAGAGACTTGAGACGCGACATACTAATCTAGCGTCACTTTTCACGCACACTTTGCGTAATATAACCTAACCATGCTTAGGTAATCGGAACGACGCGTTAAAGAGACTTGAGACGCGACATACAAATCTATTAATCCTTTTCACGCTCTTTTTGCGTACTATAACCTAACCATGCTTAGGTAATCGGAACGACGAGTTAAAAGAGACTTGAGACGCGACATAGTAATCTAGCGTCACTGTTCACGCACAATTTGCGTAAAATAAACTAACCATGCTTAGATAGTCGTAACGACGCGTTAAAGAGACTTGAGATGCAACATACTAATCTAGAGTCACTTTTCACGCACACTTTGTGTAAAATAACCTAACCATACTTAGGTAATCGGAACGACGCGTTAAAGAGATTTATGACGCGACATATTAATCTAGTGTCATTTTTCACGCACACTTTGTGTAAAATAACCTAACTTTGATTAAGTAATGGGAACGACGCGTTAAAGAGACTTGAGACTCGACATACTAATCTATTTTCAGTTTTGACGCACCCTTTGCGTAATATAACCTAACCATGCTTAAGTATTCGGAACAACGCGTTAAAGAGACTTGAGACGCGACATCCTAATCTAGTGTCACTATTCACACACTCTTTCATAATACAGCCTAACCATGCTTAGGTAATCGGAACGACGCGTTAAAGAGACTTGAGACGCAACATACTAATTTATTATCGGAACGACGCGTTAGAGAGACTTGTGACTCGACATAAGCATGGTAATCGAAACGACGCGTTAAATAGACTTGAGAAGCGCCATACTAATCTAGCATCACTTTTTACGTAAACTTTGCTTAAATATAACCTAACCATGCTTAGCTAGATTAGTATGGCGCGTCATAAGTCTCTTTAACGCGTCTTTTCGATTACCATGCTTATGTCACGTCACAAGTCTCTCTAACAGTGTCGTTCTGATTACCTAAGCATGGTTGAGTTATATTACGTAAAGTGTGCGTGAAAAGTGACGTTAGACTAGTATGTCGCGTCACAAGTTTCTCTAACGCATCGTCCGGATTACCTAAGCATCATTAGGCTATATTACGCAAAGTGTGCGTGAAAAGTGATGCTAAATTAGTATTTCGCGTCTCAAGTCTCTTTAATGCGTCGTTCCGATTACCTAACCATGGTTAGGTTATATTACGCAAAGGGTCTCAAGTGTTTTTAACGCGTCGTTTTGATTACCATGCTTATGTCGCGTCTCAAGACTCTTTAACTCGTCGTTCCGATTACCAAAGCATGGTTAGGTTATATTACATAAAGACTGTGTGAAATGTTACTCCAGATTAGTATATCGCGTCACAAGTCTCGTTCCGATTACCTAAGCATGGTAAGGTTATATTACGCAAAGTGTGCGTAAAAAGTGACGCTAAATTAGTATGTCGCGTCTCAAGTCCTTTTAACGCGTTGTTTTGATTACCTAAGCATGGTTAGATTATATTACGCAAAGTGTGCGTGAAAAGTGACACTAGATTAGTATCGTGTCAAGTCCCTTTAACGCGTGTTCCGATTACCTAAGCATGGTTAGGTTATATTACGCAGAGTGTGCGTGAAAAGTGACGCTATATTAGTATGTCGTGTCTCAAGTCTCTTTAACGCGTCGTTCCGATTACCAAAGCATGGCTATGTTATATTATGCCAAGTGCGCGTTAAAAGTGTCACTAGATTAGTATGTCGTGTCACAAGTCTCTTTAACGCGTTGTTACGATTACTTAAGCATAATTAGGTTATATTACGCTAAGTGTGCGTAAAAAATGAGGCTAGATTAGTATGACACGTCTCAAGTCTCTTTAACGCGTTGTTTCGATTACCATGCTTATGTCATGTTACAAGTCTCTCAAACACGTCGTTCCAATTACCTAAGAATGTTGGGGTTATATTACGCATATTTTTTGTAAGAAGTTACAATAGATTAGTATGTCGCGTCTCAAGACTCTTTAACTTGTCGCTCCGATTACCTAAGCATGGTTAAGTTATATTATGCAAAGTGTGCGTGAATAGTGACGCTATATTAGTATGTCGCGTCTCAAGTCTCTTTAACTCGTCGTTTCGATTACCAAACCATGGTTAGGTTATATTACGCAAAGTCTGCGTAAAAAGTGACGCTAGATTAGTATGATAAGTCTCAAGTCTCTATAACGCGTGGTTTCGATTACCATGCTTATGTCGCGTCACAAGTCTCTCTAACGCGTCGTGCCGATTACCTAAGCATGGTTGAGCTATATTAGGCAAAGTGTGCGTGACAAGTGACATTAGATTAGTATGTCGCGTCTCAAGTCTCTTTAATACGTCGTTCCGATTACCTAAGCATGGTTAAATAACCTAGCATGCTTATGTAATCAGAACGACGCGTTAGAGAAACTTGTGATGCGACAATGGTAATCGAAACAAAGCGTTAAAGAGACTTGAAACGTGCCATACTAATCTGGCGTCACTTTTTACGCACGCTTTGCGTATTATGACCTAACTATGCTTAAGTAATCAGAACGACGCGTTAGAGAAACTTGTGACGCGACAATGGTAATCGAAACGACGCGTTTAAGAGACTTGAAATGTGTCATGCTAATCTACCGTCACTTTTTACCCACGCTTTGCGTATTATAACCTAACTATGCTTAGGTAATCGGAACAACGCGTTAAAGAGACTTGAGACGCGACATACTGTTCTAGCGTCACTTTTCAGGCACATTTTGCGTAATATAACATGACCATGCTTTTGTAATCAGAACACGCGTTAAAGAGACTTGAGACTTGTAACGTGACATAAGCATTGTTCTCGAAACGATGCATTGAAGAGACTTGAGACGCGCCATACTAATCTAGCATCACGTTTTACACAGACTTTGCATAATATAACCTAACCATGCTTAGGAAATCGGAACGATGCGTTAAAGAGACTTGAGTAGGACATACTAATCTAGAGCCAGTTTTCACGCACACTTTGCATAATATAACCTAACCAGGCTTAGCTAATCGGAACGACGCGTTAAAGAGACTTAAGACACGACATACATTAACTTGCATCACTTTTCACGCACACTTTGCGTAAAATGGTTAGCATGCTTATGTAATCATAACGACGCGATAGAGAAACTTGTGACGCGATAATGGTAATCGAAACGACGCGTTAAAGAGACTTGAAACGTGCCATACTAATCTAGCGTCACTTTTTACGCATGCTTTGCGTATTATAACCTAACTATGCTTAGGTAATCATAACGACGCGTTAGAGAAACTTGTGACGCGACAATGGAAATCGAAACGACTCGTTAAAGAGACTTGAAACGTGCCATGCTAATCTACCATCACTTTTTACCCACGCTTTGCGTATTATAACCTAACTATGCTTAGGTAATCGAAACAACGCGTTAAAGAGACTTGAGACGCGACATACTATTCTAGCGTCACTTTTCAGGCACATTTTGCGTAATATAACATGACCATGCTTTGGTAATCGAAACACGCGTTAAAGAGACTTGTAACGTGACATAAGCATGGTAATCGAAACGATGCATTGAAAAGACTTGAGATGCGCCATACTAATCTAGCATCACTCTTTACGCATACTTTGTGTAATATAAATTAACCATGCTTAGGTAATCATAACAACGCGTTAGAGACACTTGTTACGCGACATACTAATCTAGCGACACTTTTAATGCGCACTTGGCGTACTAAAACATAACCATGCTTTGGCAATCGGAACGACGCGGTAAAGGGACTTGAGACGCGGCATACTAATCTAGCGTCACTTTTCACGTACACTTTGCAAAAAATAACCTAACCATGCTTAGGTAATCGAAATGACGAGTTATAGAGACTTCAGACACGACATACTAATCTATGGACACTTTTCACGCATACTTTGCGTAATATAACCTAACCATGCTTAGGGAATCAGAACAACGCGTTAGAGACACTTGTGACGCGACATAAGCATGGTAATCGAAGCGACACGTTAAAGAAACTTGAAACGCGCCATACTAATCTAGCGTCACTTTTTACGCACGCTTTGCATAATATATCCTGACTATGCTTAGGGAATCGGAACGACACGTTAAAGAGACTTGAGACGCGACATACTAATCTACCGTCACTTTTCACGCACAGTTTGCGTAATATAACCTAACCATGTTTAGGTAATCAGAACGACGCATTAAAGAGACTTGAAACTCGACATACCAACCTAGCAACAGTGTTCACGCACACATTGCGTAATATAACCTAACCATGCTTAGGTAATCGGAACGACGCGTTAGAGAGACTTGTGACGCGACATAAGAGTGGTAATCGAAACGACGCGTTAAAGAGACTTGAGACACGACATACAAATCTATTGTCGCTTATCATGCACAATTTAAGTAATATAACCTAACCATGCTTAGGTAATCGGAACGAAGCATTGAAGAGACTTAAGACGCGACATACTAATCTAGCGTCACTTTTTACGCACACTTTGCGTAATATAACCTAACCATACTTATGTAATTGGAACGACGCGTTAGATAGACTTGTGACGTGACATACTAATCTAGCGCCAATTTTTACGCACACTTTGCGTAATATAAATCAAACATGATTAGGTAATCGCAACGACGCGTTAGAGAGACTTGTGACGCGACATAAGCATGGTAATCGAAATGACGCGTTAAAGAGACTTGAGACGCGCCAAACTAATCTAGCATCACTTTTTACACAGACTTTGCATAATATAATCTAACCATGCTTAGGAAATCGGAACGATGTGTTAAAGAGACTTGAGTAGCGACATACTAATCTAGCGCCAGTTTTCACGCACACTTTGCATAATATAACCTAGCCATGCTTATGTAATCGGAACGACGCGTTAAATAGACTTGAGACACGACATACATTAACTAGCATCACTTTTCACGCACACTTTTGCGTAAAATAACCTAGCATGCCTATGTAATCAGAACGACGCGTTAGAGAAACTTGTGACGCGACAATGGCAATCGAAACTACGCGTTAAAGACACTTGAAACGTGCCATACTAATCTAGCGTCACTTTTTACGCACGCTTTGCGTATTATAACCTAACTATGCTTAGGTAATCAGAACAACGCGTTTAAGAGACTTGAGACGCGACATACTGTTCTAGCGTCACTTTTCAGGCACATTTTGCGTAATATAACATGACCATGCTTTGGTAATCGGAACACGCGTTAAAGAGACTTGAGACGCGACAATGTGACATAAGCATGGTACTCGAAACGATGCATTGAAGAGACTTGAGACGCGCCATACTAATCTAGCATCACTCATTACGCATACTTTGCGTAATATAACTTAACTATGCTTAGGTAATCATAACAACGCGTTAAAGAGACTTGTGACGCGACATACTAATCTAGCGACACTTATAATACGAACTTGGCGTAATAAAACATAACCATGCTTTGGCAGTCGGAACGACGCGTTAAAGGGACTTGAGACGCGACATACTAATCTAGCGTCACTTTTCACGCACACTTTGCATAAAATAACCAAACCATGCTTAGGTAATCGAAACGACGAGTTATAGAGACTTCAGACACGACATACTAATCTATTGTCACTTTTCACGCACACTTTGCGTAATATAACCTAACCATGCTTAGGCAATCAGAACGACGAGTTAGAGACACTTGTGACAATAGATTCGTATGTTGCGTCTTAAGTCTATCTAATGCATTGTTTCGATTACATTAGCATGGTTAGGTTATATTACGCATAGTGTGCGTGGTAAATGACGCTAGATTAGTATGTCGCGTCTCAATTCTCTTTATCGCATTATTCTGATTATCTAAGCATGGTTTTTTTTGTTGATAATTGGGGAGGGGAGAGCGCTTGTGGGAGCAATTGAACCCACGACCTAGCAGTTTGTTGCCTAGCGCTTATACCATTTGAGCTATAGCTCATTGGTATTATCTAGGCATGGTTAGAGGTTATATTATGCAAAGCGTGCGTGAAAAGTGACACTAGATTAATATGTCGCATATAAAGTCTATTTAACGCGTCGTTCCTAATACCTAAGTATGGTTAGGTTATATTACGCAAGGTGTGCGTGAAAAGTGACGCTAGATTAGTATGTCGCGTCTTAAGGCTCTTTAATGCGTAATACGCAGAGTTTGCGTGGAAAGTGACGATAGATTAGTATGTCACGTGTCAAGGCTCTTTAACGCGTCGTTTTGATTACCTAAGCATGGTTACGATATAGTACGCAAAGTGTGCGTAAAAAGGATCAATAGATTAGTATATCGTGTCTCAAGTCTCTTTAACGCGTCGTTCTTATTACCTAAGCATGGTTAGGTTATAATACGCAAGGTGTGCGTGAAAAGTGACGCTAGATTAGCATGTCGCGTCTCAAGGCACTTTAATGCGTCGTTCCGATTACCTAAGCATGATTAGGTTATACTACGCAAAGTATGCGTGAAAAGTGACGCTAGATTAGTATGTCGCTACTCAAGTCTCATTAACGCGTCGTTTCGATTACCATGCTTTTGTTGCGTCACAAGTCTCTCTAACGCGTCGTTCCGATTACCTAAGCATGGTTAGGTTATAGTACGCAAAGTGTGCGTAAAAAGGATCAATAGATAAGTATGTCGCGTCTCAAGTCTCTTTAACGCGTCGTTCCTATTACCTAAGAATGGTTAGGTTATATTACGCAAAGTGTGCTTAAAAAGTGACACTAGATTAGTATGTCAAGTCTCCAATCTCTTTCACGCGTCGTTCCGATTACCTAAGCATGGTTAGGTTATATTATGCAAAGTGTGCGTAAAAAGTGACACTAGATTAGTATGCTTCGTATCAAGTCTCTTTATCGCGTCGTTTCGATCACCATACTTATCTCGCGTCACAAGTCTCTTTAACGCGTCGTTCCGATTACCTATGCATGGTTAGGTTATATTCCGCAAAGTGTGCGTGAAAAGTGAGGTTAGATTAGTATGTCGCGTCTCAATTCTCTCTAACGCGTCGTTCCGATTTCCTAAGCATGGTTAGGTTATAATACGTAAAGTGTGCGTGAAAAGTGACACTAGATTAGTATGTCGCATCTCAAGTCTCTCTAACGCGTCATTCTGATTACCTAAGCATGGTTAGGTTATAGTACACAAAGTGTGCGTGGAAAGGAGCAATAGTTTAATATGTCGCGTCTCAAGTCTTTTTGACGCGTCGTTCCGATTATCTAAGTATGGTTAGGTTATATTACGCAAAGTGTGCGTGAAAAGTGACGCTAGATTAGTATGTCCAGTCTCAAGTCTCTTTAATGCGTCGTTCCGATTACCTAAGCATGGTTAGGTTATATTACGCAAAGTGTCGTAAAAAGTGAGGCTAGATTAGTTTGTTTCGTCTCAATTCTCTTTAACGCGTCGTTTCGATTACTATACTTATCTCGAGTCACAAGTCTCTTTAACTCGTCGTTCCGATTATCTAAGCATGGTTAGGTTATATTACGCAATGTGTGCTTGAAAAGTGACTTTAGATTAGTACGTCGCGTCTCAAGTCTCTCTAACGCGTCGTACCGATTTACTAACCATGGCTAGGTTATATTACACAAAGTGTCCGTGAAAGGTGACACTAGATTAGTATGTCGCGTCTCAAGTCTCCATACGCGCCGTTCCGATATCCTAAGCATGGTTATGTTATATTACGCAAAGTGTGCGTAAAAAATATAGGTTACAGTACGCAAAGTGTGCGTAAAACATATTGGTTATAGTACGCAAAGTGTGCGTGAAAAGTGACTTTAGATTAGTATGTCGCATCTCAAGTCTCTCTAACGCGTCGTTCCGATTTCCTAAGAATGGTTAGGTTATATTAAGCAAAGTGTCCGTGAAAAGTGACACTAGATTAGTATGTCGCATCTCAAGTCTCTTTAACGCGTCGTTCCGATATCCTAAGCATGGTTAGGTTATATTACGCAAAGTGTGCGTGAAAAGTGACGCTAGATTAGTATATTCTACCTCAAGTCTCACTAACGCGTTGTTCCGATTTCCTAAGCATGGTTAGGTTATATTACGCGAAGTGTGCGTGAAAAGTCACAATTATTTAGTATGTCGCGTCTCAAGTCGATTTAATGCGGTGTTGCAATTACCTAACCGTGGTTAGGTTATAGTACGCAAAGTTTGCTTGAAAAGTGACACTAGATTAGTATATTGCGTCTCGATTCTATTTAACGCGTTGTTCCGACTAAGCATGGTTAGGTTATATTACGCAAAGTGTGCGTGAAAAGTGACGCTAGATTAGTATGTCGCGTCTCAAGTCACTTTTACGCGTCGTTCCGATTACCATACTTATGTCGCGTCACACAAGTCTCTCTAACGCGTAGTTTCGATTACCTAAGCATGGTTATGTTATTATTACGCAAAGTGTGCGTGAAAAGTGACGCTAGATTAGTATGCCGCGTCTCAGGTCTCTTTAACGCGTCTTTTCGATTACTTAAGCATGGTTAGGTTATTTTACACAAAGTGTGCGTGAAAAGTGATGCTAGATTTGTATGTCGCGTCTCAAGTCTCTTTAACGCGTCGTTTCGATTACCATTCTTATCTTGCGTCACAAGTCTCTTTAACGCGTCGTTATGATTACCTAAGCATGGTTAGGTTATATTATGCAGAGTGTGCGTCAAAAGTGATGCTAGATTAGTATATCGTGTATCAAGTCTCTCTAACGGTCGTTCAAGATTTCCCAAGCATGGTTAGGTTATATTACGAAAAAATGTGCGTGAAAAGCGACGCTAAATTAGTATGTCACGTGTCAAGTATCTCTAACACGTCGTTCCGATTTCCTAAGATGACTATGTTATATTACGCAAAGTGTGCGTGAAAAGTGACGCTAGATCAGTATATCCTACCTCAAGTCTCTCTAACGCGTCGTTCCGATTACCTAAGCATGGTTAGGTTATATTACGCAAAGTGTGCGCTAAAAGTTACGCTAGATTAGTATGTCGCGTCTCAAGGTTCTTTATTGCGTCGTTCCGATTACCTAAGCATGGTAAGGTTATATTACGCAAAGAGTGCGTTAAAAGTGACGCTAGATTAGTATGTCGTGTCTCAAGTCTCTTTAACGCGTTGTTTCGATTACCTAAGCATGGCTAGCTTATAGCGTGAAAAGTAACAATAGATTAATATGTCGCGTCTCAAGTCTCTTTAACGCGTCGTTCCGATTACCTACGCATGGTTAGGTTATATTACGCAAAGTGTGCGTGAAAAGTGACTATAGATTAGTATGTCGCTTATCAATTCTATTTAACGCGTCGTTCAGATTACCTAAGCATGGTTAGGTTATATGACACAAAGCGTGCGTGACAAGTAACGCTAGATTAATATTTCGCGTCTCAAATCTGTTTAACGCATCCTTCCGATTACCTAAGCATGGTTAGGTTATATTAGGCAAAGTGTGCATGAAAAGTAACGCTAGATTAGTATGTTGCGTCTCAAGTTTCTTTAATGCGTCGTTCCGATTAGCTAAGCATGGTTATTTATATTATGCAAAATGTGCATGAAAAGTGACGCTAGATTAGTATGTACCAATTAGAGGAACGACGATAAACCTTAACAGATTACATGTATGACTAGCCAGGATCACAGCCTCACCGCGGGCATTTTATCAACCGGCCTGTCCTCTTAGTATCTGTTGAAATTTATCGCATTACCATGTTTTTGACACAAGGTTTTGATTCACAGGATCCTACGTGTTGTTCCGATTACCTAAGAATGGTTAGGTATACTACGCAAAGTGTGCGTAAAAAGTGACCCTAGATTAGTATGTTTTGTCACAAGTCTATTTAACGTGTCGTTTCGATTACAATGCTTATGTCGCGTCACAAGTCTCTCTAACGTGACGTTTTGATTACCTAAGTATGGTTAGGTTATATTACGAAAAGTGCGTGAAAAGTGATGTTAGATTAGTATGCCGCGTCTCACGTCTCTTTAACGCTTCGTTCCGATTACCTAAGCATGGTTAGGTTATATTACACAAAGTGTGATTAAAAGTGACGCTAGATTAATATGGCGCGTCTCAAGAACGCATCGTATCGATTACCATGCATATGTCTCGTCAGAAGTCTCTCTAACGCGTCGTTCGAATTACCTAAGCATGGTTTGGTTATATTACGCAAAGTGTGCGTGAAAAATGACAATAGTATCGCGTCTCAAGTCTATTTAACGCGTCGTTCCAATTACCTAAGCATGGTTAGGTTATATTACGCAAAGCGTGCGTGAAAAGTGATGCTAGATTAGTATGTCGCGTCTCAAGTCTGTTTAACGCGTCGTTCCGATTAACTAAGCATGGTTAGGCTATATTACGCGAAGCGTGAGTGACGCTAGATTAGTATGTCGATTCTTAAGTCTGTTTAACGCGTCGTTCCAATTACCTAAGCATTGTAAGGTTATATTAGGCAAAGTGTGCGTGAAAAGTGACGTTAGATTTGTATGCCGCGTCTCAGGTTTCTTTAACTCGTCGTTCATGGTTAAGTTATATTACGCAAAGTGTGTTTGAAAAGTGAGGCTAAAATAATTTGTCGCGTCCCAAGTTTCTCTAATGCGACGTTCTGATTACCTAAGTTTGGTTAGGTTATATTATGCATACTGTGCATGAAAAGTGATGCTAGATTAGTACGTCGCGTCTCAAGTCTCTTGAACACATCGTTCCGATTTCCTAAGCATGGTTAGGTTATATTACACAAAGAGTGCGTAAAATGTGACTATAGATTAGTATGGCACGTCTTCAGTCTATTTAACGCGGCGTCTCGATTACCTTGCTTATGTCCATTCACAACTCTCTCTAACGCGATGTTCCAATTACCAAAGCATGGTTAGGTTATATTACGCAAAGTGTACTTGAAAAGTGAGGCTAGATTATTTTGTCGCGTCTCAAGTCTCTGTAACACGTCGTTCTGATTACCTAAGCATGGTTAGGTTATATTATGCAAAGTTTGCGTGAAAAGTGACGCTAGATTAGTATGTCGCATCTCAAGTCTCTTTAACACGTCGTTTTGATTACCATGCTTATGTCGCGTCACAAGTCTCTCAAACGCGTCGTTCCGATAACCAAAGCAAGGTTAGGTTATATTACACAAAGTGTGCGGGAAAAGTAAAAAAAGATTAGTATGTCGCATCTCAATTCTATTTAACGCGTCGTTCCGATTACCTAAGCATAGTTGGGTTATATTACGCAAAGTGTGCGTGAAAAGTGACACTAGATTAGTATCTCGCGTCTCAAGTCTCTTTAACGCGTCGTTCCGATTACCTAACCATGGTTAGGCTATATATTACGCAAAGTGTGCGTAAAAAGTGACGATAGATTAATATGACGCGTCTCAAGTCTCTCTAACTCGTCGTTCCGATTACCTAAATATGGTTATGGTAAAATACGAAAACTGTGCGTGAAAAATGACAATAGCTTAGTATGTCGCGTCTCAAGTCTATTTAACGCGTCATTCAGATTATCTAAGCATGGTTCAGTTATATTAAGCAAAGTGTGCGTGAAAAGTGACTCTAGATTAGTAAGTTGCGTCTCAAGTCTCTTTAACGCGTCGTTTCGATTATCATGCTTATGTCGTGTCACAAGTCACTCTAATGCATCATTCCGATTACCTAAGCATGGTTAGGTTATATTACGCAAAGTGTGCGTGAATAATGATAATAAATTAGTATGTCGCGTCTCAAGTATATTTAGCGCGTCGTTCCGATTACCTAAGCATGGTATGTTTTATAATGCACAGTGCGCGTGAAAAGTGATGCAAGATTAGTATGGCGCGTCTTAAGTCTCTTTAATGCGTCGTTTCGATTACCATGCTTATGTCGCGTCACAAGTCTCTTCAATGCGTCGTTCTGATTACCTAACCATGGTTGGGCTATATTACGCAGAGTGTGCGTGAAAAGTGACGCTAGATTAGTTTGTCGCGTCTCAAGTCTCTTTATCACATCGTTCCAATTACCTAAGCATGGTTAGGTTATATTACGCAAAGTCTTCTTGAAAAGGGACGCTAGATTAAATTGTCGCGTCTCAATTCTCATTAACGATTTTTTCCGATTACCTAAGCATGGTTAGGTTATATTACGCAAAGTTAGCGTGAAAAGTGACGCTAGATAAGTATGTCGCGTCTTTTGTCTCTTTAACGAATCGTTTCGATTACAATGCTTTTGTTGCGTCACAAGTCTCTAAAGCGTCATTCGATTACCAAAGCATGGTTAGGTTATAGTACGCAAAGTGTGCGTGAAATGTAACAATAGATTAGTATGTTGCATCACAAGTCTCTTTAACTCGTCGTCCCGGTCTCTTTAACGCGTTGTTACAATTACATAAATATGGTTAAGTTATATTACACAAAGTGTGCGTAAAAAGTGACGCTAGATTAGTATGGCGCGTCTCAAGTCTCTTTAACGCATCGTCTCGATTACCATGCTTATGTTACGTTACAAGTCTCTCTAACGCGTCGCTCCGATTACGAAAGCATGGTTAGGTCATATTACGCGAAGTGTGCAAGAATAGTAACCCTCTAGATTAGTATGTCGCATCTCAAAGTGTCTTTAACGCGTCGTTCCGATTACCTAAGCATGGTTAGATTATATTACGCAAAGTGTGCGTGAAAAGTGACAATAAATCAGTATGTCGCGTCTCAAGTCTCTCTAATGTGTCGTTCTGATTACCTAAACATGGTTAGGTTATATTACGCAAAATGTGCGGGAAAAGTGACACTAGATTAGTATGTCGCGTCTCACGTCTCTTTAACACGTCGTTCCGATTACCTAAGCATGGTTAGGTTATATTACGCAAAATGTGCGTGAAAAGTGACGCTAGATTAGTATTTCGCGTCTCAAGTCTCTTAAACTCGTCGTTCCGATTACTTAAGCGTGGATAGGTTATATTACGTAAAGTGTGAGTGAAAAGTGACGCTAGATTAGTATGTTGCGTCTCAAGTCACTTTAACTCGTCGTTCCGATTACTTAAGCATGGTTAGGTTATATTACGCAAAGTGTGCGTGAAAAGTGACGCTAGATTAGTATGTCGCGTCTCAAGTCTCTTTAACGCTTCGTTTCGATTACCATGCTTATGCTGCGTCTCAAGTTTCCAACACGTCGTTCAGATTACATAAGCATGGTTTGGTTATAGTACGCAAAAGTGTGAGTGAAAAGGATCAATAGATTAGTATGTCGCGTCTCAAGTCTCTCTAACGCGTCGTTCCGAATACCTAAGCGTGGTTATGATATATTACGCAAAGTGTGCGTGAAAAAAAACGCTAGATTAGTATGTCGCGTCTCACGTCTCTTTAACGCGTTGTTCCGATTACCTATGCATGGTTATGTTATATTACGCCAAGTGCGCGTTAAAAGTGTCGCTAGATTAGTATGTCGTGTCACAAGTCTCTTTAACGCGTTGTTACAATTACATAAGCATGGTTAAGTTATATTACACAAAGTGTGCGTAAAAAGTGACGCTAGATTAGTATGGCGCGTCTCAAGTCTCTTTAACGCATCGTTTCGATTACCATGCTTATGTTACGTTACAAGTCTCTCTAACGCGTCGCTCCGATTACGAAAGCATGGTTAGGTCATATTACGCGAAGTGTGTGAGAATAGTAACCCTAGATTAGTATGTCGCATCTCAAAGTGTCTTTAACGCGTCGTTCCGATTACCTAAACATGGTTAGATTATATTACGCAAAGTGTGCGTGAAAATTGACAATAAATCAGTATGCCGCGTCTCAAGTCTCTCTAATGTGTCGTTCCGATTACCTAAACATGGTTAGGTTATATTACGCAAAATGTGCAGGAAAAGTGACAGTAGATTAGTATGTCGCGTCTCAAGTCTCTCTAACAGGTCGTTCCGATTTTCTAAGCATGGTTTGGTTATATTATGCAATGTGTCCTTGAAAACTGTTGCTAGGTTAGTATATCGCGTCTCAATTCTCTTTAACGCGTTGTTCCGATTACCTAAGCATGGTTAGGTTATATTACGCAAAATGTGCGTGAAAAGTGACGCTAGATTAGTATGTCGCGTCTCAAGTCTCTTTAACTCGTCGTTCCGATTACTTAAGCATGGTTAGGTTATATTACGCAAAGTGTGCGTGAAAAGTGACGCTAGATTAGTATGTCGCGTCTCAAGTCTCTTTAACACTTCGTTTCGATTACCATGCTTATGCTGCGTCTCAAGTTTCCAACGCGTCGTTCTGATTACATAAGCATGGTTAGGTTATAGTACGCAAAGTCTGAGTGAAAAGGATCAATAGATTAGTATGTCGCGTCTTAAGTCTCTTTAACGCGTCGTTCCGAATACCTAAGCGTGGTTAGGATATATTACGCAAAGTGTGCGTGAAAAATAATGCTAGATTAGTATGTTGAGTCTCAAGTCTCTTTAACGCGTCGTTCCGATTACCTATGCATGGTTATGTTATATTACGCCAAGTGCGCGTAAAAAGTGTCGCTAGATTAGTATGTCACGTCACAAGTCTCTTTAACGCGTTGTTACAATTACATAAGCATGGTTAAGTTATATTACGCAAAGCGTGCGTAAAAAGTGACGCTAGATTAGTATGGCGCGTCTCAGGTCTCTTTAACGCATCGTTTCGATTACCATGCTTATGTTACGTTACAAGTCTCTCTAACGCGTCGCTCCGATTACCAAAGCATGGTTAGGTCATATTACCCGAAGTGTGCGAGAATAGTAACCCTAGATTAGTATGTCGCATCTCAAAGTGTCTTTAACGCGTCATTCCGATTACCTAAGCATGGTTAGATTATATTACGCAAAGTGTGCGTGAAAAGTGACAATAAATCAGTATGTCGCGTCTCAAGTCTCTCTAATGTGTCGTTCCGGTTACCTAAACATGGTTAGGTTATATTACGCAAAATGTACGGGAAAAGTGACACTAGATTAGTATGTCGCGTCTCAAGTCTCTCTAACGGGTCGTTCCGATTTTCTAAGCATGGTTAGGTTATATTATGCAATGTGTGCTTGAAAAGTGTTGCTAGGTTAGTATATCGCGTCTCAAGTCTCTTTAACGCGTCGTTCCGATTACCTAATCATGGTTAGGTTATATTACGCAAAATGTGCGTGAAAAGTGACGCTAGATTAGTATGTCGCGTCTCAAGTCTCTTTAACTCGTCGTTTCGATTACCTATGCATGGTTATGTTATATTACGCCAAGTGCGCGTTAAAAGTGTCGCTATATTAGTATGTCGCGTCACAAGTCTCTTTAACGCGTTGTTACAATTACATAAGCATGGTTAAGTTATATTACGCAAAGTGTGCGTAAAAAGTGACGCTAGATTAGTCAAGTCTCTTTAACGCATCGTTTCGATTACCATGCTTATGTTACGTTACAAGTCTCTCTAACGCGTCGCTCCGATTACCAAAGCATGGTTAGGTCATATTACGCGAAGTGTGCGAGAATAGTAACCCTAGATTACTATGTCACATCTCAAAGTGTCTTTAACGCGTCGTTCCGATTACCTAAGCATGGTTAGATTATATTACGCAAAGTGTGCGTGAAAAGTGACAATAAATCAGTATGAGATGCGACATACTAATCTAGCGTCACTTTTAACGCACTCTTTGTGTAATATAACCTAACCATGGGTAATCGGAACGATGAATTAAAGAACCTTGAGACGCGACATACTTATCTACCGTAACATTTAACGCACAGCTTGCGTAATATAGCCTAACCATGCTTAGGTAATCGGAACGACGCGTTAGAGAGACTTGAGGTAGGATATACTGATCTAGCTTCACTTTTCACGCACACTTTGCGTAATATAACATAATCATCTAAGGAAATCGGAACGACGTGTTAGAGAGACTTGACACGTGACATACTAATTTAGCGTTGCTTTTCACGCACACTTTGCGTAGTATAACCTAACCATGCTTGGGAAATCGGAACGACCGTTAGAGAGACTTGAGATACGATATACTAATTTAGCATCACTTTTGACGCACACTCTGCGTAATATAACCTAACCATGCTTAGGTAATCAAAACGACGCGTAAAAGAGACTTGTGACGCAAGATAAGAATGGTAATCGAAACGACGCCTTAAAGAGACTTGAAACGCGACATACAAATCTAGCGTCACTTTTCACGCACACTTTGTGTAAAATAACCTAATCATGCTTAAGTAATCGGAACGACGCGTTAAAGAGACCTGAGACGCGGCATACTAATCTAGCGTCACTTTTCACGCACACTTTGCGTAATAATAACATAACCATGCTTAGGTAATTGAAACGACGCGTTAGAGAGACTTGTGACGCGACATAAGCATGGTAATCGGAACGACACGTTAAATTGACTTGAGACGCGACATACTAATCTAGCGGTACTTTTCACGCACACTTTGCGCAATATAACCTAACCATGCTTAGTTAGTCGAAATGACGCGTTAAAAAGACATGAGACGCGCAATATTAATCTAGCGTCACTTTTTACGCACGCGTTGCATAATATAACATAACCATGCTTAGGAAATCGGAACGACGCGTTAGAGAGACTTGAGACGCGACATACTAATCTGTGTCACTTTTCACGCACACTTTACGTACTATAACCTAACCATGCTTAGGAAATCGGAACGACGCATTAGAGAGAATTAAGACGCGACATACTAATCTAACCTCAGTTTTCACGCACACTTTGGGTAATATAACCTAACCATGCTTAGGTAATCGGAACGACGCGTTAAAGAAACTTGTGACGCGAGATAAGTATGGTGATCGAAACGACGCGTTAAAGAGACTTGATACAAAACATACTAATCTAGTGTCACTTTTTACGCACACTTTGCGTAACATAACATAACCATGCTTAGGTAATCAGAACGACGCGTTAAAGAGATTGGAGACTGGACATACTAATATAGCGTCACTTTTCAAGCACACTTTGCGTAACCTAACCATTCTTAGGTAATAGGAACGACGCGTTAAAGAGACTTGAGACGCGACATACTTATCTATTGATCCTTTTTACGCACACTTTGCGTACTATAACCTAACCATGCTTAGGAACGACGCGTTAGAGAGACTTGTGACGAGACATAAGCATGGTAATCGAAACGACACGTTAAAGAGACTTGAGAAGCAGCATACTAATCTAGCGTTACTTTTCACGCAAACTTTGCGTATTATAACCTAATCATGCTAAGACATGCTAATCTAGCGTCACATTTCACGCACACCTTGCGTAATATAACCTAAACATGCTTAGGTAATAGGAACGACGCGTTAAAGAGACTTGAGACACGATATACTAATCTATTGATCCTTTTTACGCACACTTTGAGTACTATAACCTAACAATTCTTAGGTAATTAGAACGACGCGTTAAAGAGCCTTGACACGCGACATACTAATCTAGCGTCACTTTCCACGCAAACTTTGCGTATTATAACCTAACTATGCTTAGGTAATTGGAATGACGCATTAAAGAGCATTGAGACGCGACATACTAATCTAGGGTCATTTTTCACGCACACCTTGCGTAATATAACCTAACCATGCTTAGGTATTAGGAACGACGTGTTAAATATAGACTTTAGACGCGACATACTAATCTAGTGTCACTTTTCACGCACGCTTTGCATATTATAACATCTAACCATGCTTAGATAATTGGAATAAGGCGATAAAGAGAATTGAGACGTGACATACTAATCTAGCGTAAGTTTCCACGCACACTATGCGTAATATAACCTAACCATGGGTAGTCGGAACAACGCGTTAGATAGACTTAAGACGCGACATACTAATCTATTGTCATTTTTTACGTACACTCTGCGTAATATAACCTAACCATGCTTAAGTAATTGGAACGACGCGTTAAATAAACTTAAGACGCTACATACTAATCTATTGTCATTTTCTACGCACACTTTGCGTAATATAACCTAACCATGCTTAGGTAATCAGAACGACACATTCGAGAGACTTGTGACGCGACATAAGCATGGTAATCGAAACGACGCGTTAAAGAGACTTGAGATGTGCAATATTAATCTAGCGTCACGTTTTACGCACGCGTTGCGTAATATAACATAACTATGCTTAGGAAATTGGAACGACGCGTTAGAGAGACTTGAGACGCGACATACTAATCTAGTGTCACTTTTCACGCACGCTTTGCATAATATAACATAACCATGCTTAGGAAATTGGAACGACGCGTTAGAGAGACTTGAGACGCGACATACTAATCTGTGTCACTTTTCACGCACACTTTACGTATTATAACCTAACCATGCTTAGGAAATCGGAACGACGCGTTAGAGAGAATTGAGACGCGGCATACTAATCTAACCTCAATTTTCACGCACAATTTGCGTAATATAACCTAACCATGCTTAGGTAATCGGAACGAGCGTTAAAGAGACTTGTGACGCGAGATAAGTATGGTGATCGAAACGACGCGTTAAAGAGACTTGATACAAAACATACTAATCTAGTGTCACTTTTTACGCACACTTTGCGTAATATAACATAACCATGCTTAGGTAATCGGAACGACGCTTTAAAGAGATTGGAGAGTGGACATACTAATCTAGCGTCACTTTTCAAGCACACTTTGCGTAATATAACCTAACCATTCTTAGGTAATAGGAACGACGCGTTAAAGAGACTTGAGATGCGACATACTTATCTATTGATCCTTTTTACGCACACTTTGCGTACTATAACCTTAACCATGCTTAGGTAATCGGAACGACGCGTTAGAGAGACTTGTGACGAGACATAAGCATGGTTATATAAACGACACGTTAAAGAGACTTGAGAAGCAGTATACTAATCTAGCGTCACTTTTCACGCAAACTTTGCGTATTATAACCTAATCATGCTTAGACATGCTAATCTAGCGTCACGTTTCACGCACACCTTGCGTAATATAACCTAACCATGCTTAGGTAATAGGAACGACGCGTTAAAGAGACTTGAGACACGATATACTAATTTATTGATCCTTTTTACGCACACTTCGAGTACTATAACCTTACCATTCTTAGGTAATTAGAACGATGCGTTAAAGAGCCTTGACACGCACATACTAATCTAGCGTCACTTTCCACGCAAACTTTGCGTATTATAACCTAACTATGCTTAGGTAATTGGAATGACGCATTAAAGAGCATTGAGACGCGACATACTAATCTAGCGTCATTTTTCACGCACACCTTGCGTAATATAACCTAACCATGCTTAGGTATTAGAAACGACGCGTTAAATAGACTTGAGACGCGACATACTAATCTAGTGTCACTTTTCACGCATCGTGCACCCCGACTCATATCCACGTGTGTATGACATCTATTCGATCTAGAGATTTGATGTTTCGAGTAAATTGGATTAAAAGACGAACTTTGGACTTTGAGAATCATTAATCTCGATATTAGCTCGACGTTTTAGATAATTAATAATAATGGAAAACGTCAAGGACGTTAAGCGATTCTCAATTATGAGAAATGGTATCCGCTAAATCGACTATGCGACTGAAGTTACCGAATACGTAAGTAAGTATAAAAATGAAACTAAACTCTAAAAACTTAGAAGTATTATACGTGTAAAAGCACGAGTTTCACGTCTAACTATTAAACGATTTATCAGACGTGTCAGCGAGTAGTGGGGTCAGTAGACGCGGACTAGCGAGAGCGTACTATCAGATCGACCACATCATTACTTGGATAGCGGTCACGGTGAGTTGCACTTTACTTTCGTGTATTATATATTAAAGTTATTATATATATATATATATATATAAATATATATATATATACTGTTTATACGCATCGTATAATGTATGATTTGATTAAATGTTATATGTTTCTATCAAATGTATATACGAGAACTAGTATGCGATAAGAAGAAACTAGCTACGGGTGTCAATAGGCTGTGTGATCACCAGTATTGAGTCAGTCTAGTGTGTTTGCATTTGAGAAATGATTTGATATGTATGGCATGATGTGATTATGAAATTCAAGATTGGGTATATGATTTCGATACGAGTGAGCACTCGGTTACGGTGTAACCTCGAGTCCCCGTATCTAGTGGGTTGGACTCGAGTCCCCGTATCTAGTGGGTTGGATTCACAACTTGTGATTTCTGATTGGGTTGAAAGATATATGATTATTCAAGAGATGTGTCGCATGCTAGGATATTAGTTTTGTACGGATCAAATACCTGTTTATATATTTTATATTATTGTTTTCTTGAAATGCGATGCTATGTTTTTATGTTAATACCGTTAGTAAATGCAAACTCACTCAGTATTTTCCCAAATACTGACCCCTCACCTTTGATGTCTTTCACGTACTTAGTATGTGGACCTAGCTAGAGGCCAATTTTGAAGTCCAGAAGTCAGCTGTGTATGTATAGTTTCTGACTTCTGTGAATGTTGCAGTAGTGGTCCCGTGTTGACAAAGTCGTAGCCTAGACAGTAGTACATTTTGAGTGTACATATTACGTGCTGTCTTGTTTATATTTTTGTAGGCTACATGTATTATATGTGGTTCACGGCCCCAGATGTCGGTGACATGTTCTGAGACACTAATAGCACCGCGAGGCCAGTTCTTACAGGGTACGGTAACTAGAGCCTCCGAGGTGAACGGAACAGTTAGTGTATATGTTATATATGTAGATTTTCTTCCGTTGTTTACTGTTATTTATTTATTATTTGCGAAAAATTAATAGTGGTTTGAGGCTTACTACGGGTTCCGGAGCTACCACTCCCGTTCCCTAGCGCCGGTTGCGGCTCAATGTTATGGGTCGTGACAATGTTGGTATCAAAGCAGTTGGTCCAGTTACCACTGCAGTTGTGTCTGAATGTCTGTTTGACTTGGAATACTCTGTCAGTAAGTAACCCTAGGAACTACTGCAGCAGAGAGTCGGACCTTAGTTGTCTGCATTTGCTTGATGTATGCATTAGTAATATAGTTTATAGCGTGCGCGAATGAGGGCTACTCGGCTAGTAAATGATTAGCATTCGCATATACGAACGGCTGAGATAACTAAGTAATTATTATTTGCGCTGGGATTGTTAAACGGTTATTTGCTTGCGAACTACGTGCGGCTGGATTAAATGCTAAATGTTTACAGCATTTTATAAGTTGATATTGGAATTGCGTGTGGAAATGGGCTCAGATGGTCGCTTATGTTTGAAATTGTTTCTTTTCAGCATGTCTGGGCAAAACGGAGCTCAGTCACATGTTGAGGAAGAACGGGAGGAAGCGCCTCCTATATTTCAGAATGGGTTTCATAGTGAAATAGGCGAACCATCTGGGGTCCATCAGAACGGATTCCATGCAGATAATAGGAGATCGCCATAAATTTATCAAAATGGCTATATGTTAGTGTCAGAAATTGGCAGTTCTTCTGGCAACAGGGGTAGAGTACACTCGCCAGAAATAGAATATAGCGAAGAAGATGAGGAGGAACCAAAGGAAGATCCGGAGGAGGATCCGAAGGAAGATCCGGAGGAGGATCCGAAGGAAGGTCCGGAGGAGGATCCGAAGGAAGGTCCGGAGGAGGATCCTGAGGAGGATCCAGAAGAGCATCTAGGAGAAGAGGCAGAAGAAGAAGATCCTCAGGAGGAAGAGTATGAAGAAGAGGAACTGTTAGATGAATCAGTTGTTGAACAGTACAAAAGCGAGCGTTTCTGGTCTAGGGTGCAGAGGTATCGCGATTTGAGAGAAGATGCAGATATAGCAGATAGCTCTAGACCAAGTTAGGAGACAGATGCGCTCCTTCTCTCGAGGAATTCTAACAGTAGGAATGTATTCTACTGATTTTCTGCGAATGGTTGAGGGAGTTCCTGATCTGGATGAAGGTAATAGAACCATCAACTGTAGGTACGTCAGAGGCTTAGGACCTGAGTTTAGTGAGTTATAAGAACACGTAGGTGAACATTTTGGCACGCTCACTACGATGGCTCGTAGGATCGAGACTGAGCATGAATGGGCGGGCGATCCAGTACGACCCTTCTATTTTAGACGTGAGTACCATCCAGACTACGTCAGCACATCCTCCAGAGTTAGGACTAACCCCTACTTTGTGCAAAGAGGTGGAAGCAACTCAGGTAGAACAGTTAGGGGCCGACACACAGGCGTGGTTATTAGGGAACCTAGCGTTCCACATCAGGCACCTCCAGGTATTAGCGATTTATATGTTTTGAGTATTTGTGTTTATGTGTTTGCATTACTGTGTATATATATGTTTGTTGCATTGCATAATAGAATGTCAGTATTAGGATATGGCTATAGAATAACACCTCAGATGGTGAGAACCTATAGGAAGCGATGTTAATAACACGTAACCAATAAGAGAATATACGAACATAATATACAAAAGCAATAATATAATAAACACCATATAATACATTTGTCGTGAACGTAATTCCTATATTACGTTCTAGAACCTGTGAAGGGAAAGATGATTTACTAAAAGGTAATCGATGTAGAACATTGGTACCTGCGTTTGTATATGATATGATATGGTATATGATGTGGTGATTACAGCAGTGGAAAATTTTTGAATTGAATTGAGTTATCGGAGATATGGAGAAAGAAGTGATGTGACAGAAGAATAGTCAGGAAAATGACAAAAAGTGACAGCAATATAAAAAATTTATAATGTATCCAATAACAATAAAGAAAGCCGTTAATAGTCGCAGAGTGTACAACCTAGAGTAAACTTACGATTTTATGAATTTTTTTAAGATTTTTCAAGGTACAATTGTGCTCAGACATCGCATATGATATTGCATAATCACGATAGGAATGCATAAGAAAATGATTTTCAAAATATAGGTCATGCATCATATCTTTACAATGATAAAGAAAGTGCGATTTTGAGCAACTCTTTGGTGATGAGTGGTGTCATCACTCTGAGCTACAATTATATTAACGATTTCAAACGATTTATGAAAAGTGATTTAAAAGAGCTGGCCAGCCAAAGAGTGTTTTGAAATCTTTTGTTTAGTTAGTGAACTCAGATGTGAAACTCTGCGATGAATAATAAAAGACTCTTAATAAATAAGACTAAAATTGTAAAACAAACCCCAATAACAGAATAAAGCCATATAATGATTAATTGCAACAAGGCTAATAAAGCTAAAGGAGAATGTGAATGAGGAGTTATCGCCGGAGAGCATACACAGGTAAAATGCGATGCACTGGCAATATTTAAGGATACAGTATTTATCCTTATGATAGAACAAAGGATGAAATGACAGAGAATCATGTTAGACGAAAGAAACGTAACGAATACATAAGGATGAAAAATGTAATGATTATTCTTATATTGAAATAAGCGACATAGCGGTCGAGAGTTATACCGGAAGAGAGATTAAAAGTATGAAGAACAAGAAGATGATACTATAAATGTGTTACTGGCGTTTTGCGTTTGTAACAACAAGCGTGTGAAATGCGGGCGTGCCAGGAAGCGGATTCCAAAATGTAACTTAACTTCTTAAAGGAGCGATTGGGGTTTGGTTAACCTTATAACAAGTACTCCAATCAAGTAATGCTAAAACAAAGAAATTCAACTGTAAATGTGTTTACTAATTGAATGAAATGAAAATACAAGTGTTTGAGTAGAAATTGCAGAAGTTCAATCGTAAAGTTCTTTACTGATTGAAGAAAACTGAGAATGCTAAGTGTTGAGTGTTTTTGCCTTTGGGCTGGTTTTTGTTGGATTTGATCGGGGGCTGCAAATTGGCTGCTCTTCTCTTATTTATAGCTTTTTCCTTTGAAAACTACTGCTTCATGTTTCAACTGCACACGTTCTTCCCCACTTTCAAAAACTGTCAATCGTGTTTTGTTTCTGCTGCACGTGCTTTTTAACTTCTTTTCTTCTGGAATGGACTTCTTGGGCTTATGGGCCATTTAAATTAATATTTAATGGCCATCTCAAATTTGGGCTTAATCTTCTGCAAGTGAGCTTGGACTTTTTGAATTAGCTTCTGAAGTAGTCAACCTCTAGAAATCAACCTTTAGAAACCAACCTTTAGAAATCAACTTCTGTCAACATTAGTCAACCTCTAGAAATCAACCTTTAGAAACCAACCTTTAGAAATCAACTTCTGCCAATATTAGTCAACCTTTAGAAATCAACCTTTAGAAACCAACCTTTAGAAATCAACTTCTGAAATCAACATTAGTCAACCTCTAGAAATTAATTTAAGCCAATCATTAATAATACCTCTTTTATCTTTTGAAAAGAATAGGGGCTTTATGGCCTTTAAGCCATATTTTTAATTTTGGTGCAAACAATGCCCCCTATATAATTGGCTTTTTAGAAATAAAGCCATTTATATGTATTTCTTTTAACCAAAATTTAAAATTTTAGCTTTCACAATGGTTAGGCCTAAGGTTTTATTTTCTGAAATTGATAAAAATTTATGGAAAGGTGAAAATTATCTAGAAAACATGGTCTCAAATGTTTCAAAAGTGTGTGAAAAGGTTTTAGAAGATCACAAAATTTCAAATTCATCTTCTCCAAAAAGTTCAAAACAAAACCCTAATTCAAAAATTAAACCCAATTCTTCTCCTAATCCAAAATTTGATAGACCCCAAAATATGTCAAATTTTGAAGTTGAGAAGGAGGAACCGCCGGCCACCACGCTGCCAGCAGTTGGCAGCTCTCCGCCTTCGCCGACCAGCTCCGCGCTCATCATGGCCACAGTTAGTAGCTCGGTGTCCCCTCTGTTTTCACCGGCAGCCGTTAACTCCCAACAGCTCGGTGGAGATCCGGCGGGCAGCAGCAATGGCGATGCTTCTCGCCAACAGCAACCGTCTCCTTTCCAGCGGCAGCAGCAGTCTTCGGTGGCAATGGACAGCAGCTCGATGCCGTCATCAAGCCGTTCTTCTCTGCCTGCAGCTGCCGTTCTGCCGTCCAGCTCCTCTCTGGCAGTTATGGAGCCGCAGATCGCCGCACCGTCCAGCTTCTTGCCAGCAGTAGACGGCAGCTCCGGTGCCTCCAACCAGCAGCAGTTCGGCGTCTCTTCCCTGCAGCAGTCCGGCAACGCTGAAGATCTAACGGCCAGCAGCAGTGTTCCTAGCAGCCCGGCAGCTGCTCCCAGCGACCAGCAGCAACAGTTCGGCGGCTATGCTCCGGCAGCAGGTAAGTTTTTCTCTCCTTATTTTTATTTTTAACAAATTAATTATTTCAGACTTGATTAATCAATTGTTTAGGATTAATTAATTCACTAAAAGAAAAATAGGAAAGAAAAGGGAATTGTGTAATTTTGGGTGATTTTGAAAGAAATTAGAATTCATTAGGTAAAATTCATGAACTCCCTTTGAAATTTTGGTTTGTGTTAATACTAATTTCTTGTCAAAATTGTTTGATGTCGACCTTTAGGCCTTAATTTGTTAGAATTTGATTCAATGTCAACATTTGAACTTTCAATTGTATAAACTTAATTCAATGTCAACATTTGACTTTCAATGGCCTGACTTGATTTAATGTCAACATTTGAACTTTTAACTTGACTCAATGTCAACATTTGAACTTTTAACTTGATTCAATGTCAACATTTGAACTTTTAATGCTAATGATTTTAACATGATGTGATTTTGACTTCCTTGGCTATTTTTGTAGATGGCGGTTTGCCAACCAGCTTGGTGGCGGATCAATCTCACCTAACATAGAACAAATTCTTGAATTTTAGCATGTTATTAGCTTTGATTTTATTCATCAATTTAAATCTCCCTTTACAGCTAGCGGCTTGCCAACCAATTTGGTGGCGGAAATTGTAGCTACTACGCCTGCTTTTAGTTCTGAGACACCAACTTCTGGTTTGGCAATTTCAAAGGCAACAACTTCTGGCTTTCCGCCAACCAATACCTCAGGTAAATTTCTTTTGAAATCAAACTCTTAGGATTTAGATACTGTGATGTGATGCTTGATCCTTTTTGGTTTACCTAAGATTGTGATTTTTGCTTGTGCACTTCAAACTCAAACAATTTGAATTTAATTGCTTAACATTGAATTTAATGCTAAAACAACTAAATTCAATTATTCAAAATTTTAACTTATTGCCGAGAACCATTTAGATCAATTGCCTAATAGTGTTTGGCATCAATTCCAGACCTTGCTTCGGCTTCTAAAGAACCGTTGGTCCTTTATCTAGCTGATGGTACTTTATTTACACCACCCTTCCAACCCAATGTAGTGACCAAAACTTCACAACAAACGGTAGCCCTATCAACGGGTAAGGATTGATCTTTAGGACTTTAGATGCATTTTGTCTTCTGAATGGTTGAATACATCTGTATCTTGATATTTGCAGGTTCTCCTAAGTTGGTAGCTACCACTTTTTCTGACTTCGCGGCTCAAAAGCCGGCCTCCAACCCCTTTGCTATACCATCCACCTCTCCTCCTCCAGGCAAAGGTAAACCACTGTATTAACTTTTGTGATTGGATTGGTTAGTGTGAATTTTAATGCAGATTTTATTTTAATGGTTTAGGATACCAATAATACTACTAGGAACTTGCAAATTCTTCAGGCCATTACATAGAATATTCTAAGCCTTTAGAAGTCAAATTTCTAGGTGGCCAAGTTTAATGAACATTTAAAGCCCTACGACTTTTTATGTCTAAATTTTGATATTCTACTTGAACCATGTTTTTGGCTTTACTTCAACCATTTAAAAAAAACTCAAATTGGCTAAGTGATTGGTTTATGTTTACTTTATTTTGAGAATTTGCAAAAACCAATTCCTTTTTCTTCTGTTGTAGCCAATTTTGAAAATGTATATGAAAATTCAAATTTGCACTTACAGGTTTTGTGATACCTCCTACGGCACCCGTCAGTAGGAGTGTGGGTGTCCCAATTTCTCCTCTCCTAGTGGGGATTCCTGGCCGAAAGGATGCTATTGAAAAGGTATATCATGATGAACTCCCCTTTTCTTTTTGAGATTGGGTTTCATGTTGTGAGCAAATGCTTCTTTCTTTCAGGAGTTCTATAGACAAATTCTGGATCCATCAGGCATTGCTCCTTTTCCACCTTATGTCACCTTCCAGTAAGTTTTGTACTAGAGATCGTTTAACCAATTTCCATCTTAGTCTTGTTTATTCAAAACTATTGTTCTCTCTGCAGGGACACCTCTTTAACTCCCTTTTTGAAAAAAGGTCTCATCATCCAAGGCATTGGCAATAAAACTATTCCAGAAGCTCCTCCCTTCCCTATGCATGCGAGCGACGTATTAGTATGGGATTGTGAAGTGACAGGGGCTTCTGATATTACTTCCGCCATTAAGTCATGGCCTCGTAAGTCTCCTAGATGGACGGATTGGGTGGCTCGTCTACGTCCTTACTTCCAGAGGGATTGGCGGAGATTGGGGTTACTCCAGCTGATAGAGATAAGCGACAGACATATTGAGCTGAATGCGGGTATGTGCCGATCTTTTCTTCGCTATTGGAGTAGTTCAGCCAATTCTTTTATTTTTCCTTTCGGCCCGATGTCAGTTACTTTAAAAGATGTCTTCATGCTCACCGGCCTTCCGGTTATTGGATTTGACGCCCCTTGTTTATTTGAGGTAGAGACGAAAGACCTCTATTCCTACCCAATTTGTCCGAGTTACCCGGCGTGTGTTTCCAAGTGGAGTGTTTTAACAACACCTCCTTCTTTAGAAGAACATACCGAGTTTCTATGGGTCCTAATATGCAAGTTCATCATGTGCCCCTCCTCTGGCACTCCTACCAAGGAATATTGGAAACTTGCAAGTAATTTAGCCAACGGGACTTTTGTGGCTTTGGGGCCTGTGTTGTTAGGCGCCCTCTACTATGCTTTTGAGCAGTCTGTTACCACTCACCTCTTGGCCAGGTTAGATGGTCATGTGTGGTTGTTACAGTTGTGGATTTTTACCTACTTCCCAGAGCTAATGGGTGTAGGGGTAGGTACCTTGTGCACTCCTATTGTGGATCTTTTGGCAGTCAAGTGTTGTTTTGAGGAGACCGCTGTCTTTGATTTTCTTTTCGAACGCACAGCTAGGGAAACCTCGGCTTTGTCCGTTTTTGATCATCACTCATATATTCCTCAGTGGATGGACATTTTCTCAGGGAAGCCAGGTACACTCCTCCTTATCAAAAGAAAGCTCTTTTGTGCCTTTACTACCTCTAGGATGTTATTTTTGGGAGGGTCTCAAGCCTTCTCTACTCGTGCCTCTAGCCAACATTGTGTGTCGAAGTTGTACATGAGTAGCCTTTGGGGTAGGCAGTTTGGGCTTAACCTTTCTCAAATTCATCCTTACCTTGAACAACATGATGGTGAGTGGACAAGATCTACTGTAGAGCAGCTTGTCAAGGTATATGGTTATTATCGTTGTCCTGTGGTAGAGAATTTGATTCCATATGACTTTGCCTCTTGGTGGGACGAGCGGTTTCAACTCATTCTGTCCAAAAACGCAGGTAACAACTTCAACTTTTTAAACTTGTCTTCTATTTGTTTTCTGCCTATAATTCTTTACACCTTTGTAGGGAAAGAAGCAAGGCTGCTAGTTCAAGCTCCTCAAAGGCCTACTCCAGTGAGCAAGCCTAAGAAACAGGCTAAGAAAAAGAATCGCAACACCTCTTCAGAGTCATCTTTTGAGAAGACGGAATTGCCTAAGTCACAAACTAAAAGGAAGAGTCGTGACACTTCTTCGGATTCGTCTTTTGAGAGGACAGAATTGCCTAAGACTAGGCAGTCAGGGAGACTCCTCAAAGTAGCCAAAAAACGACATGTTGGACCTCCTGAGACTGTGGTCTTGGAAGATGATTCAGAGGATGATCAACTTCCGGACCTACTTCACGGTAAATCTCTTTAACTTTGCTTCTTTTGCTTAATATGTTTCATCCATTTAACAAAATGCATTTTTTTTTTTTTACAGAAGCCGCTCATACCGAAGAAACAATGCTAGATGTTGATTCCGAGGCGGCCATGGATAGAGAGGATGGTGGAGTCCTTGACACACAAGGTAACCATCTTTCTTGGTCTTTATTATCTATCATAATCACCTAGCTCATTTCATTGAAATCTTCTCAGGTATGGAGCATTCAGGGGAGCAATGCTCCAAGTCAGCCTCCGAGTCAACTTCTAAAGGCTCCAAGTCAGCCTCTGAGCCAACTTCTAAAGGCTCTAAGTCAGAGTCTGCTTCTAAAGGTTCTAGGTCAGCCTCTGAGCCAACTTCTAAAGGCTCCAAGTCAGCTTCTGAGTCTGTCTCCAAAGGCTCCAAGTCAGCCTCTGGAAAAGATTCGGCTACCTCCACTGAATCCGAGGTAAATCTCTAACTTTGTTAAGATAAGTTTTTATTATACTTTTGGTTGGATATTAACCTTCCTTCAAATTCTTCTTCAGGAACCTTTATCGCAAATTAAGAAACTTTCTTCGATAATAGCAGAAGACCAAGACCTGGTAGATTTAAGCTTCTTGGACGAGATGAGCACCCCGGAAGCTAGTGTTTCTTTTGTTCCTTTGCCGGCTGACGTCGAGAGAGCTGTTTCTTTAGTCAAGCATGTCCTCGGCCAGCACATTTCTATTGTTACAGATTCCCAGAAAGAAGATCTCATTTCCTCTCTCCATATTCTACGCCTTGTTCCTGACTCCGTTGTCACCGATGAAGTAGAAAAAGATATTCTGGGTTCGCTCAACTTGTGGAGGTCTTGTGTTGAGATCGAGTCAAATGACCTCCCCAAGTTGAAATCTTCAAAGGCAGATAACGCCAGGTATTTATCTTTGGGATCTAAAAGGCAAGAAGTGGCTCAAAAACTACGAGACCTAGAAGCTAGTGGTGAAGCCTTTGAAAAGGAGATTGAACAACTGGAAACTGCTATTCTAGCTTTAAAGAGTAAGCAACTTGATCTTGTGGTGGAAGGCAAGCTTCTAGCCGAGGAATATCAAGGAATCAACTCCCAACTCCAGCCTCTTCATACTACCATTCAAGAGAAGAAAAATGACATGGTCTCATGGGTACAAAATTGTGCTAAGGCTCGTCAAGACAAAGTTGTTTGCCAATCGAAGTGGAGCAAGTTGCAAGGCCTTTTCTCAGATTCTTCACCTACTCCAATGTTGGCTTCCTCTACCTCCACCAACACCACAGCTCCTTGATGATTTTCTTTTATTTTGTATATGAACTGTGTTATGTAGTTTAGCTTCAGAATTGGTGACTTTGTTGAACCAAAAGACTTTGCTTTTGGCTTTTGAATTTTCTTTTTATATAACAGGACACTTTTGCTTACACGGCCTTTTGGCCAGTACTTGCTTGGTGACACGTACACCTGCACCTATACACTTGTACATGCATTGCATTACAGAGACGCCATTCAGGTACTTTCTAAACTTCCAATGTCTTGGTGTGAAGATGGCTCTCCAGCCATTTGTTTGCTTGTTGTGTTCCACACCAAGATTCACTTACAGGTACAGCCATGCATTGCATTTTCACTATGTGTTTATGTTCCTGGTATGAAGATGGCTTTTGCCATATACTTGTGTAGTGATGTGATGTCCATACCAGGACTTGTTTCACGAACAAATCACATATGTCACTTACAGCCATGCATTGCATTACAGGGCCGTTTTTGTTTGCTGTTGAATGTTGTTGAATTTTCTTTTTATCCCTTTAGCTTAGTTAGCCAAAGTTTAAGAAGTCTTAGCAGAATAGAGACCTTATAAACATAGTAGGAGTTTAACTTTCCACCTTTAACAGTCAACTCTTAACATCAACTTCTAGAGACTGACCAGTCAACTTTGAACTTCTAGGAATCAACTTTTAGAAATCAACTCCTAGAACAAACTTCTGGAATTAATTTTTAGGAGTCCACTTTTAGAAGTCAGCTTCTAGAACTTCTAGGAATCAACTTTTAGGAGTCGACTTCTAGAACCAACTTCTAGAATTAATTTTCTATAGTCGATTAATTATAGCCTCACCAATTTAGCTAAAGTAGCCAAATTTAGAATTTTAATTATCAAAAATGGCTAAAAGCCATTACATTACATCTTGTGCCAAAATCCATAAGTTAATGAAAAAGTACAGGTTTAGCCAAAATAGCCAAACTACTAAAAATCTGATAATACACTCGGCTAAAAAGCCACAATGTTCCGACTCATGTACTGATATTGCTAAAACAAGTTACATAATCTGCAGTACATGTATGGCTAAAAGCCATTAAGTCATTTCTAAGTTGTATTTCTCCCAGATGGTGGGAGTGTATTTCTTCAAGTACTTTCCATTAATAAATTTTCTATGAGGCTCACCCTCTAAACTTGATAGCCAGTACGCATTCCCCTTCATCACCTTGTGGACTAAGAATGGCCCTTCCCAATTAGTAGACCATTTCCCATATTCTCTGTCTTTAGTACCAGGGGGTAAGATCAACTTCCATACTAGCTCATCTTCTTGAAATGTCTTAGGTCTAACTTTCTTGTTGTAGCTTCTGGAGACTTTTTTCTTCTGTATTATCATATTGTTTAAAGCCTGAAGTCTCCCTTCTTCTAGATTTTCTAACTCCATCATCATGGTTTCATTGTAATCTTCTGGAGTCAAATGATTCTGCTTAGCTACTCTCAATGACCTCACCACCACCTCCATGGGTAACACTGCATCATGACCATAGGTTAGCATAAATGGACTTACTCCTGTAGCATTTCGCCTAGAGGTGCGATATGCCCAGAGTGCTTCTGATAAAATCCGATGCCAATCCTTTGGATTTTCTTCCAACATTTTTTGAACTATGTTGATGATAATTTTATTAGAAGATTCAGCTTGGCCATTGGCCTGAGCATAATAAGGTGTAGAGGTCAATAATTTTATTCCATAATCAGTGGCAAATTCTTGCATCTCCTTACCAGTGAACATTGTGCCCTGGTCAGTAGTTACTGATTGTGGAATTCCAAATTGATGAATAATTTCCTCTTTAATAAATTTAATAACTTCTTTTTGCTCTGTCTTTACCAATGGCTTAGCGACTACCCATTTGGTAAAGTAATCAGTAGCTACAATTATGAAACTGTGATTTTTAGAAGATGGAGGATATATTTTACCTATCAAATCTATGGCCCAACCTCTGAATGGCCATGGTTTGATGACAGACTTCAACTCAGCAGCTGGAAGTCTTTGTATGTTTCCATACCTTTGGCACGATTGACAACCCTTTGCAAAAGTCATGCAATCTTTTAGGATAGATGGCCAGAAGTAACCATGTCTTCGGATCAGCCATCTCATTTTCACTCCGGATTGATGTGCTCCACAAACTCCTTCATGAGTTTGTTTCATGACCTCTAGTGCCTCTGTAGTTCCAAGGCATCTTAGCAATAGGTTGTCGAATCCTCTTCTGTATAAAACATCTTCTATGAGCACGTAGTTAACAGCTCTCACTCTTACTTTATACATCATCTTCTTGCTAGGATTCTCCAGGTACTTTTTAATATCTCTCCTCCAATCCTGTACTAAGTTATCATCAATATTGAAAATATCTAGTTGTACTCCTCTTTTAAAAATTGAAGGGTGAGTTTTTCTTTGTACCATTACTAGTCGGTGGGTTAACTCCTCCGACAGACGTAGGCCAGATGCTAGCTGTGATAATTCATCGGCCTCCCAATTTTCCTCTCTAGGAACATGTACTAATTCAACCTCTTCAAAACTCTCTATTAACTGTATAGCAATAGCATAATAAGAAGTTAAAGAGTAACTCATGCATTTATATTCGCCAGACACTTGTCTAATAACCAATTGAGAATCTCCAATTATTTTGACCTTTTTAGCACCTAGATCTAGGAGGATTTCTAATCCAATAATCAAAGCCTCATACTCAGATTGATTATTTGTACATTCAAAGTCAAGATTAAAAGACAAGGAGGTCTTAGCTCCAGAAGGTGATACTATTATGATTCCAGCACCCGCAGACCTATCTGTACTAGACCCATCAAATTTAAGCATCCAAGGTCTATGTTCATTCATAAAAACCGGTAAGTCAAATTTACTTTCATCTCCTAGGTTTATACATGGATGGTCGGCTAGGAAATCTGCTAGAGCCTGACCTTTGACCGACTTCTGGGGATGATAAATCAAATGAAAGTCTGCCAAACTTAATAACCACTTTCCAATATTTCCTGATAAAATAGGTTTGTTTAGCATATATTTCATCAAGTCGGTTTGAGACACCACATAGACTCTATTACTAAGCAGATAGTGTCTTAACTTAGTGCAGGCAAAAAACAAAGCCAGACACAATTTCATGATAGGAGTGTATCTAACCTCTGTAGATGTCATCGAACGGCTCAAATAATAAATAGCCTGTTCATGTCCATCTTGGTTGCTCTGGGCTAGCAGACACCCAATTGAACCTTCGGCTGCTGAAATGTACAACCTCAGAGGTATACCCTTTTTGGGAGGCATCAATACAGGAGGCTTCATTAGATAATCTTTAATTTCATCAAAAGCCTCTTGATGGATGGTTTCCCATCTGAAGACATCCTCCTTTTTTAATTTCAACAGTTCTGAGAACACTTTTGTTTTTCCTGCAAGATTAGATATAAATCTCCTTAAGTAATTAACCTGCCCAAGAAACCTCTGAAGTTCTGTTTTATTTCTAGGCGGTTTAGCTTCTCGAATAGCTTTGGTTTTGTTTTGGTCCACTTCAATGCCTCTTTCATGGACCAAAAACCCCAAAAAATTTCCGGCTTTTACACCAAAGGCGCATTTCAGAGGATTGAGTTTTAAACAGTGAACTCTCATCCTCCTAAATGCTTCCTCTAGATTTTTCAAATGATCTTTCATTAGTTTTGATTTTACAACAACATCATCAATATAAACCTCCATAGTTTTACCTAAGAGGTCGTGGAAGATGGCATTCATAGCCCTCTGATATGTTGCACCAGCATTACGTAAACCAAACGGCATGACCACCCATTCAAATGTCCCAATAGATCCTGGACATCTAAATGCCGTTTTGGAGATGTCTTCTTTAGCCACCATAATCTGGTTATATCCAGCAAAACAATCCATAAAAGACAAAAGAGAATGATTAGCTGTAGCATCAATAAGAGTGTCAGCAATTGGCATAGCATAAATATCTTTAGGAGTTGCTTCATTTAAGTCCCTAAAGTCTATGCATATTCTAAGTTTTCCATTCTTTTTAACCACTGGAACAACATTTGCTAACCAATTACTATATTTAGCAGGCCTAATAAAGCCTGCTTTACACAATTTTTCAATTTCCTCTTTTACCTTTAATTCAACTTCTTTTGACACTCTTCTTGGAGGTTGGCGGTATGGCTGAAACTCGGGCTTAATAGGAAGCCGATGTTCTACCAATGTCCTGCTTAACCCCGGCATATCAGAATATTGCCATGCAAAGCAATCTTTGTATTCCTGCAAGAGTACCATTAGTTTTGTTTTTAATCCAACCTCTAGGTTTTTACTAACAAAAGTTACCTGAGGTTGCTCAGAAGTTCCAAGATTCACTTCTTCTAACTCCTCTCTAACATGGATGGCTTCATCATCTATCCAAGGAGGTGCTTGTTCTAGCTCCTCCAAGCCAATCTCATGATCTTCAGAAACTTCTTCTTCTTCATAAACCACTTCAGCATCTAGAACCTCTGCCAAGTTGTTTTCCTCCATAATTCCTTCCATAATGTACTGCATACGTTCTTTTAAGATAGCAGATGCAGCTGCTGCAAACTCACTAGAGGTGAGCTTAATCATTAATTTCTTCAATGGTGATGGAGGAACACGGCTTGTTGTATGGAATAATAGCCGTTGATCCAAGTATCTCAGTTGCTTTTCTTTTAACCTCTTCATGCACATTTAGAGGTTTGTCGGATTTCTCTTTCTTCTGCCCTTTTTTACTTTTCCCAGTAAATTGGATGGGGCCAACACATGAGTCATAATAACGGGCCTCTACCATGTTGGTGGCAGTGGTAAATGGCTTTGTGTCTGCCCATACCACCTCCACCTCATTTCCCTTCCAAAAGAGCAGAAACTGGTGTAAGGATGAAGGAACGCACCAATTGGCATGAATCCAATCTCGTCCCAAAAGAGCTTGGTAGCTGGCTGATGAATTTACAACAAAGAACGCCGATAGGGAAGTTTTGCTCCCTACAGTTACCTCTACTGGGAGAACACCAATAGTTTTTGTGAGCTCTCCAGTAAAGGCAGACACACTAACCTCTGTAGAGATGAGATCTTCTGTAGTTTTTCCTAGAGGTTGTAGCATGTTGAATGGCATAATATTCACAGCAGAACCATTATCAATCAAGACTCTGGAGGTTGGTCTGCCATTGAAGTGAGCCTTTATGTACAAAGGCTTAATATGCTTGGTCATTGCCTCTGCAGGTTTGTCAAAAATCACCCTCTTTGGTCCACCATTTGCAGCTTCTTGTATGGTGACCTGGCTGCGACACTCATCTTTTGGAGGTTTGGATACCTCCTCTCTCTGAATTTCTTCTACTTCCTCAGAGTTGTCAGGACCTTTGAAATCACTTGGAAGAATCAAGGAGAAAGCATTACAAGTGAGGGGAATCTCAATTTCACCCACTCTGATGGATCTCTTCTTATCACCTTCTGTGTCTGATTCTGAGTCGCCATTCTCTAGAGATCTCCTCTGAAATTTGCCGCTTTCCTTAACTGGTGGAGTGTCATCAGTATCCTCTTTCAAGAGGTCGTTTAGTCTCATGCCCTCCTTTAGGATTTCCTCATCCACGAGATCATCCAACTCCATGTCGTCTTCTAGGAGATCATCTAAGTTCATGCCATCTCCTGCAAATTCTCCTTCAAGAAAAGCTTCCAACTCCATATCCGAAATTTCCTTCTTCGAAGGCACGTGGGAAGTTTTATTTTTCACTTCCACTGCCTCTGAAGATTTTTGGCTTCCAGATTGCTCTTTCTCAATTAAGATCTTCTTTGACCCCTTTTCCTCTACAACTTTTCTAGGATCTTCCAAGTGCCTGGACTGCCACTCGTTTCTTGCAGCAGCCCTCAACCTCTGGCGCCTCCTCTTCTGAGTTCTTGTTAGTGGAGGCGGAAACTTCTTGTGATAATTGGTATGCCACCTTGGACTAGGTGAGACCAATGGTGGTACCACGAATCTTTGTTCTTTTCTTCGGTTTTCAAAGGTAGAAGGAACCTCTGACTGTTTTTCTTTAAGTGCCAAAGGAGCTTTTGGCTTTTCCTCCCTAGGTGCCAAAGGAGCTTTTGGCTGTTCCTCCCTCTTCCACACGAAGGATCGCCTCTCCGGGAAGATATGCCTTTCTGGCCTCCTTTGATAGTAAGAGGCCCTGTTTTGTTTTTTCAAAAGAGGGCGGTTAGTAGAAACAAAATTATTAGAGTTTCTAGATACCTGTCTTCTTTCTCCTCTGTAATCCCGCTTTACCTCTGCTCTCCTTTCCCGTTCGAATTGCTCTCCCCTGACTCTTTGGTCATTTTGCTCCCTGATTCTGAGCTTTCTTTTTATATCTAATAACAACCTCAAGTCAAGTTCCGAGAGATCACTGGCATTCACAGACGCCACAGCCGGAAAAGGATCTTCATCTATTACCAGTGCCTCCTTTTTTTCTGGGAATTTTAAAACTCCCTTGGCAATCCTATCCTGTATAATATTTTTGAACCCCCAACATGAATTGGTTGAGTGGTTCCAGGAGTTGTGGAACTTGCAATACTCTCTGCCTTTCAACTCATCTTTTGAAGGCATTTTATGATCCGGAGGCAAAGTAATGAACTTCTCTTTCAACAGAAAATCAAAAATTTCTTCTGTTTTTGAAACCTCAAAAGTATACAGAGGTTGGGCATTGGAATTCTGTTTCTTCCACCCATCAGGTGCTTTTTTGATCAACATAGGGCAGGTACATGAACCGGTGGCCGTGAGGTCGGCTACCGCGGTTTCATATGCTCCCACCTCCTGATAGTAAGTGCCCATTGCCACCTTCTTCTTGTGGCTTTCTTCTCTTAGGAGTTCTTCATATTCAGAGACTTTAGCAGCTAACTCATAGAAGTCCCTGAATTCCATCCCCTGGAACTTTTTTCGGAGCTCAATGTCCAAGCCCCTCTGAGCCATTTTTACATACTCAGTTTCTGGTAGAACAATTTTACACCTGCTCCTCATTCTTTTGAAGCGGTGTATATACATGTCGGCATCCTCTCCCGACCTTTGAGAAACTCTTGACAATTCTGCTATGCAAACCTCTGGCTCTGCACGGTAAAATTGAGTATGGAAAAGCCTCTCCATCTCCTGCCATGTGAGCACTGAGTTCCTGGGCAAAGTAGCATACCAAGTAAAGGCAGTACCTGTTAAAGAATTTGGAAATAATCTCAGCTTGAAATTTGCAATGTTATCTAGGTTGGCCAAGACCCCACATTGAATTGTGAATTTCGCCACATGCTCAATGGTGGAGTGGCCATCCTCTCCAGAGAATAAAGAGAAGTTAGGAATTTTATAGCCTCTAGGGTAAGGATTCTCCCTGTCAATGACATCTGGATAAGGCTTGTGAAATTGCGGTCGGTCAATCTGCCTTAGACCTGGACCATACAACTCCTGAATTGCTTCTCTTACAGCCTCCATGTCTAGTTGCCTTCCCCAAGGTTGGGGTGGCACCTGAGGCTGATTTCTCTCTTGGGGCATGTAATTGCCCCCCGTGCCTGGAGGTTGAGTGTAATTTTGATTAACCTCTAGGTCGTCCGAAGTCGGACAATTAGCACCTGCATTAAACGGCCTGGAATTCCGGCCAGTTTGATTATTAGTTTTAAAAGAATTAAAATACACAGGTTCATCTCTTTTGTGAGGAGGAACGTACCTTTCTTCAGAGGGCGGGTTTAAGATTGGCACATGACTAGTGCTCCCAATCTCCTGGATTCCTCCAGATGGCTGCCCCCCGTGTCCCTTAGGATCTTGTTTGGCCGTATTAACAGCCTCTGGTACATCACCACCATGAGATGACACTTTGACAGCAACTATCAATTCTGCCAAATAGCGTTCCATTTCGAACTGCTTCTTATCCATCACCTCATGTTTCTTGGTCAACTCGGCTTGTGCTTGGTTAAAGCTAGCCTGAGTCTGTTTCATGTCTAACATGGCTTTTGACAGCATGTCTAAAGCCTCTACCAATCTTGGCTCAGAATTTCGCCGAGTTGGTGTCTGTTGCTCTCCAAAGCCAGGAGGCACATCATCACTCGCCTCTCCTAGAGGCAAATTTTCTTTTTCAATGCTTCTGACCATGTGAGCCACATAGTCTCCATGTCCTACATTTGTAGTAGTAGGATCATCCACTGTATCCTGGGATACAATAACATCTTTTCCTTTTTCACTTCGAGTTCTAGCCATAACTCTTAGTGTCCCACTGGGCGTGCCAAAAATTGTTACTGGCGTTTTGCGTTCGTAACAACAAGCGTGTGAAATGCGGGCGTGCCAGGAAGCGGATTCCAAAATATAACTTAACTTCTTAAAACGAGCGATTGGGGTTTGGTTAACCTTATAACAAGTAAAAAATTGTTACTGGCGTTTTGCGTTTGTAACAACAAGCGTGTGAAATGCGGGCGTGCCAGGAAGCGGATTCCAAAATATAACTTAACTTCTTAAAGGAGCGATTGGGGTTTGGTTAACCTTATAACAAGTACTCCAATCAAGTAATGCTAAAACAAAAAATCCAACTGTAAATGTGTTTACTAATTGAATGAAATGAAAATACAAGTGTTTGAGTAGAAATTGCAGAAGTTCAATCGTAAAGTTCTTTACTGATTGAAGAAAACTGAGAATGCTAAGTGTTGAGTGTTTTTGCCTTTGGGCTGGTTTTTGTTGGATTTGATCGGGGGCTGCAAATTGGCTGCTCTTCTCTTATTTATAGCTTTTTCCTTTGAAAACTACTGCTTCATGTTTCAACTGCACACGTTCTTCCCCACTTTCAAAAACTGTCAATCGTGTTTTGTTTCTGCTGCACGTGCTTTTTAACTTCTTTTCTTCTGGAATGGACTTCTTGGGCTTATGGGCCATTTAAATTAATATTTAATGGCCATCTCAAATTTGGGCTTAATCTTCTGCAAGTGAGCTTGGACTTTTTGAATTAGCTTCTGAAGTAGTCAACCTCTAGAAATCAACCTTTAGAAACCAACCTTTAGAAATCAACTTCTGTCAACATTAGTCAACCTCTAGAAATCAACCTTTAGAAACCAACCTTTAGAAATCAACTTCTGCCAATATTAGTCAACCTTTAGAAATCAACCTTTAGAAACCAACCTTTAGAAATCAACTTCTGAAATCAACATTAGTCAACCTCTAGAAATTAATTTAAGCCAATCATTAATAATACCTCTTTTATCTTTTGAAAAGAATAGGGGCTTTATGGCCTTTAAGCCATATTTTTAATTTTGGTGCAAACAAAATGATGAACATGAAGTAATATTTAAAGGATATATAACCTTATCAATACCAGTGTTTGAAGATACATAAATAGAAAGAGGAAGGATACGGACGATGATAAGGTTCGAAGTTGGATAAATCAAAAGAGATAATGATACTAATTGACTGATATTAAGTAAAGTCACTAATATCAGCATTAAGAGTATAGATTGCGTTAATAGAATGGAGAAAAATTAAGTTATGAAACTCTCGTATAAGGAGAAAAGCACACATATAGGTATACGTGTTAGTAAATATCAAAATGATGGAAATTATAAAAGAAAGTATAGTGAAAAAACTCGGATACCCTCAAAATTTAGTAAGATGATTAGAGAAATGAAAAGTTCTAGAGGTACATTAGAAGAGTTATCAGAAAAGAGCGGTAACAGAAAAACTGTTATAAACAGAGGAAAGGCGTAAAAGACACAATAAGAAAAGAGCAAGATAATACTTCATTGCTATTGAACAGATAGGAGTGAACTATATCCAAGTGACCATGATGTCATAAGGACAAGAGATGATGTTAGTACAGAGAAATCAAGTTATTTAAAAGGACAATCAGAGTCATGTTATAAGTGCTAAAGAAGCATAAGATGTATAGGACAACAAAATCGAAACTATTCCCTAATTTTGGAATTTATAAGGTTAAGTATAACTTATACATTAGGAATAGTCTGAAACACTTCAAGAAGAAGATGAGAGCCAGAGTAAAGACAAACTAAGAAATGATTGTAGTCAGTGCCAAGAGGATACCTTGAAAAGTGAGAACAATGTTGTGAAGCTATTCGAGAGTAAGAAGAAGAAGTGTAAGATACAAGAGAAAGTTGCTTATACAGTAAGGAGGAATAACGATAAAGAAAGTAAATAAGTTATTAAGGATCTACTGAATCTGTTAAAGATTAAAGGTAAAGATGAAGTTAAGCGAAGGCTAACTAACGATAAGGATTCTTGAAACAGTTAAATGATAAAGAAACATATGAGATTCTTATGAGGTCATCATGAATAGGAAACTGTGACGTAAAGGAAGAATATCGTTGACTAAAAAGTCAATAAGAGATTCGAGGCGAACCTCAAAGGAGCAACTAGAGAGAAGTGAAGAGGATAAGAATATGAGTAGTACTAGCAAACAAAGGCAACTGTACAAGCCATACGACTAAAAGTAACGTGAAATGAAACGTTTAAGACAATGGTAAAGGATGAAGGATCACGACCAACAGAACGACGTGAAAATCACGATAGCTTAAGGAAGCAAAGGAAAGAGAAATGGAGGATAGTGAAAAATGTATCAAGTTAGCTACATTAAGAGAAAGTGAATGTATTAGACATAGTGCAAGTTGAGAAAGATTGGTTAATGAGGAATGAAGTGTCAGACAATGATAGAAAGGAGTGAGAAATGACAAGAACCAGTTAAGAAAGGAAAGTGATAATTACAGACGATAGTAAAGATCATAACTGCAGGTTATAATTACAAGAGAAAATATTCATAGAAATACGCATAAAGTAAGTACGTCATTAAGATGAAAATGGCACGTCGTGACCATTCACGTATAAAGGAGACGAGTAGCAACCCTATGGCTACTAAGAATGAAATGATGAAACGAGAAAACATTAGATTATGATTAGTGACAACTAGGTGGCAATGGTGTAAGGACTATGACATCAAGAATACGTCCAAGAACCATTCTATCTCGGAAAAAGATAACAGATGAGACGAAGATACCAGTAAGAGAATTCTCAACGACGTAACGGCAAGCAACTATCAAGAGTTGAATAGACAATCGATTAGCAACAAGTATGAAGTTATAGTTGTGCATGGAAAACTAAGAGTTAAGTAAAAGGAAAAGCTGCGATCAAAACGTATTAATGGACGTCAAGGATAAGTAAGATCCCAATAAGATTTATGAAAATTCGAGGATGAATTTTTATAAGGGGGGAAGAATGTAATACCCCAATATAAGTAATTAGCTAATTGGACCACGTGTCCAGTTTGGACTCGCCCGAGAGGCGTTATCGGAAAGTTTTCCGATAAAATAAAGATAAATAAGTTTTAGTAGGTCGATTTTGGAAAAGATAATAGCGAACAATTTAATAATATATTCCAATTCTGAAGTTAGAATTGGAATTAAAAGGAAAAATGTCAAGAAAAGTCCAAAATAAGGTACAGGGACCAAAGTGGTAATTTAGCCACTTTGTGTCGAAAGCGGAAATTTTAGATTTTGACGGGAAAGTATTAATATCGAGTTCTATATTAATTATTGGACATAAATAATACGTATAAGTCATAATAAAAGAAGTTAACAGTTTAGCTATGGACTAAATCGTACGATTGAAAAGTTTAAAAGATAAGTGATAATAAACAAAAAGAACAAGGATCAAAGTTGAACTTTAGCCAAGATATATATAAAGAGAAATATGAAAGAAGAAGAGCAGAGAGAGTTCTAGAGAGAGCGAGAGAAATTCGTTCGATATCGTCGTTTCGCCGCCGTTTCTCCGTTCGACGTCCGATTCGCGTGAGTTTTGCGGAAATCTCTTCAGAATCGAGAGCCCTATCGATCCTAAACCTTGTTTCAAGGTAAATTTTGAGAAAGTTTAATTAAAAATCGATAATAAATGGCTGTTTTGAGTTTTATGGTGTATTGGTTTGAATTCGACGTTTTGGAAGTTATTATCGCATTTTAATGAAAACAGAGGAACGGGTTTTGACTAGGGAAGTGTTAGAAGCACGTCGGGATGGTTGAAAACCCCGGAAATCGCATTTCCGGGGCTGTGCACGTGGTGCACGACCGTGCATTAGAAGTGCACGAACGTGCACCTGAAGTGCACGAACGTGCACTCTTCATGGTGCACGAACGTGCACTTGGTTGCACGATCGTGCACCCACTGAAGGGCACGCCCATGCACCCCGACTCGTATCCACGTGTGTATGACGTCTATTCGATATAGAGATTTGTTTTCGAGTAAATTGGATTAAAAGACGAACTTTGGACTTTAAGAATCATTAATCTCGAGATTAGTTCGACGTTTTAGATAATTAATAGGGTTAATTCCTAAAAAAATCACGAACTTTACACGAAGTTTCATTTTAATCATGACCTTTAAAAGTTGTCATTTAAAGGCACGAACTTTCAGTTTGTTTCAAATCTATCACCAAAGTAAAATTCGGCGTATTTTATCCGACTAAAAATACATAATCCTACATAATCCAAATGAAAGATAATAAGATTTAATGTCGATTTATAATTAACGTCACTTTTCAAGCACACTTTGCATAATATAACCTAACCATGGTTGGGTAATCGGAACGACGAGATTTGTGACGCGAGATAAGTGTGGTAATCAAAACAACGCGTTAAAGAGACTTGAGACAAAACAGACTAATCTATTGTAACTTTTTATGCACACTTTGCGTAATCTAACCTAACCATGCTTAGGTAATCGGAACGACGCGTTAAAGACATTGGAGACTGGACATAATAATCTAGCGTCACTTTTCAAGCACACTTTGCGTAATATAACCAAACCATTCTTAGGTAATAGGAACGACGCGTTAAAGAGACTTGAGACGCGACATACTTATCTATTGATCCTTTTTACGCACACTTTGCGTACTATAACCTAACCATGCTTAGGTAATCGGAACGACGCGTTAGAGAGACTTGTGACGAGACATAAGCATGGTAATCGAAACGACACGTTAAAGAGACTTGAGAAGCAGCATACTAATCTAGCGTCACTTTTCACGCAAACTTTGCGTATTATAACCTAATCATGCTTAGGTAATAGGAACGACGCATTAAAGAGCCTTGAGACGCGACATACTAATCTAGCGACACTTTTCACTCACACCTTGCGTAATATAACCTAACCATGCTTAGGTAATTGGAACGACGCGTTAAATAGACTTGTGACGCGAGATAAGTATGGTAATCAAAATGACGCGTTAAAGACACTTGAGACGGAACATACTAATCTAACATCACTTTTTATGCACACTTTACGTAATATAACCTAACCATGCTTAGCTAATCGAAACGACGCGCTAAAGAGACTTGAGACTGGACATACTAATCTACAGTCACTTTTAACGCACACTTTACGTAATATAACCTAACCATGCTTAGGTACGAGGAATGACGCGTTAAAGAGACTTGAGACGCGACATACTAATCTATTGATCCTTTTCACGCACACTTTGCGTACTATAACCTGACCATGCTTAGGTAAAAGAAACGACGCGTTAGAGAGACTTGTGACGCGAGATAAGCATGGTAATCGAAACGACACGTTAAAGAGACTTGAGAAGCTATATACCAATCTAGCGTCACTTTTCACGCAACCTTTGCTTATTATAACCTAATCATAATTAGGTAATCGGAACGTCGCATTAAAGAGCCTTGAGACGCGACATACTAATCTAGCTTCACCTTCACGCACACCTTGTGTAATATAACCTAACCATGCTTAGGTAATAAGAACAACGCGTTAAAAAGACTTGAGATGCGACATCTGAATCTATTTTCATTTTTCACGCACACTTTGAATAATATAACCAAACCATGCTTAGGTAATCGGAACGACGTGTTAGAAAGACTTGTGATTCGACATAAGCATGGTAATCGAAACGACGCGTTAAAGAGACTCGAGACGAGCCATACTACTCTAGCGTCACTTTTCACGCACACTTTGTGTAATAACCTAACCATGCTTACGTAATCGGAACGACGGTTTAAAGAGAATTTCAACGCGGCATACTAATCTGGTGTCTCTTTTCACGCACACTTTGTGTAATATAACCTAACCTTGCTTAGGTAATCGAAACGACGCGATAAATATACTTGAGACGCGACATACTAATCTATTGTCACTTTTCACGCAGACTTTGAGTAATATAACCGAACCATGGTTAAGTAATTTGAACGACGCGTTAAAGACACTTGAGACACGACATACTAATCTACTATTGCTTTTCACGCACACTTTGCGTACAATAAACTAACCACGCATAGGTAATCGGAACGACGCGTTAGAGAGACTTGTGATGCGACCTATGCATGGTAATAGAAATGACGCGTTAAAGAGACTTGAGATGCGACGTACAAATCTAGCGTCATTTTTCACCCCAACAACTTTGCATAATATAACATAACCATGCTTAGGTAATCGGAACGACGCATTAACTCCTTGAGACGCTACATACTAATCTAGTGTCCCTTCTCTCGCACACCTTGCGTAATCTAACCTAACCATGCTTAGGTAATCGGAACGACGCGTTAAAGAGACTTGAGACGTTACATACTAATCTAGCGTTACTTTTCTCGCACACTTTACGTAATATAACCTAACCATTCTTGGGTAATCGGAACAATGCGTTAAAGAGACTTGAGACGCGACATACTAATCTAGCATGACTTTTCACGCACTCTTTGCATAATATAACCTAAACAAGATTAGGTAATCAGAACGACGCATTAAAGAGCCTTGAGACGCGGCATACTAATCTAGCGTCACTTTCCAGGCACGCTTTGCGTAATATAACCTAACCATGCTTAGGCAATCAGAATAGCACGTTAAAGAGAATTGAGACGCGATAGCTTTATTTTTACGCACAATTTTCGTAATATAACCTAACCATGCTTAGCTAATTGGAAAGACGCGTTAAATAGACTTGATACGCGACATACTATTCTATTGTCAATTTTCACGCACAGTTTGCGTAATATAACCTAACCACGCTTAACTAATCGGAATGACGCGTTAAAGAGACTTTAGACGCGACATACAAATATATTGTTACTTTTCACGCACACTTTGCGTACTATGACCTAACCATGCTTAGGTAATCGGACGAGTTAGAGAAACTTGTGATGCGACATAAGCATTGTAATCGAAACAATGCGTTAAAGATACTTGAGACACGACATACTAATCTAGCGTCACTATTCACACCAACTTTGTATAATATAATCTAACCATGCTTAGGTGATCAGAACGACGCATTAAAGAGTCTTGAGATGCGACATACTAATCTAGCGTTACTTTCCAATAACACCTTGCGTAACAAAACCTAACCATGCTTAGATAATCGAAACAACGCGATAAAGAGAATTGAGACGCGACATACTAACTTTGTATAATATAATCTAACCATGCTTAAGTAATTGGAACTACGCGTTAAATAGACTTGAGACGCGAGATACTAATCTATTGTCATTTTTTGCGCACACTTTTCGTAATATAACCTCACCATGCTTAGGTAATTGGAACGACGCGTTCGAGAGACTTGTGACGCGACATGATCATGGTAATCGAAACGACGCATTAAGGAGAATATATACGAGCAATATTAATCTAGCGTCACTTTTTAATATAACATAACCATGCTTAGGAAATCAGAACGAAGCGTTAGAGAGACTTGAGAAGCGACATACTAATCTAGTTTAACTTTTCACGCACACTTTGCGTAATATAACCTAACCATGCTTAGAAAATCGGAACGACGCGTTAGAGAGACTTGAGACGCGACATACTAATCAAACGTCACTTTTCACGCTGACTTTGCATAATATAACATAACCATGCTTAGGTAATCGGAACGATGCGTTAAAGAGACTTGAGACGCGACATACTAATCTAGCGTTACCTTTCTCGAAAACTTTGCGTACTATAACCTAACCATTCAAGGGTAATCGGAACGACGCGTTAAAGAGACTGGAGACGCAACATAATAATCTAGCGTCACTTTTCACGAACTCTTTGCGTAATATAACCTAACCATGCTTAGATAATCAGAACAACGCGTTAGAGAGGCTTGAGACACGACATACTAATCTAGCGTCACTTTTCACGCACACTTTTCATAATATAACCTAACCATGCTTAGGAAATTGGAACGACGCGTTAGAGAGGCTTGAGACGAGACATACTAATCGAACGTAACTTGTCACCCACACTTTGCGTAATATAACCAAACCATGCTTAGGTAATCGGAACGACGCGTTAAAGAGATTTGTGACGCGAGATAAGTATGGTAATCAAAATGACTCGAGATAAGTATGGTAATCGAAATGACGCGTTAAAGAGACTTGAGAGGAAACATAATCTAGCGTCATGTTTTACGCACACTTTGCGTAATATAACCTAACCATGCTTAGGTAATCGGAATAAAGAGTTAAATAGACTTAACACTGGACGTACTAATCTAGGGTCACTTTTCACGCACACTTTGCGTAATATAACCTAACCATTCTTAGGTAATAGGAACGACGCGTTAAAGAGACTTGAAACAAGACATACTAATCTATTGATCCTTTTCAAGCACACTTTGCGTACTATAACCTAAACATGCTTAGGTAATAGAAACGATGCGTTAGAAAGACTTGTGACGCGACATAAGCATGGTAATCGAAACGACGCGTTAAAGAGACTTGAGAATCGACATACTAATCTAGCATCACTTTTCACGCAAACTTTGCGTATTATAACCTAATCATGCTTAGGTAATCGAAGCGACGTGTTAGAAAGACTTGAGACGCGACATACTAATCTACCGTCACTTTTTACGCACACTTTGCGTAATGTAACCTAACCATGCTTAGGAAATCAGAACGACGCGTACTAATCTAGCGTCACTTTTTACGCACACTTTGCGTAATATAACCTAACCATGCATAGGAAATCGGAACAACGCGTTAGAGATACTTGAGACGCGATATAGTAATCTACCGTCACTTTTCACGCACACTCTGCGTAATATAACCTAACCATTATTAGGTAATCGGAACGACGCGTTAAAGAGACTTGTGACGCGAGATAAGCATGGTAATAGAAACGACGCGTTAAAGAGACTTGAGACAAAACATACTAATATAGCGTGACTTTTCACGCAGACTTTACATAATATAATCTGTAATCGGAACGACGCGTTAGATAAACTTAAGACGCGCCATACTAATCTAGCATCACTTTTTACGCACACTTTGCTTAATTTAACCTAATCATGCTAAGGTAATCGGAACGACGCGTTAAAGATACTTGAGACGCGACATACTAATCTAGCGTAACTTTTCATGCATACTTCGCGTAATATAATCTAACCATGGTTGTTAGGTAATCGGAACAACTCGTTAATGAGAATTGAGACGCGACATACTAATCTAGCGTCACTTTTTACGCACACTTCGTGGAATATAACCTAACCATGCTTAGGTAATCGGAACGAGGCGTTAAATATACTTGATACGCGACATACTAATCTAGCGTTACTTTTTAGGCACACTTTGCTGAATATAACCTAAGCATGAATAGGTAATTGGAATGACGCGCTAAAGAGACTTGTGACACGACATACTTATATAGCATCCCTTTTCTCGCACACTTTGCATAATATAACCTAACCATGCATAGGTAATCGGAACGACGCGTTAAAGAGACTAGTGACGAGACATACTAATCTAGTATCACTTTTAACGCACGGTTTGCGTAATATAACCTAAGCATGCTTAGGTAATCGGAAACACGCGTTAAAGAGACTTGTGATGCGACATACTACTAATCTAGCGTCACTTATAACACACTCTTTGCGTAATATAACCTAACCATGCTTGGGTAATGGGAACGACGTGTTAAAAAAGACTTGTGACGCGACATACTTATACAGCGTCACAGTTCACGCACACTTTACGTAATTTAACCTAACCACTGTTAGGTTAGAATGACGCGTTAAAAAGACTTGCGACGCGTCATACTAATCTAACGTCACTTTTAACACACACTTTGCGTCATATAACCAAACCATGCTTAGGTAATCGGAACGACACGTTAAAGAGACTTTAGACGCGACATGTTAATAATCTAGCATCACTTTCCATGCAAACTTTGCGTAATATAACCTAACCACGCTTAGGTAATCGGAACAACGCGTTAAGGAGACTTGTGACGCGACATACTACTAATCTAGCGTCACTGTAATATGCATACTTTGCGTTATATAACCTAATCATGCCTAGGTAATCGGAACGACTTGTTTAAGAGACTTGTGACGCGACATAGTAATCTAGGGTCACTTTTCACGCAAACTTTGCGTAATATAACCTAACCATGCATAGGTGATTGGAACGGCGCGATAAAGAGACTTGTGACGCGACATAATAATCTAGCGTCACTTTTAACGCACAGTTTGCGTAATATATCCTAACCATTCTTAGGTAATCGGAACAACGCGTTAAAGCGACTTGTGACGCGACATACTTATATAGCGTCCCTTTTCACGCACACTTTACGTAATGTAACCAAATCATTGTTACGTAATCAGAACGACGCGTTAAAGAGACTTGTGGCGCGACATACTAATCTAGCCACAATTTTAAGGCACACTTTGCGTAATATAACCGAACCATGCTTAGGTAATCGGAACGACGGCGCGTTAAAGAGACTTGTGACGCGACATAATAATCTAGCTTCACTTTTAAGGCACACTTTGCGTAATATAATCTGACCATGCTTACGTAATCGGAATGATAAGTTAAAGAGACTTGTGACGCGACATACTATTCTAGCATAACTTTTAATGCACACTTTGCGTAATATAACCTAACCATTGTTAGATAATCGGAACGACGCGTTAAAAAGACTTGTGACACGACATACTTATCTAGCATCACTTTTCACGCACACTTTTGCGTAATATAACCTAACCATACTTAGGTAATCAGAATGACGCGTTAAAGAGACTTGTGATGCGGCATACTAATCTAGCGTCACTTTTCATGCACACTTTGCGTTACATAAACTAACCATGCTTAGGTTATCGGAATGTCGCGCTAAAGAGACTTGTGACGCGACATACCACTATTCTAGCGTCACTTTTAACGCCGACTTTGCGTAATATAACCTAACCATGCTTAGGTAATCGACACGTCGCATAAAAGAGACTTGAGACGCAACATACTAATCTAGCGTCACTTATAATGCACACTTGGTGTTATATAATCTAACCATGCATAGGTAATCGGAACGACTCGTTAAAGAGACTTGTGACGCGACATACTAATTTAGCATCACTTTCACCGCACACTTTGTGTAATATAATCTAACCATGCTTAGGTAATCGGAACGACACGTTAAAAAAACTTGTGACGCGACATACTACTAATCTAGCGTCACTTTTAACGCACACTTTGCGTTATATAATCTAACCATCCTTAGGTAATCGGAACAACGCGTTAAAAAGACTTGTGAAGCGGCATACTTATCTAGTGTCACTATTCACGCGCACTTTGCGTAAAATATAATATAACCATGCTTAGGTAATTGGAACGACGCATTTAAGAGACTGGTGACTCGACATACTAATCTTGCATCACTTTTCACGCACACTATGCGAAATATAATCTAACCATGCTTAGGTAATCAGAACGACGCGTTACAGAGACTTGTAACGCGACAGACTACTAATCTAGCGTCGCTATTAACGCACACTTGAGACGCGAAATACTAATCTAGCGTCACTTTTCATGCCAACTTTGCATAATATAACCTAACCATGCTTAGGTAATCGGAATGACGCATTAATGAGCCTTAAGACGCGACATACTAATCTAGCGTCACTTTTCACGCACACCTTGGGTAATATAACTTAACCATGCTTAGGTAATCGGAACGACGCATTAAAGAGAGTTAAGATACGATATACTAATCTAGCGTCATTTTTCACGCACACATTGCTCAATATAACCTAACCATGGTAAGGTAATCGGAACGACGCGCTTAAGAGACTTGTGACGCGACATAAGCATGGTAATCGAAACAACGCGTTAAAGAGACTTGAGACGCGCAATATTAATCTAGCGTCACTTTTTACGCACGCATTGCGTAATAAAACATAATCATGCTTATGATATCGGAACGACGCGTTAGAGAGACTTGAGACTCGACATACTAATCTAGTGTCACTTTTCGCGGACACTTTGCGTAATATAACCTAACCATGCTTAGGAAATCGGAACGGCGCGTTAGAGAGACTTGAGATGCGACATACTAATCTAAAGTCACTTTTCAAGCACACTTTGCGTAATATAACCTAAACATGCTTAGGTAATCGGAACGACGCGTTAAAGAGACTTGTGACGCGAGATAAATATAGTAATCGAAACGACGCGTTAAAGAGAATTGAGACAAAACAAACTAATCTAGCCTCACTTTTTACGCACACTTTGCGTAATATAACCTAACCATGCTTAGGTAATCGGAACGACGCGTTAAAGAGACTTGAGACTGGACATACTAATCTAGCGTCACTTTTCACGCACGCTTTGCGTAATATAACCTAACTATACTTAAGTAATCAGAACGACGCGTTAAAGAGACTTGAGACGCGACATACTAAACTATTGCTCCTTTCCACGCACACTTTGCGTACTATAACCTAACCATGCTTAGCTAATCGAAATGACGCGTTAGAGAGACTTGTGACGCAACATAAGCATGGTAATCGAAATGACGCGTTAAAGAGACTTGAGAGGCAAAATATTTATCTAGCGTCACTTTTTACGCATGCGTTGCGTAATATAACATAACCATGCTTAGGAAATGGGAACGGCGCGTTAGAGAGACTTGAGACGGGACATACTAATCTAGTGTCACTTTTCACGCACACTTTACGTATTATAACCTAACCATGCTTAGGAAATCGGAACGACGCGTTAGAGAGAATTGAGACGCGACATACTTACTAATGAAAAGATTCTATTTGTCCCCTAAACCAAATTCTTAAAGTGAAATTAGATAGCTTGTTGATGCCTATCCCTCTTACTAAATCTAAATTTCTCATTTGTTAAATTACTGGTTTAGCGTGAGAGAGAGATATGCCTATTTATTTTAACACGGAGTTAATTAATGTACTGGAATGAAAGCGAAAGAAAATCGAGTTAACCCGATTTTCTTACTTTTTGGCAGACCCATTGAAAGAATCTTTTGTATTATTTCTATTTGTTCTTCTATTTTCTTTTCGATTATCTATTAATTTATTAATTCTATTTTATTTGTTATTCTTAGAATGGATAATAGTGAATATACAAATCACAAAAATCTATCAAATCGTGAAGGGCGGAAAGATTCTTCGACTCTAGTCATACCATTTTGTTATATTGACAATTTCAAAAAACTGTTCATACTATGAGCATAGTATGTCGGCGGTCGGGCAAATACGCCCCCATCGTCTAGTGGTTCAGGACATCTCTCTTTCAAGGAGGCAGCGGGGATTCGACTTCCCCTGGGGGTAGGGTATTACGAAAGGAAGTTGATCATGGATTCTTACTAAGTCTAGAATTGCTTCTTCCTGGGTCGATGCCCGAGTGGTTAATGGGGACAGACTGTAAATTCGTTGGCATTATGTCTACGCTGGTTCAAATCCAGCTCGGCCCAATAATTCACTGATCCGCCATAACCATGCTTAGGAAATGGGAACGACGCGTTAGAGAGACTTGAGATGTGACATACTAATCTAGTGTCACTTTTCACGCACACTTTACGTATTATAACCTAACCATGCTTAGAAAATTGGAACGACGCGTTAGAGAGAATTGAGACGCGACATGCTAATCTAACCTCACTTTTCACGCACACCAATAACCTAACCATGCTTAGGTAATCGGAACGACGCGTTAAGGAGACTTGTGACGCGAGATAAGTATGGTGATCGAAACAACGCGTTAAAGAGACTTGATATGAAACATACTAATCTAGTGTCACTTTTTACGCACACTTTGCGTAATATAACCTAACCATGCTTAGGTAATCGGAACGAGGCGTGAAAGAGATTGGAGACTTGACATACTAATCTAGCGTCACTTTTCAAGCACATTTTGCGTAATATAACCTAACCATTCTTAGGTAATAGGAACGACGCGTTAAAGAGACTTGAGTCGCGACATACTTACCTATTGATCCTTTTTACGAACATAAATAACCTATTGATCCTTTTTACGAACACTTTGCGTACTATAACCTAACCATGCTTAAGTAATCTGAACGACGCGTTAGAGAGACTTGTGACGCGACATAAGCAAGGTAATCGAAACGACGCGTTACGGAGACTTGAGAAGCGACATACTAATCTAGGGTCACTTTTCACGCAAACTTTGCGTAGTATAACCTAATCATGCTTAGGTAATCGGAACGATGCATTAAAGAGCCTTGATACGCGACATGCTAATCTAGCGTCACTTTTCACGCCCACCTTGCGTAATATAACCTATACATGCTTAGGTAATAGGAACGACGCGTTAAAGAGACTTGAGACTCAATATACTAATCTACTGATCATTTTTACGCACACTTCGCGTACTATAACCAAACCGTGCTTAGGTAATCAGAACGACGCGTTAAAGAGCCTTGACACGCGACATACTAATCTAGCGTCACTTTCCACGCAAACTTTGCGTTTTATAACCTAACTATGCTTAGGTAATCGGAATGACGCATTAAAGAGCCTTGAGACGCGCCATACTAATCTAGCGTCACTTTTCACGCACACCTTGCGTAATATAACCTAACCATGCTTAGGTATAAGGAACGACGCGTTAAATAGACTTTTGACGCGACATACTAATCTAGTGTCACTTTTCACGCACGCTTTGCCTAATATAACCTCTAACCATTCTTAGATAATCGGAATAACGCGATAAAGAGAATTGAGACGCGACATACTAATCTAGCGTCACTTTCGACGCAAACTATGCGTAATATAACCTAACCATGCTTAAGTAATTGGAACGACGTGTTAAATAGACTTGAGACGCTACATACTAATCTATTGTCATTTTCTACGCACACTTTGCGTAATATAACCTAACCATGCTTAGGTAATCAGAACGACATGTTCGAGAGACTTGTGACGCGACATAAGCATGGTAATCGAAACGACGCGTTAAAGAGACTTGAGACGTGCAATATTAATCTAGCGTCACTTTTTTACGCACGCGTTGCGTAATATAACGTAACTAAGCTTAGGAAATCGGAACGACGCGTTAGACAGACTTGAGACGCGACATACTAATCTAGTGTCACTTTTCACGCACGCTTTGCGTAATATAACCTAACCATGCTTAGGTAATCAGAACGACGCGTTAAAGAGACTTGTGACGCGAGATAAGTATAGTAATCGAAACTACGCGTTAAAGAGACTTGAGATGAAAAAAACTAATCTAGCGTCACTTTTTACGCTCACTTTGCGTAATATAACATAACCATGCATAGGTAATCGGAACGACGCATTAAAGAGACTGGACATACTAATCTAGCGTCACTTTTCACGCACACCTTGCGTAAAATTACCTAACCATTGTTAGGAAATTGGACAACGCGTTAGAGAGACTTGAGACGAGACATACTAATTTAACGTTACTTTTCACGCACTGTTTGCGTAATATAACCTAACCATGCTTTGGTAATCGAAACGACGCGATAAAGAAACTTGTGACGCGAGATAAGTATGGTAATTGGAACCACGCGTTAAAGAGACTTGTGACACGAGATATGTATGGTACTCGCAACGACTTGTAAAAGAGACTTGAGACGAAACAAACTAATCTAGCGTCACTTTTTATGCACACTTTGCGTAATATAACCTAACCATGCTTAGGTAATCGGAACGACGCGTTAAAGAGACTTGAGACTGGACATACTAATCTAGCGTCGCTTTTCACGCACACTTTGCGTAATATAACCTAACCATGCCTAGGTAGTCGGAAAGAGGCGATAAAGAGACTTGAGACGCGACATACTAATCTAGCGTAACTTTTCACGCACACTTTCAATAATATAACCTAACCATGCTTAGGTAATCGGAACAACACGTTAAAGAGAATTGAGACGCAACATACTAATCTAGCGTAACTTTTCACGCACACTTCGCATAATATAACCTAACCATGCTTTGATAATCAGAACGACGCGTTAAATAGACTTAAGACGCGACATACTAATCTAGCGTCACATTTCACGTACACTTTCGTAAAGTAACCTAACCATGCTCAGGTAATTGGTACAACGCGTTAAAGAGAATTGAGATGCGACATACTAATCTAGCGTCGCTTTCCATGCACTCTTTGCGTAATATAACCTAACCATGCTTAGGTAATCGGAATAAAGCGTTAAATAGACTTGAGACGCGACATACTAATGTTTGTTACTTTTCACGCACACTTTTCGTGAAGTAACCTAACCATCCTTAGTTAATCGGTACAATGCGTTAAAGAGACTTGAGACACGACATACAAATGTACCATCATTTTTCACGCACACTTTTCGTAAATAACATAACCATGCTTAGATAATCGGAACGACGCGTTAAAGAGACTTCAGAGGCGACATACTAATATGGCGTCACTTTTCACGCAAACTTTGCGTACTATAACCTAACCATGCTTAGGAAATCGGAACGACGCATTAAAGAGACTTGAGTAGCGACACATTAATCTAGCATCACTTTTCACCGCACACTTTGTGTAGTATAACCTAACCATGCTTACATAATCGGAAAGACGCGTTAAAGGACTTGAGATGCGACATACTAATCTAGCGTCCCTTTTCACGCACACTTCACGTAATATAACCTAACCATGCTAAGGTAATCGGAATACGCATTAAAGAGACTTGAGACGCGTCATACTAATCTAGCGTCACTTTTCACGCACACTTCGCGTAAAATAACCTAACCATGCCTAGGTAATCGGAACGACGCGAAAAAAGACTTGAGATGCTACATACTAATACATTGCCACTTTTCACGCACACTTTGCGTAATATATAATCTAATCATGCTTAGGTAATCAGAACGACGCGTTTGAGATACTTGTGACGCGACATAAGCACAGTAATCGAAACGATGCGTTAAAGAGACTTGAAACGCGCCATACTAATCTAGCGTCACTTATTGCGCATGCTTAGGTAATCAGAACGACGCATCATAGGACTTGAGTAGCGACATATTAATCTAGCGTAACGTTTCACGCACACTATGCGTAATATAATCTAACTATGCTTAGGTAATCGGAACGACGGGTTAATAAGCATGGTAATCAAAACGACGCGTTAAAGAGACTTGAGACGCAAGATACTAATATAGCGTCACTTTTCACACAAACATTGCGTAATATAATCTAACCATGCTTAGGTAAACGGAACGACGCGTTAAAGGGCATTGAGATGTGACATACTAATCTAGCGTCACTTTTCACGCACACCTTGCGTAACATAACCAATCCATGGTTAGGTCATCAAAACGACACATTAAAGAGACTTGAGACGCGATGTACTAATCTACCGTCACTTTTCAGCACACTTTGCGTAATATAAGCTTTCCATGCTTAGGTAATTGGAACGACGTGTTAAAGAGACTTCAGAAGCGATATACTAATCTACCGTCACTTTTTTATGCACCCTTTGCGTAATATAACATAACTATGCATAAGAAATCGGAACGAAGCGTTAGAGAGACTTGAGATGCGACATACTAATCTAGTGTCACTTTTCACGCACGCTTTGCATAATATAACCTAACCATGCTTAGGAAATTGGAACGACGCGTTAGAAAGACTTGAGACGCGACATACTAATATAGCGTCACTATTCACGCACTCTTTGTGTAATATAACCTAACCATGCTTAGGTAATCAGAACGACCCGTTAAAGAGACTTGTGACGCGAGATAAGTATAGTAATAGAAGCTACGCGTTAAAGAGACTTGAGACGAAACAAACTAATCTAGCATCACTTTTTACGCTCACTTTGTGTATTATAACCTAACCATGCATAGGTAATCGGAACGACGCGTTAAGGAGACTGGACATACTAATCTAGCGTCACTTTTCACGCACGCTTTGTGTAAAATAACCTAACCACTGTTAGGAAATTGGACAACGCGTTAGAGAGACTTGAGACGAGACATACTAATTTAACGTTACTTTTCACGCACTGTTTGCGTACTATAACCTAACCATGCTTAGGTAATCGAAACGACGCGATAAAGAGACTTGTGACGCGAGATAAGTATGGTAATCGGAACGACGCGTTAAAGAGACTTGTGACACGAGATAGGTATGGTAATCGGAACGACGCGTTAAAGAGACTTGTGACGCGAGATAAGTATGGTACTCGCAACGACTTGTAAAAGAGACTTGAGACGAAACAAACTAATCTAGCGTCACTTTTTAAGCACACTTTGCGTAATATAACCTAACCATGCTTAGGTAATCGAAACGACGCGATAAAGAGACTTGTGACGCGAGATAAGTATGGTAATCGGAACGACGCGTTAAAGAGACTTGTGACACGAGATAGGTATGGTAATCGGAACGACGCGTTAAAGAGACTTGTGACGCGAGATAAGTATGGTACTCGCAACGACTTGTAAAAGAGACTTGAGACGAAACAAACTAATCTAGCGTCACTTTTTAAGCACACTTTGCGTAATATAACCTAACCATGCTTAGGTAATCGGAACGACGCGTTAAAGAGACTTGAGACTGGACATACTAATCTAGCGTCGCTTTTCACGCACACTTTGCGTAATATAACCTAACCATGCTTAGGAAATCGGAACGACGCGTTAGAGAGACTTGTGACGCGACATAAGCATGATAATCGAAACGACGCGTTCAAGAGACTTGAGACGCGCAATATTAATCTAGCGTCACTTTTTACGCACACTTTGCGTAATATAACATAACCATGCTTAGGAAATCGGAACGACGCGTATGGAGACTTGAGACGCGACATACTAATCTAGTGTCACTGTTCACACACACTTTGCGTAATATAACCTAGCCATGCTTAGGAAATCGGTACGACGCGTTAGAGAGACTTGAGACGCGACGTACTAAACAAACGTCACTTTTCACGCACACATTGCGCAATATAACCTAACCGTGCTTAGGTAATCGGAACGACGCGTTAAAGAGACTTGTGACGCGAGAAATGTATGGTAAGCGAAACGACGCATTAAAGAGACTGGAGACGAAACATACTAATCTAGCGTCACTTTTTTCACACATAATAGAACCTAACCATGCTTAGGTAATCAGAACAACGCTTTAAAGAGATTTAAGCCTGGACATACTAATCTAGCGTCACTTTTCACGCACACTTTGCGTAATATAACCTAACCATGCTTATTTAATAGGAACAATGCGATAAAGAGACTTGAGACGCGACATACTAATATATTGATCCTTTTTACGCACACTTTGCGTACAGCCTAACCAAGCTTAGGTAATCGGAACGACGTGTTAAAGAGCCTTGACACGCGACATACTAATCTAGCGTCACTTTTCACGCAAACTTTCCGTATTATAACCTAACCATGCTTAGGTAATCGGAACGACGCATTAAAGAACCTTGAGACGCGACATGCTAATCTAGCGTCACTTTTCACGTACACTGCGTAATATAACCTAACCATTCTTAGGTAATAGGAACGACGCGTTAAATAGACTTTAGACGCGACATACTAATCTAATGTCACTTTTCACGCACAGTTTGCGTAATATAACCTAACTATGCTAAGGTAATCGGAACAACGCGTTAGATAGACTTAAGACGCGACATACTAATCTATTGTCATTTTTCACGTACACTTTGCCCAATATAACCTAACCATGCTTAAGTAATTCGAACGATGCGTTAAATAGACTTGAAATGCGACATACTAATCTATTGTCATTTTCAACGCACACTTTGTGTAATATAACCTAACCATGCTAAGGTAATCGGAACTACGTGTTCGAGAGACTTGTGACGCGCCATAAGCATGGTAATCGAAACAACGCGTTAAAGAGACTTGAGACGTGCAATATTAATCTAGCGTCACTTTTTACGCACGCATTGCGTAATATAACATAATCATGCTTATGATATCGGAACGACGCGTTAGAGAGACTTGAGACGCGACATACTAATCTAGTGTCACTTTTCGCGGACACTTTGCGTAATATAACCTAACCATGCTTAGGAAATCGGAACGACGCGTTAGAGAGACTTGAGATGAGACATACTAATCTAATGTCACTTTTCACGCACACTTTGCGTAATATAACCTAACCATGCTTAGATAATCGGAACGACGCGTTAAAGAGACTTGTGACGCGAGATAAATATAGTAATCGAAACGACGCGTTAAAGAGAATTGAGACAAAACAAACTAATCTAGCCTCACTTTTAACGCACACTTTGCGTAATATAACCTAACCATGCTTAGGTAATCGGAACGACGCGTTAAAGAGACTTGAGACTGGACATACTAATCTAGCGTCACTTTTCACGCACACTTTGCGTAATATAACCTAACCATACTTAAGTAATTAGAACGACGCGTTAAAGAGACTTGAGACGCGACATACTAAACTATTGCTCCTTTCCACGCACACTTTGTGTACTATAACCTAACCATGCTTATCTAATCGAAATGACGCGTTAGAGAGACTTGTGACGCAACATAAGAAATGACGCGTTACAGAGACTTGAGAGGCAAAATATTAATCTAGCGTCACTTTTTACGCATGCGTTGCGTAATATAACATAACCATGCTTAGGAAATGGGAACGACGCGTTAGAGAGACTTGAGACGTGACATACTAATCTAGTGTCACTTTTCACGCACACTTTACGTATTATAACCTAACCATGCTTAGGAAATCGGAACGACGCGTTAGAGAGAATTGAGACGCGACATTCTAATCTAACCTCACTTTTCACGCACACTTTGCGTAATATAACCTAACCATGCTTAGGTAATCGGAACGACGCGTTAAAGAGACTTGTGACGCGAGATAAGTATGGTGATCGAAACGACGCGTTAAAGAGACTTGATATGAAACATACTAATCTAGTGTCACTTTTTACGCACACTTTGCGTAATATAACCTAACCATGCTTAGGTAATCGGAACGAGGCGTGAAAGAGATTGGAGACTTGACATACTAATCTAGCGTCACTTTTCAAGCACATTTTGCGTAATATAACCTAACCATTCTTAGGTAATAGGAACGACGCGTTAAAGAGACTTGAGACGCGACATACTTACCTATTGATCCTTTTTACGAACACTTTGCGTACTATAACTTAACCATGCTTAGATAATCGGAACGACGCGTTAGAGAGACTTGTGACGCGACATAAGCAAGGTAATCGAAACGACGCGTTACGGAGACTTGAGAAGCGACATACTAATCTAGGGTCACTTTTCACGCAAACTTTGCGTTGTATAACCTAATCATGCTTAGGTAATCGGAACGATGCATTAAAGAGCCTTGATACGCGACATGCTAATCTAGCGTCACTTTTCACGCCCACCTTGCGTAATATAACCTAATCATGCTTAGGTAATAGGAACGACGCGTTAAAGAGACTTGAGACTCAATATACTAATCTACTGATCATTTTTACGCACACTTCGCGTACTATAACCAAACCGTGCTTAGGTAATCAGAACGACTCGTTAAAGAGCCTTGACACGCGACATACTAATCTAGCGTCACTTTCCACGCAAACTTTGCGTTTTATAACCTAACTATGGTTAGGTAATCGGAATGACGCATTAAAGAGCCTTGAGACGCGACATACTAATCTAGCGTCACTTTTCACGCACACCTTGCGTAATATAACCTAACCATGCTTAGGTATAAGGAACGACGCGTTAAATAGACTTTTGACGCGACATACTAATCTAGTGTCACTTTTCACTCACGCTTTGCCTAATAAACCTCTAACCATTCTTAGATAATCGGAATAACGCGATAAAGAGAATTGAGACGCAACATACTAATCTAGCGTCACTTTCGATGCAAACTATGCGTAATATAACCTAACCATGCTTAAGTAATTGGAACGACGCGTTAAATAGACTTGAGACGCTACATACTAATCTATTGTCATTTTCTACGCACACTTTGCGTAATATAACCTAACCATGCTTAGGTAATCAGAACGACACGTTCGAGAGACTTGTGACGCGACATAAGAATGGTAATCGAAACGACGCGTTAAAGAGACTTGAGACGTGCAATATTAATCTAGCGTCACTTTTTTACGCACGTGTTGCGTAATATAACATAACTATGCTTAAGAAATCGGAACGACGCGTTAGAGAGACTTGAGACGCGACATACTAATCTAGTGTCACTTTTCACGCACGCTTTGCATAATATAACCTAACCATGCTTAGGTAATTGGAACGACGCGTTAGAGAGACTTGAGACGCGACATACTAATATAGCGTCACTATTCACGCACTCTTTACGTAATATAACCTAACCATGCTTAGGTAATGCTCCCGGCCAAGACTAAGAAGCCTGTGTTCGGCGAAGGTGAGGATGAACCTAAGCGCCCAAGAGAAACTCTTGAAGAGAGGAAGAAAAAAAAGTAGTCCTTCCGGAATGAGAAAGTACGAAAAATCTTCAATGCTCAGAACGACGCGTTAAAGAGACTTGTGACGCAAGATAAGTATAGTAATCGAAACTACGCGTTAAAGAGACTTGAGATAAAAAAACTAATCTAGCGTCACTTTTTACGCTCACTTTGCGTAATATAACCTAACCATGCATAGGTAATCGGAACGACGCGTTAAAGAGACTGGACATACTAATCTAGCGTCACTTTTCACTCACACCTTGCGTAAAATTACCTAACCATTGTTAGGAAATTGGACAACGCATTAGAGAGACTTGAGACGAGACATACTAATTTAACGTTACTTTTCACGCACTGTTTGCGTAATATAACCTAACCATGCTTAGGTAATCGAAACGACGCGATAAAGAGACTTGTGACGCGAGATAAGTATGGTAATCGGAACCACGCGTTAAAGAGACTTGTGACGCGAGATAAGTATGGTACTCGCAACGACTTGTAAAAGAGACTTGAGACTAAACAAACTAATCTAGCGTTACTTTTTAAGCACACTTTGCGTAATATAACCTAACCATGCTTAGGTAATTGGAACGACGCGTTAAAGAGACTTGAGACTAGACATACTAATCTAGCGTCACTTTTCACGCACACTTTGCGTAATATAACCTAACCATGCTTAGGAAATTGGAACGACGCGTTAGAGAGACTTGTGACGCGACATAAGCATGATAATCCAAACGACGCGTTCAAGAGACTTGAGACGCGCAATATTAATCTCGCGTCACTTTTTACGCACACTTTGCCTAATATAACATAACCATGCTTAGGAAATCGGAACGACGCGTATGGAGACTTGAGACGCGACATACTAATCTAGCGTCACTTCCCACGCACACTATGCGTAATATAAACTAACCATGCTAAGGTAATCGGAACAACGCGTTAGACGCGACATACTAATCTATTGTCATTTTTCACGTACACTCTGCGTAATATAACCTAACCATGCTTATGTAATTGCAACGACGCGTTAAATAGACTTGAGACGCTACATACTAATCTATTGTCATTTTCTACGCACACTTTTCGTAATATAACCTAACCATGCTTAGGTAATCAGAACGACATGTTCGAGAGACTTGTGACGCGACATAAGCATGGTAATCGAAACGATGCGTTAAAGAGACTTGAGACGTGCAATATTAATCTAGCGTCACTTTTTTACGCACGCGTTGCGTAATATAACGTAACTATGCTTAGGAAATCGGAACGACGCGTTAGAGAGACTTGAGACGCGACATACTAATCTAGTGTCACTTTTCACGCACGCTTTGCGTAATATAACCTAATCATGCTTAGGTAATCAGAACTACGCGTTAAAGAGACTTGTGACGCGAGATAAGTATAGTAATCGAAACTACGCGTTAAAGAGACTTGAGACGAAACAAACTAATCTAGCGTCACTTTTTACGCTCACTTTGCGTAATATAAGCTAACCATGCATAGGTAATCGGAACGATGCGTTAAAGAGGCTGGACGTACTAATCTAGCGTCACTTTTCACGCACACTTTGCGTAAAATAACCTAACCATTGTTAGGATATTGGACAACGCGTTAGAGAGACTTGAGACGAGACATACTAATTTAACGTTACTTTTCACGCATTGTTTGCGTAATATAACCTAACTATGCTTAGGTAATCGAACGACGCGATAAAGAGACTTGTGACGCGAGATAAGTATGGTAATCGGAACGACGCGTTAAAGAGACTTGTGACGCGAGATAAGTATGGTACTCGCAACGACTTGTAAAAGAGACTTGAGACGAAACAAACTAATCTAGCGTCACTTTTTAAGCACACTTTGCGTAATATAACCTAACCATGCTTAGGTAATCGGAACGACGCGTTAAAGAGACTTGAGACTGGACATACTAATCTAGCGTCGCTTTTCACGCACACTTTGCGTAATATAACCTAACCATGCCTAGGTAGTCGGAAAGAGGCGATAAAGAGACTTGAGACGCGACATACTAATCTAGCGTAACTTTTCACGCAAACTTTGAATAATATAACCTAACCATGCTTAGGTAATCGGAACAACACGTTAAAGAGAATTGAGACGCAACATATTAATCTAGCGTAACTTTTCACGAACACTTCGCATAATATAACCTAACCATGCTTTGATAATCAGAACGACGCGTTAAATAGACTTAAGACGCGACATACTAATCTAGCGTCACATTTCACGTACACTTTCTGTAAAGTAACCTAACCATGCTCAGGTAATTGGTACAACGCGTTAAAGAGAATTGAGATGCGACATACTAATCTAGCGTCGCTTTCCATGCACTCTTTGCGTAATATAACCTAACCATGCTTAGGTAATCGGAATAAAGAGTTAAATAGACTTGAGACGCGACATACTAATGTTTGTTACTTTTCACGCACACTTTTCGTGAAATAACCTAACCATCCTTAGTTAATCGGTACAATGCGTTAAAGAGACTTGAGACACGACATACAAATGTACCATCATTTTTCACGCACACTTTTCGTAAATAACCTAACCATGCTTAGATAATCGGAACGACGCGTTAAACAGACTTCAGAGGTGACATACTAATATGGCGTCACTTTTCACGCAAACTTTGCGTACTATAACCTAACCATGCTTAGGAAATCGGAACGACGCATTAAAGAGACTTGAGTAGCGACACATTAATCTAGCATCACTTTTCACGCACACTTTGCGTAGTATAACCTAACCATGCTTACATAATCGGAAAGACGCGTTAAAGGACTTGAGATGCGACATACTAATCTAACGTCCCTTTTCACGCACACTTCACATAATATAACCTAACCATGCTAAGGTAATCGGAATACGCATTAAAGAGACTTGAGACACGTCATACTAATCTAGCGTCACTTTTCACGCACACTTTGCGTAACATAACCTAACCATGCCTAGGTAATCGGAACGACGCGTTAAAAAGACTTGAGATGCTACATACTAATACATTGTCACTTTTCACGCACACTTTGCATAATATATAATCTAATCATGCTTAGGTAATCAGAACGACGCGTTAGAGATACTTGTGACGCGACATAAGCACAGCAATCGAAACGATGCGTTAAAGAGACTTGAAACGCGCCATACTAATCTAGCGTCACTTATTGCGCATGCTTAGGTAATCAGAACGACGCATCATAGAGACTTGAGTAGCGACATATTAATCTAGCGTAACGTTTCACGCACACTATGCGTAATATAATCTAACTATGCTTAGGTCATCGGAACGACGGGTTAATAACAATGGTAATCAAAACGACGCGTTAAAGAGACTTGAGACGCAAGATACTAATCTAGCGTCACTATTCACGCACGCTTTGCGTAAAATAACCTAACCACTGTTAGGAAATTGGACAACGCGTTAGAGAGACTTGAGACGAGACATACTAATTTAACGTTACTTTTCACGCACTGTTTGCGTACTATAACCTAACCATGCTTAGGTAATCGAAACGACGCGATAAAGAGACTTGTGACGCGAGATAAGTATGGTAATCGGAACGACGCGTTAAAGAGACTTGTGACGCGAGATAAGTATGGTACTCGCAACGACTTGTAAAAGAGACTTGAGACGAAACAAACTAATCTAGCGTCACTTTTTAAGCGCACTTTGCGTAGTATAACCTAACCATGCTTAGGTAATCGGAACGACGCGTTAAAGAGACTTGAGACTGGACATACTAATCTAGCGTCACTTTTCACGCACACTTTGCGTAATATAACCTAACCATGCTTAGGAAATCGCAACGACGCGTTAGAGAGACTTGTGACGCGACATAAGCATGATAATCGAAGCGACGCGTTCAAGAGACTTGAGACGCGCAATATTAATCTAGCGTCACTTTTTACGCACACTTTGCGTAATATAACATAACCATGCTTAGGAAATCGGAACGACGCGTATGGAGACTTGAGACGCGACATACTAATCTAGTGTCACTGTTCACACACACTTTGTGTAATATAACCTAGTCATGCTTAGGAAATCGGTACGATGCGTTAGAGAGACTTGAGACGCGACGTACTAAACAAACGTTACTTTTCACTCACACATTGCGTAATATAACCTAACTGTGCTTAGGTAATCGGAACGACGCGTTAAAGAGACTTGTGACGCGAGATATGTATGGTAAGCGAAACGACGCATTAAAGAGACTGGAGACGGAACATACTAATCTAGCGTCACTTTTTTCACACATAATAGAACCTAACCATGCTTAGGTAATCAGAACAACGCTTTAAAGAGATTTAAGCCTGGACATACTAATCTAGCGTCACTTTTCACGCACACTTTGCGTAATATAACCTAACCATGCTTATTTAATAGGAACAATGCGATAAAGAGACTTGAGACGCGACATACTAATATATTGATCCTTTTTACGCACACTTTGCGTACAGTCTAACCAAGCTTAGGTAATCGGAACGACGTGTTAAAGAGCCTTGACACGCGACATACTAATCTAGCGTCACTTTTCACGCAAACTTTCCGTATTACAACCTAACCATGCTTAGGTAATCAGAACGACGTGTTACAGAGACTTGAGACGCGACAAAATAATCTAGCCTCACTTTTCAAGTACCCTTTGCGTAATATAACCTAACCATGCTTTGGTAATTGGAACATCGCGTTAGAGAGAGTTGTGAATGGACATAAGCAAGGTAATCGAGACGCCGCGTTAAATAGACTGAAGACGTGCCATACTAATCTATAGTCACATTTTACGCACTCTTTGTGTAATATAACCTAACCATGCTTAGGAAATCGGAACGATGTGTTCAAGAGACTTGAGACGCGACGTACTAATCTAGCATCACTTTTCAAGCACAGTATGCATAATATAACCTAACCAAATTTAGGTAATCAGAACGTCGCGTTAGAGAAACTTGGGACGCGACAAATTATTTTAGCCTCACTTTTCAAACACACTTTGCGTAATATAACTTAACCATGAACGACGAGTTAAAGAAACCTGAGACGCGGCATACAAATCTAACGTCACTTTTCACGCACACTTTGCCTAATATAACCTTACAATGCTTAGGTAATTGGAACGACGCGTTAAACAGACTTGAGAATCGACATACTAATCTAGCGTCACTTTTCACGCACAGCTTGCGTAAAATTACCTAACCATTGTTAGGAAATTGGACAACGCGTTAGAGAGACTTGAGACGAGACATACTAATTTAACATTACTTTTCACGCACTGTTTGCATAATATAACCTAACCATGCTTAGGTAATCGAAACGACGCGATAAAGAGACTTGTGACGCGAGATAAGTATGGTATTTGGAACCACGCGTTAAAGAGACTTGTGACGCGAGATATGTATGGTACTCGCAACGACTTGTAAAAGAGACTTGAGACTAAACAAACTAATCTAGCGTTACTTTTTAAGCACACTTTGCGTAATATAACCTAACCATGCTTAGGTAATCGAAACGACGCGTTAAAGAGACTTGAGACTGGACATACTAATCTAGCGCCGCTTTTCACGCACACTTTGCGTAATATAACCTAACCATGCCTAGGTAGTCGGAAAGAGGCGATAAAGAGACTTGAGACGCGACATACTAATCTAGCGTAACTTTTCACGCACACTTTGAATAATATAACCTAACCATGCTTAGGTAATCGGAACAACACATTAAAGAGAATTGAGACGCAACATACTAATCTAGCGTAACTTTTCACGCACACTTCGCATAATATAACCTAACCATGCTTTGATAATCAGAACGACGCGTTAAATAGACTTAAGACGCGACATACTAATCTAGCGTCACATTTCACGTACACTTTTTGTAAAGTAACCTAACCATGCTCAGGTAATTGGTAAGCATGGTAATCGAAGCGACACGTTAAAGAAACTTGAAACGCGCCATACTAATCTAGCGTCACTTTTTACGCACGCTTTGCATAATATATCCTCACTATGCTTAGGGAATCGGAACGACGCGTTAAAGAGACTTGAGACGCGACATACTAATCTAGCGTCACTTTTCACGCACAGTTTGCGTAATATAACCTAACCATGTTTAGGTAATCAGAACAACGCATTAAAGAGATTTGAAACTCGACATACCAACCTAGCAACAGTGTTCACGCACACATTGCATAATATAACCTAACCATGCTTAGGTAATCGGAACGACGCGTTAGAGAGACTTGTGACGCGACATAAGAGTTGTAATCGAAACGACGCGTTAAAGAGACATGAGACACGACATACAAATCTATTGTCGCTTATCATGCACAATTTAAGTAATATAACCTAACCATGCTTAGGTAATCGGAACGAAGCATTGAAGAGACTTAAGACGCGACATACTAATTTAGCGTCACTTTTTACGCACACTTTGCGTAATATAACCTAACCATACTTATGTAATTGGAACGACGCGTTAGATAGACTTGTGACGCGACATACTAATCTAGCGTCAATTTTTACGCACACTTTGCGTAATATAAATCAAACATGCTTAGGTAATCGCAACGACGCGTTAGAGAGACTTGTGACACAACATAAGCATGGTAATCGAAATGACGCGTTAAAGAGACTTGAGACGCGCCAAACTAATCTAGCATCTCGTTTTACACAGACTTTGCATAATATAACTTAACCATGCTTAGGAAATCGGAACGATGCGTTACAGTGACTTGAGTAGCGACATAGAGCCAATTTTCACGCACACTTTGCATAATATAACCTAACCATGCTTAGCTAATCGGAACGACGCGTTAAAGAGACTTGAGACGCGACATACATTAACTAGCATCACTTTTCACGCACACTTTGCGTAAAATAACCTAACATGCTTATGTAATCAGAACGACGCGATAGAGAAACTTGTGACGCGATAATGGTAATCGAAACGACGCGTTAAAGAGACTTGAAACGAGCCATACTAATCTAGCGTCACTTTTTACGCAGGCTTTGCGTATTATAACCTAACTATGCTTAGGTAATCAGAACGACGCGTTAGAGAAACTTGTGAGGCGACAATGGTAATCGAAACGACGCGTTAAAGAGACTTGAAACGTGCCATGCTAATCTACCGTCACTTTTTACCCACGCTTTGCGTATTATAACCTAACTATGCTTAGGTAATCGGAACAACGCGTTTAAGAGACTTGAGACGCGACATACTGTTCTAGCGTCACTTTTCAGGCACATTTTGCGTAATATAACATGACCATGCTTTGGTAATCGGAACACGCGTTATAGAGACTTGAGACTTGTAACGTGACATAAGCATGGTACTCGAAACGATGCATTGAAGAGACTTGAGACGCGCCATACTAATCTAGCATCACTCATTACGCATACTTTGAGTAATATAACTTAACCATGCTTAGGTAATCATAACAACGCGTTAAAGAGACTTGTGACGCGACATACTAATCTAGCGACACTTTTAATACGCACTTGGCGTAATAAAACATAACCATGCTTTGGCAATCGGAACGACGCGTTAAAGGGACTTGAGACGCGACATACTAATCTAGCATCACTTTTTTTCACGCACAGTTTGCATAAAATAACCTAACTATGCTTAGGTAATCGAAACGACGAGTTATAGAGACTTCAGACACGACATACTAATCTATTGTCACTTTTCACGCACACTTTGCGTAATATAACCTAACCATGCTTAGGGAATCAGAACGACGAGTTAGAGACACTTGTGACGCGACATAAGCATGGTAATCGAAGCGACACGTTAAAGAAACTTGAAACGCGCCATGCTAATCTAGCGTCACTTTTTACGCACGCTTTGCGTAATATAACCTGACTATGCTTAGGGAATCGGAACGACTCATTAAAGAGACTTGAGACGCGACATACTAATCTAGCGTCACTTTTCACGCACAGTTTGCGTAATATAACCTAACCATGCTTAGGTAATCTGAACGACGCATTAAAGAGACTTGAAACGCGACATACCAACCTAGCAACAGTGTTCACGCACACATTGCGTAATATAACCTAACCATGCTTAGGTAACCGCAACGACGCGTTAGAGAGACTTGTGACGCGACATAAGAGTGGTAATCGAAACGACGCGTTAAAGAGACTTGAGACACAACATAAAAATCTATTGTCCCTTTTTATGCACAATTTAAGTAATATAACCTAACCATGCTTAGGTAATCGAAACGAAGCATTAAAGAGACTTGAGACGCGAAATACTAATCTAGCGTCACTTTTCACGCACACTTTGCGTAATATAACCTAACCATGCTTATGTAATTGGAACGACGCGTTAGATAGACTTGTGATGCGACATACTAATCTAGCGTCAATTTTTACGCACACTTTGCGTAATATAAATCAAACATGCTTAGGTAATCACAACGACGCGTTAGAGAGACTTGTGACGCGACATAAGCATGGTAATCGAAATGACGCGTTAAAGAGACTTGAGACGCGCCAAACTAATCTAGCATCACGTTTTACACAGACTTTGCATAATATAACCTAACCATGCTTAAGAAATCGGAACGATTCGTTAAAGAGACTTGAGTAGCGACATACTAATCTAGAGCCAGTTTTCACGCACACTTTGCATAATATAACCTAACCATGCTTAACTAAACGGAACGACGCGTTAAAGAGACTTGAGACGCGACATACATTAACTAGCATCACTTTTCACGCACACATTGCGTAAAATAACCTAGCATGCTTATGTAATCAGAACGACGCGATAGAGAAACTTGTGACGCGACAATGGTAATCGAAACGACGCGTTAAAGAGACTTGAAACGTGCCATACTAATCTAGCGTCACTTTTTACGCACGCTTTGCGTATTATAACCTAACTATGCTTAGGTAATCAGAACGACGCGTTGGAGAAACTTGTGACGCGACAATGGTAATCGAAACGACGCGTTAAAGAGACTTGAAACGTGCCAAGCTAATCTACCGTCACTTTTTACCCACGCTTTGCGTATTATAACCTAACTATGCTTAGGTAATCGGAACAACGCGTTAAAGAGACTTGAGACGCGATATACTGTTCTAGCGTCACTTTTCAGGCACATTTTGCGTAATATAACATGACCATGCTTTGGTAATCGGAACACGCGTTAAAGAGACTTGAGACTTGTAACGTGACATAAGCATGGTACTCGAAACGATGCGTTGAAGAGACTTGAGACGCGCCATACTAATCTAGCATCACTCTTTACGCATACTTTGCGTAATATAACTTAACCATGCTTAGGTAATCATAACAACGCATTAAAGAGACTTGTGACGCGACATACTAATCTAGCGACACTTTTAATACGCACTTGGCGTAATAAAACATAACCATGCTTTGGCAATCGGAACGATGCGTTAAAGGGACTTGAGACGCGACATACTAATCTAGCGTCACTTTTTTTCACGCACACTTTGCGTAAAATAACCTAACCATGCTTAGGTAATCGAAACGACGAGTTATAGAGAACTTCAGACACGACATACTAATCTATTGTCACTTTTCACGCACACTTTGCGTAATATAACCTAACCATGCTTCGGGAACCAGAACGACGAGTTAGAGACACTTGTGACGTGACATAATCATGGTAATCGAAGCGACACGTTAAAGAAACTTGAAACGCGCCATACTAATCTAGCGTCACTTTTTACGCACGCTTTGCGTAATATGACCTGACTATGCTTAGGGAATCGGAACGACGCGTTAAAGAGACTTGAGACGCGACATACTAATCTAGCGTCACTTTTCACGCATAGTTTGCGTAATATAACCTAACCATGCTTTAGTAATCGGAACGACGCATTAAAGAGACTTGAAACGCGACATACCAACCTAGCAACAGTGTTCACGCACACATTGCGTAATATAATCTAACCATGCATAGGTAATTGGAACGACGCGTGAGAGAGACTTGTGACGCGACATAAGAGTGGTAATCGAAACGACGCGTTAAAGAGACTTGAGACACGACATACAAATCTATTGTCGCTTTTCATGCACAATTTAAGTAATATAACCTAACCATGCTTAGGTAATCGGAAGGAAGCGTTGAAGAGACTTGAGACGCGACATACTAATCTAGCGTCACTTTTCACGCACACTTTGCGTAATATAACTTAACCATGCTTAGGTAATCATAACAACGCATTAAAGAGACTTATGACGCGACATACTAATCTAGCGACACTTTTAATACGCACTTGGCGTAATAAAACATAACCATGCTTTGGCAATCGGAACGACGCGTTAAAGGGACTTGAGACGCGACATACTAATCTAGCGTCACTTTTTTTCACGCACACTTTGCGTAAAATAACCTAACCATGCTTAGGTAATCGAAACGACGAGTTATAGAGAACTTCAGACACGGCATACTAATCTATTGTCACTTTTCACGCACACTTTGCGTAATATAACCTAACCATGCTTAGGTAATCGGAACGACGCGTTAGAGTGACTTGTGACGCGTCATAAGAGTGGTAATCGAAGCGACGCGTTAAAGAGACTTGAGACACGACATACTAATCTAGCGTCAGTTTTTACGCACGCTTTGCGTAATATAACCTGACTATGCTTAGGGAATCGGAACGACGCGTTAAAGAGACTTGAGACGCGACATACTAATCTAGCGTCACTTTTCACGCATAGTTTGCGTAATATAACCTAACCATGCTTAAGTAATCGGAACGACGCATTAAAGAGACTTGAAACGCGACATACCAACCTAGCAACAGTGTTCACGCACACATTGCGTAATATAACCTAACCATGCTTAGGTAATTGGAACGACGCGTGAGAGAGACTTGTGACGCGACATAAGAGTGGTAATCGAAACGACGCGTTAAAGAGACTTGAGACGCGACATAAGCATGGTAATCGAAATGACGCGTTAAAGAGACTTGAGACGCGCCAAACTAATCTAGCATCACGTTTTACACAGACTTTGCATAATATCACCTAACCATGCTTAGGAAATCGGAACGATTCGTTAAAGAGACTTGAGTAGCGACATACTAATCTAGAGCCAGTTTTCACGCACACTTTGCATAATATAACCTAACCATGCTTAGCTAATCGGAACGACGCGTTAAAGAGACTTGAGACGCGACATACATTAACTAGCATCACTTTTCACGCACACATTGCGTAAAATAACCTAGCATGCTTATGTAATCAGAACGACGCGTTGGAGAAACTTGTGACGCGACAATGGTAATCGAAACGACGCGTTAAAGAGACTTGAAACGTGCCAAGCTAATCTACCGTCACTTTTTACCCACGCTTTGCGTATTATAACCTAACTATGCTTAGGTAATCGGAACAACGCGTTAAAGAGACTTGAGACGCGATATACTGTTCTAGCGTCACTTTTCAGGCACATTTTGCGTAATATAACATGACCATGCTTTGGTAATCGGAACACGCGTTAAAGAGACTTGAGACTTGTAACGTGACATAAGCATGGTACTCGAAACGATGCGTTGAAGAGACTTGAGACGCGCCATACTAATCTAGCATCACTCTTTACGCATACTTTGCGTAATATAACTTAACCATGCTTAGGTAATCATAACAACGCATTAAAGAGACTTGTGACGCGACATACTAATCTAGCGACACTTTTAATACGCACTTGGCGTAATAAAACATAACCATGCTTTGGCAATCGGAACGATGCGTTAAAGGGACTTGAGACGCGACATACTAATCTAGCGTCACTTTTTTTCACGCACACTTTGCGTAAAATAACCTAACCATGCTTAGGTAATCGAAACGACGAGTTATAGAGAACTTCAGACACGACATACTAATCTATTGTCACTTTTCACGCACACTTTGCGTAATATAACCTAACCATGCTTCGGGAACCAGAACGACGAGTTAGAGACACTTGTGACGTGACATAATCATGGTAATCGAAGCGACACGTTAAAGAAACTTGAAACGCGCCATACTAATCTAGCGTCACTTTTTACGCACGCTTTGCGTAATATGACCTGACTATGCTTAGGGAATCGGAACGACGCGTTAAAGAGACTTGAGACGCGACATACTAATCTAGCGTCACTTTTCACGCATAGTTTGCGTAATATAACCTAACCATGCTTTAGTAATCGGAACGACGCATTAAAGAGACTTGAAACGCGACATACCAACCATGCAACAGTGTTCACGCACACATTGCGTATTATAACCTAACCATGCTTAGGTAATTGGAACGACGCGTGAGAGAGACTTGTGACGCGACATAAGAGTGGTAATCGAAACGACGCGTTAAAGAGACTTGAGACGCGACATAAGCATGGTAATCGAAATGACGCGTTAAAGAGACTTGAGACGCGCCAAACTAATCTAGCATCACGTTTTACACAGACTTTGCATAATATAACCTAACCATGCTTAGGAAATCGGAACGATGCGTTAAGAGACTTGAGTAGCGACATACTAATCTAGAGCCAGTTTTCACGCACACTTTGCATAATATAACCTAACCATGCTTAGCTAATCGGAACGACGCGTTAAAGAGACTTGAGACACGACATACATTAACTAGCATCACTTTTCACGCACACTTTGCGTAAAATAACCTAGCATGCTTATGTAATCATAACGACGCGATAGAGAAACTTGTGACGCGATAATGGTAATCGAAACGACGCGTTAAAGAGACTTGAAATGTGCCATACTAATCTAGCGTCACTTTTTACGCACGCTTTGCGAATTATAACCTAACTATGCTTAGGTAATCATAACGACGCGTTAGAGAAACTTGTGACGCGACAATGGTAATCGAAACGACCCGTTAAAGAGACTTGAAACGTGCCATGCTAATCTACCATCACTTTTTACCCACGCTTTGCGTATTATAACCTAACTATGCTTAGGTAATCAGAACAACGCGTTAAAGAGACTTGAGACGCGACATACTGTTCTAGCGTCACTTTTCAGGCACATTTTGCGTAATATAACATGACCATGCTTTGGTAATCGGAACACGCGTTAAAGAGACTTGAGACTTGTAACGTGACATAAGCATGGTACTCGAAACGATGCATTGAAGAGACTTGAGACGCACCATACTAATCTAGCATCACTCATTACGCATACTTTGCGTAATATAACTTAACCATGCTTAGGTAATCATAACAACGCGTTAAAGAGACTTGTGACGCGACATACTAATCTAGCGACACTTTTAATACGCACTTGGCGTAATAAAATATAACCATGCTTTGGCAATCGGAACGACGCGTTAAAGGGACTTGAGACGCGACATACTAATCTAGCGTCACTTTTCACGCACACTTTGTATAAAATAACCTAACTATGCTTAGGTAATCGAAACGACGAGTTATAGAGACTTCAGACACGACATACTAATCTATTGTCACTTTTCACGCACACTTTGCGTAATATAACCTAACCATGCTTAGGGAATTAGAACGACGAGTTAGAGACACTTGTGACGCGGCATAAGCATGGTAATCGAAGCGACACGTTAAAGAAACTTGAAACGCGCCATACTAATCTAGCGTCACTTTTTACGCACGCTTTGCGTAATATAACCTGACTATGCTTAGGGAATCGGAACGACGCGTTAAAGAGACTTGAGACGCGACATACTAATCTAGCGTCGCTTTTCACGCACAGTTTGCGTAATATAACCTCACCATGCTTAGGTAATCGGAACGACGCGTTAGAGTGACTTGTGACGCGTCATAAGAGTGGTAATTGAAACGACGCGTTAAAGAGACTTGAGACACGACATATAAATCTATTGTCGCTTTTCATGCACAATTTAAGTAATATAACCTGACCATGCTTAGGTAATCGGAACGAAGCATTAAAGAGACTTGAGATGCGACATACTAATCTAGCGTCACTTTTCACGCACACTTTGCGTTATATAATCTAACCATGCTTATGTAATTGGAACGACGCGATAGATAGAATTGTGACGCGACATACTAATCTAGCGTCAATTTTTACGCACACTTTGCGTAATATAAATCAAACTTGCTTAGGTAATCACAACGACGCGTTAGAGAGACTTGTGACGCGACATAAGCGTGGTAATCGAAATGACGCGTTAAAGAGACTTGAGACGCGCCAAACTAATCTAGCATCACGTTTTACACAGACTTTGCATAATATAACCTAACCATGCTTAGGAAATCGGATCGATGCGTTAGAGAGACTTGAGTAGCGACATACTAATCTAGAGCCAGTTTTCACGCACACTTTGCATAATATAACCTAACCATGCTTAGCTAATCGGAACGACGCGTTAAAGAGACTTGAGACGCGACATACATTAACTAGCATCACTTTTCACGCACACTTTGCGTAAAATAACCTAGCATGCTTATGTAATAAGAACGACGCGATAGAGAAACTTGTGACGCGACAATGGTAATCGAAACGACGCGTTAAAGAGACTTGAAACGTGCCATACTAATCTAGCGTCACTTTTTACGCACGCTTTGCGTATTATAACCTAACTATGCTTAGGTAATCAGAACGACGCGTTAGAGAAACTTGTGACGCGACAATGGTAATCGAAACGACGCGTTAAAGAGACTTGAAACGTGCCAAGCTAATCTACCGTCACTTTTTACCCACGCTTTGCGTATTATAACCTAACTATGCTTAGGTAATCGGAACAACGCGTTAAAGAGACTTGAGACGCGACATACTGTTCTAGCGTCACTTTTCAGGCACATTTTGCGTAATATAACATGACCATGCTTTGGTAATCGGAACACGCGTTAAAGAGATTTGAGACTTGTAACGTGACATAAGCATGGTACTCGAAACGATGCATTGAAGAGACTTGAGATGCGCCATACTAATCTAGCATCACTCATTACGCATACTTTGCGTAATATAACTTAACCATGCTTAGGTAATCATAACAACGCGTTAAAGAGACTTGTGACGCGACATACTAATCTAGCGACACTTCTAATACGCACTTGGCGTAATAAAACATAACTATGCTTTGGCAATCGGAACGACGCGTTAAAGGGACTTGAGACGCGACATACTAATCTAGCGTCACTTTTTTTCACGCACACTTTGCGTAAAATAACCTAACCATGCTTAAGTAATTGAAACAACGAGTTATAGAGAACTTCAGACACGACATACTAATCTATTGTCACTTTTCACGCACACTTTGCGTAATATAACCTAACCATGCTTAGGGAACCAGAACGACGAGTTAGAGACACTTGTGACGTGACATAATCATGGTAATCGAAGCGACACGTTAAAGAAACTTGAAACGCGCCATACTAATCTAGCGACACTTTTTACGCACGCTTTGCGTAATATAACTTGACTATGCTTAAGGAATTGGAACGACGCGTTAAAGAGACTTGAGACGCGACATACTAATCTAGCATCACTTTTCACGCATAGTTTGCGTAATATAACCTAACCATGCTTAAGTAATCGGAACGACGCATTAAAGAGACTTGAAACGCGACATACCGACCTAGCAACAGTGTTCACGCACACATTGCGTAATATAACCTAACCATGATTAGGTAATTGGAACGACGCGTGAGAGAGACTTGTGACGCGAGATAAGAGTGGTAATCGAAACGACGCGTTAAAGAGACTTGAGACACGACATACAAATCTATTGTCGCTTTTCATGCACAATTTATGTAATATAACCTAACCATGCTTAGGTAATCGGAACGAAGCATTCAAGAGACTTGAGACGCGACATACTAATCTAGCGTCACTTTTCACGCACACTTTGTGTAATATAATCTAACCATGCTTATGTAATTGGAACGACGCGTTAGATAGACTTGTGACACGACATACTAATCTAGCGTCAATTTTTACGCACACTTTGCGTAATATAAATCAAACATGCTTAGGTAATCACAACGACTAAGCATGCTAATCGAAATGACGCGTTAAAGAGACTTGAGACGCGCCAAACTAATCTAGCATCACGTTTTCCACAGACTTTGCATAATATAACCTAACCATGCTTAGGAAATCGGAACGATGCGTTAAAGAGACTTGAGTAGCGACATACTAATCTAGAGCCAGTTTTCACGCACACTTTGCATAATATAACCTAACCATGCTTAGCTAATCGGAACGACGCGTTAAAGAGACTTGAGACACGACATACATTAACTAGCATCACTTTTCACGCACACTTTGCGTAAAATAACCTAGCATGCTTATGTAATCATAACGACGCGATAGAGAAACTTGTGACGCGATAATGGTAATCGAAACGACGCGTTAAAGAGACTTGAAATGTGCCATACTAATCTAGCGTCACTTTTTACGCACGCTTTGCGAATTATAACCTAACTATGCTTAGGTAATCATAACGACGCGTTAGAGAAACTTGTGACGCGACAATGGTAATCGAAACGACCCGTTAAAGAGACTTGAAACGTGCCATGCTAATCTACCATCACTTTTTACCCACGCTTTGCGTATTATAACCTAACTATGCTTAGGTAATCGGAACAACGCGTTAAAGAGACTTGAGACGCGACATACTGTTCTAGCGTCACTTTTCAGGCACATTTTGCGTAATATAACATGACCATGCTTTGGTAATCGGAACACGCGTTAAAGAGACTTGAGACTTGTAACGTGACATAAGCATGGTACTCGAAACGATGCATTGAAGAGACTTGAGACGCGCCATACTAATCTAGCATCACTCATTACGCATACTTTGCGTAATATAACTTAACCATGCTTATGTAATCATAACAACGCGTTAAAGAGACTTGTGACGCGACATACTAATCCAGCGACACTTTTAACGCGCACTTGGCGTAATAAAACATAACCATGCTTTGGTAATCGGAACGACGCGTTAAAGGTACTTGAGAGGCGACATACTAATCTAGCGTCACTTTTCAAGCACACTTTGCGTAAAATAACCAAACCATGCTTAGGTAATCGAAACGACGAGTTATAGAGACTTCAGACACGACATATTAATCTATTGTCACTTTTCACGCACACTTTGCGTGATATAACCTAACCATGCTTAGGGAATCAGAACGATGCTTTAGAGACACTTGTGACGCGACATAAGCATGGTAATCGAAGCGACACGTTAAAGAAACTTGAAACGCGCCATACTAATATAGCGTCACTTTTTACGCACGCTTTGCGTAATATAACCTAACTATGCTTAGGGAATCAAAACGACGCGTTAAAGAGACTTGAGACGCGACATACTAATCTAGCGTCACTTTTCACGCAAAGTTTGCGTAATATAACTTATTCATGCTTAGGTTAAAAGGACTCGAGACACGATATACTAATCTAGCGTAACTTTTCACCCCCACTTTGTGTAAAATAACCTAACCATGCCTAGGTAATCGGAACGACGCGTTAAAAAGACTTTAGACGCGACATACTAATCTATTGTCACTTTTTACGCACACTTTGCGTAATATAACCTAACCATGCTTAGGTAATCAAAACGACGCATTAGACGCACTTGTGACGCGACATAAGCACAGTAATCGAAACGACGCGTTAAATAGACTTGACACGCGCCATACTAATCTAGCATCACTTTTTACGTACGCTTTGCGTATTATTACCTAACCGCGCTTAGGTAATCGGAACGACGCATTAAAGAGATTGAGAAGCGACATACTAATCTAGCGTCACTTTTCACGCATACTTTGCGTAATACAACCTAATCATGATTAGGTAATCGGAACGACGCTTTAAAGAGACTTGAGACGTTACATACTAACCTAGCAAATGTTTTCACGCACACATAGAGTAACTAAAGAGACTTGAAACGCGACATACTAATCTAGTGTTACTTTTCACGCACACTTTGCGTAAAATAACCTAACCATGCTTAGGTAATCGGAACGGCATATTAAAGACACTTGCAATGCGACATACTAATTTATTGTCACTTTTCACGTACACTTTGCGTAATATAACCTAGCCATGCTTTGGTAATTGGAACGACGTGTTAGAGAGACTTGTAACGTGACATAAGCATGGTAATCGAAACGATACGTTAAAGAGACTTGAGACGCGCCATACTTATCTAACGTCACTTTTTACGCACACTTTGCGTAACATAACTTAACCATGCATAGGTAATCGTAACAACGAGTTAAGGAGACTTGTGACGCAACATACTAATCTAGCGACCCTTTTACGCGCACTTGGCATAATATAACATAACCATGCTTTGGTAATCGGTACGACGCGTTAAAGAGACTGTAGGCGTGACATGCTAATCTAGTGTTACTTTTCACGCACATTTTGTGTAGTATAACCTAACCATGCTTAGGTAATCAGAACACGCGTTAAAGGGACTTGAGACGCGACATACTAATCCAGCGTCACTTTTCATGGACACTTTGCGTAAAATAACCTAACCATGCTTAGATAATCGGAATAACGCGATAAATAGACTTGAGATGCGACATACTAATCTATTTTCACTTTTCACGCACACTTTACGTAATATAACCTAACCATTCTTAGATAATCAGAACGACGCATTAGACACACTTGTGAAGCGACATAAGCATGGTAATTGAAACGATGCATTAAAGAGACTTGAAACGCGCAATACAAATCTAATGTTACTTTTTACGCACGCTTTGCTTTATATAACCTAACCATGCCTTAGGTAATCGGAACGACGCGTTAAAGAGACTTGAGATGCAACATACTTATCTAGCGTCATTTTCCACGCACATTTTGTGTAATATAACCTAACCATGCTTAAGTAATCGGAACGACGCGATTAAGAGACTTGAGACAAGACATACTAATTTATTGTCAATTTTCACGAACACTTTGCGTATTATAACCTAACAATCAGAATGACGTCTTAGAGAAACTTGTAACGTGACATAAGTATGGTAATCGAAACGACGCGTTAGAGAGATTTTTGACGCGACATACTAATCTAGCGACACTTTTAACGCGCACTTGGCGTAACATAACATAACCATTCTTAGGTAATCGGAACGACGCATTAAAGAGACTTGAGATGCGAAATACTAATCTAGTGTAACTTTTCATGCACACTTTGCATAAAATAATCTAACCATGCTTAGGTAATAGGAACAATAAAGAGACTTGAGACGTGACATACTAATCTAGCGTCACTTTTCACGCACATTTTGCGTAATATAACCTAACCATGCATAGGTAATCGGAGCGACGCATCAAATAGACTTAGCACACGCCATACTAATCTAACGAATTTTCGAGAACACTTTGCGTAATTTAACCTAACCATGCTTAGGTAATCGGAACGACGCGTTAAAGAGAATTGAGACACGACATACTAATCTAGTGACACTTTTCACACACACTTTGCATAATATAACCTAATTATGCTTAGGTAATCGGAACGACGCGTTATATACATTTGAGTCACGACATACTAATCTAGCGTCACTTTCACGCACACTTTGCGTAATATAACCTAACCATGCTTAGGCAATCGGAACGACGCGTAAGAGAGACTTTGACCCGACATAAACATGGTAATCGAAACGACGCGTTAAAAAGAATTGAGACGCGACATACTAATCTAGCGTCACTTTTCACGCACAGTTTGCGTAATATAACCTAACCATGCTTAGGTAATCGGAATGACGCGTTAAAAAGACGTGAGACGAGACATACTAATCCATTATCATTTTTCACGCACACTTTGCGTAATATGACCTAACCATGTTTAGGTAATCGAAACGACGCGTTAGAGAGACTTGTGACGCGTCATAAGCATGGTAATCGGAACGACGAGTTAAAGTGACTTGAGACGCGACATACAAATCTAGCGTCACTTTTCAGGCACACTTTGCGTAAAAACCATGCTTAGGTAATCGGAACCACACGTTAAAGAGAATTGAGACACGACATACTAATCTAGCGTCACTTTTCACGCACACTCTGCGTAAAATAACGTAATCATGCTTAGGTAATCGGAGCAACGCGTAAAAGAGACTTGAGACGCGACATACTAATCTATCGTCTCTTTTCACACACACTTTGCGTAATATAATCTAACTATGCTTAGGTAATCAGAACGGCGCGTTAAAGAGACTTGAAACACGACATACTGATCTAGTGTAACTTTTCACACAAAACACTGTGCATAATATAACCTAATCATGCTTAGATAATTGGAACAACGCGTGCAAGAGAATTGAGACGCGACATACTAATCTAGCGGAACTTTTCACGCACACTTTACGTAATATAACCTAACCATGCTTAGGTAATCAGAACGACGCGTTAAATATACTTGGGACGCGACATATAAATGTATTCTTACTTTTCACGCACACTTTCCGTAAAGTAACCTAACTTTGCGCAATATAACCTAATCATGCTTAGGTAATCGGAACAACGCGTTAAAAAGACTTGAGACGCGACATACTAATCTATCGTCTTTTTTCATGCACAATTTGCGTAATATAACCTAACTATGCTTAGGTAATCAGAACAAACGCATTAAAGAGACTTGAAACGCGACATACTAATTTAGCGTAACCTTTCACGCACACTTTGCATAATATAACCTAACCATGCTTAGGTAATCAATACAACGCGTTAAAGAGAATTGAGATGCGACATACTAATCTAGCGTCACTTTCCAGGCACACTTTGCGTAATATAACCTAACCATGCTTATGTAATCGGAACGACGCATTCAGTGTGACGCGACATACTAATTTATTGTTACTTTTCACGCACATTTTACGTAATATAACCTAAGCATGCTTAGGTAATCGGAACAACGCGTTAAAAGAATTGAGACGGAGCATGCTAATCTAGCGTAACTTTTCACGCACACTTTGCATAATATAACCTAACCATGCTTAGGTAATTAGAACGACGCGTTAAATAGGCTTGAGACGCTATATACTGATGTATTGCTACTTTTCACGCAGACTTTCCGTAAAGTAACCTAACCGGATATCCTTAGGTAATCGGTACAACGCGTTAAAGAGAATTGAGACTCCATATACTAATCTAGCGTCACTTTCCATACACACTTTGCGTAATATAACCTAACCATGCTTAGGTAATCGGAACGACGGTTTAGAGAGACGTGCGACTCGACATACTAATTAATTTTTACTTTTCACGCACACATTGCGTAATATAACCTAACCAAGCTTAGGTAATCAGAACAACGCGTTAAAGAGAAATGAGACACGACATACGTATCTAATCTAGCGTAACTTTGCACGCACATTTTGCGTAATATAACCTTACCATGCTTAGGTAATTGGAACGACGCATTAAATAGACTTGAGACGCAACATACTAATGTATTGTTACTTTTCACGCACACTTTCCGTAAAGTAATTTAACCACCCTTAGATAATCGGTACAACGCGTTAAAGAGAGACGCGACATACTAATCTAGCGTCACTATCCACGCACACGTTGCTTAATATAACCTAACCATACTTAGGAAATCGGAACGACGAGTTAAATAATACTAATTATTGTTACTTTTCACGCACAGTTTGCGTATCATAACCTAAGCATGCTTAGGTAATCGGAACAGCGCGTTAAAGAAAATTGAGACGCAACATATAATGTATTATTACTTTTCACGCACACTTTCCGTAAACTGACTTGAGATAGGACACACTAATCTAGCGTTACTTTTCACGCACACTTTGCGTAAAATAACCTAATCATGCTTAGGTAATTGGAACAACGCGTTAAAGTGACTTGAGACCTGACATACTGATCTAGCATCTCTTTTCACGCAAACTTTGCATAATATAACCTAATTGTGCTTAGGTAATCGGAACGACGGGTTAAAGAGACTTGAAACACGACATACTAATCTAGTGTAACTTTTCACGCACACTTTGCGTGATATAACCTAACCATGCTCAGGTAATCTAAACAACGCATTAAAGAGAATTGAGAGGAGACATACTATTCTATCGTAACTTTTCACGCACACTTTGCGTAATATAACCTAACCATGCTTAGGTAATTGGAACGACGCTTTAATTAGACTTGAGACGTGACATACATTAGCATTGTTACTTTTCACGCACACTTTCGTAAAGTAACATAACCATTCTTAGGTAATCGGTACAACGCGTTAAAGAGAATTGAGACGCGACATACTAATCTAGCGTCACTTTCCACGCACACTTTCTGTAATATAACCTAACCATGGTTAGGTAATCGGAACGACATGTAAAAGAGATTTGAAACGCGACATACTAATCTAGCGTAATGTTTCTCGCACACTTTGAGTAGTATAACCTAACCTGCATAGGTGATCGGAACAACGCATTAAAGAGACTTGAGATGCGACATACTGATCTAGCGTCTCTTTTCACAAACACTTTGCGCAATATAACCTAACTGTGCTTAGGTAATCGGAACGACGGGTTAAAGAGACTTGAAACACGACATACTAATCTAGCGTAACTTTTCACGCACACTTTGCGTAATATAACCTAACCATGTTTAGGTAATTGGAACAACGCGTTAAAGAGAATTGAGACGCGACATACTAATCTAGCGTAACGTTTCACGCACACTTTGCGTTACATAACCTAACCTGCTTAGGTAATCGGAACAACGTGTTGAAGAGACTTGAGACGCGACATACTGATCTAGCGTCTATTTTCACGCACACTTTGCGTAATATAACAATATTGTGCTTAGGTTATCGGAACGACAGGTTAAAGATACTTGAAACACGAAATACTAATCTAGCGTAACGTATCACGCACACTTTGCGTAATATAACCTAACCATGTATAGGTAATCGGAACGACGCGTTAAATAGACTTGAAATGTGCCATACTAATCTAGCGTCACTTTTTATGCACGCTTTGCGTAATATAACCTAACCATGCTTAGGTAATCGGAACGACGCGTTAAATAGACTAGAGACGTGACATACTAATGTATTGTTACTTTTCACGCACATTTTCGTAAAGTAACCAAACCATCTTTAGGTAATCGGTACAACGCGTTAAAGAGAATTGAGACGTGACATACTAATCTAGCGTCACTTTCCACGCACACTTTTCGTAATATAACCTAACCATGCTTAGGTAATCGGAACGACGCGTTAAATAGACGTGCAACTCGACATACTAATTAATTGTTACTTTTCACGCACAGTTTGCGTGATATAACCTAAGCATGCTTAGGTAATCGGAACAACGCTTTAAAGAGAATTGAGACGCGACATACTAGTCTAGCGTAACTGTTCACACAAACTCGCGTAATATAACCTAACCAAACTTAGGTAATCGGAACGACGCGTTAAATAGACTTGAGATGCGACATACTAATGTATTGTTACTTTTCACGCACACTTTCCGTAAAGTAACCTAACCATCCTTGGGTAATTGGTACAACGCGTTAAAGAGAATTGAGACGCGACATAGTAATCTAGCGTCACTTTCCACGCACACTTTGCGTAATATAACCTAACCATTGCTTAGGTAATTGGAACGACGCGTTAAATAGACGTGTGACGCGACATACTAATTTATAATTACTTTTCACGCACACTTTGCATAATATAACCTAACCATTCTTAGGTAATCGGAACGACGCGTTAGAGAGAGACTTGTGACGCGACATAAGCATGGTAATCCAAACGACGAGTTAAAGAGACTTGAGACTCGACATACTAATATAGCGTGACTTTTCACGCAGACGTTGCGTAATATAACCTAACCATGCTTAGGTAATCAGAGCGATGCGTTAAAGAGCATTGAGATGCGACATACTAATCTAGCGTCACTTTTCACGCACACCTTGCGTAATATAACTTAACCATGCTTAGGTAATCAGAACAACACGTTAAAGAGACTTGAGACGTGATATACTAATCTACCGTCACTTTTCACGCACACTTTGCGTAATATATAAGCTTTCCATGCTTAGGTAATTGGATCGACGTGTTAAAGAGACTTGACACACGTCATACTAATCTAACGTCACTTTTCACGCACACTTTGCATAATATAACCTAACCATGCTTAGGAAATTGGAACGATGTGTTAGAGAGACTTGAGATAGGATATAGTAATCTAACGTCACTTTTCACGCACACTTTGCGTAATATAACTTAACCACGCTTAGGTAATCGTAACGACACGTTCAAGAGACTTGTGACGCGAGATAAGCATGCTAATCGAAACGACGCGTTAAAGAGACTTGAGACGGGACATACTAATCTAGCGTCACTTTTCACGCACACTTTCCGTAAAATAACCTAATAGCGTCTCTTTTAACGCACACTTTGCGTAATATAACCTAACTATGCTTAGGTAACCGGAACGACGCCTTTAAGAGACTTGAAGCGTGAGATACTAATCTAGCATAACTTTTCACGCACACTTTGCGTAATATAACCTAACCGATAGGTAATCGGAACAACGCGTTAAAGATAATTGAGACGCGACATACTAATCTAGCGTAACTTTTCACGCACACTTTGCATAATATACCCTAACCATTCTTAAGTAATCGGAACGACGCGTTAAATAGACTTGAGACGCGACACACTAATAATGTATTGTTACTTTTCACGCACACTTTCCGTAATGTAACCTAACCATCCTTAGGTAATCGGAACAACGCGTTAAAGAGAATTGAGACACAATATACTAATCTAGCGTCACTTTCCACGAACACTTTGCGTAATATAACTAACCATGCTTAGGTAATCGGAACGGCGAGTTAAATAGACGTGTGACGCGACATACTAATTTATTGTTACTTTTCACGCACACTTTGCGTAATATAACCTAACAATGGTTAGGTAATCGGAAGGACGCGTTAGAGAGACTTGTGACGTGACATAAGCATGATAATCGAAACGACGCGTTAAAGAGACTTGAGACGCGACATACTAATCTAGCGTCACTTTTCACGCACACGTTGCGTAATATAACCTAACCATGCTTAGGTAATCGGAACGACGCGTTAAAGAGCCTTGAGACGCGACATACTAATCTAGCGTAACTTTTCACGCACACCTTGCATAATATAACCTAGCCATGCTTAAGTAATCAGAACAACACGTTAAAGAGACTTGAGACACGACATAGTTGTTCCGATTACCTAAGCATGTTAGGTTAAATTATGCAAAGTTTAGGTCAAAATTGACGCTAGATTAGTATGCCGCGTCTCAATTCTCTTTAGCACGTCGTTTCGATTACCATGCTTATGTCGCGTCACAAGTCTATCTAATGCGTCCTTCCGATTACCTAAGCATGGTTAGGTTATATTACGCAAAGTGTGCGTCAAAAGTAACAATAGATTAGTATGTCGCATCTCAAGTCTCTCTAACGCGTCGTTCCGATTACCTAAGCATGGTTAGGTTATATTACGCAAAAGAGTGCGTCAAAAGTGACGCGAGGTTCTATTACGAAAAGTGTGCGAGAAAAGTAACACTAGATTAATATGTTGCGTCTCAAGTCTCTTTAACGCGTCGTTCTGATTAGCTTATCATGGTTAGGTTATATTATGCAAGGTGTGCATGAAACGTGACGCTAGATTAGTATGTCGCGTCTCAAGGATCTTTAATGCGTCGTTCCTGTTACCTAAGCATGGTTAGGTTATATTACGCAAAGAGTGCGTGAAATGTGACGCAGGATTAGTATGTCACGTCTCAAGTCTCTTTAACGCGTCGTTCCGATTACCCAAGAATGGTTAGGTTATATTACGCAAAGTCTGTGAGAAAAGTAACGCTGTATTAGAATGTTACATCTCAAGTCTCTTTAACGCATCGTTCCGATTACCTAATCATGGTTAGGTTATATTACGTAAGGTGTGCGTGAAAAGTGAAGCTAGATTATTATGTCGCGTCTCAAGGCTCTTTGATGCGTTGTTCCGGTTACCTAAGCATGGTTAGGTTATATTATGCAAAGTTTAGGTCAAAAGTTACGCTAGATTAGTATGTTTCGTCTCAAGTCTCTTTAACGCGTCGTTCCGATTACCCAAGCATGATTAGGTTATATTACGCAAAGTGTGCGAGAAAAGTTACGCTAGATTAGTATGTCGCGTCTCAAGTGTCTTTAACGCGTCGTTCCAATTACCTAAGCATGGTTATATTATACACAAGGTGTGCGAGAAAAGTGATGCTGGATTAGTATGTCGCGTCTTAAGGCTTTTTAATGCGTCGTTCCGATTACCTAAGCATGGTTAGGTTATATTACGCAAAGTTTGCGTGAAAAGTGACGCTAGATTAGTATGTTGCGTCTCAAGTCTCTTTAACGCGTCGTTTCGAATACCATGCTTATGTCGCGTCACAAGTCTCTCTAACGCGTCGTTTCGATTACCTAAGCATAGTTAGGTTAGATTACGCAAAGTGTGCGTCAAAAGTAACAATAGATTAGCATGTCGCGTCTCAAGTCTCTTTAACGCGTCGTTCAGATTACCTAAGCATGGTTAGGTTATATTACTCTACGTGTGCGTGAAAAGTGACAATAGATTAGTATGTCGCATCTCAAGTCTATTTAACGCGTCATTCTGATTACCTAAGCATGGTTAGGTTATATTATGAAAAGTGTACGTGAAAACTGACGCTAGATTAGTATGTTGTGTCTCAATTCACTTTATCTCGCTGTTCTGATAATCTAAGCATTGTTAGGTTATATTACACAAAGCTTGCTTGAAAAGTGACGCTGGATTAGTATGTCGTCTCTAAAGTCTCTTAAACGCGTCGTTCCGATTACCTGTGTATGGTTAGGTTATATTACGCAAAGTGTGCGTGAAAAGTGAGGCTAGATTAGTATGTTGTGTCTCAAGTCTCTTTAACGCGTCGTTCCGATTATCTAAGCACGGTTAGATTATATTACACAAATTGTGCGTACAAAGTGAAGCTAGATTAGAATGGCGTGTCAGAAGTCTCTCTAACACGTCATTCCGATTACCTAAGGATGGTTAGACTATATTACACAAAGTGTGCGTGCAAAATGATAATAAATTAGTATGTCGCGTCTCAAGTCTATTTGACGCTTCGTTTCAATTACCTAAGCATGGTTAGGTTATATTACGCAAGGTGTGCGTGAAAAGTGACGCTAGATTAGTATGTCGCGTCTAAAGGCTCTTTAATGCGTCGTTCCGATTAGCTAAGTATGGTTAGTTAAATTACGCATGGTTTTCGTGAAAAGTGACGCTAGATTCGTATGTCACGTCTCAAGTCTCTTTAACGCGTCGTTTCGATTACCATGCTTATGTCGCGTCACAAGTCTCTCTAACGCGTCGTTCCGATTAACTAAGCATGGTTAGGTTATAGTACGCAAAGTGTGCGCAAAAAGGATCAATATGTATGTCGCCTCTCAAGTCTCTTTAACTTGTCGTTCCCATTACTTAACCATGGTTAGGTTATATTATGCAAAGTGTGCGTGAAAAGTGACGCTAGATTAGTATGTCGCGTCTCAAGTCAGTTAAACGCGTCGTTCCGATTACCTAATTATGGTTTGGTTATATTACGTAAAGTGTGCGTGAAAAGTGACTCTAGATAAGTATGTATCAAAGGTCTCTTTAACACGTCGTTCCGATTACCTAAGCATGGTTAAGTTATATTACGCAAAGAGTGCGTGAAAAGTGACGCTAGATTAGTTTGTCGTGTCTCAAGTCTCTTTAACGCGTCGTTCCGATTACCAAAGAATGGTTAGGTTATATTACGCAAAGTGTGCAAGAAAAGTAACGCTAGATTAGTATTCCGCGTCTCAAGTCTCTTAAACACCTCGTTCCGATTAGCTAGGCACGGTTAGGTTATATTACGCAAGGTGTGCGTGAAAAGTGACGCTAGATTAGTATGTCGTGTCTCACGGCTCTTTGATGCGTCGTTCCGATTACCTAAGTATTGTTAGGTTATATTACGCAAAGAGTTCGTGAAAAGTGACGCAGGATTTGTATGTTGCGTCTCAAGTCTCTTTAACACCTCGTTCCGATTAGCTAGGCACGGTTAGGTTATATTACGCAAAGTGTGCGTGAAAAGCAACAATAGATTAGTATGTCGTATCTCAAGTCTATTTAACAAGTCGTTCCGATTACCTAAGCATGGTTAGATATTTTACGCAAAGTCTGCGTGAAAAGTGATGAAAGATTAGTATGTCACATCTCAATTCTCTTTAACGGGTTGTTCCGATTACCTAAGCATGGTTAGGTTATAGCTAATCGGAACGACGCGTTAGAGAGACTTTTGACGCGACATAAGCTTGGTAATCGAAACAACGCGTTAAATAGACTTGAGACACGACATACTAATCCAGCGTCACTTTTCACGCAAACTTTGCTTAATATAACACCTAACCATGCTTAGGTAACTAGAAAGACTCATTAAAGAGCCTGAAGACGCGACATACTAATCCAGAGTCACTTTTCTCGCACACCTTGCGTAATATAACCTAACCATGCTTAGGTAATCAGAACAACGCGTTATAGACACTTGAGACGCGACATACTAATCTAGTGTTACTTTTCTCGCAAACTTCGCGTAATATAACCTAACCATGCTTTGGTAGTCGGAGCGACGCGTTAGAGAGACTTGTGGGGCGACATAAGCATGATAATCAAAACGACGCGTTAAAGAGTCTTGAGACGCGACATACTAATCTAGCGTCATTTTTCACGCAAACTTTGATAATATAACCTAACCATGCTTAGGTAATCGGAACGACGCATTAAAGAGCCTTGAGACGTGACATACTAATCTAGCCATGCGTAATTTCGATTAAAGAGCCTTGAGACGCGACATATTAATCTAGCCATGCATTAAGGAGCCGTGGGACGCGCAAACTTTGATAATATAACCTAACCGTTCTCGCACAACTTGCATAATATAACCTAACCATGCTTAGCTAATCGGAACAACACGTTAAAGACACCTGAGACGCGACATACTAATCTTGCGTTACTTTTCTCGCACACTTTGCGTAATATAACCTATCCATGCTTGGGTAATCGGAATGTCGCGTTAAAGAGACTTGAGACGCGACATACTAATCTAACGTCACTTTTGACCTAAACTTTGCATATTATAACCTAACCATGCCTAGGTAATCGGAACGACGCATTAAGGAGCCTTGAGACGCGGCATACTAATCTAGCGTTACTTTTCACGCACACCTTGTGTAATATAACCTATCCATGCTTAGGTAATTCGAACGACGCGTTAAAGAGACTTGAGACGCGACGTACTAATCTAGCGTTACTTTTCTCGCACACCTAACCATTTGTGGGTAATAGGAACGGCGCGTTAAAGAGAATTGAGACACGACATACTAGTCTAGCATCACTTTTCACGCACTCTTTGCGTAATATAACCTAACAATGCTTAGGTAATCGGAAAGATGCGTGAAAGAGAATGCGACATACTCATCTAGCGTCACTTTTCACGCACACTTTGCGTAATATAACCTAACCATGCTTAGGTAATCGGAATGATGCGGTAAATAGACTTGAGACACGACATACTAATCTAGCGTCACTTTTCACGCACGCTTTGCGTAATATAACCCAACAATGCTTAGGTAATCGGAATGATGCGTTAAATAGACTTGAGATGCGACATACTAATCTAGCGTCACTATTCATGCACGCTTTGCGTAATATAACCCAACTATGTGTAGGTAATCAGAACAACGCGTTAGAGAGACTTGTGACGCTACATAAGCATGGTAATTAAAACGACGCGCTAGAGAGACTTGAGACGCGCCATACTAATCTAGCGTCACTTTTTACGCACACTTCGCGTAATATAACCTAACCAAGCTTAGGTAATCGGAACGACGCGTTAAAGAGAATTGTGACGCAATATACTTATCTAGCGTCACTTTTCACGCACTCTTTGGGTAATATAACCTAACTATGCTTAGGTAATCGGAACGACACGTTAAAGAGACTTGAGACGCGACATACTAATCTAGCATCACTTTCGTGCACACTTTGCATAATATAACCTAACCATGCTTAAGTAATTGGAACGACACGTTATATAGACTTGAGACGCGACATACTAATCAATTGTCATCTTTAACGCACACTTTGCGTAATATAAGCTAACCATGCTTAGGTAATCGGAACGTCGCGTTAGAGAGACTTGTGACACGACATAAGCATGGTAATCGAAACGACCCGTTAAAAAGACTTAAGACGCGCCATATTAATCTAGCATCACTTTTTACGCACACTTTGCGTAATATAACCTACCCATGCTTAGGAAATCGGAACGACGCGTTAGAGACGCTTGAGACGCGACATACTAATCTAGCATCACTTTTCACACACACTTTGCCTAAATAACCTAACCGTGCTTAGGAAATCAGAACGACGCGTTAGACAGACTTGAGATGCGACATACTAATATAACGTCACTTTTCACGCACACTTTGCGTAATATAACCGAACCATGCTTAGGTAATCGGAATGACGCGTTAAAGAGACTTGTGACGCGAGATAAGCATGGTAATCGAAACGACGCGTTAAAGAGTCTTGAAATGTAACATACTAATCTAGCCACACTTTTTATGCACACTTTGCGTAATATAACCTAACTATGCTTAGATAATCGGAACGACGTGTTAAAGAGACTTGAGACTGGACATACTAATCTAGCGTCACTTTTCACGCAAACTTTGCGTAATATATTCTAACCATGCTTAGGCAATAGGAACGATGCGCTAAAGAGACTTGAGATGCGACATACTAATCTATTAAGTCTTTTCACGCACACTTTGCGTACTATAACCTAACCATGCTTAGGTAATCGGAACGCTGCTCTAGAGAGACTTGTGACGCGACATAAGCATGGTAATCGAAACGACGCGTTAAAGACACTTGAGACGCGAAATTAATATAGCGTCACTTATAACGCGCAATTTGCGTAATATAACCTAACCATGCTTAGGTAATCGGAACGACGCGTTAAAGAGACTTGTGACGCGGCATACTTATCTATTGTTACCTTTCACGCATACTTTGCGTACAATAACCTAACCATGCTTATGGTAATCGGAACGACGCGTTAGAGAGTCTTATGACTCGATATAAACATGGTAATCGAAACGACGCGATAAAGAGACTTGAGATGCGAGACAACAGGAACTCCTTTTTCTTGTGGAAATGGTTCAAGCATGAACTGTGTAGAAAATACCTGAGGAGTGACATCAGTATGTTTTGCAAAGGACGTCTCAATAATGCCATCGGGTTTTTTCTGTGAATACTGGAGTACAGGATTGAACAAGTTGAGTAGATTCATCATGCATTATTTCATAGTTGCGTAATATAACCTAACCATGCTTTGAGAATCGGAATAACGCGATAAAGAAAATTGAGGCGCGACATACTAATCTAGCGTCACATTTCTCGCACACTTTGCGTAATATAACCTAACCATGGTTAGGTAATCGGAACGACGCGTTAGATGACTTAAGACGCAACATACTAATCTATTGTCATTTTTCACGTACACTCTGCGTAATATAACCTAACCATGCTTAAGTAATTGGAACGACGCGTTAAATAGACTTAAGACGCGACATACTAATCTATTGTCATTTTTCACGCACACTTTGCCTAATATAATAACCCAACCATGCTTAGGTACCTCAAGAATCCAGGTTTACTCTTATAAATGCACCCACGGCTACAACATTCTTGGGATGTATTTATAACGAATTCTTGGGAAAAATCAATGATGATGAGGAGATTGCACGAAAAGAGTTCTATCAAATGAAGTGTTGCTCTTTAAAGAAAAGAGATCTTGATATTCACTTCCAGAGAATCTCTAAGAGGTTTTATCGTCTTTCTGACAACAACAATCCTGATTTAAAGCAAGCCTTTTTAGCCTCTTTGCCAGAATTACTGTCTACAAAGATGTTCACTCTGATCCAGCAGACAGATAAGAAGATAAATGATCTTAGTCTTGGAGAACTCTATCAAATTATGCTCAGAGCTTTATCTCAACTCTGTGAACAGTAAAAGGTCTTGAATATGTATTTTTCAAGACAGAAGAATCCATTGATGAAGTTATCATGCAACAGACCGGATCTAATGGTCAAATGTGATTCTTCCTCCACATCATGCACTTGTCCGTCAAAAAAGAAGAGCCATTCCTTCAAGATGAAAGGACCGAAAAGGTTCCATAAACGATCTTCCAAAAGATGGCGCTATTTTAAGAAGAAGAAGTTCCGAGGAAGGACAAAATCAAATAAGTGCTTCCTGTGTGGAAAAGAAGGTCACTTTGCAAAGAGCTGTCCTACCAAAGCAAAAAAATCTTCGAAACTTATTTAGCAAATCCAGCAAATGACTTCAGTTGATCTTGATGATGCTGATATTGAATCCTTATTTTCTGAAGAAGATGAGCCTGGTCCACATAGTTTATTTGCTATCAGCAGATGTGACGATGATCCTTCAAATGATGATCTTCAATTCTCCTTCCAGCATCCAGCTGACAATGTTTATGCTACTTCTTCCCAACCTGTTCCACATGTTTTCGTACAGATATATCCAGAAAAGTTTGCACGACCTATCAAGGCCATAGCTTTCATGGATACTGGTGCTTGTAAGACGATTATCAATCCTGATGTGCTCCCACCGCAATATTGGGTATCCCATAAAGAATACTTCAGAGCAGCGGATGGAAAGATTTTCTATACAGACTGGAAAACGAAGAATCCAATCAAAATCCAGTTCTTCCCTGGTTGTCACATATGGACTCAAGTTCTTGGCTCTTCTCTTCCAAACAAAGACATAGTCCTTGGATTTGACATTTTCTGGGGTATCAATGGACTGCAACTTTTATCAAATGGGATCAAATACAAGAAGTATTTTCAACCTTATACAGAGGTATCATCTTTTTTCACAATTCAGCCCTCTGTTGTTCCATTCTTTTCTGATATTCAAGAAACTCTAAAAAGTCTATGTTCTGCCAATTCCCACACTGAGTTTCTCTCTAAATGTCCCAACCCTCTGTTACGGATGGGCTAGGACTTCAAAAGCTTGAAGATGTTAATTTTGATGGGCTTGATGAAGAAGGCAGAATGCATATCCAAGATCCGTTGAGTTTATCCCAAGGACCAATTACAAGGTCACGGGCCAAACTTATTCAAATGAAGATTCTGAAAAATGGGCTTTGTATAACATACTTAAAGCCCATATTCAAGACTAGGGTTTATTATTTCAAATTTTACTTATTTACAAGTATGCCATTGGTGGCTGAGACATTATAAATACTTTGTTTTAGGGTTTTACAATCAGATTATGATATATTGATATTTGTTTTCATAGAAACCCTTGTTTCATTCTTGTATTCATATTGAATGCTTTTCACTTATCAAAGATCTGACCAATCTTTGTGGCGTGCTAGTAATTAGGATTTAAAAGACTTAATCTTTTAGGTTCTATTTACACTTGATCTTTATAATCTCTGATCTAGAGTGATCCTAGGGTTTTGAATCAGATAGGTATTGGGTTTTTAGGTTAGTGATTATACGGGTTCTTGGGCGTTGCATTAAGGGTTCGTGTAGCCTATCGCTGAAGGTTCGTATCACCCTCTTTGGAAAAATCCTGATTTCTTCATTTCATTACCTTTCAAACAAAATGAAGATGTTAATCCTACTAAAGCCACCCATCCGGGAATGTCATCTTCTGATCTTACATTAGCCATTGATGAATGTGCCCAACTTCTTTCACAAGACCTTATAGAACCCACTAAGCCTGAGTGGGCATGTCAAGCTTTTTATGTCAATAAAAGGTCAGAACAAGCAATGGGAAAAAAAGACTTGTCATAGACTATAAACCTCTAAACCACTTTCTTAGAGATGATAAGTTTCCTCTTCCAAAGATTTCCTATCTTTCAGGAGCAAGAATTTTCTCTAAGTTTGATCTTAAAGTAGGCTTCTGGCAATTAGGCATCAAACCAGAGGAAAGATATAAAACAGCCTTTTGTATACCAAACCATCATTATCAATGGACAGTCATGCCATTTGGTCTTAAGGTTGCTCCTTCCATTTTCCAAAAAGCCATGGTCAAAATTTATGAGCCTCTTCTCCCATCAGCGCTCATTTATATTGATGATATTCTATTGTTTTATTCTGATACATCCAGTCATGAGAAATTACTCCAACATTTCTTTGACATCACTAAGCAATTTGGAGTTATGTTGTCTCCTACTAAGATGTATATTGGCAAACCGGAAATGGAATATCTCGGCATGAATTTCAAAGATGGTGCTTATCAGCCTGGACAACATTTTGCTGCTGAATTGCTCAAGTTTCCAGATCAATGTCTCTCTCAAAAACAGGTTCAGCAATTTCTTGGAATTGTTAATTATTTGAGAGACTTCATTCCAAATTTCACTCAAAAGGCGGCCCCGTTATATAAATTATTAAGGAAGAATCCTCCTCCCTGGTCTGACAAATAAACACAAGCAATCAAGCTTCTCAAAGAAGAGACACAAGGAATTCCACCTCTTCATATTCCTCAGTCAGGAACCAGAATATTATTGCAGACAGATGCCAGTGATAAATTTTGGGGTGCTATTCTGTTAGAAGAACAAGACAGCAAACAAAGGATATGCGCTTATGCTAGTGGAAAATTCTCAGAAGCAGAGACTCATTATCATTCCATATTTAAAGAAGTGTTAGAGGTCAAATATGGGATCAAGAAGTTTGAATTTCATCTGATCCGTCACAAGTTCAAAGTGCTTATGGATTGTTCTTCATTTCCAAAAATGCTCAATTTTAAAGGGAAAATTGTTCCTAACAATCAACTACTTCGATGGAGTGAATGGTTCAGCAAGTATGATTTCATGGTAGAACATATTAAAGGAAATCAGAATCTTATTCCAGATTTTCTCAGCCGACCTCCTCAACAAGTGTCACAAGTCATTCTGATGATCTATACTTTTAATTCTATCATGTCTGCAGAAGATTTTCTTTTGATGCGGCCACCTCCAGGAGTTCTTGATAATATGTCTCCGGGACAGCTACAGACATTTGCAAAAGCACAGTTGTTCTACTATCAAACTGAGCTTGTACGGAACTATGGTCCTAGGTTCCTTTATGAGCTAGGGATCCATCCTACATATCCATTCTGCAAACCATTCACCTTGTTAGATCTAAGCCCACAGGATGAAGATTTTGAATGGCCTCCGGAGTTACTTTGTTTCCTTTGGTTTTTCCTCCATCTTTATTCGATAGCTTTCATTTTCCGACCCCCTCACCTTTGTCGTTCTATTCACCTGGTCCTCCAAGGAAAAAAAACATAACTCTCATCTTTTGACCTTTCTTAAGTGGTTTCAAACCATTCCTCAATGGTGTCTATATCTGGATAAAGCCTTTCCAGAAAAAGGAAAACATATTGGAAAAGATCCTTATTCGATCCTTATCCTTCATCGTCCTCATCTTAAGCTATCAGACAGTTTTACTGCATGTCCAACATTCCATATCTACCAACATTTTTCTTATTCTATACTCACACATATGGATGAGCATGAGTATGCATGGAGAGAGTTCCAGTATTATATTTTCCAACGGAATAACGTAATCCCTAAAGAGTTATGGCCTCCTTATCAAGAAGCTGCACCATAGGACACATATCCTCCTACTTACTGCTTAAAGATGGAAGATGATAAGAATTTTTGGAGAAAAAATCATCCAGATCATCCTTCTTCATCAAGTTCTACACTATACTCTCCTATCCGGAACATCAACAAGAAGAAAGTAGCTGTTCAAGATTCCATTCCGAAAGATCATATATTGGATACTGAATTTAATCCCATAGCAGGTTATTCATAAGCCTCGGATACGGATATGGATTCAGAAAAGGACAAGAATACGGATGAAGATGAGTATTATGCCAACCGGTGGTCCCCATCATTCATGGATGATTCAAATCTATCACCATCACATGAGCCAATCAACAAATAAAGACAAAAATGGCAACTTTCCACATGTCCTCAACAAAGGCTCCAACTCTCCACATGTCAATATGGAGTGCTACATGTCCATATTTTATATTAGTCATGTTTAGTTATCCTTATCTTTTAATCCATGTGTTGTATCGCATGCAGTGCATGCTAGTATAGGTACATGTGTTTATCCATGTGTCGTGTTTGTACAATGCATGCTTAGCATGCTTATCTAGGCAAGCTTTCTTCCCACCTCTATAAATAGAGTTTTGCTAGGAAGAAAGGAGGATACACAACCTTTGTAATATTTTACGCTTCAATAAAAATGCCTTGTTTCTAAACATCTCTCTGCTCCAATTTTCTATAAGTAAGGTATAGTTATATATGTTTGTTTCTCTTCATATCCAGCCATAAAACACATTAAGGGTATGCTCTTCACTTGCCTCTCCTGAGGATCCAGTGAATCAAACCTTGTGTCATAAAAATAGTAATGCGATAAATTTTGACAGATACTAAGAGGACAGGCCGGTTGATAAAATGCCCATGGTGAGGCTGTGATCGGCTAGTCATACATGTAATCAGTCAAGGTTTATCGTCGTATCTCTAATTGTCACGTTAAAGAGACTTGAGATGCGACATACTAATCTAGCGTCACTTTTGACCTAAACTTTGCATAATAATTCCTAACCATGCTTAGGTAATCGGAACGACGCATTAAGTTGAAATGCGGCATATTAATCTAGCGTCACTTTTCACGCACACCTTGCGTAATATAACCTAACCATGCTTAGGTAATCAGAACGACGCGTTAAAGAGACTTGACACGCGACATACTAATCGAGCGTTACTTTTCTCGCGCACTTTGCGTAATATAACTTAACCATTCTTGGGTAATCGGAACGACACGTTAAAGAGACTTGAGACGCGACATACTAATCCTGCGTCACTTTTCACGCACCCTTTGCGAAATATGGTCATGCTTAAGTAATCGGAACGACGCATTAAAGAGCCTTGAGACGCGACACACTAATCTAGCGTCACTTTTCATGCACACCTTGCGTAATATACAACCTAACCATGCTCAGCTAATCAGAACGACACGTTAAAGAGACTTGAGACATGACATACTAATCTAGCGTCACTTTTCTCGCACACTTTGCGTAATATAACCTCACCATTCTTGGGTAATCGGAACGACGCGTGAAAGAGACTTGAGACGCGACGTACTAATCTAGCGTCATGTTTCATGCACTCTTTACATAATATAATATAACCATGCTTAGGTAATCAGAAGGACGCGTTAAAGAGAACGCGACATACTTATCTAGCGTCACTTTTCACGCCCACTTCACGTAATATAACCTAACCATGCTTAGGTTATCGGAACGACGCGTTAAATACACTTTAGACCAACATACTAATATAGAGTCACTTTTCACGGACGCTTTGCGTCATATAACCTTATCATGCTTAGGTAATCGGAACAACGCATTAAAGAGAATTAAGACGCGACATACTAATCTAGCGTCACTTTTCACGCACCCTTTGCGTAATATAACCTGACCATGGTTAGGTAATCGAAACGACGCATTAAAGAGCCTTGAGACGCGGCATACTAATCTAGCGTCATTTTTCACGCACACCTTGCATAATATAACCTTACCATGCATAGATAATTGGAATGACGCGTTAAAGAGACTTGAACGCACCCTTTGCCTAATATAACCTGACCATGGTTAGGTAATCGGAACGACGCATTATTGCCTTGAGACGCGGCATACTAATCTAGCGTCACTTTTCACGCACACCTTGCGTAATATAACCTAAAGCATGCTTAGATAATTGGAACGACGCGTTAAAGAGACTTGAGACGCGGCATATTAATCTAGCGTTACTTTTCTCGCACACTTTGCGAAATATAACCTAACCATTTTTGAGTAATCGGAACGAAGCGTTAAAGAGCCTTGAGACGCGACGTACTAATCTAACGTCATTTTTCAAGCACACCATGTGTAATATAACCTAACCATGCTTAGCTAATCGGAACGACGTGTTAAAGAGACTTGAGACGTGACATAGTAATCTAGCGTTACTATTCTCGCACACTTTGAGTAATATAACCTAACCATTCTTGGGTAATCGGAACGACGCGTTAAAGAGACTTGAGACTCGACATACTAATCTAGCGTCACTTTTCACGCACTGTTTGCGTAATCTAACCTAACCATGCTTAGGTAAACGGAACGACGCGTTAAAGAGAACACGACATACTTATATACCGTCATTTTTCACGCACACTTTGCGTAATATAACCTAACCAGAGACTTGAGACGCGCCATACTAATCTAGCGTCACTTTTTACGCACACTTTGCGTAATATAACCTAACCATGCTTAGGTAATCGGAACAACGAGTTAACGAGAATTGAGACGCGACATACTAATCTAGCGTCACTTTTCACGCACACTTTGTGTAATATAACCTAACCATGCTTAGGTAACCGGAATGACGCGTTAAACAGACTTGAGACAAGACATGCTAATTTAGCGTCACTTTTCACGAACGCTTTGCGTAATATTACCAAACCATCCTTAGGTAATCGGCACAACGCGTTAAAGAGAATTGAGATGCGACATACAAATCTAGCCTCACTTTTCACGCACTCTTTGTGTAATATAACCTAACCATGTTTATGTAATCAGAACGACGCGTTAGAGAGACTTGTGATGCGACCTAAGCATGGTAATCGAAACGACGCGTTAAAGAGAGTTGGGTGCTTAAAAAGTGACGCTAGATTAGTATGGCGCGTTTCAAGTCTCTTTAACACGTCGTTTCAATTACCATTCTTATGTCACGTTACCTGTCTCTCCAATACGTCGTTCCGATTACCAAACAATGGTTAGGTTATATTACGCAAAGTGTGCGTAAAAATTGACAATAGATTAGTATGTTGCGTCTCAAGTCACTTTAACGCGTCGTTCCGATTACCTAAGCATGGTTAGGTTATTTTAAAAAAAGTGTTCGTGAAAAGTGACGCTAGATTAGTATGTCGCATCTTAAGTCTCTTTAACGCATCGTTCCGATTACCTAAGCTTGGTTAGGATATTTTACGCAAAGTGTGCGTGAAAAGTGACGCTAGATTAGTATGCCGCGTCTTAAGTCTCTTTAATGCGTTGTTCCGATTACCTAAGCATGGCTAGGTTATTTTACGCAAATTGTGCATGAAAAGTGACGCTAGATTAGTATGTGCGTGAAAACTGTTGCATCTCAAGTCTCTTTAACGTGTCGTTCTGATTACCTAAGCATTGTTAGGTTATATTACGCAAAATGTGCGTGAAAAGTGACGCTAGATTAGTATGTCGCTTCTCAAGTCTGTTTAACTCGTCATTCCGATTATTTAAGCACGGTTAAGTTATATTACGCAAAGTGTGGGTGAAAAGTGACGCTAGATTAGTATGTCGTATCTCAAGCCTCTTTAACGCGTCGTTCCGATTACCTAAGCATGGTTAGGTTATATTACGCAAAAAGTGAGTGAAAAGTGACGCTAGATTAGTATGTCGCGTCTCAAGTCTGTTTAACTCGTCGTTCCGATTTCTTAAGCACGGTTAAGTTAGTCTCTTTTACTCGTCGTTTCGATTACATAAGCATGGTTAGGTTATATTACGCAAAGTCTGCGTAAAAGGTGACGCTAGATTAGTATGGCCCGTCTTAAGTCTCTTTAATGCGTCTTTTCGATTACCATGCTTATGTCGCGTCTCAAATCTCTAACGCGTCAATCTGATTACCTAAGCATGGTTAGGTTATATTACGCAAAATGTGGTGAAAAGTGACGGTAGATTAGTATTTTGCGTCTCAAGTCTCTTTAACGCGTCGTTCCGATTACCTAAGCATGGTTATGTTATATTACGCCAAGTGCTCGTTAAAAGTGTTGCTAGACTAGTATGTCGCGTCACAAGTCTCTTTAACGCGTTGTTACGATTACCTAAGCATGTTTACGTTATATCATGCAAAGTGTGCACAAAAAGTGATGCTATATTAGTATGGCACGTCTCAAGTCTCTTTAACGCCTCGTTTCGATTACCATGCTTATGCCACATTACAAGTCTCTCTAACAAGTCGTTCCGATTACCAAAGTTTGCGATTATGGGTTATATTACGCAAAGTGTGCGTGAAAATTGACAATAGAGTAGTATGTCGAGTCTCAAGTCTCTTTAACAAGTCGTTCCGATTACCTAAGTATGGTTAGGTTATTTTATACAAAGTGTGCGTGAAAAGTGACGCTAGATTAGTATGCCGCGTCTCAAGTCTCTTTAATGCATCGTTCGGATTACCTAAGCATGGTTGGGTTATTTTACGCAAAGTATGCGTAAAAAGTGACACTAGATTAGTATGTCGCGTCTCAAAACTCTTTAACGCGTCATTCCGATTACCTAAGCATGGTTAGGCTATATTACGCAATTTGTGCTTGAAAACTTTTGCTAGGTTAGTATGTCGCGTCTCAAGTCTCTTTATCGCGTCGTTCCAATTACCTAAGCATGGTTAGGTTATATTACGCAAAATGTGCTTGAAAAGTGACGCTAGATTAGTATGTCGCGTCTCAAGTCTCTTTATCTCGTCGTTCTGATTGCGCATGGTTAAGTTATATTACGCAAAGTCTGCTTGAAAAGTGACGCTAGATTAGTATGTCACGTCTCAAGTCTCTTTAATTTGTCGTTCTGATTACCTAAGTATGGTTAGGTTATATTATGCAAAGTCTATGTAAAAAGTGACGCTAGATTAGTATGGCGCGTCTCAAGTCTCTTTAACGCATCGTTTCGATTATGATGCTTATGTCGCGTCACAAGTCTCTCTAACGCGTCGTTCCAATTACTTAAGCATGGTTAGGTTATATTACGCAAAGTGTGCATGAATAGTGACGCTTGATTAGTATGTCGCGTCGCAAGTCTCTCTAACGCGTCGTTCCGATTACCTAAGCATGCTTGAGTCATATTATGCAGAGTGAGCGCGAAAAGTGACACTAGATTAGTATGTCGCATCTCAAGTCTCTTTAACGCGTCGTTTCGATTACTATGCATATGTGGGTCACAAGTCTCTCTAACGCGTCGTTTCGATTACCTAAGCATGGTTATGTTATATTACGCCAAGTGCGCGTTAAAAGTGTCGCTAGATTAGTATGTCGTGTCACAAGTCTCTTTAACGTGTTGTTACGATTATCTAAGCATGGTTAGGTTATTTTACGCAAATTGTGCGTGAAAAGTGACGCTAGATTAGTATGTCGCGTCTCAAGTCTCTTTAACGCGTTGTTCGGATTACCTAAGCATGGTTAGGTTATATTACGCAAAGAATGCTTAAAAAGTGATGCTAGATTAGTATGGCACGTTTCAAGTCTCTTTTAACACGTCGCTTCAATTACCATGCTTATTGACTTACAAGTCTTTCCAACACGTCGTTCCGATTGCCAAAGCATGGTTAGGTTCTATTACGCAAAGTGTACGTGAAAATTGACAAGAGATTAGGCAAGAGAAGTTGTATGCTAATCTTAAGAAATGTAGTTTCTGCATGGATAAAGTTAATTTTCTTGGTTTTGTTGTATCTAGTCAAGGTGTTGAGGTTGATGAGGATAAGGTTAGAGCTATTAAAGAATGGCCTAGACCTAAAAGTGCTAGTGAGGTAAGGAGCTTTCATGGGCTTGCTGGTTTCTACAAGAGATTCATTAAGGATTTTAGCACTGTAGCCGCACCTTTGAATGAGTTAGTTAAGAAAAATGTTGTTTTTATTTGGGTCACAAGAACATGCATTTGATGAACTTAAGGATAAATTGTGTAGTGCACCATTACATGCCTTACCTAATTTTGATAAAACCTTTGAAATTAAATGTGATGCTAGTGGCATAGGAATTGGAGCTGTTTTGATGCAGGATCAAAGGCCACTGATGTATTTTAGTGAAAAGTTGAGCGGAGAAGCATTGAAATATCCGACATAAGGCAAAGAATTATATGCCTTGGTTCGAGCATTGTAAACATGGCAACATTACTTGTGACCTAGGGAGTTTGTGATACACACTGATCATGAAAGTTTAAAGCATTTGAAGGGTCAGGATAAACTGAACCGCAGGCATGCCAAATGGGTGGAATTCATAGAAAGATTCCCATATGTGATAAAGTACAAGCAAGGTAAGGAGAACGTGGTTGCTGATGCATTATCTAGAAGGTACACGTTACTTAACTCACTTAGTGCTAAATTGCTTGGTTTTGAGTTTATAAAGCAGATGTATCAACATGATGATCATTTCAATGAAATATATGCATCTTGTAATAATGGGGCTGTTTCAAATTATTTTTACTTGTTTGATGGTTTCTTATTTAAAAGAAACAGATTGTGTATTCCTAATTGTTCTATGAGGAAATTGTTAATTAAGGAGGCACATGGCGGAGGATTAATAGGGCATTTTGGGATAAATAAGACTTATATGCTTTCTGAACATTTCTTTTGGCCTGGTATGAAACATGATGTGCATAAGGTTTGTGATCATTGCATTACATGCCGAGAGGCTAAGTCTAGGTTGAAACCACTACCTGTTCCTAATGAACCTTGGACTGATTTGTCTATGGACTTTGTGCTTGGGTTGCCAAGAACTAGGAAAGGTCGCGATAGTGTTTTTGTCGTGGTTGATAGATTTTGTAAGATGGCTCATTTTATACCATGTCATAAAACTAATGATGCTAAGTTGATTGCTGATTTATTTTTCAAAGAAGTTGTGCGTTTACATGGCATTACCTAAAAGCATTGTTAGTGATAGAGATGTCAAGTTTTTGAGTCATTTTTGGCGTGTGTTGTGGGGTGCTTAGGTAATCAGAACGACGCATTAAATTTACTTGAGACGCGCCATACTAATCTAGCATCACTTTTGACGCACACTTTGCGCAATATAACCTAACCATGCTTAAGTAATCGGAATGACACGTTAAAGAGATTTGTGACGCGACATACTAATCAATTGTCACTTTTCACGAACACTTTGCGTAATATAACATAACCATACTTAGGTAATCGGAACAACTCATTAAAAAGACCTGAGACGCAAAATACTAATCTAGCATCACTTTTCACGACACTTTGCGTAATATAACCTAATCATGCTTAGGTAATCCGAATAACGCGTTAGAGAGACTTGTGACGCGACATACTAATCTAGCGTCACTTTTCACAAACACTTTGAGACGCGAAACGATGCGTTAGAGACACTTGGGACACGACATAAGCACGATAGCAACATATTAATCTAGCGTCACTTTTCACGCACACTTTGCGTAATATGACCAAACAATGCATAGGTAATCGGGACAACGCGTTAAAGAGACTTGAGACGCAACATACTAATCTAGCGTCACTTTTCACACACACTTTGCGTAATATAACTCAACCATGCTTAGGTAATCGGAACAACGAGTTAAAGAGACTTGAGATATGACATACTAATCTAGCATCACTTTTCACGTATACTTTGCGTAATATAATCTAGCCATGCTTAGATAATAGGAACGACGCGTTAAAGTGACTTGAGATGCGCCATACTAGTTTAGCATCACTTTTTACTCACACATTGCGTTATATAACCTAACCATGCTTAGGTAATTGGAACGACACGTTAAATAGACTTGAGACATAACATACTAATCTAGCGTCACTTTTCACGCACACTTAGCGTAAAATAACCTAATCATGCTTAGGTAATCGGAAGACGCGTTAAAGAGAATTGAGACGCAACATGTTAATCTATTGTCACTTTTCACGCACACTTTGCATAATATAACCTAACCATGCTTAGTTAAGCAGAACGACGCGTTCGAGAGACTTGTTACGCGACATAAGCATGGTAATCGAAAAGACGCGTTAAAGAGACTTGAAACTCCACCATACTAATCTAGCGTCACTTTTTACACAAAGTTTGCGTAATATAATCTAACCATGCTTAGGTAATTGGAACGACGCGTTGAAGAGACTTGAGACGCGCCATACTAATCTAGCTTCACTTTTTACGCACGCGTTGCGTAATATAACATAACCATGCTTAAGAAATCGGAACGACGCGTGAGAGAGACTTGAGACTGGACATACTAATCTAGCGTCACTTTTCACGCACACTTTACGTAAAATAACCTAACCAGGCTTATGTAATAGGAACTACGCGTAAGAGATACTTGAGACGCGACAAATTAATCTAGCGTCACTTTTCACGCACACATTGCGTAATAAAACCTAACCATGCTTAGGTAATCGAAACGACGCGTTAAAGAGACTTGAGACGTGCAATACTAATTTAGCGTCACTTTTGACGCACATTTTGCGTAACATAACCTAACCATGCTTAAGTAATCGGAGCAACGCGTTAAAGAGACTTGAGACACGACATACTAATCTAGCGTCACTATTCACGCACTCTTTGCGTAATATAACCTAACCATGCTTAGGTAATCGGAACGACGCGTTAAAGAGACATGAGACGCGACATACTAATCAAGCGTTACTTTTCAGGCACACTTTGCGTAATATAACCTTACCATGCTTACGTAATCGGTAAAACGCGTTAAAGAGACTTGAGACACGACATACTAATCTAGCGTCACTTTTCAAACACACTATGTGTAATATAACCAAACCATGGTTAGGTAATCGGAATACGCATAAAAGAGACTTGAGACGCGACATACTAATCTAGCGTCACTTTTCACGCACACTTTGCGTAAAATAACATAACCATACCTAGGTAATTGGAACAACGCGTTAAAGAGACTTGAGATGCGACATACTAATCCATTGTCACTTTTCACGCACACTTTGCGTAATATAACCTAACCATGCATAGGTAATTAGAACGACGCGTTAGAGATACTTGTGATGCGACATAAGCACAGTAATCGAAACGACGCATTAAAGAGACTTGAAACGCGTCATACTGATCTAGCGTCACTTTTTACGCACGCTTTGCGTAATATAACCTAACCATGCATAGGTAATTGGAATGACGCGTTAAAAGGATTTGAGACCCGACATACTAATCTATCCGTCACTTTTCACGCACAACTTTGCGTAATATAACCTAACCATGCTTAGGAAATCGGAACGACGTGTTAAAGAGACTTGAGACGCAACTTACTAATCTATTTTCACTTTTCACGCACACTTTGTGTCATATAAACTAACCATGCTTAGGTAATCGGAACGACGTGTTAGAGAAACTTGTGACGCGACATAAGCATGGTAATCGATACGACGCGTTAAAGAGACTTGAGACGCGACATACTAATCTAGCGTCAGTTTTCACGCACACTTTGCGTAATGTAACCTAACTATGCTTCGGTAATCGAAACGACGCGTTAAAGAGACTTGAAACGCGCCATACTAATATAGCGTCACTTTTTTAAGCACGCTTTGCATTATATAACCTAACCATGCTTAGGTAATCAGAACGACGCGTTAGAGAGACTTGAGACGCGCCATATTAATCTAGCATCACTTTTTACGCAGACTTTGCGTAATATAAACAAACCATGCTTAGGTAATCGGAACAACAAGATAAAGAAACTTGAGACGCGACATACTAATTTAACGTCACTTTTCAAGCACACTTTGCGTAGTAACAATGGTTAGGTAATCGGAACGACGAGACTTGTGACGCGAGATAAGTATGGAAATCGAAACGACGCGTTAAAGAGACTTGAGACGAAACATACTAATCTATTGTCACGTTTTACGCACACTTTGCGTAATATAACCTAACCTTGCTTAGGTAATCGAAACGACGCGTTAAAGAGATTGGAGACTGGACATACTAATCTAGCGTCACTTTTCAAGCACACTTTGCGTAATATAACCTAACCATTCTTAGGTAATAGGAATGACGCGTTAAAGAGACTTGAGACGCGACATACTTATCTATTGATCCTTTTTACGCACACTTTGCGTACTATAACCTAACCATTCTTAGGTAATCGGAACGACGCGTTAGAGAGACTTATGACGCAACATAAGAATGGTAATCGAAACGACGTGTTAAAGAGACTTAAGAAACGACATACTAATCTAGCGTCACTTTTCACGCAAACTTTGCGTCATATAACCTAATCATGCTTAGATAATCGGAACAACGCGTTAAAGAAACTTGTGACGCGACATAAGTATAGTAATCAAAACTACGCGTTAAAGAGACTTGAGACGAAACAAACTAATCTAGCGTCACTTTTTACGCACACTTTGCGTAATATAACCTAACCATGCTTAGGTAATCGGAACGACGTGTTAAAGAGACTTGAGACTGGACATACTAATCTAGCGTCACTTTTCACGCACACTTTGCGTAATATAACCTAACTATGCTTAGGAAATTGGAACGACGCGTTAGAGAGACTTGAGACGAGACATGCTAATTTAACGTCAGTTTTCACGCACTGTTTGCGTAATATAACCTAACCATGCATAGGTAATCGGAACGACGCGTTATAGAGACTTGTGACGCGAGATAAGTATGGTAATCAAAACGACGCGTAAAAGAGACTTGAGACGAACCAAACTAATCTAGCTTCACTTTTTACGCACGCGTTGCGTAATATAACATAACCATGCTTAAGAAATCGGAACGACGCGTTAGAGAGACTTGAGGCTGGACATACTAATCTAGCGTCACTTTTCACGCACACTTTGCGTAAAATAACCTAACCATGCTTAGAAAATTGGAACGACGCGTTAGAGAGACTTGAGACGAGACATACTAATTTAACGTCACTTTTCACGCACTGTTTGCGTAATATAACCTAACCATGCTTAGGTAATAGGAACGACGCGTTATAGAGACTTGAGACGCGAGATAAGTATGGTAATCGAAACGACGCGTAAAAGAGACTTGAGACGAAACAAACTAATCTAGCGTCACTTTTCACGCACACTTTGCGTAATATAACCTAACCATGCTTAGGAAATTATAACGACGCGTTAGAGAAACTTGAGACACGACATACTAATTTAACGTCACTTTTCAAGCACACTTTGCGTAGTATAACCTAACCATGGTTAGGTAATCGGAACGACGAGAATTGTGACGCGAGATAAGTATGGTAATCAAAACAACTCGTTAAAGAGACTTGAGACAAAGCATACTAATCTATTGTAACTTTTTATGAACACTTTGCGTAATATAACCTAACCATGCTTAGGTAATCGGAACAACGCGTTAAAGAGACTTGAGACGCGACATACTTATCTATTGATATTTTTTACGCACACTTTGCGTACTATTACATAACCATGCTTAGGTAATCGGAACGACGCGTTAAAGGGACTTGTGACGCGACATAAGCATTGTAATCGAAAGGACGCGTTAAAGAGACTTGAGAAGCGACATACTTATCTAGCATCACTTTTCACGCAAACTTTGCGTATTATAACCTAATCATGCTTAAGTAATCTGAACGACGCATCAAAGAGCCTTGAGACGGGACATACTAATCTAGCGACACTTTTCACTCACACCTTGCGTAATATAACCTAACCATGCTTAGGTAATCGGAACGACCCGTTAAATAGACTTGTGACGCGAGATAAGTATGGTAATCAAAATGACGCGTTAAAGAGACTTGAGACGAAAAATACTAATCTAGCATCACTTTTTACGCACACTTAACGTAATATAACCTAACCATGCTTAGCTAATCAAAACGACGGGCTAAAGAGACTTGAGACTGGACATACTAATCTAGCGTCACTTTTAACGCACACTTTATGTAATATAACCTAACCATGCTTAGGTATGAGGAATGTCGCGTTAAAGAGACTTGAGACGCGACATACTAATCTATTGATCCTTTTCGCACACACTTTGCGTACTATAACCTGACCATGCTTAGGTAAAAGAAACGACGCGTTAGAGAGACTTGTGACGCGAGATAAGCATGGTAATCGAAACGACGCGTTAAAGAGACTTGAGACGCGACATACTAATCTGGAGTCACTTTTCACACACACTTTTCCTAATATAACCTCACCATGCTTAGGTATTCGGAACAACGCATTAAACAGACTTGAGACGCGTTAAAGAGAATCGAGATGCGACATACTAATCTAGCGTCACTTTCCATGTACACTTTGCGTAATATAACCTAACCATGCTTAGGTAATCGGAACGACGCGTTAAATAGACTTGAGACGCGACATACTAACGTTTCTTACTTTTCACGCACACTTTTTGTGAAGTAACCTTAACCATCCTTAGGTAATCCGTCCAATGCGTTAAAGAGTTGAGACGAAACAAACTAATCTAGCGTCACTTTTTAAGCACACTTTGCGTAATATAACCTAACCATGCTTAGGTAATCGGAACGACGCGTTAAAGAGACTTGAGACAGGACATACTAATCTTGCGTCACTTTTCACGCACACTTTGCGTAATATAACCTAACCATGCTTAGGAAATCAGAACGACGCGTTAGAGAGACTTGTGACGCGACATACTAATTTAACGTCACTTTTCAAGCACACTTTGCGTAACATAACCTAACCATGGTTAGGTAATCGGAACGACGAGACTTGTGACGCGAGTTAAGTATGGTAATCGAAACGACGCGTTAAAGAGACTTGAGACGAAACATACTAATCTAGTGTCACGTTTTATGCACACTTTGCGTAATATAACCTAACCTTGCTTAGGTAATCGAAATGACGCGTTAAAGAGATTGGAGACTGGACATACTAATCTAGCGTCACTTTTCAAGCACACTTTGCGTAATATAACCTAACCATTCTTAGGTAATAGGAATGACGCGTTAAAGAGACTTGAGACGCGACATACTTATCTATTGATCCTTTTTACGCACACTTTGCGTACTATAACCTAACCATTCTTAGGTAATCGGAACGACGCGTTAAAGAGATTGGAGACTGGACATACTAATCTAGCGTCACTTTTCAAGCACACTTTGCGTAATATAACCTAACCATTCTTAGGTAATAGGAATGACGCGTTAAAGAGACTTAAGACGCGACATACTTATCTATTGATCCTTTTTACGCACACTTTGCGTACTATAACCTAACCATTCTTAGGTAATCGGAACGACGCGTTAGAGAGACTTATGACGCAACATAAGAATGGTAATCGAAACGACGTGTTAAAGAGACTTAAGAAACGACATACTAATCTAGCGTCACTTTTCACGCAAACTTTGCGTCATATAACCTAATCATGCTTAGATAATCGGAACAACGCGTTAAAGAAACTTGTGACGCGACATAAGTATAGTAATCAAAACTACGCGTTAAAGAGACTTGAGACGAAACAAACTAATCTAGCGTCACTTTTTACGCACACTTTGCGTAATATAACCTAACCATGCTTAGGTAATCGGAACGACGTGTTAAAGAGACTTGAGACTGGACATACTAATCTAGTGTCACTTTTCACGCTCACTTTGCGTAATATAACCTAACTATGCTTAGGAAATTGGAACGACGCGTTAGAGAGACTTGAGACGAGACATGCTAATTTAACGTCAGTTTTCACGCACTGTTTGCGTAATATAACCTAACCATGCTTAGGTAATCGGAACGACGCGTTATAGAGACTTGTGACGCGAGATAAGTATGGTAATCAAAACGACGCGTAAAAGAGACTTGAGACGAACCAAACTAATCTAGCTTCACTTTTTACGCACGCGTTGCGTAATATAACATAACCATGCTTAAGAAATCGGAACGACGCGTTAGAGAGACTTGAGACTGGACATACTAGTCTAGCGTCACTTTTCACGCACACTTTGCGTAAAATAACCTAACCATGCTTAGAAAATTGGAACGACGCGTTAGAGAGACTTGAGACACGACATACTAATTTAACGTCACTTTTCAAGCACACTTTGCGTAGTATAACCTAACCATGGTTAGGTAATCGGAACGACGAGAATTGTGACGCGAGATAAGTATGGTAATCAAAACAACTCGTTAAAGAGACTTGAGACAAAGCATACTAATCTATTGTAACTTTTTACGAACACTTTGCGTAATATAACCTAACCATGCTTAGGTAATCGGAATGACACGTTAAAGACATTGGAGACAGGACATAATAATCTAGCGTCACTTTTCACGCACACTTTGCGTAATATAACCTAACCATGATAGGAACAACGCGTTAAAGAGATTTGAGACGCGACATACTTATCAATTGATATTTTTTACGCACACTTTGCGTACTATTACATAACCATGCTTAGGTAATCGGAACGACGCGTTAAAGGGACTTGTGACGCGACATAAGCATTGTAATCGAAAGGACGTGTAAAAGAGACTTGAGAAGCGACATACTTATCTAGCATCACTTTTCACCCAAACTTTGCGTATTATAACCTAATCATGCCTAAGTAATCGGAACGACGCATTAAAGAGCCTTGAGACGGGACATACTAATCTAGCGACACTTTTCACTCACACCTTGCGTAATATAACCTAACCATGCTTAGGTAATCGGAACGACGCGTTAAATAGACTTGTGACGCGAGATAAGTATGGTAATCAAAATGACGCGTTAAAGAGACTTGAGACGAAAAATACTAATCTAGCATCACTTTTTACGCACACTTTACGTAATATAATCTAACCATGCTTAGCTAATCAAAACGACGGGCTAAAGAGACTTGAGACTGGACATACTAATCTAGCGTCACTTTTAACGCACACTTTATGTAATATAACCTAACCATGCTTAGGTATGAGGAATGTCGCGTTAAAGAGACTTGAGACGCGACATACTAATCTATTGATCCTTTTCACACACACTTTGCGTACTATAACCTGACCATGCTTAGGTAAAAGAAACGACGCGTTAGAGAGACTTGTGACGCGAGATAAGCATGGTAATCGAAACGACGCGTTAAAGAGACTTGAGACGCGACATACTAATCTAGCGTCACTTTTCACGCACACTTTTCCTAATATAACCTAACCATGCTTAGGTAATCGGTACAACGCATTAAACAGACTTGAGACGCGACATACTAATCTAGCTTCACTTTCACGCACACCTTGCGTAATATAACCTAACCATGCTTAGGTAATAAGAACAACGCGTTAAATAGACTTGAGATGCGACATCTGAATCTATATTCATTTTTAACGCACATTTTGCATAATATAACCAAACCACTTAGGTAATCGGAACGACGCGTTAGAAAGACTTGTGACTTAACATATGCATGGTAATCGAAACGACGCGTTAAAGAGACTCGAGACGAGCCATACTAATCTAGCGTCACTTTTCATGCACACTTTGTGTAATAACCTAACCACGTTTACGTAATCGGAACGACGGTTTAAAGAGAATTTAGACACGGCATACTACTCTGGTGTCACTTTTCACGCACACTTTGCGTAATATAACCTAACCATGGTTAGGTAATCGGAACGACGCGTTAAAGAGAATTGAGACGCGAATCTAGCGTCACTTTTCACGCACACTTTGCGTAATATAACCTAACCTTGCTTATGTAATCGAAACGACGCGATAAATAGACTTGAGACGCGACATACAAATCAATTGTCACTTTTCACGCAGACTTTGCGTAATATAACCGAACCATGCTTAAGTAATCTAAACGACGCGTTAAAGACACTTGAGACGCGACATACTAATCTATTGTTACTTTTCACGCACACTTTGCGTACTATAACCTAACCACGCTTAGGTAATCGGAACGACGCGTTAGACAGATTTGTGATGCGACCTATGCATGGTAATCGAAACGACGCGTTAAAGCGACTTGAGATGCGACGTACTAATCTAGAGTCATTTTTCACCCCAACTTTGCATAATATAATATAACCATGCTTAGGTAATCGGAACGACGCATTAAATCCTTGAGACGCGACATACTAATCTAGTGTCCCTTCTCTCGCACACCTTGCGTAATCTAACCTAACCATGCCTAGGTGATCGGAACGACGCGTTAAGAAGACTTGAGACGTTACATACTAATCTAGCGTTACTTTTCTCGCACACTTTACGTAATATAACCTAACCATTCTTGGGTAATCGGAACAACGCGTTAAAAAGACTTGAGACGCGACATTCTAATCTAGCATCACTTTTCACACACTCTTTGCGTAATATAACCTAACCATGTTTAGGTAATCGGAACGACCCAATAAAGAGACTTGTGACGCAACATACTAATCTATCGTCACTTTTCACGCACGCTTTGTGTAATATAACCTAACCATGCTTAGGTAATCGGACCAACGTGTTAAAGAGAATTGAGACGCGACATACTAATCTAGCGTCACTTTTCACGCACGCTTTGCGTAATATAACCTAACCATGCTTAGGTAATTGGAACAACACGTCAAAGAGAATTGAGACACGACATACTAATTTAGGATCACTTTTCACGCACGCTTTGAGTAATTTAACCTAACCATGCTTACGTAATGAGAACGACGCGTTAGAGTGACTTGTGACGCAACATATGCATGGTAATTTAAATGACGCGTTAAAGAGACTTAAGATGCGACATACTAATCTAGCGTCACTTTTCACGCAAAATTTGCATAATATAACCTAAACAAGATTACGTAATCGGAACGACGCATTATAGAGCCTTGAGACGCGACATACAAATCTAACGTCACTTTCCAGGCACGCTTTGCGTAATATAACCTAACCATGCTTAGGCAATCAGAAAAACGTGTTAATGAGAATTGAGACGCGATAGCGTCAATTTTTACGCACACTTTTCGTAATATAACCTAACCATGCTTAGGTATTCGGAAAGACGCGTTAAATAGACTTGATATGCGACATACTAATCTATTGTCACTTTTCACGCACAGTTTGCGTAATATAACCTAACCATGCTTAAGTAATCGGAATGACGCGTTTAATAGACTAGTGACTCGACAGACTAATCTTGCATCACTTTTCAAGCACACTATGCGCAATATAATCTAACCATGCTTAGGAAATCAGAACGATGCGTTACAGAGACTTGTAACGCGACAGACTACTAATCTAGCGTCACTATTAACGCACACTTGAGACGCGAAATACTAATCTAGCGTCACTTTTCACGCCAACTTTGCATAATATAACCTAACCATGCTTAGGTAATCGGAACGACGCATTAAAGAGCCTTGAGACGTGACATACTAATCTAGCGTCACTTTTCACGCACACCTAGGGTAATATAACTTAACCATGCTTAGGTAATCGGAACCACGCGTTAAAGAGACTTGAGACGTGAAATAGTAATCTAGCGTTACTTTTCTCGCACACTTCGCGTAATCCTAACCATTCTTGGGTAATAGGAACGACGCTTTAAAGAGAGTTGAGACACGATATACTAATCTAGCGTCATTTTTCACGCACTCTTTGCGTAATATAACCTAACCATGGTTAGGTAATCGGAACGACGCGTTTAAGAGTCTTGAGACGCGACATACTAATCTAGCGTCACTTTTCACCCACACTTTGCAAAATATAATAACATAACCATGCTTAGGTAATAGGAACGACGTGTTAAATAGACTTGAGACGCGACATACTAACCTAGCGACAGTTTTCACGCACACATTGCTCAATATAACCTAACCATGCTTAGGTAATCAGAATGACGCGTTAAAGTGACTTGAGACGCGACAAACTAATCTAGCGTCACTTTTCGAGCACAATTTGCGTAAAATAACCTAACCATGCTTAGATAATCGTAACGACGCGTTAAAGAGACTTAAGACGCGACATACTAATTTATTGTCACTTTTCACGCACACTTTGCTTAGGTAATCAGAACGATGAATTAGAGACACTTATTAAGCGACATGAGCATGGTATTGAAACGACGCGTTAAACAGACTTGAAACGAGCCATACTAATCTAGAGTCACTTTTTACGAACACTTAGCGTAATACAACCTAACTATGCTTAAATAATCGGAACAACGCGTTAAAGAGAATTGAGACGCGACACACTAATCTAGCGTCACACTATTCATGCACTCTTTGCATAATATAACCTAACCATGCTTAGGTAATCGGAACGACGCGTTAAAGAGGCTTGAGACACAACATACTAATCTATTTTCACTATTCACTCACACTTTGCACAATATAACCTAACCATGCTTAAATAATCGGAACAACGCGTTAAAGAGACTTAAGACGCGACATACTAATCTAGCGTCACTATTCGGGCACTCTTTGCGTAATATAACCTATCCATGCTTAGGTAATCGGAACGACGCGTTAAAGAGACGCAACATACTAATCTAGCGTCACTTTTCACGCACACTTTGAGTAATATAACCTAACCATGCTTAGGTAATCGGAACGACGCGTTAAAGAGACTTGAGACGCGACATACAAATCTATTGATCCTTTTCACGCACACTTTGCGTACTATAACCTAACCATGCTTAGGTAATCGGAACGACGAGTTAAGGAGACTTGAGACGCGACATAGTAATCTAGCGTCACTTTTCACGCACAATTTGCGTAAAATAACCTAACCATGCTTAGATAGTCGTAACGACACGTTAAAGATACTTATGACGCGACATATTAATCTAGTGTCATTTTTCACGCACACTTTGTGTAAAATAACCTAACTTTGCTTAGGTAATGGGAACGACGCGTTAAAGAGACTTGAGACTCGACATACTAATCTATTTTCACTTTTGACGCACCCTTTGCGTAATATAACCTAACCATGCTTAAGTAATCGGAACAACGCGTTAAAGAGACTTGAGACGCGACATCCTAATCTAGTGTCACTATTCACGCACTCTTTGCGTAATACAGCCTAACCATGCTTAGGTAATCGGAACGGCGCGTTAAAGAGACTTGAGACGCGACATACTAATCTATTATCGGAACGACGCGTTAGAGAGACTTGTGATGCGACATAAGCATGGTAATCGAAACGACAACGTTAAAGAGACTTGAGATGCGATATACTAATCTAGCGTCAATTTTCGCGCACACTCTGTGTAATATGACTTAACCATGCTTAGGTAATCGGAACGAAGCGTTATTGAGACTTGCGACGCGACATAGTAATCTAGCGTAATTTGCGTAATTTAACCTAACCATGCTTAGGTAATCGGAACGACAAATTAAAGAGACTTGAGACTCGACATTAATCTAGCGTCAATTTTCAAGCACACTTTGCGTAATATGACTTTACCATGCTCAAGTAATCGGAACGACGAGTTAAAGAGACATGAGACGCGACATACTAATCTAGCGTCACTTTTCAAGCACATTTTGCGTAATATAACCTAACCATGCTTTGGTAATTGGAACGACGCGTTAAAGAGACTTGAGACGCGACATACTAACCTAGCAGCAGTTTTCACGCACACATTGCGTAATATAACCTAACCATTCTTAGGTCACATACTAATCTAGCATCACTTTTTACGCACACTTGGCGTAATATAACCTAAACATGCTTTGGTAATCAGAACCACACGTTAGAGAGAATTGTGACGCGACATAAGCATGGTAATCGAAACGACGCGTTAAATAGACTTGAGAAGCGCCACACTAATCTAGCGTCACTTTTTACGCACACTTTGCTTAAATATAACCTAACCATGCTTAGGTAATCGGAACGACGCGTTGAACAGACTTGAGACATGACAAACTAATCTAGCGTAACTTTTCATGCACTCTTTGCGTAATATAACCTAACCATGCTTAGGTAATCAGATTGACGCGTTAAACAGACTTCAGACTCAACATACTAATCTAGCGTCACTCATTATGCACTCTTTGCGTAATATAACCTGACCATGCTTAGGTAATCGGAACAATGCGTTGAAGAAACTTAAGACACGACATACTAATCTATTGTTACTTTTCACGCATTATTTTGCGTACTATAACCTAACCATGCTTAAGTAATCGGAAAGACACGTTAGAAAGACTTAAGACGCGACATACTAATCTATTGTCATTTTTCACGCACACTTTGTGTAATATTAGCTAACCATGCTTAGGTAATCGGATCAACGCGTTAAAGAGCCTTGAGATGCGACATACTAATCTAGCGTCCCTTTTCACGGACACCTTGCGTAATAAAACCTAACCTTGCTTAGGTAATCGGAATGACGCGTTAAAGAGAATTGTGATGCGAGATAAGCATGGTAATCGACGCGTTCAAGAGACTTGAGACGAAACATACTAATCTAGCGTCACTTTTCACGCAGACTTTGCATAATATAACCTGAACATTCATAGGTAATCAGAACGACGCGTTAGATAGACTTAAGAAACGCCAATCTAATCTAGCGTCACTTTTTACGCACACTTTGCGTAATACAACCTAACCATGCTTAGGTAATCGGAACGACACGTTAAAGAGACTTGAGACGCGACATACTAATTTGGCATTACATTTCTCGCAAACTTTGTGTACTATAACCTAACCATTCTTGTGTAATCCGAACGACGCGTAAAACAGACATGAGACGCGACATACTAATCTAGCGTCACTTTTCACGCAGTCTTTTCGTAATGTAATCTAACCATGCTTAGATAATCGGAACGACGCGTTAAGGACTCGAGATGCGACATACTAATTTATTGTTACTTTTCACGCACACTTTGTGTAACATAACCTAACCATGCTAGGTAATCGGAACGACGCGTTAGAGAGACTTGTGACGCGACATAAGCATGGTAATCGAAACGACGTGTTAAAGAGACTTGAGACGCGCCATGCTAATCTAGCGTCACTTTTTACGCACTGTTTGCGTAATATATAACCTAACAATGCTTAGGTAATCGGAACTACACGTTAAAGAGACATGTGATGCGACGTACCTATCTAGCGTCACTTTTCACACACACTTTGCGTAATATATCCTAACCATGCTTAGAGGTAATCGGAACAACGCGTTAAACAGACTTGAGATGCGACATTCTAATCTAGCGTCACTTTTCACGCACGCTTTGCCTAATCTAGTGTCACTTTTTACGCATACTTTGCGTAATATAACCAAACCATGCTTAGGTAATCGGAACGACGCGTTAATTAGACTTGATACGTGACATAGTAATCGATTGTCACTTTTCACGCACACACTGCGTAATATAACCTAACCATGCTTAGGTAATCGGAAGGACGCGTTAAAGAGACTTGAAACGCGACATAATAATAAATTGTTACTTTTCATGCACATTTTGCGTACTATTACCTAGCCATGCTTATGTAATCGGGACGACGCATTAGAGAGACTTGTGACGCGAATAAGCATGGTAATCGAAACGATTTATTAATGAGACTTGAGACGCGCCACACTAATCTAACGTCACTTCTTACACACACTTTGCGTAATATAACATAATCATGCTTAGGTAATCGAAACGACATGTTAAAGAGACTTGTGACCGACATACTTATCTAGCGTCACTTTTCACGTCCACTTTGCGTAATATAACCTAACAATGCTTAGGTAATCTGAACGACGCGTTAGATAGACTTGATACGCGACATACTAATTTATTGTCACTTTTTCATGCACACTTTGCATAATATGACCAAACCATGCTTAGGTAATTGGAACGACACGTTAAAGAGACTTGAGACACGACATACTAATCTATTGTTACTTTTGACGCACATTTTGGGTACTATAACCTAACCTTGCTTAGGTAATCGGAACGACGCGTTAGAGAGACTTAAGACGCGACATACTAATATAGCGTCACTTTTCATGCACACCTTGCGTAATAAAACTTAACCATGCTTAGGTAATCGGAACGACGCATTAAAGAGAATTGTGACGCGAGATAGTCGTGGTAATCGAAACGACGTGTTAAAGAGACTTGAGACGAAACGTACTAATCTAGCGTCACTTTTCACGCAAACTTTGCAAAATATAACATAAACATGCTTAGGTAATCAGAACAACGCGTTAGATAGACTTAAGAAACGCCAAACTAATCTAGCGTCACTTTTTACGCACACTTCGCGTAATATAACCTCGCCATGCTTAGGTAGTCGGAACGACGCCTTAAAGACAGTTGAGACACGGCATAATAATCTAGCATTACGTTTCTCGCAAACTTTGCGTACTATAACCTAACAATTCTTGGGTAATCGGAACGACGATTTAAAGAGACTTGAGACGCGACATACTAATCTAGCGTCACTTTTCACGCAGTCTTTGCGTAATATAACCTAACCATGCTTAGATAATCGGAACGGCGCGTTAAAGAGACTTGAGAGGCGACATACTAATCTATTTTTACTTTTCACGCTCACCTTGCGTAATATAACCTAACCATGCTTAGGTAATCGCAACGACGCGTTAGAGAGACTTGTGACGCGCCATACTAATCTTCCGTTATATAACCTAACCATGCTTAGGTAATCGGAACACGCGTTAAAGAGACTTGAGACGTGACATCCTGTTCTAGCGTCACTTTTCACGCACACTTTGCGTAATATAACCTAACCATGCTTAGATAATCGGAACGACACGTTAAAGAGACTTGAGACACGACAAACTAATCTAGCATAACTTTTCACGCACACTTTGCCTAAAATAACCTAACCATCCTTAGGTAATCGGAATGACGCGTTAAGGAGAGTTTTAGGACGCGCCATACTAGTCAAACGTCACTTTTCGAGCACACTTTGCGTAATACAACCTAACCATGATTAGGTAATCGGAACGACGTGTTAAAGAGACTTTAGACGCGCCATACTAATCTAGCGTCACTTTTCACACACACTCTGCGTAATATATTACGCAAAGTGTGCGTGAAAAGTGACAATCAATTAATATGTCGTGTATCAAGTCTCTTTAACGCGTCGTTCCGATTACCTAGGCATGGTTAGGTTATTTTACGCAAACTGTGCGTGAAAAGTGATGCTAGATTAGTATGTCGCGCCTCAAGTCTCTTTAATGCATATTCCGATTACCTAAGCATGTTTGGGTTATATTACGCAAAGTTTGCGTGAAAAGTGACGCTAGATTAGTATGCCGCGTCATGGTTAGGTTATATTACACAAAGTATGCGTGAAAAGTGACGTTAGATTAGTATGTCGCGTCTCAAGTTTCTTTAACGCGTCGTTCCGATTTCCTAAGCATGGTTAGGTTATATTACGCAAAGTCTGTGTGAAAAATGACAGTAGATTAGTATGTCACGTCTTAAGTCTCTCTAACGCGTCGTTCCGATTACCTAAGCATGGTTAGGTTATATTATGAAACCTTTGCGTGAAAAGTGACGCTAGATTAGAATGTCACGTGTCAAGTCTCATTAACGCGTCGTTTCGATTACCATACTTATGTCGCGTCACAAGTCTCTCTAACGGGTCAATCCAATTACCTAAGCATGGTTAGATTATATTACACAAAGTGTGCGTGAAAAGTAATAATAGATTAGTATGTCGCATCTCAAGTCTCTTTAATGCGCCGTTCTGATTATCTAAGCTTGGTTAGGTTATATTATGCATAGAGTGCGTGAAAAGTGACGCTAGATCAGTATGTCGCTCCTCAAGTCTCTTTAACGCGTAGTTCCGATTACCTAAGAATGGTTAGGTTATAGTACACAATAATTGCGAGAAAGGTTACGCTAGATTAGCATGTCGTGTCTCAAGTCTCTTTAACGCGTCGTTCCAATTACCTAAGCATGGTTAGGTTATATTACGCAAAGTGTGCGTAAAAAGTGACGCTAGATTAGATTGGCGCTTCTTAATTCTATCTAACCCGTCGTTCTGATTACCTAAGCATGTTTAGGTTATATATGCAAAGTCTGCATGAAAGGTGACGCTAGATTAGTATGTTTCATCTCAAGTCTCTTTAACGCGTCGTTTCGATTACCATGCTTATCTCGCGTCACAAGTCTTTCTAACGCGTCGTTCCGATTACCTAAGCATGGTTAGTTATTATTATGCAAAGTGTGCGTGAAAAATTACAATAGATTAAGATGTTGCATCTCAAGTCTATTTAACGCGTCGTTCCTATTACCTAAGCATGGTTACGTTATATTCCGCAAGGTGTGCGTGAAAAGTGACGCTAGATTAGTATGCCGCGTTTCAAGTCTATTTAACGCGTCGTTTCGATTACCTAAGCATGGTTACGTTATATTACGTAAAGTGTGCGTGAAAAGTGACGCTAGATTAGTATGTCGAGTCTCAATTCTCTTTATCGCGTTGTTCCGATTACCTAAGCATGGTTAGGCTATATTACGCAAAGCATGCGTGAAAAGTGATGCTAGATTAGTATGTCGCGTCTCAAGTTTTTTTAACGCGTCGTTCCGATTACCTAACCATGGTTAGGTTATATTACGCAAACTGTGAGTGAAAAGTGACACCAGATTAGCATGTTTAGGTTATATTACGTAAGCGTCGTTAGGTTATTACACAAAGTGTGCGTAAAAAGTGACGCTAGATTATTATGGCTCGTCTCGAGTCTCTTTGACGCGTCGTTTCGATTACCATGCTTATGTCGAGTCACAAGTCTTTCTAACGCGTCGTTCCGATTACCTAAGTATGGTTTGGTTATATAATACAAAGTGTGCGTTGAAAGGGACGCTAGATTAGTATGTCGCGTCTCAAGGCTCTTTAATGCGTCATTCCGATTACCTAAGCATGATTAGGTTATAATACGCAAAGGTTCCGTGAAATGTGACGCTAGATTAGTATGTCGCTTCTCAAGTCTCTTTAACGCGTCGTTTCGATTACCATGCTTATGTCGCGTCACAAGTCTCTCTAAAGTGTCGTTTCTATTACCTAAGCATGGTTAGGTTATATTACGCAAAGTGTGCGTGAAAAGTGACCTTATATTATTATCGTTTCAAGTCTCTCTAACGCGTCTTTCCGATTTCCTATGCATGGTTTGGTTATATTACGCAAAGTGTGCGTGTGACACTAGATTATTATTACGCAAATTGTTATGTTATATTACGCAACGTGTGCGTAAAAAGTGACGCTAGATTAATATTCCGCGTCTCAAGTCTCTTTAATGCGTCGTTTCGATTACCATGCTTATGTCGCGTCACAAGTCTCTCAAATGCGTCGCTCCAATTACCTAAGCTTGGTTAGGTTATATTACGCAAAGTGTGCGCGAAAAATGACAATAGATTAGTATGTCGCATCTCAAGTCTATTTAACACATCGTTCCAATTACTTAAGCATGGTTAGGTTATATTACGTAGAGTGTACGTTAAAATTGACAATAGATTAGTATGTCGCGTCTTAAGTCTATCTAATGCGTCGTTCCAATTACCTAAGCATGGTTAAGTTATATTACGTAGAGTGTGCGTGAAAAATGACGCTAGATTAGTATGTCGGGTCTCAATTCTCTTTATTGCGTTGTTCCGATTATCTAAGCATGGTTAGGTTATATTATGCAAAGCGTGCGTGAAAAGTGATACTAGATTACTAGTGTCTAATGTCTATGTGACGCGTCGTTCCGATTACCTAAGCATGGTTAGGTTATATTACGCAAGGTGTGCGTGAAAAGTGACGCTAGATTAGTATGTCGCGTCTCAAGGCTATTTAATGCGTCATTCCGATTACCTAAGCATGATTAGGTTACAATAAGCAAAGTTTGCGTGAAAAGTGACGCTAGATTAGTATGTCGCTTCTCAAGTCTCTTTAACGCGTCGGTTCGATTACCATACTTATCTCGCGTCACAAGTCTCTTTAACGCGTCGTTCCGATTATATAAGCATGGTTAGGTTATATTACGCAAAGTGTGCGTAAAAAGTGACGTTAGATTAGTATTTCGCTCTCAAGTCTCTCTAACGCGTCGTTCCGATTACCTAAACATGGTTAGGTTATATTACGCAAAGTGTGCATGAAAAGTGACACTAGATTTGTATGTCGCGTCTTAAGTCTCTCTAAGGCGTCGTTCCAATTTCCTAAGCATGGTTATGTTATAATACGCAAAGTGTGCGTAAAAAGTGACGCTAGATTAATATTGCGCGTCTCAAGTCTTTTTAACGCGTCGTTTCGATTACCATGCTTATGTCGCGTCACAAGTCTCTCTAACGTGTCGTTCCGATTACCTAAGCATGGTTAGGTTATAGTACGCAAAGTGTGCGTGAAAAGGATCAATAGATTATTAGTATACTCAAAACTCTTTAATGAGTCGTTCCTATTACTTCAGTATGGTTAGGTTATATTACGCAAAGTGTGCGTGAAAAGTGATGCTAGATTATTATTTCCAGTCTCAAGTCTCTTTAACGCGTCGTTTCGATTACTTAAGCATGGTTATGTTATATTACGCAAAATGTGCGTAAAACGTGACGCTAGATTAGTTTGTTTTGTCTTAAGTCTCTTTAACGCGTTGTTTCGATTACTATACTTATCTCGCGTCACAAGTCTCCTTAACGCGTCGTTCCGCTTACCTAAGCATGGTTAGGTTATATTACCAAAAGTGTGCGTGAAAAGTGACGTTAGATTAGTATGTCGTGTCTCAAGTCTCTCTAACGCGTCTTTCCGATTTTCTAAGCATGGTTAGGTTATATTACGCAAAATGTGCGTAAAAAGTGACACTAGATTAGTATGTCACGTCTCAAGTCTCTCTAACACGTCGTTCCGATTTCCTAAGCATGGTTATGTTAACGTGTGAGTAAAAAGTGACGCTAGATTAATATTGCGCGTCTCAAGTCTCTTTAACGCGTCGTTTCGATTACCATACTTATGTCGCATCTCAAGTCTCTTTAACGCGTCGTTTCGATTACCATGCTTATGTCGCGTCACAAGTCTCTCGAACGCGTCGTTCCGATTACCTAAGCATGGTTAGGTTATATTACGCAAAGTGTGCGTGAAAAATGATAATAGATTAGTATGTCGCACGTCTCAAGTCTATTTAACGCTCGTTCCAATTACTTAAGCATGGTTAGGTTATATTACGCAGAGTGTACGTGAAAAATGACAATTGATTAATATGTCGCGTCTTAAGTCTATCTAACGCGTTTTTCCGATTACCTAAGCATGGTTAGGTTATATTACGCAAAGTGTGCGTGAAAAGTGAAGCTAGATTAGTATGTCGTGTCTCAGTTCTCTTTATCGCGTTGTTCCGATTATCTTAAGCATGGTTAGGTTATAATATGCAAAGCGTGCGTGAAAAGTTACACTAGATTCGTGACTAAAGTCTATTTAACGCGTCGTTCCTATTACCTAAGCATGGTTAGGTTTACGCAAGGTGTGCGTGAAAAGTGACGCTAGATAAGTATGTCACGTCTCAAGGCTCTTTAATGCGTCGTTCCGATTACCTAATCATGGTTAGGTTATAATACGCAAAGTTTGCGTGAAAAGTGACGCTAGAATAGCATCTCGCGTCACAAGTCTCTTTAACGCGTCGTTCCGATTACCTAAGAATGGTTAGGTTATAGTACTCAAAGTGTGCGTAAAAAGGATCAATAGATTAGTATGTCGCGTCTCAAGTCTCATTAACGCGTCATTCCTATTATCTAAGCATGGTAAGGTAATATTACGCGAAGTGTGCGTGAAAAGTGACGCTAGATTAGTATGTCCATTCTCAAATCTCTTTAACGCGTCGTTCCGATTACCTAAGCATGGTTAGATTCTATTTAGCAAAGTGTGCGTAAAAAGTGATGCTAGATTAGTATGTTTCGTCTCAAGTCTCTTTAACGCGTCGTTTCACTTACCATACTTATCTCGCGCCACAAGTCTCTTTTACGCGCCGTTCCGATTACCTAAGCATGGTTAGGTTATATTACGCAAAGTGTGCGTGAAAAGCGACGTTAGATTAGTACGTCGCATGTCAAGTCTCTCTAATGCGTCGTTCCGATTTCCTAAGCATGGCTAGGTTATATTACGCAAAGTTTGCATGAAAAGTGACACTATATTAGTATGTCGTGTCTCAAGTGTTCATACGCATCGTTCCGATTTTCTAAGCATGGTTATGATATATTCTCAAGTCTCTTGCCCGCGTCGTTTCGATTACCATGCTTATGTCGCGTCATAAGTCTCTCTAACGTGTCGTTCCGATTACCTAAGCATGAGTAGGTTATATTAGGCAAAGTGTGCGTGAAAAATGACAATAGATTAGTATGTCGCGTCTTATGTCTATTTAACGCGTCGTTCCAATTACCTAAGCATGGTTAGGTTATATTACGCAGAGTGTACGTGAAAAATGACAATAGATTAGTATGTCGCGTCTTAAGTCTATCTAACACGTCGTTCCGATTACCTAAGCATGGTTAGGTCATATTACGCAAAGTGTGCGTGAAAAGTGACGCTAGATTAGTATGTCGCGCCTCAGTTCTCTTTATCACGTTGTCCCGATTATCTAAGCATGGTTATGTTATATTACACAAAGCATGCGTTAAAAGTGACGCTAGATTAGTATGTGGCGTCTCAAGTCTCTTTAACGCGTCGTTCCGATTATCTAAGCATGGTTAGGTTATATATTATGAAAAGTGTGCATGAAAAGTGACACTTGATTAGTATGTCGCGTCTAAAGTCACTTTAACGCGTCGTTCCGATTACCTAAGTGTGGTTAGGTTATATAACGCAAAGTGTGCATGAAAAGTGACGCTAGATTAGTATGTCGCGTCTCAAGTCTCTTTAAAACGTCGTCCCGATTACCTAAGCATGGTTAGGTTATATTACGCAATGTGTGCGTAAAAAGTAACGCTAGATTCGTATGGCCCGTCTCGAGTCTCTTTAACGCGTCGTTTTGATTACCATGCTTATGTCGAGTCACAATTCTTTCTAAACCGTCATTCCGATTACCTAAGCATGGTTAGGCTATATTACGTAAAGTGTGCGTGATAAATGACATTAGATTAGTATGTCGCATCTCAAGTCTATTTAACGCTTCGTTCCTATTACCTAATCATGGTTAGGTTTGTGCGTGAAAAGTGAGGCTATATTAGTATGTCGCGTCTCAAGGCTCTTTAATGCGTCGTTCCGATTATGCAATAAATCTAACAAATACTAAGAGGACATGCCCATGGTGAGGCTGTGATCCTGGCTAGTCATACATGTATCTGTTAAGATTTATTGTCGTATCTCTAAATGGTATCAGAGCCTAACAGAGACGAGAAAGAAATATATATACTAGCTCTTACTTTGTGAAAATTGGGTCAGTACCTTACGATCATGCTCACAAAAAGTTGTTGTTATACACCTTTTAATATTGCTCTTACTACTGTAAATAAAAATGATTATCTTTATGAGTTTATTTATCTTCCATAAAATCAAACAATATCTGATACAAAAGCCCCACTTCTCAATCCTTATGATGCGTTTTCTAAAACCACTACCCCTTTTATCCATAATATCAAAGTCCTTGATAAAAAAAAAGCGTTACAAACCTATCAAAGAATATGTTCAGTCATCCAGCTTTGATCAATGCGCAATTCATGCTTCTCAAGCTGAACAATTTATTACTCTTGAGATTCCACCTGAATTTTTAAGAGTTTGGTTAGCTCAGGGTTATACTCATATTCACTTTGGAGCTATCCGACTTGGTCTCAGTTACCATGGTCGTGCCGGTCTACCAATTTTTACAAGAATTGCTCTTGTAGATTCTCGGTATCTACAGTATCAACATGCAGCGATTGGTACAGTTGAAACTTCCTTGAATGCAGGCTCAGTGTTTTTCACCTAATTCCCAAATTACAACCTTGCCCTCTCTGATCCGATGGCTCTTACGGCTTTAAAGGTGCAAATACAAATTACTGCAGCTCAACAAGTTGCTGATTCAATTGGAGCTACTCTTCACTATCAAATAGTGTATCGTTTGCAAAACCATGCTTTAAACCTCACTTTACCCACAAACCATAATGATGCCCTTTTGATAAAAACAGATTCCCAAAACATCCCTTCTTGTGTCCATATACCCAAACAAATCACTAGAAATGAACTCCTCACCTTTTCCCCAAAAAGTGGATTACCAACTATGAAAAAATGCATGAATCTACTCAACCTGTTCAATCATGTACTCCAGTATTCACAAAAAGACCTGATGGCACTCTTGAGACGTCCTTTGCAAAACATATTGATGTCACTCCTCAGGTATTTTCTACACAGTTCATGCTTGAACCATTTCCACAAGAAAAAGGAGTTCCTGTTGTCTCTTTTGATTTTGAAGGGCGTCCTATATATATGCCTTTCAACGGGATGGTCATTGTTTCTTCGATGCTTGTGATTGTGATGATTGCTTAACGGATTTGGAGGATGAAGAAATAGAAGATGATCTCCAAAACTCAAGCTGTTGTTCTGAAGCTGATTTTCACAGGAGATATGATGATAATGATCCTTTTGTTGGGATGCCTGGCCAACCATCTGGAAAATATGATTATTTAGTTTCATACTCCCCTCCAGCAGATTTGACAACGCCTTCCCCACAAAAACCATTAAACTCACCCTGTCATAATCCACCTAAACCACCAAAAACATCACCACCACTTCATTGCTACAAAAAAACCCTGAAATGGATAAGGAAGGAAGAAACAATACATAGAAACGACGCATTAAACAGACTTGAGAAACGACATACTAATCTAATGTCAATTATTACACACACTTTGCGTAATATAACCTAACCATGCTTAGGTAATCGAAACGGCACGTTAAAGAGACTTGAGACGCGTCATACTAATCTAGCGTCACTTTTCTCGCACACTTTACCTAATATAACCTAACCATGCTTAGGTAACGACGCGTTAAATAGACTTGAGAGGCAACATACTAATCTATTATCACTTTTCATGCACACTTTGCGTAATATAACCTAACCATGCTTAGATAATCGGAACGACGAGTTAAAGAGACTTCAGACGCGACATACAAATCTAGCGTCACTTTTCACGCACACTTTGCCTAATATAACCTAACCATGCTTATGTAATCGGACAACACGTTAAACAGACTTCAGACGCGACATACTAATCTAGCGTCACCGTAATATGACCCGTTAAATAGACTTGAGACGCAATATACTAATCTATTGTCATTTTTCACGCACACTTTACGTAATATAACCTAACCATGCTTAGGTAATCAGAACGACGCGTTAGAGAGACATTGGACGCGACTTACTAATCTAGTGTCACTTTCCATGCTCTATTTGCGTAATATAACCTAACCACGTGTAGGTAATTAGAACGACACGTTAGAGAGACTTGTGAGGCAACATACTAACCTAGCGGTACTTTACACGCACACTTTGCGTAATATAACCTAACCTTGCTTAGGTAATCGAAACGACGCGTTAAAGGACTTGTGACGCGACATACAAAGCTAGCAGCACTTTTAACGCACACTTTGCGTAATATAACACAACCATGCTAAGGTAATCCGAACGACGAGTTAAAGAGACTTGTGACGTGACATACTAATCTATCGGAACTTTTTAACGCACACTTTGCGTAATATAACCTAACCATGCATAGGTAACCGGAACGACGCGTTATAAAGACTTGAGATGAGACTTACTAATCTAGTGTCACATTCCACGCTCTATTTGCGTAATACAACTTAAGCATGCTTAGGTAATCAGAACGACTCGTTTGAGAGACTTTTGAGACAACATACTAATCTAGCGTCACTTTACACGCACACTTTGCGTAATATAACCTAACCAGGGTAATTGAAACGACGCCTTAAAGAGACTTGTGACGCGACATACTAATCTAGCGTCACTTTTCACGCACACTTTGTGTAATATAACCTAACCATGCTTAGGTAATCGGAACGACGCGTTAGAGAGACTTCTGACGCGACAGAATCATGGTAATCGATATGACGCGTTAAAGAGACTTGAATTGCGCCGTATTAATCTAGTGTCGCTGTTTACGCACACATTGCGTAACATAACTTCACCATGCTTAGGAAATCGGAACGACGCATTAGAGAGACTTGAGACGCGACATACTAATCTAAAGTCACTTTTCACGCACACTTTGCATAATATAACCTAACAATGCTTAGGTAATCGGAACGACGCGTAAATGAGACTTGTGACGCAACATACTGCAACCTAACCATGCTTAGGTAATCTGAACAACGCGTTAAAAAAACTTAAGACGCGACATACTAATCTAAAGTCACTTTTCACGCACACTTTGCATAATATAACCTAACCATGTTTAGGTAATCGGAACGAGGCATCAGAGAGACTTGTGACGCATAATAAGCATGGTAATCGAAATGACGCGTTAAAGAGACTTGAGATGCACCATATTAATCTAGCGTCACTTTTCACGCACACTTTGCGTAATATAAACCTAACCATGCCAAGGTAATCGAAACGACGTGTTAAATAGACTTGAGATGCAACATACAAATCTATTGTCACTTTTCCTACACACTTTGCGTAATATAACCTAACCATGCTTAGGCAATCGGAACGACGCGTTAAAGAGACTTGAGCCGTGAAATACTAATCTATTGTTACATTTCATGCACACTTTGCGTAGTATAACCTAACCATGCTTCGGTAATCAGAACGACGCGTTAGAGAGACTTGTGACGCGACATAAGCATGGTAATCGAAACGACGCGTTAAAGAGACTTGAGATGCGACATACTAATCTAGCGTCATTTTTCACGCAAACTTTGCATAATATAATCAAATCATGCTTTGGTAATCGGAACGATGCGTAACTTGAGACGCGACATACTAATATAGCGTCACTTTTCACGCATACTTTGCGTAATATAACTTAAACATGCGTAGCTAATCGTAACGACGCGTTAAATAGACTCGCAACGCGACATTCTAATCAATTATAATTTTTCACTCACACTCTGCGTAATATAACCTAACCATGCTTTGGTAATTAGAACAACGCGTTAGAGAAAGTTGTGACGCGACATAAGCATGGTAATCGAAACGACGCGTTAAATAGACTTCAGTCGCGCCATACTAATCTATCATCACTTTTTACGCACACTTGCATAATCTAACCTAACCATGCTTAGGAAATTACAACGATGTGTTAAAGATACTTGAGACGTCACATACTAATCTAGCGTCATTTTTCACGCACACTTTGTGTAATATAACCTAACCATGCTAAGGTAATCTTAACGACGCGTTACAGAGACTTGAAACACGACATACTAATCTAGCGTCTCTTTTCACGCACACTTTGCTTAATATAACCTAACCATGCTTAGGTAATCGGAACGACGCGTTAGAGAGACTTGTGACGCGACATAAGCATGATAATCGAAACGACGCGTTCAAGAGACTTGAGACACGCGATATTAATCTCGCGTCACTTTTTACGCACACTTTGCCTAATATAACATAACCATGCTTAGGAAATTGGAACGACGCGCATGGAGACTTGAGACGCGACATATTAATCTAGCGTCACTTTTCAAGCACACTTTTCGTAATATAACATAACCATGCTTATGTAATCAGAACGACGCATTAAAGAGATTTGAGACGCGGCATACTAATCTAGCGTCACTTGTCACGCACATTTTACGTAATATAACCTAACCATGCTTAGGTAATTGGAACGATGCGTTAGAGAGCCTTGTGAGGCGACATAAGCATGGTAATCAAAATGACGCGTTAAACAGACTTGAGACGCGCCATACTAATCTACCGTCAATTTTTACACACACTTTGCGTTATATAACCTAACCATGCTTAGGTAATCGGAAAGACGCGTTAAACAGACTTGAGACGCGCCATACTAATCTACCGTCAATTTTTACACACACTTTGCGTTATATAACCTAACCATGCTTAGCTAATCGGAAAGATGCCTTAAAGAGACTTGAGATGCAACATACTAATCTAGCGTCACTTTTCTCGCACACTTTACCTAATATAACCTAACCATGCTTAGGTAATCGGAACGACGCGTTAAATAGACTTGAGACTCAACATACTAATCTATTGTCACTTTTCACGCACGCTATACGTAATATAACTTAACCATGCTTATGTAATCGGAACGACGCGTTAAAGAGACTTGAGACGCGACATACAAATCTAGCATCACTTTTTACGCACACTTTGCCTAATATTACCTAACCATGCTTAAGTAATCGGAACGACGCGTTAAACAGACTCGAGACGCGACATACTAATCTAGCGTCACCGTAATATGACCTAACCATGCTTAAGTAATTGGAATGACGCGTTACATAGCCTTGAGACGCGATATACTAATATATAGTCATTTTTCACGCACATTTTACGTAATATAACCTAAACATGCTTAGGTAATCCGAACGATGCGTTAGGGAGCCTTGTGACGCGATATAATCATGGTAATCGAAATGACGCGTTAAACAGACTTGAGACGCACCATACTATTATACCGTCAATTTTTACACACACTTCGCGTAATATAACCTAATCATGCTTAGGTAATCGGAATGACGCGTCAAAGAGACTTGAGATGCGACATACTAATCTAGCGTCACTTTTCTCGCACTTTTTACCTAATATAACCTAACCATGCTTAGGTAATCGGAACGACGCATTAAATAGACTTGAGACGCAACATACTAATCTAACCATGCTTAGGTAATCGTAACGACGCGTTAAAGAGACTTGAGACGCGACAAAAAAATTTAGCGTCACTTTTTACGCACACTTTGCCTAATATAACCTAACCATGCTTAGGTAATCGGAACGACGCGTTAAATAGACTTGAGACGCGACATACTAATCTAGCGTCACTTTTCACGCACACTTTGCATAATATAACCTAACCATGCTTAGGTAATCGGAACGACGCGTAAAAGAGACTTGAGCCACGACATACTAATCTATTGTTACTTTTCACGCACACTTTGCGTAGCATAACCTAACCATGCTTTGGTAATCGAAACGACACGTTAGAGAGACTTGTGACGCGAGATAAGTATGGTTATCGAAACGACGCGTTAAAGAGACTTGAGAAGCGACATACTAATCTAGCCTCACTTTTCACGCAAACTTTGCATATTGTAACCTAATCATGCTTAGGTAATCGGAATGACGCATTAAATAGCCTTGAGACGCGACATACTAATCTAGCGTCACTTTTCACGCACACTTTGCGTAATACTAACCATGCTTAGCTAATCGTAGCGACGCATTAAATAGACTTGCGACGCGACATTCTAATCAATTGTAATTTTTCACTCACACTCTACGTAAAATAACCTAACAATGCTTAGGTAATCGAAACGACGCGTTAAAGACACTTGAGACGCGACATACTAATCTAGCGTTAGTTTTCACGCACACTTTGCGTAATATAACCTAACCATGTATAGGTAATCGGAACGACGAGTTAAAGAGACTTGTGACGCAACATACTAATCTATTGTTACTTCTTACGCACACTTTGCGTACTATAACCTAACCATGCTTAGGTAATCAGAAAGACGCGTTAGAGAGACTTCTGACGCGACATAAGCATGGTAATCGATCGGACGCGTTAATGAGACTTGAGACGCGCCGTATTAATCTAGCGTCGCTTTTTACGCACACATTGTGTAACATAACTTAACCATGGTTAGGAAATCAGAACGATGCGTTAGAGAGACTTGAGACGCGACATACTGATCTAAAGTCAATTTTCACGCACACTATGCGCAATATAACCTAACCATGCTTAGGTAATCGGAACGACGCGTTAAAGAGACTTGTGACGCGACATACTATAACCTAACCATGCTTAGGTACTCCGAACGACTCGGTAAAGAGACTTAAGATGCGACATACTAATCGATTGTCCCTTTTCACGCACACTTTGCATAATATAACCTAAGCATGGTTAGTTAATCGAAACGATGCGTTAGAGAGACTTCAGACGCGACATACTAACCTAGCATTACTTTTCACGCGTACTTTACGTAATATAACCTAACCATGCGTAGGATATCGGAACGACGCGTTAGAGAGACTTGTGACGCGACATAAGCATGGTAATCAGAACAACTCGTAAAAGAGCCTTGAGACACGACGTACTAATCTAGCGTCACTTTTCACACACACTTTGCGTAATATAACCTAACCATGCTTAGCTAATTGTAACGACGCGTTAAATAGACTTGCGACGCGACATTCTAATCAATTGTAATTTTTCACTCACACTCTGCGTAAAATAACCTAACAATGCTTAGGTAATCGAAACGACGCGTTAAAGACACTTGAGACGCGACATACTAATCTAGCGTTAGTTTTCACGCACACTTTGCGTAATATAACCTAACAACATAACCATGCATAGGTAATCGGAACGACGCGTTAAAGAGACTTGAGACGCGACATACTAATCTAGCGTTATTTTTCACGCACACTTTGCGTAATATATCTTAACCACGCTTAGGTATTCGGAACGACGCGTTAAAGAGACTTGAGACGCGACATACTAATCTATTGATCCTTTTCACTCACACGTTGCGTACTATAACCTAACCATGCTTATGTAATCAGAACGACGCGTTGGAAACTTGAGACGCAGCATAAGCATGGTAATCGAAACGAAGCATTAAAGAGACTTTTGACGCGACATACTAATCTAGCGTCACTTTTCACACACACTTTGCGTAATATAACCTAACCATGCTTAAGTAATCAGAACGACGAGTTAAAGAGACTTGAGACGCGACATACTAATCTAGCGTCACTTTTCACGCACACTTTGCGTAATATAACATAACCATGCTTAAGTAATCGGAACGACGAGTTAAAAAGACTTGAGACGCGACATACTAATCTAGCGTCACTTTTCATGCACATTTTGCGTAATATAACCTAACCATGCTTAGGTAATCGGAACGACGCGTTAAAGATACTTGAGACGCGATATACTAACCTAGCAACAGTTTTCAAGGACACATTGCATAATATAACCTAACCATGCTTAGAAAATCGGAACGACCCGTTAGAGAGACTTGAGACACGACATACTAATCTAGTGTCACTTTCCCGCACATTTTGCGTAATATAACCTAACCATGTTTAGGTAATCGGAACGACACATTAGAGCGACTTGAGACGTGACATACTGATTTATCGTCACTTTTCACGCACACTTTGCGTAATATAATCTAACCATGCTTAGGTAATCGGAACGACGCGTTAAAGACACTTTGAGATGCGACATACTAATCTAGGGTTACTATTCTCGCACACTTTGCGTAATATGACCTAACCATGCTTTGGTAATCGGAGCGACGCGTTAGAGAGACTTGTGACGTGACATAACCATGGTAATCAAAACGACGCGTTAAAGAGACTTGAGACGCGCCATACTAATCAAGCGTCACTTTTCACGCACACTTTGGGTAATGTAACCTAACCATGCTTACGTAATCGGAACAACGCGTGAAAGAGACTTGAGACGCGACATACTAATCTATTGATACTTTTCGCGCACACTTTGGGTAATATAACCTAACCATGCTTAGGTAATCGGGATGACCCGTTAAAGAGCCTTGAGACGCGACATACTAATCTATTGTCGTTTTTCACACATACTTTGCGTAATATAACCACCATACTGAAGTAATTGGAACAATGCGTTAAATAGACTTGAGACGCGATATACTAATAATCTATTGTCATTTTTCACGCACACTTTGCATAATATAACCTAACCAGGCTTAGGTAATTGGAAAGACACGTTAGAGAGACTTGGGACGCGACATAAGTATGGTAATCGAAAAGATGCGTTAAGGAGACTTGAGACGCGCCATATTAATCTAGCGTCACTTTTCACGCACACTTTGCGTAAATATAACCTAACCAAAGAGTTCGTGAAAAGTGACGCGGGATTTGTATGTTGCGTCTCAAGTCTCTTTAACACCTCGTTCCGATTAGCTAGGCACGGTTAGGTTATATTACGCAAAGTGTGCGTGAAAAACAACAATAGATTAGTATGTCGTATCTCAAGTCTATTTAACAAGTCGTTCCGATTACCTAAGCATGGTTAGATATTTTACGCAAAGTCTGCGTGAAAAGTGATGAAAGATTAGTATGTCACATCTCAATTCTCTTTAACGGGTTGTTCCGATTACCTAAGCATGGTTAGGTTATAGCTAATCGGAACGACGCATTAGAGAGACTTCTGACGCGACATAAGCTTGGTAATCGAAACAACGCGTTAAATAGACTTGAGACACGACATACTAATCCAGCGTCACTTTTCACGCAAACTTTGCGTAATATAACACCTAACCATGCTTAGGTAACCAGAAAGACTCATTAAAGAGCCTGAAGACGCGACATACTAATCCAGAGTCACTTTTCTCGCACACCTTGCGTAATATAACCTAACCATGCTTAGGTAATCAGAACAACGCGTTATAGACACTTGAGACGCGACATACTAATCTAGTGTTACTTTTCTCGCAAACTTCGCATAATATAACCTAACCATGCTTTGGTAGTCGGAGCGACGCGTTAGAGAGACTTGTGGGGCGACATAAGCATGATAATCAAAACGACGCGTTAAAGAGTCTTGAGACGCGACATACTAATCTAGCGTCATTTTTCACGCAAACTTTGATAATATAACCTAACCATGCTTAGGTAATCGGAACGACGCATTAAAGAGCCTTGAGACGCGACATACTAATCTAGCCATGCGCAATTTCGATTAAAGAGCCTTGAGACGCGACATATTAATCTAGCCATGCATTAAGGAGCCTTGGGACGCGCAAACTTTGATAATATAACCTAACCGTTCTCGCACAACTTGCGTAATATAACCTAACCATGCTTAGCTAATCGGAACAACACGTTAAAGACACCTGAGACGCGACATACTAATCTTGCGTTACTTTTCTCGCACACTTTGCGTAATATAACCTATCCATGCTTGGGTAATCGGAATGTCGCGTTAAAGAGACTTGAGACGCGACATACTAATCTAACGTCACTTTTGACCTAAACTTTGCATATTATAACCTAACCATGCCTAGGTAATCGGAACGACGCATTAAGGAGCCTTGAGACGCGGCATACTAATCTAGCGTTACTTTTCACGCACACCTTGTGTAATATAACCTATCCATGCTTAGGTAATTCGAACGACGCGTTAAAGAGACTTGAGACGCGACATACTAATCTAGCGTTACTTTTCTCGCACACCTAACCATTTGTGGGTAATAGGAACGGCGCGTTAAAGAGAATTGAGACGCGACATACTAGTCTAGCGTCACTTTTCACGCACTCTTTGCGTAATATAACCTAACAATGCTTAGGTAATCGGAAAGATGCATGAAAGAGAATGCGACATACTCATCTAGCGTCACTTTTCACGCACACTTTGCGTAATATAACCTAACCATGCTTAGGTAATCGGAATGATGCGGTAAATAGACTTCAGACGCGACATACTAATCTAGCGTTACTTTTCACGCACGATTTGCGTAATATAACCCAAAATGCATAGGTAATCGGAATGATGCGTTAAATAGACTTGAGATGCGACATACTAATCTAGCGTCACTATTCATGCACGCTTTGCGTAATATAACCCAACTATGTGTAGGTAATCAGAACAACGCGTTAGAGAGACTTGTGACGCTACATAAGCATGGTAATTAAAACGACGCGCTAGAGAGACTTGAGACGCGCCATACTAATCTAGCGTCACTTTTTACGCACACTTCGCGTAATATAACCTAACCAAGCTTAGGTAATCGGAACGACACGTTAAAGAGAATTGTGACGCAATATACTTATCTAGCGTCACTTTTCACGCACTCTTTGGGTAATATAACCTAACTATGCTTAGGTAATCGGAACGACACGTTAAAGAGACTTGAGACGCGACATACTAATCTAGCATCACTTTTCGTGCACACTTTGCATAATATAACCTAACCATGCTTAAGTAATTGGAACGACACGCTATATAGACTTGAGACGCGACATACTAATCAGTTGTCATCTTTCACGCACACTTTGCGTAATATAACCTAACCATGCTTAGGTAATCGGAACGTCGCGTTAGAGAGACTTGTGACACGACATAAGCGTGGTAATCGAAACGACCCGTTAAAAAGACTTAAGACGCGCCATATTAATCTAGCGTCACTTTTTACGCACACTTTGCGTAATATAACCTACCCATGCTTAGGAAATCGGAACGACGCGTTAGAGACGCTTGAGACGCGACATACTAATCTAGCATCACTTTTCACACACACTTTGCCTAAATAACCTAACCATGCTTAGGAAATCAGAACGGCGCGTTAGACAGACTTGAGATGCGACATACTAATATAACGTCACTTTTCACGCACACTTTGCGTAATATAACCGAACCATGCTTAGGTAATCGGAATGACGCGTTAAAGAGACTTGTGACGCGAGATAAGCATGGTAATCGAAACGACGCGTTAAAGAGTCTTGAAATGTAACATACTAATCTAGCCACACTTTTTATGCACACTTTGCGTAATATAACCTAACTATGCTTAGATAATCGGAACGACGTGTTAAAGAGACTTGAGACTGGACATACTAATCTAGCGTCACTTTTCACGCAAACTTTGCGTAATATATTCTAACCATGCTTAGGCAATAGGAACGATGCGCTAAAGAGACTTGAGATGCGACATACTAATCTATTAAGTCTTTTCACACACACTTTGCGTACTATAACCTAACCATGCTTAGGTAATCGGAACGCTGCTCTAGAGAGACTTGTGACGCGACATAAGCATGGTAATCGAAACGACGCGTTAAAGACACTTGAGACGCGAAATTAATATAGCGTCACTTATAACGCGCAATTTACGTAATATAACCTAACCATGCTTAGGTAATCGAAACGACGCGTTAAAGAGACTTGTGACGCGGCATACTTATCTATTGTTACCTTTCACGCATACTTTGCGTACAATAACCTAACCATGCTTATGGTAATCGGAATGACGCGTTAGAGAGTCTTATGACTCGATATAAACATGGTAACCGAAACGACGCGATAAAGAGACTTGAGATGCGAGACAACAGGAACTCCTTTTTCTTGTGGAAATGGTTCAAGCATGAACTGTCTGAGGAGTGACATCAGTATGTTTTGCAAAGGACGTCTCAATAATGCCATCGGGTTTTTTCTGTGAATACTGGAGTACAGGATTGAACAAGTTGAGTAGATTCATCATGCATTATTTCATAGTTGCGTAATATAACCTAACCATGCTTAGATAATCGGAATAACGCGATAAAGAAAATTGAGGCGCGACATACTAATCTAGCGTCACATTTCACGCACACTTTGCGTAATATAACCTAACCATGGTTAGGTAATCGGAACGACGCGTTAGATAGACTTAAGACGCAACATACTAATCTGTTGTCATTTTTCACGTACACTCTGCGTAATATAACCTAACCATGCTTAAGTAATTGGAACGACGCGTTAAATAGACTTAAGACGCGACATACTAATCTATTGTCATTTTTCACGCACACTTTGCCTAATATAATAACCCAACCATGCTTAGGTACCTCAAGAATCCAGGTTTACTCTTATAAATGCACCCACGGCTACAGCATTCTTGGGATGTATTTATAACGAATTCTTGGGAAAAATCAATGATGATGAGGAGATTGCACGAAAAGAGTTCTATCAAATGAAGTGTTGCTCTTTAAAGAAAAGAGATCTTGACATTCACTTCCAGAGAATCTCTAAGAGGTTTTATCGTCTTTTTGACAACAACAATCCTGATTTAAAGCAAGCCTTTTTAGCCTCTTTGCCAGAATTGCTGTCTACAAAGATGTTCACTCTGATCCAGCAGACAGATAAGAAGATAAATGATCTTAGTCTTGGAGAACTCTATCAAATTATGCTCAGAGCTTTATCTCAACTCTGTGAACAGAAAAAGGTCTTGAATATGTATTTTTCAAGACAGAAGAATCCATTGATGAAGTTATCATGCAACAGACCGGATCTAATGGTCAAATGTGATTCTTCCTCCACATCATGCACTTGTCCGTCAAAAAAGAAGAGCCATTCCTTCAAAATGAAAGGACCGAAAAGGTTCCATAAACGATCTTCCAAAAGATGGCGCTATTTTAAGAAGAAGAAGTTCCGAGGAAGGACAAAATCAAATAAGTGCTTCCTGTGTGGAAAAGAAGGTCACTTTGCAAAGAGTTGTCCTACCAAAGCAAAAAAATCTTCGAAACTTATTTAGCAAATCCAGCAAATGACTTCAGTTGATCTTGATGATGCTGATATTGAATCCTTATTTTCTGAAGAAGATGAGCCTGGTCCACATAGTTTATTTGCTATCAGCAGATGTGACGACGATCCTTCAAATGATGATCTTCAATTCTCCTTCCAGCATCCAGCTGACAATGTTTATGCTACTTCTTCCCAACCTGTTCCACATGTTGTCGTACAGATATATCCAGAAAAGTTTGCACGACCTATCAAGGCCATAGCTTTCATGGATACTGGTGCTTGTAAGACGATTATCAATCCTGATGTGCTCCCACCGCAATATTGGGTAACCCATAAAGAATACTTCAGAGCAGCGGATGGAAAGATTTTCTATACAGACTGGAAAACGAAGAATCCAATCAAAATCCAGTTCTTCCCTGGTTGTCACATATGGACTCAAGTTCTTGGCTCTTCTCTTCCAAACAAAGACATAGTCCTTGGATTTGACATTTTCTGGGGTATCAATGGACTGCAACTTTTATCAAATGGGATCAAATACAAGAAGTATTTTCAACCTTATACAGAGGTATCATCTTTTTTCACAACTCAGCCCTCTGTTGTTCCATTCTTTTCTGATATTCAAGAAACTCTAAAAAGTCTATGTTCTGCCAATTCCCACACTGAGTTTCTCTCTAAATGTCCCAACCCTCTGTTACGGATGGGCTAGGACTTCAAAAGCTTGAAGATGTTAATTTTGATGGGCTTGATGAAGAAGGCAGAATGCATATCCAAGATCCGTTGAGTTTATCCCAAGGACCAATTACAAGGTCACGGGCCAAACTTATTCAAATGAAGATTCTGAAAAATGGGCTTTGTATAACATACTTAAAGCCCATATTCAAGACTAGGGTTTATTATTTCGAATTTTACTTATTTACAAGTATGCCATTGGTGGCTGAGACATTATAAATACTTTGTTTTAGGGTTTTACAATCAGATTATGATATATTGATATTTGTTTTCATAGAAACCCTTGTTTTATTCTTGTATTCATATTGAATGCTTTTCACTTATCAAAGATCTGATCAATCTTTGTGGCGTGCTAGTAATTAGGATTTAAAAGACTTAATCTTTTAGGTTCTATTTACACTTGATCTTTATAATCTGATCTAGAGTGATCCTAGGGTTTTGAATCAGATAGGTATTGGGTTTTTAGGTTAGTGATTATACGGGTTCTTAGGCGTTGCATTAAGGGTTCGTATAGCCTATCGCTGAAGGTTCGTATCACCCTCTTTGGAAAAATCCTGATTTCTTCATTTCATTACCTTTCAAACAAATTGAAGATGTTAATCCTACTAAAGCCACCCATCTGGGAATGTCACCTTCTGATCTTACATTAGCCATTGATGAATTTGCCCAACTTCTTTCACAAGACCTTATAGAACCCACTAAGCCTGAGTGGGCATGTCAAGCTTTTTATGTCAATAAAAGGTCAGAACAAGCAATGGAAAAAAAAAGACTTGTCATAGACTATCAACCTCTTAACCACTTTCTTAGAGATGATAAGTTTCCTCTTCCAAAGATTTCCTCTCTTTTCACCTATCTTTCAGGAGCAAGAATTTTCTCTAAGTTTGATCTTATAGCAGGCTTCTGGCAATTAGGCATCAAACCAGAAGAAAGATATAAAACAGCCTTTTGTATACCAAACCATCATTATCAATGGACAGTCATGCCATTTGGTCTTAAGGTTGCTCCTTCCATTTTCCAAAAAGCCATGGTCAAAATTTATGAGCCTCTTCTCCCATCAGCGCTCATTTATATTGATGATATTCTATTGTTTTATTCTGATACATCCAGTCATGAGAAATTACTCCAACATTTCTTTGACATCACTAAGCAATTTGGAGTTATGTTGTCTCCTACTAAGATGTATATTGGCAAACCGGAAATGGAGTATCTCGGCATGAATTTCAAAGATGGTGCTTATCAGCCTGGACAACATTTTGCTGCTGAATTGCTCAAGTTTCCAGATCAAGGTCTCTCTCAAAAACAGGTTCAACAATTTCTTGGAATTGTTAATTATTTGAGAGACTTCATTCCAAATTTCACTCAAAAGGCGGCCCCGTTATATAAATTATTAAGGAAGAATCCTCCTCCCTGGTTTGACAAACAAACACAAGCAATCAAGCTTCTCAAAGAAGAGACACAAGGAATTCCACCTCTTCAGATTTCTCAGTCAGGAACCAGAATATTGCAGACAGATGCCAGTGATAAATTTTGGGGTGCTATTCTGTTAGAAGAACAAGACAGCAAACAAAGGATATGCGCTTATGCTAGTGGAAAATTCTCAGAAGCAGAGACTCATTATCATTCCACATTTAAAGAAGTGTTAGAGGTCAAATATGGGATCAAGAAGTTTGAATTTCATCTGATCCGTCACAAGTTCAAAGTGCTTATGGATTGTTCTTCATTTCCAAAAATGCTCAATTTTAAAGGGAAAATTGTTCCTAACAATCAACTACTTCGATGGAGTGAATGGTTCAGCAAGTATGATTTCATGGTAGAACATATTAAAGGAAATCAGAATCTTATTCCAGATTTTCTCAGCCGACCTCCTCAACAAGTGTCACAAGTCATTCTGATGATCTATACTTTTAATTCTATCATGTCTGCAGAAGATTTTCTTTTGATGCGGCCACCTCCAGGAGTTCTTGATAATATGTCTCCGGGACAGCTACAGACATTTGCAAAAGCACAGTTGTTCTACTATCAAACTGAGCTTGTCCGGAACTATGGTCCTAGGTTCCTTTATGAGCTAGGGATCCATCCTACATATCCATTCTGCAAACCATTCACCTTGTTAGATCTAAGCCCACAAGATGAAGATTTTGAATGGCCTCCGGAGTTACTTTGTTTCCTTTGGTTTTTCCTCCATCTTTATTCGATAGCTTTCATTTTCCGACCCCCTCACCTTTGTCGTTCTATTCACCTGGTCCTTCAAGGAAAAAAAACATAACTCTCATCTTTTGACCTTTCTTAAGTGGTTTCAAACCATTCCTCAATGGTGTCTATATCTGGATAAAGCCTTTCCAGAAAAAGGAAAACATATTGGAAAAGATCCTTATTCGATCCTTATCCTTCATCGTCCTCATCTTAAGCTATCAGACAGTTTTACTGCATGTCCAACATTCCATATCTACCAACATTTTTCTTATTCTATACTCACACATATGGATGAGCATGAGTATGCATGGAGAGAGTTCCAGTATTATATTTTCCAACGGAATAACGTAATCCCTAAAGAGTTATGGCCTCCTTATCAAGAAGCTGCACCATAGGACACATATCCTCCTACTTACTGTTTAAAGATGGAAGATGATAAGAATTTTTGGAGAAAAAATCATCCAGATCATCCTTCTTCATCAAGTTCTACACTATACTCTCCTATCCGGAACATCAACAAGAAGAAAGTAGCTATTCAAGATTCCATTCCGAAAGATCATATATTGGATACTGAATTTAATCCCATAGCAGGTTATTCACAAGCCTCGGATACGGATATGGATTCAGAAAAGGACAAGAATACGGATGAAGATGAGTATTATGCCAACCGGTGGTCCCCATCATTCATGGATGATTCAAATCTATCACCATCACATGAGCCAATCAACAAATAAAGACAAAAATGGCAACTTTCCACATGTCCTCAACAAAGGCTCCAACTCTCCACATGTCAATATGGAGTGCTACATGTCAATATTTTGTATTAGTCATGTTTAGTTATCCTTATCTTTTAATCCATGTGTTGTATCGCATGCAGTGCATGCTAGTATAGGTACATGTGTTTATCCATGTGTCGTGTTTGTACAATGCATGCTTAGCATGCTTATCTAGGCAAGCTTTCTTCCCACCTCTATAAATAGAGTTTTGCTAGGAAGAAAGGAGGATACACAACCTTTGTAATATTTTACGCTTCAATAAAAATGCCTTGTTTCTAAACATCTCTCTGCTCCAATTTTCTATAAGTAAGGTATAGTTATATATGTTTGTTTCTCTTCATATCCAGCCATAAAACACATTAAGGGTATGCTCTTCACTTGCCTCTCCTGAGGATCCTGTGAATCAAACCTTGTGTCATAAAAATAGTAATGCGATAAATTTCAACAGATACTAAGAGGACATGCCGGTTGATAAAATGCCCATGGTGAGGCTGTGATCGGCTAGTCATACATGTAATCAGTCAAGGTTTATCGTCGTATCTCTAATTGTCGCGTTAAAGAGATTTGAGATGCGACATACTAATCTAGCGTCACTTTTGACCTAAACTTTGCATAATAATTCCTAACCATGCTTAGGTAATCGGAACGACGCATTAAGTTGAAATGCGGCATATTAATCTAGCGTCACTTTTCACGCACACCTTGCGTAATATAACCTAACCATGCTTAGGTAATCAGAACGACGCGTTAAAGAGACTTGACACGCGACATACTAATCGAGCGTTACTTTTCTCGCGCACTTTGCGTAATATAACTTAACTATTCTTGGGTAATCGGAACGACACGTTAAAGAGACTTGAGACGCGACATACTAATCCTGCGTCACTTTTCACGCACCCTTTGCGAAATATGGTCATGCTTAAGTAATCGGAACGACGCATTAAAGAGCCTTGAGACGTGACACACTAATCTAGCGTCACTTTTCATGCACACCTTGCGTAATATACAACCTAACCATGCTCAGCTAATCAGAACGACACGTTAAAGAGACTTGAGACATGACATAATAATCTAGCGTTACTTTTCTCGCACACTTTGCCTAATATAACCTCACCATTCTTGGGTAATCGGAACGACGCGTGAAAGAGACTTGAGACGCGACGTACTAATCTAGCGTCACGTTTCATGCACTCTTTACATAATATAATATAACCATGCTTAGGTAATCAGAAGGACGCGTTAAAGAGAACGCGACATACTTATCTAGCGTCACTTTTCACGCCCACTTCACGTAATATAGCCTAACCATGCTTAGGTTATCGGAACGACGCGTTAAATACACTTTAGACCAACATACTAATATAGAGTCACTTTTCATGGACGCTTTGCGTCATATAACCTTATCATGCTTAGGTAATCGGAACAACGCATTAAAGAGAATTAAGACGCGACATACTAATCTAGCGTCACTTTTCACGCACCCTTTGCGTAATATAACCTGACCATGGTTAGGTAATCGAAACGACGCATTAAAGAGCCTTGAGACGCGGCATACTAATCTAGCGTCATTTTTCACGCACACCTTGCATAATATAACCTTACCAGGCATAGATAATTGGAATGACGCGTTAAAGAGACTTGAACGCACCCTTTGCCTAATATAACCTGACCATGGTTAGGTAATCGGAACGACGCATTATTGCCTTGAGACGCGGCATACTAATCTAGCGTCACTTTTCACGCACACCTTGCGTAATATAACCTAAAGCATGCTTAGATAATTGGAACGACGCGTTAAAGAGACTTGAGACGCGGCATATTAATCTAGCGTTACTTTTCTCGCACACTTTGCGAAATATAACCTAACCATTTTTGAGTAATCGGAACGAAGCGTTAAAGAGCCTTGAGACGCGACGTACTAATCTAACGTCATTTTTCACGCACACCATGTGTAATATAACCTAACCATGCTTAGCTAATCGGAACGACGTGTTAAAGAGACTTGAGACGTGACATAGTAATCTAGCGTTACTATTCTCGCACACTTTGAGTAATATAACCTAACCATTCTTGGGTAATCGGAACGACGCGTTAAAGAGACTTGAGACTCGACATACTAATCTAGCGTCACTTTTCACGCACTGTTTGCGTAATCTAACCTAACCATGCTTAGGTAAACGGAACGACGCGTTAAAGAGAACACGACATACTTATATACCGTCATTTTTCACGCATACTTTGCGTAATATAACCTAACCAGAGACTTGAGACGCGCCATACTAATCTAGCGTCACTTTTTACGCACACTTTGCGTAATATAACCTAACCATGCTTAGGTAATCGGAACAACGCGTTAAAGAGAATTGAGACGCGACATACTAATCTAGCGTCACTTTTCACGCACACTTTGTGTAATATAACCTAACCATGCTTAGGTAACCGGAATGACGCGTAAACAGACTTGAGACAAGACATGCTAATTTAGCGTCACTTTTCACGCACGCTTTGCGTAATATTACCAAACCATCCTTAGGTAATCGGAACAACGCGTTAAAGAGAATTGAGATGCGACATACAAATCTAGCCTCACTTTTCACGCACTCTTTGCGTAATATAACCTAACCATGTTTATGTAATCAGAACGACGCGTTAGAGAGACTTGTGACGCGACCTAAGCATGGTAATCGAAACGATGCGTTAAAGAGAGTTGGGTGCTTAAAAAGTGACGCTAGATTAGTATGGCACGTTTCAAGTCTCTTTAACACGTCGTTTCGATTACCATTCTTATGTCACGTTACCTGTCTCTCCAATACGTCGTTCCGATTACCAAACAATGGTTAGGTTATATTACGCAAAGTGTGCGTAAAAATTGACAATAGATTAGTATGTTGCGTCTCAAGTCACTTTAACGCGTCGTTCCGATTACCTAAGCATGGTTAGGTTATTTTAAAAAAAGTGTTCGTGAAAAGTGACACTAGATTAGTATGTCGCATCTTAAGTCTCTTTAACGCATCGTTCCGATTACCTAAGCTTGGTTAGGATATTTTACGCAAAGTGTGCGTGAAAAGTGACGCTAGATTAGTATGCCGCGTCTTAAGTCTCTTTAACGCGTTGTTCCGATTACCTAAGCATGGCTAGGTTATTTTACGCAAATTGTGCATGAAAAGTGACGCTAGATTAGTATGTGCGTGAAAACTGTTGCATCTCAAGTCTCTTTAACGTGTCGTTCTGATTACCTAAGCATTGGTAGGTTATATTACGCAAAATGTGCGTGAAAAGTGACGCTAGATTAGTATGTCGCGTCTCAAGTCTGTTTAACTCGTCATTCCGATTATTTAAGCACGGTTAAGTTATATTACGCAAAGTGTGGGTGAAAAGTGACGCTAGATTAGTATGTCGTATCTCAAGCCTCTTTAACGCGTCGTTCCGATTACCTAAGCATGGTTAGGTTATATTACGCAAAAAGTGAGTGAAAAATGACGCTAGATTAGTATGTCGCGTCTCAAGTCTGTTTAACTCGTCGTTCCGATTTCTTAAGCACGGTTAAGTTAGTCTCTTTTATTCGTCGTTTCGATTACATAAGCATGGTTAGGTTATATTACGCAAAGTCTGCGTAAAAGGTGACGCTAGATTAGTATGGCCCGTCTTAAGTCTCTTTAATGCGTCTTTTCGATTACCATGCTTATGTCGCGTCTCAAATCTCTAACGCGTCAATCTGATTACCTAAGCATGGTTAGGTTATATTACGCAAAATGTGGTGAAAAGTGACGGTAGATTAGTATTTTGCGTCTCAAGTCTCTTTAACGCGTCGTTCCGATTACCTAAGTATGGTTATGTTATATTACGCCAAGTGCTCGTTAAAAGTGTTGCTAGACTAGTATGTCGTGTCACAAGTCTCTTTAACGCGTTGTTACGATTACCTAAGCATGTTTACGTTATATCATGCAAAGTGTGCACAAAAAGTGATGCTATATTAGTATGGCACGTCTCAAGTCTCTTTAACGCCTCGTTTCGATTACCATGCTTATGCCACATTACAAGTCTCTCTAACAAGTCGTTCCGATTACCAAAGTTTGCGATTATGTTTAGGTTATATTACGCAAAGTGTGCGTGAAAATTGACAATAGAGTAGTATGTCGAGTCTCAAGTCTCTTTAACAAGTCGTTCCGATTACCTAAGTATGGTTAGGTTATTTTATACAAAGTGTGCGTGAAAAGTGACGCTAGATTAGTATGCCGCGTCTCAAGTCTCTTTAATGCATCGTTCGGATTACCTAAGCATGGTTGGGTTTTTTACGCAAAGTATGCGTAAAAAGTGACACTAGATTAGTATGTCGCGTCTCAAAACTCTTTAACGCGTCATTACTATGCTTATGTGGGTCACAAGTCTCTCTAACGCGTCGTTTCGATTACCTAGGCATGGTTATGTTATATTACGCCAAGTGCGCGTTAAAAGTGTCGCTAGATTAGTATGTCGTGTCACAAGTCTCTTTAACGTGTTGTTACGATTATCTAAGCATGGTTAGGTTATTTTACGCAAATTGTGCGTGAAAAGTGACGCTAGATTAGTATGTCGCGTCTGAAGTCTCTTTAACGCGTTGTTCAGATTACCTAAGCATGGTTAGGTTATATTACGCAAAGAATGCTTAAAAAGTGATGCTAGATTAGTATGGCACGTTTCAAGCCTTTTTTAACACGTCGCTTCAATTACCATGCTTATTGACTTACAAGTCTTTCCAACACGTCGTTCCGATTGCCAAAGCATGATTAGGTTCTATTACGCAAAGTGTACGTGAAAATTGACAAGAGATAGGCAAGAGAAGTTGTATGCTAATCTTAAGAAATGTAGTTTCTGCATGGATAAAGTTAATTTTCTTGGTTTTGTTGTATCTAGTCAAGGTGTTGAGGTTGATGAGGAAAAGGTTAGAGCTATTAAAGAATGGCCTAGACCTAAAAGTGCTAGTGAGGTAAGGAGCTTTCATGGGCTTGCTGGTTTCTACAAGAGATTCATTAAGGATTTTAGCACTGTAGCCGCACCTTTGAATGAGTTAGTTAAGAAAAATGTTGTTTTTATTTGGGTCACAAGAACATGCATTTGATGAACTTAAGGATATGTGTAGTGCACCATTACATGCCTTACCTAATTTTGATAAACCCTTTGAAATTGAATGTGATGCTAGTGGCATAGGAATTGGAGCTGTTTTGATGCAGGATCAAAGGCCACTGATGTATTTTAGTGAAAAGTTGAGCGGAGAAGCATTGAAATATCCGACATAAGGCAAAGAATTATATGCCTTGGTTCGAGCATTGTAAACATGGCAACATTACTTGTGACCTAGGGAGTTTGTGATACACACTGATCATGAAAGTTTAAAGCATTTGAAGGGTCAGGATAAACTGAACCGCAGGCATGCCAAATGGGTGGAATTCATAGAAAGATTCCCATATGTGATAAAGTACAAGCAAGGTAAGGAGAACGTGGTTGCTGATGCATTATCTAGAAAGTACACGTTACTTAACTCACTTAGTGCTAAATTGCTTGGTTTTGAGTTTATAAAGCGGATGTATCAACATGATGATCATTTCAATGAAATATATGCATCTTGTAATAATGGGGTTGTTTCAAATTATTTTTACTTGTTTGATGGTTTCTTATTTAAAAGAAACAGATTGTGTATTCCTAGTTGTTCTATGAGGAAATTGTTAATTAAGGAGGCACATGGCGGAGGATTAATAGGGCATTTTGGGATAAATAAGACTTATATGCTTTCTGAACATTTCTTTTGGCCTGGTATGAAACATGATGTGCATAAGGTTTGTGATCATTGCATTACATGCCGAGAGGCTAAGTCTAGGTTGAAACCACTACCTGTTCCTAATGAACCTTGGACTGATTTGTCTATGGACTTTGTGCTTGGGTTGCCAAAAACTAGGAAAGGTCGCGATAGTGTTTTTGTCGTGGTTGATAGATTTTGTAAGATGGCTCATTTTATACCATGTCATAAAACTGATGATGCTAAGTTGATTGCTGATTTTTTTTTCAAAGAAGTTGTGCGTTTACATGGCATTACCTAAAAGCATTGTTAGTGATAGAGATGTCAAGTTTTTGAGTCATTTTTGGCGTGTGTTGTGGGGTGCTTAGGTAATCAGAACGACGCATTAAATTTACTTGAGACGCGCCATACTAATCTAGCATCACTTTTGACGCACACTTTGCGCAATATAACCTAACCATGCTTAAGTAATCGGAATGACACGTTAAAGAGATTTGTGACGCGACATACTAATCAATTGTCACTTTTCACGAACACTTTGCGTAATATAACATAACCATACTTAGGTCATCGGAACAACTCATTAAAAAGACCTGAGACGCGAAATACTAATCTAGCATCACTTTTCACGACACTTTGCGTAATATAACCTAATCATGCTTAGGTAATCCGAATGACGCGTTAGAGAGACTTGTGACGCGACATACTAATCTAGCGTCACTTTTCACAGACACTTTGAGACGCGAAACGATGCGTTAGAGACACTTGGGACACGACATAAGCACGGTAGCAACATATTAATCTAGCGTCACTTTTCACGCACACTTTGCGTAATATGACCAAACAATGCATAGGTAATCGGAACAACGCGTTAAAGAGACTTGAGATGCAACATACTAATCTAGCGTCACTTTTCACACACACTTTGCGTAATATAACTCAACCATGCTTAGGTAATCGGAACAACGAGTTAAAGAGACTTGAGATATGACATACTAATCTAGCATCACTTTTCACGTATACTTTGCGTAATATAATCTAGCCATGCTTAGGTAATAGGAACGACGCGTTAAAGTGACTTGAGATGCGCCATACTAGTTTAGCATCACTTTTTACTCACACATTGCGTTATATAACCTAACCATGCTTAGGTAATTGGAACGACACGTTAAATAGACTTGAGACATAACATACTAATCTAGCGTCACTTTTCACGCACACTTAGCGTAAAATAACCTAATCATGCTTAGGTAATCGGAAGACGCGTTAAAGAGAATTGAGACGCAACATGTTAATCTATTGTCACTTTTCACGCACACTTTGCATAATATAACCTAACCATGCTTAGTTAAGCAGAACAACGCGTTCGAGAGACTTGTTACGCGACATAAGCATGGTAATCGAAAAGACGCGTTAAAGAGACTTGAAACTCCGCCTTACTAATCTAGCGTCACTTTTTACACACAGTTTGCGTAATATAATCTAACCATGCTTAGGTAATTGGAACGACGCGTTGAAGTGACTTGAGACGCGCCATACTAATTTAGCGTCACTATTTACTCACACTTTGCGTAATATAACCTAACCATGCTTACATCGGAACTACACATTAAAGAGACTTGAGACGCGACATACTAATCTAGCGTCACTTTTCACGCACACTTTACGTAAAATAACCTAACCAGGCTTATGTAATAGGAACTACGCGTAAGAGATACTTGAGACGCGACAAATTAATCTAGCGTCACTTTTCACGCACACATTGCGTAATATAACCTAACCATGCTTAGGTAATCGAAACGACGCGTTAAAGAGATTTGAGACGTGCAATACTAATTTAGCGTCACTTTTGACGCACATTTTGCGTAATATAACCTAACCATGCTTAAGTAATCGGAGCAACGCGTTAAAGAGACTTGAGACACGACATACTAATCTAGCGTCACTATTCACGCACTCTTTGCGTAATATAACCTAACCATGCTTAGGTAATCGGAACGACGCGTTAAAGAGACATGAGACGCGACATACTAATCGAGTGTTACTTTTCAGGCACACTTTGCGTAATATAACCTTACCATGCTTACGTAATCGGTAAAACGCGTTAAAGAGACTTGAGACACGACATACTAATCTAGCGTCACTTTTCAAACACACTATGTGTAATATAACCAAACCATGGTTAGGTAATCGGAATACGCATAAAAGAGACTTGAGACGCGACATACTAATCTAGCGTCACTTTTCACGCACACTTTGCGTAAAATAACATAACCATACCTAGGTAATTGGAACAACGCGTTAAAGAGACTTGAGATGCGACATACTAATCCATTGTCACTTTTCACGCACACTTTGCGTAATATAACCTAACCATGCATAGGTAATTAGAACGACGCGTTAGAGATACTTGTGACGCGACATAAGCACAGTAATCGAAACGACGCGTTAAAGAGACTTGAAACGCGTCATACTGATCTAGCGTCACTTTTTACGCACGCTTTGCGTAATATAACCTAACCATGCATAGGTAATTGGAATGACGCGTTAAAAGGACTTGAGACCCGACATACTAATCTATCCGTCACTTTTCACGCACAACTTTGCGTAATATAACCTAACCATGCTTAGGAAATCGGAACGACGTGTTAAAGAGACTTGAGACGCAACTTACTAATCTATTTTCACTTTTCACGCACACTTTGTGTCATATAAACTAACCATGCTTAGGTAATCGGAACGACGTGTTAGAGAAACTTGTGACGCGACATAAGCATGGTAATCGATACGACGCGTTAAAGAGACTTGAGACGCGACATACTAATCTACCGTCAGTTTTCACGCACACTTTGCGTAATGTAACCTAACTATGCTTCGGTAATCGAAACGACGCGTTAAAGAGACTCGAAACGCGCCATACTAATATAGCGTCACTTTTTTAAGCACGCTTTGCATTATATAACCTAACCATGCTTAGGTAATCAGAACGACGCGTTAGAGAGACTTGAGACGCGCCATATTAATCTAGCATCACTTTTTACGCAGACTTTGCGTAATATAAACAAACCATGCTTAGGTAATCGGAACAACAAGATAAAGAAACTTGAGACGCGACATACTAATTTAGCGTCACTTTTCATGCACACTTTGCGTAATATAACCTAACCATGCTTAGGAAGTTGGAACGACGCGTTAATGAGACTTAAGATGCGACATACTAACCTAGCAGCTGTTTTCACGCACACGTTGCGTAATATAACCTAACCATGCTTAGGTAATCGGAACGACGCGTTTAAGAGGCTTGAGACGCGACATACTAATCTAGCGTCACTTTTCACGCACACTTTACGTAAAATAACCAAACCATGCTTAGGTAATCGGAACGAGGTGTTATAAAGACTTGAGACGCGACATACTAATCTATTGTCACTTTTCATGCACGCTTTGCGTAATATAACCTAACCATGCTTTGGTAATCGGAACGACGTGTTAAAGAGACTTGTAACGTGACATAAGCATGGTAATCGAAACGACGCGATAAAGAGACTTGAGACGCGTCATACTAATCTAGCGTCACTTTTTACGCACATATTGCGTAATATAACCAAACCATGCTTTGGTAATAGGAACGACGTGTTAAAGAGACTTGTGACGCGACATAAGCATTGTAATCGAAACGACGCGTTAAAGAGACTTGAGACGCGACATACTAATCTATTGTCACTTTTCACGCACACGTTGCGTAATATAACGGCTTAGTTAATCGAAACGACGCATTTTATAGATTCAAAACGCGACATCCTAAACTACCGTCACTTTTCACGCACATTTTGCGTAATAACATAACCATGCTTAGGTAATTGGAACGACGCATTAGAGAGACTTGTGACCTGGTATACTTATTTAGCGTCACTTTTTATGCACACTTTGCGTAATATAACCTAACCATGCTTTGGTAATCCGAACGGCGCGTTAAAGTCACTTGAGTCGCGCCATGCTAATTTAGCGTCAGTTTTGACTCACACTTTGCATAATATAACCTAACCATGCTTAGGTAGTCGGAACTACACCTTAAAAATACTTGAGACGCGACAAACTAATCTAGCGTAACTTTTCACGCACTCTTTGCGTAATATAACCTAACCATGCTTAGGAAATAGGAACAACGCGTTAAAGAGACTTGAGACGTAATATTAAAAACTATTTTCACTTTTCACGCACACTTTGTGTAATATAACCTAACAATGCTTAGGTAATCGGAACGACGCGTTAGAGAGACTTGTGACGCGACATAAGTATGGTAATCGAAACGACACGTTAAAGAGACGTGCGACACGACATACATTACTATTGTCACTTTTCACGCTAACTTTGCGTAATATAACCTAACCATGCTTAGGTAATCGAAACGACGCGTTAACGAGACTTGTGACGCGCCATACAAATCTAGCGTCACTTTTACGCATAATTTGCGTAATATAACCTAACCATGCTTAGGTAATCGGAGCGACTAGTTAAAGAGACTTGAAACGCGACATACTAAATCTAGCGTAACTTTTCACGCACACTTTGGCGTCATATAATCTAACCATGCTTAGGAAATCGGAACGACGAGTTAAAGAGACTTGAGTAGGGACATCTTCATCTAGCGTCACTCTTCACGCACACTTGCGTAATATAACCTAATCATGCTTAAGTAATCGGAATGACGCGTTAAAGAGACTTGAGACGCGACATACTAATCTAGCGTCAGTTTTCACGCACACTGTACGTAATATAACCTAATCATGTTTCGGTAATCGAAACGACGCGTTAAAGAGACTTGAAACGCGCCATACTAATATAGCGTCACTTTTTTAAGCACGCTTTGCATTATATAACCTAACCATGCTTAGGTAATCGGAACGACGCGTTAAAGAGACTTAAGACAAGCATGGTGATCTAAACCTAACCATGCTTAGGTAATCGAAACAACGCGTTAAAGAGACTTGAGACGCGACATACTAATCTAAACCCAACCATGCTAAGGCAATCGGAACGACGCGTTAAAGAGACTTGAGACAAGGCATACTAACCTAGCAACAATTTTCACGCACACATTGCGTATTATAACCGAACCATGCTTAGGTAATCGAAACGACGGCTTAAAGAGAATTGAGATGCGTCATACTAATCTATTGTCACTTTTCACACACACTTTGCGTAATATAACCTAACCATGAATAGGTAATCGAACGGCGCCTAATTGAGACTTGAGACGCGACATACTAATCTAGAGTCACTTTTCACGCACATTTTGCGTAAAATAAACCAGGCTTAGGTAGTAGGAACTATGCGTTAGAGAGACTTGAGACGCGACATACTAATCTAGCGTCACTTTTCACGCACACTTTGCTCAATATAATCTAACCATACTTAGGTAATCGGAACGACAGTTAAAGAGACGCCAGATGCAATATACTAATCTAGCGTCACTTTTCACGCACACTTTGTGTAATTTAACCTAGCCATGCTTAGGTAATCGGAACGACGCGATAAAGAGACTTGAGACGCGACATACTAATCAAACGTTACTTATCACGCACACTTTGCGTAATATAACCTAACCATGCTTAGGTAATCAAAACAACGCATTACAGAGACTTGAGACGCGACATACTAATCTAGCATCACTTTTCACGCACAATTTGCGTAGTATAACCTAACCATGCTTCTTAGGTAATCGGAACGACGCGTTAAAGAGACTTCAGACGCGACATAAAAATCTAGCGTTAGTTTTCACGCACACTTTGCATAATAAAACCTAACAATGCTTAAGTAATCGGAACACATGTTAAAGAGACTTGAGACGCGACATACTAATGTAGCGTCACTTTTCACGCACACTTTTTGTAAAATAACCTAACCATGCTTAGTTAATCGGAACGACGCGTTAAAGAAAGTTCATAGGCGACATACTAATCTAGCGTCATATTTAAGGCATTCTTTGCGTAATATAATCTAACCATGCTTAGGAAATCTGAACGACGCATTAAAGAGACTTGAGTAGCGACATATTAATCTAGCGTCACTTTTCACGCACACTTTGTGTAAAATAACTTAACCATGCTTACGTAATCGGAAAGACGCGTTAAGAGACTTGAGACGCGACATACTAATCTAGCGTCCCTTTTCATGCACACTTTACGTAATATAACCTAACCATGCTTAGGTAATCGGAATACGCATTAAAGAGACTTGAGACGCGTCATACTAATCTAGCGTCACTTTTCACGCACACTTAGCGTAATATAACTTAACCATGCATAGGTAATCGGAATGACGCGTTAAAAAGACTTGAGATGCTACATACTAATCTATTGTCACTTTTCACGCACACTTTGCGTAATATAATCTAACCATGCTTAGGTAATCAGAACGACGCATTAGAGACTCTTGTGGCGCTACATAAGCTTAGTAATCGAAACGACGCGTTAAAGAGACTTGAAACGCGCCATACTAATATAGCGTCACTTTTCACGCACGCTTTGCGTAATATCACCTAACCATGCTTAGGTAATCGGAACGACGCATCAAAGAGACTTGAGTAGCGACATATTAATCTAGCGTCACTTTTCCCACACTTTGTGTAATATTACCTAACCATGCTTACGTAATCGAAAAGACGCGTTAAAGAGACTTGAGACGCGACATACTAATCTAGCGTCACTTTTCACGCACACTTTACGTAATATAACCTAACCATGCATAGGTAATCGGAATACGTATTAAAGAGACTTGAGACGCGTCATACTAATCTAGCGTCACTTTTCACGCACACTATGCGTAAAATACCTAACCATGCCTAGGTAATCGGAACGACGCGTTAAAAAGACTTGAGATGCTACATACTAATCTGTTGTCACTTTTCACGCACACTTTGCGTAATATAATCTAACCATGCATAGGTAATCAGAACGACGCGTTAGAGACACTTGTGACGCGACATAAACACTGTAATCGAAACGACGCGTTAAAGAGACTTCAGATCTGACATACTAATTTAGCGTCACTTTTCACATACACTTTGCGTAATATAACTAAACCATGCTTAGGTAATCAGAACGACGAGTAAAAGAGACTTGAGACGCGACATACTAATCTAGCGTTACGTTTCACGCACACTGCCTAACCATGCTTAGGTAATCAGAACGACGCGTTAAAGAGACTTGAGACGCAACATAATAATATATCCGTCACTTTTCACGCACACTTTGCATAATACAACCTAACCATGATTAGGTAATCGGAAAGACGCTTTAAAGACAATTGAGACACGACATACTAACCTAGCAACAGTTTTCACGCACACATTGCGTAATATAACCTAACCATTCTTTAATAATCGGAACGAAGCATTAAAGAGACTTGACACGCGACATACAAATCTAGCGTCACTTTTCACGCACACTTTACGTAATATAACCTAACCATGCTTAGGTAATCAGAACGACGCGTTAGAGAGACTTGAGACGCGCCATACTAATCCAGCGTCACTTTTTACGCAGACTTTGCGTAATATAAACGAACCATGCTTAGGTAACCGGAACAACGAGATAAAGAAACTTGAAACGAGACATAATAATTTTGCGTCACTTTTCACGCACACTTTGCGTAATATAACCTAACATGCTGAGGAAGTTGGAACGACGCGTTAATGAGACTTCAGATGCGACATACTAACCTAGCAGCTGTTTTCACGCACACGTTGCGTAATGTAACCTAACCATGCTTAGGTAATCGGAACGACCCGTTTGAGAAGCTTCAGACGCGACATACTAATCTAGCGTCACTTTTCACGCACACTTTACGTAAAACAACCTAACCATGCTTAGGTAATCGGAACGAGGCGTTATAAAGACTTGAGACGCGACATACTAATCTAGTGTCACTTTTCATGCACGCTTTGCGTAATATAACCTAACCATGCTTAGGCAATCAGAAAAACGTGTTAATGAGAATTGAGACGCGATAGCGTCAATTTTTACGCACACTTTTCGTAATATAACCTAACCATGCTTAGGTATTTGGAAAGACGCGTTAAATAGACTTGATACGCGACATACAAATCTATTGTCACTTTTCACGCATAGTTTGCGTAATATAACCTAACCATGCTTAAGTAATCGGAATGACGCGTTTAATAGACTAGTGACTCGACAGACTAATCTTGCATCACTTTTCAACCACACTATGCGCAATATAATCTAACCATGCTTAGGAAATCAGAACGATGCGTTACAGAGACTTGTAACGCGACAGACTACTAATCTAGCGTCACTATTAACGCACACTTGAGACGCGAAATACTAATCTAGCGTCACTTTTCACGCCAACTTTGCATAATATAACCTAACCATGCTTAGGTAATCGGAACGACGCATTAAAGAGCCTTGAGACGTGACATACTAATCTAGCGTCACTTTTCACGCACACCTAGGGTAATAATATAACTTAACCATGCTTAGGTAATCGGAACCACGCGTTAAAGAGACTTGAGACGTGAAATAGTAATCTAGCGTTACTTTTCTCGCACACTTCGCGTAATCCTAACCATTCTTGGGTAATAGGAACGACGCTTTAAAGAGAGTTGAGACACGATATACTAATCTAGCGTCATTTTTCACGCACTCTTTGCGTAATATAACCTAACCATGGTTAGGTAATCGGAACGACGCGTTTAAGAGTCTTGAGACGCGACATACTAATCTAGCGTCACTTTTCACCCACACTTTGCGTAATATAATAACATAACCATGCTTAGGTAATAGGAACGACGCGTTAAATAGACTTGAGACGCGACATACTAACCTAGCGACAGTTTTCACGCACACATTGCTCAATATAACCTAACCATGCTTAGGTAATCAGAATGACGCGTTAAAGTGACTTGAGACGCGACAAACTAATCTAGCGTCACTTTTCGAGCACAATTTGCGTAAAATAACCTAACCATGCTATAATCGTAACGACGCGTTAAAGAGACTTAAGACGCGACATACTAATTTATTGTCACTTTTCACGCACACTTTGCTTAGGTAATCAGAACGATGAATTAGAGACACTTATTAAGCGACATGAGCATGGTATTGAAACGACGCGTTAAACAGACTTGAAACGGGCCATACTAATCTAGAGTCACTTTTTACGAACACTTAGCGTAATACACCCTAACTATGCTTAAATAATCGGAACAACGCGTTAACGAGAATTGAGACGCGACACACTAATCTAGCGTCACACTATTCATGCACTCTTTGCATAATATAACCTAACCATGCTTAGGTAATCGGAACGACGCGTTAAAGAGGCTTGAGACACAACATACTAATCTATTTTCACTATTCACTCACACTTTGCACAATATAACCTAACCATGCTTAAATAATCGGAACAACGCGTTAAAGAGACTTAAGACGCGACATACTAATCTAGCGTCACTATTCGGGAACTCTTTGCGTAATAGGTAATAGGAACGACGCGTTAAAGAGACTTGAGACTCGATATACTAATCTATTGATCCTTTTTACGCACACTTCGCGTACTATAACCTAACAGTGCATATAGGTAATCAGAACGACGCGTTAAAGAGCCTTGACACGCGACATACTAATCTAGCGTCACATTCCACGCAAATTTTGCGTATTATAACCTAACTATGCTTAGGTAATCGGAATGACACATTAAAGAGCCTTGAGACGCGACATACTAATCTAGCGTCACTTTTCACGCACACCTTGCGTAATATAACCTAACCATGCTTAGGTATAAGGAACGACGCGTTAAATAGACTTTTGACACGACATAATAATCTAGTGTCACTTTTCACGCACGCTTTGCCTAATATAACCTCTAACCATGCTTAGATAATCGGAATAACGCGATAAGGAGAATTGAGACGCGACATACTAATCTAGCGTCACTTTCCACGCAAAATATGCGTAATCTAACCTAACCATGCTTAAGTAATTGGAACAACGCGTTAAATAGACTTGAGACGCTACATACACCTATTGTCATTTTCTACGCACACTTTGCGTAATATAACCTAACCATGCTTAGGTAATCGGAACGACGCGTTAAAGAGACTTGAGACTGGACATACTAATCTAGCGTCACTTTTCACGCACACTTTGCGTAATATAACCTAACCATGCTTAGGAAATCAGAACGACGCGTTAGAGAGACTTGTGACGCGACATAAGCATGATAATCGAAACGACGCGTTCAAGAGACTTGAGACGCGCAATATTAATCTAGCGTCACTTTTTACGCACACTTTGCGTAATATAACATAACCATGCTTAGGAAATCGGAACGACGCGTATGGAGACTTGAGACGCGACATACTAATCTAGTGTCTCTGTTCACACACACTTTGCGTAATATAACCTAGCCATGCTTAGGAAATCGGTACGACGCGTTAGAGAGACTTGAGACGCGACGTACTAAACAAACGTCACTTTTCACGCACACATTGCGTAATATAACCTAACCGTGCTTAGGTAATCGGAACGACGCGTTAAAAAGACTTGTGACGCGAGATATGTATGGTAAGCGAAACGACGCATTAAAGAGACTGGAGACGAAACATACTAATCTAGCGTCACTTTTTTCACACATAATAAAACCTAACCATGCTTAGGTAATCAGAACAACGCTTTAAAGAGATTTAAGCCTGGACATACTAACCTAGCGTCACTTTTCACGCACACTTTGCGTAATATAATCTAAACATGCTTATTTAATAGGAACAATGCGATAAAGAGACTTGAGACGCGACATACTAATATATTGATCCTTTTTACGCACACTTTGCGTACAGCCTAACCAAGCTTAGGTAATCGGAACGACGTGTTAAAGATCCTTGACACGCGACATACTAATCTAGCGTCACTTTTCACGCAAACTTTCCGTATTATAACTAACCATTCTTAGGTAATCGGAACGACGCATTAAAGAACCTTGAGACGCGACATGCTAATCTAGCGTCACTTTTCACGTACACTGCGTAATATAACCTAACCATTCTTAGGTAATAGGAACGACGTGTTAAATAGACTTTAGACGCGACATACTAATCTAATGTCACTTTTCACGAACGCTTTGCATAATATACCCTAACCATGCTTAGATAATTGGAACAACGCGATAAAGATAATTGAGATGCGACATACTAATCTAGCGTCATTTTTCACGCACAGTTTGCGTAATATAACCTAACTATGCTAAGGTAATCGGAACAACGCGTTAGATAGACTTAAGACGCGACATACTAATCTATTGTCATTTTTCACGTATACTCTGCCTAATATAACGTAACCATGCTTAAGTAATTCGAACGATGCGTTAAATAGACTTGAAATGCGACATACTAATCTATTGTCATTTTCAACGCACACTTTGTGTAATATAACCTAACCATGCTAATGTAATCGGAACTACGTGTTCGAGAGACTTGTGACGCGACATAAGCATGGTAATCGAAACAACGCGTCAAAGAGACTTGAGACGCGCAATATTAATCTAGCGTCACTTTTTACGCACGCATTGCGTAATATAACATAATCATGCTTATGATATCGGAACGACGCGTTAGAGAGACTTGAGACGCGACATACTAATCTAGTGTCACTTTTCGCGGACACTTTGCGTAATATAACCTAACCATGCTTAGGAAATCGGAACGACGCGTTAGAGAGACTTGAGATGCGACATACTAATCTAAAGTCACTTTTCACGCACACTTTGCATAATATAACCTAAACATGCTTAGGTAATCGGAACGACGCGTTAAAGAGACTTGTGACGCGAGATAAATATAGTAATCGAAACGAGGCGTTAAAGAGAATTGAGACAAAACAAACTAATCTAGCCTCACTTTTTACGCACACTTTGCGTAATATAACCTAACCATGCTTAGGTAATCGGAACGACGCGTTAAAGAGACTTGAGACTGGACATACTAATCTAGCGTCACTTTTCACGCACACTTTGCGTAATATAACCTAACCATACTTAAGTAATCAGAACGACGCGTTAAAGAGACTTGAGACGCGACATACTAAACTATTGCTCCTTTCCACGCACACTTTGCGTACTATAACCTAACCATGCTTAGCTAATCGAAATGACGCGTTAAAGAGACTTGTGACGCAACATAAGCATGGTAATCGAAATGACGCGTTATAGAGACTTGAGAGGCAAAATATTAATCTAGCGTCACTTTTTACGCATGCATTGCGTAATATAACATAACCATGCTTAGGAAATGGGAACGACGCGTTAGAGAGACTTGAGACGTGACATACTAATCTAGTGTCACTTTTCACGCACACTTTACGTATTATAACCTAACCATGCTTAGGAAATCGGAACGACGCGTTAGAGAGAATTGAGACGCGACATGCTAATCTAACCTCACTTTTCACGCACACTTTGCGTAATATAACCTAACCATGCTTAGGTAATCGGAACGACGCGTTAAAGAGACTTGTGACGCGAGATAAGTATGGTGATCGAAACGACGCGTTAAAGAGACTTGATATGAAACATACTAATCTAAAGTCACATTTTACGCACACTTTGCGTAATATGCATGCTTAGGTAATCGGAACGACGCGTGAAAGAGATTGGAGACTTGACATACTAATCTAGCGTCACTTTTCAAGCACATTTTGCGTAATATAACCTAACCATTCTTAGGTAATAGGAACGACGCGTTAAAGAGACTTGAGACGCGACATACTTACCTATTGATCCTTTTTACGAACACTTTGTGTACTATAACCTAACCATGCTTAGGTAATCGGAACGACGCGTTAGAGAGACTTGTGACGCGACATAAGCAAGGTAATCGAAACGACGCGTTACGGAGACTTGAGAAACGACATACTAATCTAGCGTCACTTTTACGCAAACTTTGCGTAGTATAACCTAATCATGCTTAGGTAATTGGAACGATGCATTAAAGAGCCTTGATACGCGACATGCTAATCTAGCGTCACTTTTCACGCCCACCTTGCGTAATTTAACCTAATCATGCTTAGGTAATAGGAACGACGCGTTAAAGAGACTTGAGACTCAATATACTAATCTATTGATCATTTTTACGCACACTTCGCGTACTATAACCTAACCGTTCTTAGGTAATCCGAACGACGCGTTAAAGAGCCTTGACACGCGACATACTAATCTAGCGTCACTTTCCACGCAAACTTTGCGTTTTATAACCTAACTATGCTTAGGTAATCGAAATGACGCATTAAAGAGCCTTGAGACGCGACATACTAATCTAGCGTCACTTTTCACGCACACCTTGCGTAATATAACCTAACCATGCTTAGGTATAAGAAACGACGCGTTAAAAAGACTTGAGACATGCAATATTAATCTAGCGTCACCTTTTACGCACGCGTTGCGTAATATAACATAACCATGCTTAGGAAATCGGAACGACGCGTTAGAGAGACTTGAGATGCGACATACTAATCTAAAGTCACTTTTCACGCACGCTTTGCGTAATATAACCTAACCATGCTAAGGTAATCGGAACGACGCGTTAGAGAGACTTGTGACGCGAGATAAATATAGTAATCGAAACGACGCGTTAAAGAGAATTGAGACAAAACAAACTAATCTAGCGTCACTTTTTACGCACACTTGGCGTAATATAACCTAACCATGCTTAGGTAATCGGAACGACGCGTTAAAGAGACTTGAGACTGGACATACTAATCTAGCGTCACTTTTCACGCACACTTTGCGTAATATAACCTAACCATACTTAAGTAATCAGAACGACACGTTAAAGAGACTTGAGACGCGACATACTAAACTATTGCTCCTTTCCACGCACACTTTGGGTACTATAACCTAACCATGCTTATCTAATCGAAATGACGCGTTAGAGAGACTTGTGACGCAACATAAGCATGGTAATCGAAATGACGCGTTAAAGAGACTTGAGAGGCAAAATATTAATCTAGCGTCACTTTTTACGCATGCGTTGCGTAATATAACATAACCATGCTTAGGAAATGGGAACGACGCGTTAGAGAGACTTGAGATGTGACATACTAATCTAGTGTCACTTTTCACGCACACTTTACGTATTATAACCTAACCATGCTTAGAAAATTTGAACGACGGGTTAGAGAGAATTGAGAAGCGACATGCTAATCTAACCTCACTTTTCACGCACACCAATAACCTAACCATGCTTAGGTAATCGGAACGACGCGTTAAAGAGACTTGTGACGCGAGATAAGTATGGTGATCGAAACAACGCGTTAAAGAGACTTGATATGAAACATACTAATCTAGTGTCACTTTTTACGCACACTTTGTGTAATATAACCTAACCATGCTTAGGTAATCTGAACGACGCGTGAAAGAGATTGGAGACTTGACATACTAATCTAGCGTCACTTTTCAAGCACATTTTGCGTAATATAACCTAACCATGCTTAGGTATAAGAAACGACGCGTTAAAAAGACTTGAGACATGCAATATTAATCTAGCGTCACTTTTTACGCACGCGTTGCGTAATATAACATAACCATGCTTAGGAAATCGGAACGACGCGTTAGAGAGACTTGAGATGCGACATACTAATCTAAAGTCACTTTTCACGCACACTTTGCGTAATATAACCTAAACATGCTTAGGTAATCGGAACGACGCGTTAAAGAGACTTGTGACGCGAGATAAATATAGTAATCGAAACGACGCGTTAAAGAGAATTGAGACAAAACAAACTAATCTAGCCTCACTTTTTACGCACACTTTGCGTAATTAACCTAACCATGCTTAGGTAATCGGAACGACGCGTTAAAGAGACTTGAGACTGGACATACTAATCTAGCGTCACTTTTCACGCACGCTTTGCGTAATATAACCTAACAATACTTAAGTAATCAGAACGACGCGTTAAAAAGACTTGAGACGCGACATACTAAACTATTGCTCCTTTCCACGCACACTTTGCATACTATAACCTAACCATGCTTAGCTAATCGAAATGACGCGTTAGAGAGACTTGTAACGCAACATAAGCATGGTAATCGAAATGACGCGTTAAAGAGACTTGAGAGGCAAAATATTAATCTAGCGTCACTTTTTACGCATGCATTACGTAATATAACATAACCATGCTTAGGAAATGGGAACGACGCGTTAGAGAGACTTGAGACGTGACATACTAATCTAGTGTCACTTTTCACGCACAGTTTACGTATTATAACCTAACCATGCTTAGGAAATCGGAACGACGCGTTAGAGAGAATTGAGACGCGACATGTTAATCTAACCTCACTTTTCACGCACACTTTGCGTAATATAACCTAACCATGCTTAGGTAATCGGAACGACGTGTTAAAGAGACTTGTGACGCGAGATAAGTATGGTGATCGAAACGACGCGTTAAAGAGACTTGATATGAAACATACTAATCTAGTGTCACTTTTTACGCACACTTTGCGTAATATAACCTAACCATGCTTAGGTAATCGGAACGACGCGTGAAAGAGATTGGAGACTTGACATACTAATCTAGCGTCACTTTTCAAGCACATTTTGCGTAATATAACCTAACCATTCTTAGGTAATAGGAACGACGCGTTAAAGAGACTTGAGTCGCGACATAGTTACCTATTGATCCATTTTACGAACACTTTGCGTACTATAACCTAACCATGCTTAAGTAATCGGAACGACGCGTTAGAGAGACTTGTGACGCGACATAAGCAAGGTAATCGAAACGACGCGTTACGGAGACTTGAGAAGCGACATACTAATCTAGCGTCACTTTTCACGCAAACTTTGCGTAGTATAACCTAATCATGCTTAGGTAATCGGAACGATGCATTAAAGAGCCTTGATACGTGACATGCTAATCTAGCGTCACTTTTCACGCCCACCTTGCGTAATATAACCTAATCATGCTTAGGTAATAGGAACGACGCGTTAAAGAGACTTGAGACTCAATATACTAATAATCTATTGATCATTTTTACGCACACTTCGCGTAATATAACCTAACCGTGCTTAGGTAATCAGAACGACGCGTTAAAGAGCCTTGACACGCGACATACTAATCTAGCGTCACTTTCCACGCAAACTTTGCGTTTTATAACCTAACTATGCTTAGGTAATCGGAATGACGCATTAAAGAGCCTTGAGACGCGACATACTAATCTAGTGTCACTTTTCACGCACACCTTGCGTAATATAACCTAACCATGCTTAGGTATAAGGAACGACGCGTTAAATAGACTTTTGACGCGACATACTAATCTAGTGTCACTTTTCACGCACGCTTTGCCTAATATAACCTCTAACCATTCTTAGATAGTCGGAATAACGCGATAAAGAGAATTGAGACGCGACATACTAATCTATTGTCATTTTCTACGCACACTTTGCGTAATATAACCTAACCATGCTTAAGTAATCAGAACGACACGTTCGAGAGACTTGTGACGCGACATAAGAATGGTAATCGAAACGACGCGTTAAAGAGACTTGAGACGTGCAATATTAATCTAGCGTCACTTTTTACGCACGCGTTGCGTAATATAACATAACTATGCTTAAGAAATCGGAACGACGCGTTAGAGAGACTTGAGACGCGACATACTAATCTAGTGTCACTTTTCACGCACGCTTTGCATAATATAATCTAACCATGCTTAGGTAATTGGAACGACGCGTTAGAGAGAGACTTGAGACGCGACATACTAATATAGCGTCACTATTCACGCACTCTTTGCGTAATATAACCTAACCATGCTTAGGTAATGCTCCCGGCTGTGTTCGGCAAAGGTGAGGATTAACCTAAGCACCCAAGAGAAACTCTTGAAGAGAGGAAGAAAAAAAAGTAATCCTTCCGGAATGAGAAAGTACGAAAAATCTTCGTTAAAGAGACTTGTGACGCGAGATAAGTATGGTACTCGCAACGACTTGTAAAAGAGACTTGAGACTAAACAAACTAATCTAGCGTTACTTTTTAAGCACACTTTGCGTAATATAACCTAACCATTCTTAGGTAATCGGAACGACGCGTTAAAGAGACTTGAGACCAGACATACTAATCTAGCGTCACTTTTCACGTACACTTTGCGTAATATAACCTAACCATGCTTAGGAAATCAGAACGACGCGTTAGAGAGACTTGTGACGCGACATAAGCATGATAATCGAAACGACGTGTTCAAGAGACTTGAGACGCGCAATATTAATCTCGCGTCACTTTTTACGCACACTTTGCCTAATATAACATAACCATGCTTAGGAAATCGGAACGACGTGTATGGAGACTTGAGACGCGACATACTAATCTAGCGTCACTTCCCACGCACACTATGCGTAATATAAACTAACCATGCTAAGGTAATCGGAACAACGCGTTAGACGCGGCATACTAATCTATTGTCATTTTTCACGTACACTCTGCGTAATATAACCTAACCATGCTTATGTAATTGGAACGACGCGTTAAATAGACTTGAGACGCTACATACTAATCTATTGTCATTTTCTACGCACACTTTGCGTATATAACCTAACCATGCTTAGGTAATCAGAACGACATGTTCGAGAGACTTGTGACGCGACATAAGCATGGTAATCGAAACGACACGTTAAAGAGACTTGAGACATGCAATATTAATCTAGCGTCACTTTTTTACGCACGCGTTGCGTAATATAACGTAACTAAGCTTAGGAAATCGGAACGACGCGTTAGACAGACTTGAGACGCGACATACTAATCTAGTGTCACTTTTCAAGCACGCTTTGCGTAATATAACCTAACCATGCTTAGGTAATCAGAACGACGCGTTAAAGAGACTTGTGACGCGAGATAAGTATAGTAATCGAAACTACGCGTTAAAGAGACTTGAGACGAAACAAACTAATCTAGCGTCACTTTTTACGCTCACTTTGCGTAATATAAGCTAACCATGCATAGGTAATCGGAACGACGCGTTAAAGAGGCTGGACATACTACTCTAGCGTCACTTTTCACGCACACTTTGCGTAAAATAACCTAACCATTGTTAGGAAATTGGACAACGCGTTAGAGAGACTTGAGACGAGACATACTAATTTAACGTTACTTTTCATGCATTGTTTGCGTAATATAACCTAACTATGCTTAGATAATCAGAACGACGCGATAAAGAGACTTGTGATGCGAGATAAGTATGGTAATCGGAACGACGCGTTAAAGAGACTTGTGACGCGAGATAAGTATGGTACTCACAACGACTTGTAAAAGAGACTTGAGACGAAACAAACTAATCTAGCGTCACTTTTTAAGCACACTTTGCGTAATATAACCTAACCATGCTTAGGTAATCGGAACGACGCGTTAAAGAGACTTGAGACTGGACATACTAATCTAGCGTCGCTTTTCACGCACACTTTGCGTAATATAACCTAACCATGCCTAGGTAGTCGGAAAGAGGCGATAAAGAGACTTGAGACACGACATACTAATCTAGCGTAACTTTTCACGCACACTTTGAATAATATAACCTAACCATGCTTAGGTAATCGGAACAACACGTTAAAGAGAATTGAGACGCAACATACTAATCTAGCGTAACTTTTCACGCACACTTCGCATAATATAACCTAACCATGCTTTGATAATCAGAACGACGCGTTAAATAGACTTAAGACGTGACATACTAATCTACCGTCACATTTCACGTACACTTTCTGTAAAGTAACCTAACCATGCTCAGGTAATTGGTACAACGCGTTAAAGAGAATTGAGATGCGACATACTAATCTAGCGTCGCTTTCCATGCACTCTTTGCGTAATATAACCTAACCATGCTTAGGTAATCGGAATAAAGCGTTAAATAGACTTGAAACGCGACATACTAATGTTTGTTACTTTTCACGCACACTTTTCGTGAAGTAACCTAACCGTCCTTAGTTAATCGGTACAATGCGTTAAAGAGACTTGAGACACGACATACAAATGTACCATCATTTTTCACGCACACTTTTCGTAAATAACTTAACCATGCTTAGATAATCGGAACGACGCGTTAAAGAGACTTCAGAGGCGACATACTAATATGGCGTCACTTTTCACGCAAACTTTGCGTACTATAACCTAACCATGCTTAGGAAATCGGAACGACGCATTAAAGAGACTTGAGTAGCGACACATTAATCTAGCATCACTTTTCACCGCACACTTTGCGTAGTATAACCTAACCATGCTTACATAATCGGAAAGACGCGTTAAAGGACTTGAGATGCGACATACTAATCTAGCGTCCCTTTTCACGCACACTTCACATAATATAACCTAACCATGCTAAGGTAATCGGAATACGCATTAAAGAGACTTGAGACGCGTCATACTAATCTAGCGTCACTTTTCACGCACACCTTGCGTAATATAACCTAACCATGCTTAGGTATAAGAAACGACGCGTTAAAAAGACTTGAGACATGCAATATTAATCTAGCGTCACTTTTTACGCACGCGTTGCGTAATATAACATAACCATGCTTAGGAAATCGGAACGACGCGTTAGAGAGACTTGAGATGCGACATACTAATCTAAAGTCACTTTTCACGCACGCTTTGCGTAATATAACCTAACCATGCTTAGGTAATCGGAACGACGCGTTAGAGAGACTTGTGACGCGAGATAAATATAGTAATCGAAACGACGCGTTAAAGAGAATTGAGACAAAACAAACTAATCTAGCCTCACTTTTTACGCACACTTGGCGTAATATAACCTAACCATGCTTAGGTAATCGGAACAACGCGTTAAAGAGACTTGAGACTGGACATACTAATCTAGCGTCACTTTTCACGCACACTTTGCGTAATATAACCTAACCATACTTAAGTAATCAGAACGACGCGTTAAAGAGACTTGAGACGCGACATACTAAACTATTGCTCCTTTCCACGCACACTTAGCGTACTATAACCTAACCATGCTTATCTAATCGAAATGACGCGTTAGAGAGACTTGTGACGCAACATAAGCATGGTAATCGAAATGACGCGTTAAAGAGACTTGAGAGGCAAAATATTAATCTAGCGTCACTTTTTACGCATGCGTTGCGTAATATAACATAACCATGCTTAGGAAATGGGAACGACGCGTTAGAGAGACTTGAGATGTGACATACTAATCTAGTGTCACTTTTCACGCACACTTTACGTATTATAACCTAACCATGCTTAGAAAATTGGAACGACGCGTTAGAGAGAATTGAGACGCGACATGCTAATCTAACCTCACTTTTCACGCACACCAATAACCTAACCATGCTTAGGTAATCGGAACGACGCGTTAAAGAGACTTGTGACGCGAGATAAGTATGGTGATCGAAACAACGCGTTAAAGAGACTTGATATGAAACATACTAATCTAGTGTCACTTTTTACGCACACTTTGCGTAATATAACCTAACCATGCTTAGGTAATCGGAACGACGCGTGAAAGAGATTGGAGACTTGACATACTAATCTAACGTCACTTTTCAAGCAAATTTTGCGTAATATAACCTAACCATGCTTAGGTATAAGAAACGACGCGTTAAAAAGACTTGAGACATGCAATATTAATCTAGCGTCACTTTTTACGCACGCGTTGCGTAATATAACATAACCATGCTTAGGAAATCGGAACGACGCGTTAGAGAGACTTGAGATGCGACATACTAATCTAAAGTCACTTTTCACGCACACTTTGCGTAATATAACCTAAACATGCTTAGGTAATCGGAACGACGCGTTAAAGAGACTTGTGACGCGAGATAAATATAGTAATCGAAACGACGCGTTAAAGAGAATTGAGACAAAACAAACTAATCTAGCCTCACTTTTTACGCACACTTTGCGTAATATAACCTAACCATGCTTAGGTAATCGGAACGACGCGTTAAAGAGACTTGAGACTGGACATACTAATCTAGCGTCACTTTTCACGCACGCTTTGCGTAATATAACCTAACAATACTTAAGTAATCAGAACGACGCGTTAAAGAGACTTGAGACGCGACATACTAAACTATTGCTCCTTTCCACGCACACTTTGCGTACTATAACCTAACCATGCTTAGCTAATCGAAATGACGCGTTAGAGAGACTTGTGACGCAACATAAGCATGGTAATCGAAATGACGCGTTAAAGAGACTTGAGAGGCAAAATATTAATCTAGCGTCACTTTTTACGCATGCGTTGCGTAATATAACATAACCATGCTTAGGAAATGGGAACGACGCGTTAGAGAGACTTGAGACGTGACATACTAATCTAGTGTCACTTTTCACGCACACTTTACGTATTATAACCTAACCATGCTTAGGAAATCGGAACGACGCGTTAGAGAGAATTGAGACGCGACATGTTAATCTAACCTCACTTTTCACGCACACTTTGCGTAATATAACCTAACCATGCTTAGGTAATCGGAACGACGTGTTAAAGAGACTTGTGACGCGAGATAAGTATGGTGATCGAAACGACGCGTTAAAGAGACTTGATATGAAACATACTAATCTAGTGTCACTTTTTACGCACACTTTGCGTAATATAACCTAACCATGCTTAGGTAATCGGAACGACGCGTGAAAGAGATTGGAGACTTGACATACTAATCTAGCGTCACTTTTCAAGCACATTTTGCGTAATATAACCTAACCATTCTTAGGTAATAGGAACGACGCGTTAAAGAGACTTGAGTCGCGACATAGTTACCTATTGATCCTTTTTACGAACACTTTGCGTACTATAACCTAACCATGCTTAAGTAATCGGAACGACGCGTTAGAGAGACTTGTGACGCGACATAAGCAAGGTAATCGAAACGACGCGTTACGGAGACTTGAGAAGCGACATACTAATCTAGCGTCACTTTTCACGCAAACTTTGCGTAGTATAACCTAATCATGCTTAGGTAATCGGAACGATGCATTAAAGAGCCTTGATATGTGACATGCTAATCTAGCGTCACTTTTCACGCCCACCTTGCGTAATATAACCTAATCATGCTTAGGTAATAGGAACGACGCGTTAAAGAGACTTGAGACTCAATATACTAATAATCTATTGATCATTTTTACGCACACTTCGCGTACTATAACCTAACCGTGCTTAGGTAATCAGAACGACGCGTTAAAGAGCCTTGACACACGACATACTAATCTAGCGTCACTTTCCACGCAAGCTTTGCGTTTTATAACCTAACTATGCTTAGGTAATCGGAATGACGCATTAAAGAGCCTTGAGACGCGACATACTAATCTAGCGTCACTTTTCACGCACACCTTGCGTAATATAACCTAACCATGCTTAGGTATAAGGAACGACGCGTTAAATAGACTTTTGACGCGACATACTAATCTAGTGTCACTTTTCACGCACGCTTTGCCTAATATAACCTCTAACCATTCTTAGATAGTCGGAATAACGCGATAAAGAGAATTGAGACGCGACATACTAATCTATTGTCATTTTCTACGCACACTTTGCGTAATATAACCTAACCATGCTTAAGTAATCAGAACGACACGTTCGAGAGACTTGTGACGCGACATAAGAATGGTAATCGAAACGACGCGTTAAAGAGACTTGAGACGTGCAATATTAATCTAGCGTCACTTTTTACGCACGCGTTGCGTAATATAACATAACTATGCTTAAGAAATCGGAACGACGCGTTAGAGAGACTTGAGACGCGACATACTAATCTAGTGTCACTTTTCACGCACGCTTTGCATAATATAATCTAACCATGCTTAGGTAATTGGAACGACGCGTTTGAGAGAGACTTGAGACGCGACATACTAATATAGCGTCACTATTCACGCACTCTTTGCGTAATATAACCTAACCATGCTTAGGTAATGCTCCCGGCTGTGTTCGGCAAAGGTGAGGATGAACCTAAGCACCCAAGAGAAACTCTTGAAGAGAAAAAGAAAAAAAAGTAGTCCTTCCGGAATGAGAAAGTACGAAAAATCTTCAATGCTCAGAACGACGCGTTAAAGAGACTTGTGACGCGAGATAAGTATAGTAATCAAAACTACGCGTTAAAGAGACATGAGATGAAAAAAACTAATCTAGCGTCACTTTTTACGCTCACTTTGCGTAATATAACCTAACCATGCATAGGTAATCGGAACGACGCGTTAAAGAGACTGGACATACTAATCTAGCGTCACTTTTCACGCACACCTTGCGTAAAATTACCTAGCCATTGTTAGGAAATTGGACAACGCGTTAGAGAGACTTGAGACGAGACATACTAATTTAACGTTACTTTTCAGGCACTGTTTGTGTAATATAACCTAACCATGCTTAGGTAATCGAAACGACGCGATAAAGAGACTTGTGACGCGAGATAAGTATGGTAATCGGAACCACGCGTTAAAGAGACTTGTGACGCGAGATAAGTATGGTACTCGCAACGACTTGTAAAAGAGACTTGAGACTAAACAAACTAATCTAGCGTTACTTTTTAAGCACACTTTGCGTAATATAACCTAACCATGCTTAGGTAATCGGAACGACGCGTTAAAGAGACTTGAGACTAGACATACTAATCTAGCGTCACTTTTCACGTACACTTTGCGTAATATAACCTAACCATGCTTAGGAAATCGGAACGACGCGTTAGAGAGACTTGTGACGCGACATAAGCATGATAATCGAAACGACGCGTTCAAGAGACTTGAGACGCGCAATATTAATCTCGCGTCACTTTTTACGCACACTTTGCCTAATATAACATAACCATGCTTAGGAAATCGGAACGACGCGTATGGAGACTTGAGACGCGACATACTAATCTAGCGTCACTTCCCACGCACACTATGCGTAATATAAACTAACCATGCTAAGGTAATCGGAACAACGCGTTAGACGCAGCATACTAATCTATTGTCATTTTTCACGTACACTCTGCGTAATATAACCTAACCATGCTTATGTAATTGGAACGACGCATTAAATAGACTTGAGACGCTACATACTAATCTATTGTCATTTTCTACGCACACTTTGCGTAATATAACCTAACCATGCTTAGGTAATCAGAACGACATGTTCGAGAGACTTGTGACGCGACATAAGCATAGTAATCGAAACGACACGTTAAAGAGACTTGAGACGTGCAATATTAATCTAGCGTCACTTTTTTACGCACGCGTTGCGTAATATAACGTAACTAAGCTTAGGAAATCGGAACGACGCGTTAGACAGACTTGAGACGCGACATACTAATCTAGTGTCACTTTTCACGCACGCTTTGCGTAATATAACCTAACCATGCTTAGGTAATCAGAACGACGCGTTAAAGAGACTTGTGACGCGAGATAAGTATAGTAATCGAAACTACGCGTTAAAGAGACTTGAGACGAAACAAACTAATCTAGCGTCACTTTTTACGCTCACTTTGCGTAATATAAGCTAACCATGTATAGGTAATCGGAACGACGCGTTAAAGAGGCTGGACATACTAATCTAGCGTCACTTTTCACGCACACTTTGCGTAAAATAACCTAACCATTGTTAGGAAATTGGACAACGCATTAGAGAGACTTGAGACGAGACATACTAATTTAACGTTACTTTTCACGCATTGTTTGCGTAATATAACCTAACTATGCTTAGGTAATCGGAACGACGCGATAAAGAGACTTGTGATGCGAGATAAGTATGGTAATCGGAACGACGCGTTAAAGAGACTTGTGACGCGAGATAAGTATGGTACTCACAACGACTTGTAAAAGAGACTTGAGACGAAACAAACTAATCTAGCGTCACTTTTTAAGCACACTTTGCGTAATATAACCTAACCATGCTTAGGTAATCGGAACGACGCGTTAAAGAGACTTGAGACTGGACATACTAATCTAGCGTCACTTTTCACGCACACTTTGCGTAATATAACCTAACCATGCCTAGGTAGTCGGAAAGAGGCGATAAAGAGACTTGAGACACGACATACAAATCTAGCGTAACTTTTCGCGCACACTTTGAATAATATAACCTAACCATGCTTAGGTAATCGGAACAACACGTTAAAGAGAATTGAGACGCAAGAACGACGCGTTAAATAGACTTAAGACGCGACATACTAATCTAGCGTCACATTTCACGTACACTTTCTGTAAAGTAACCTAACCATGCTCAGGTAATTGGTACAACGCGTTAAAGAGAATTAAGATGCGACATACTAATCTAGCGTCGCTTTCCATGCACTCTTTGCGTAATATAACCTAACCATGCTTAGGTAATCGGAATAAAGCGTTAAATAGACTTGAGACGCGACATACTAATGTTTGTTACTTTTCACGCACACTTTTCGTGAAGTAACCTAACCGTCCTTAGTTAATCGGTACAATGCGTTAAAGAGACCTGAGACACGACATACAAATGTACCATCATTTTTCATGCACACTTTTTGTAAATAACATAACCATGCTTAGATAATCGGAACGACGCGTTAAAGAGACTTCAGAGGCGACATACTAATATGGCGTCACTTTTCACGCAAACTTTGCGTTATAACCTAACCATGCTTAGGAAATCGGAACGACGCATTAAAGAGACTTGAGTAGCGACACATTAATCTAGCATCACTTTTCACCGCACACTTTGCATAGTATAACCTAACCATGCTTACATAATCGGAAAGACGCGTTAAAGGACTTGAGATGCGACATACTAATCTAGCGTCCCTTTTCACGCACACTTCACATAATATAACCTAACCAAGCTAAGGTAATCGGAATACGCATTAAAGAGACTTGAGACGCGTCATACTAATCTAGCGTCACTTTTCACGCACACCTTGCGTAATATAACCTAACCATGCTTAGGTATAAGAAACGACGCGTTAAAAAGACTTGAGACATGCAATATTAATCTAGTGTCACTTTTTACGCACGCGTTGCGTAATATAACATAACCATGCTTAGGAAATCGGAACGACGCGTTAGAGAGACTTGAGATGCGACATACTAATCTAAAGTCACTTTTCACGCACGCTTTGCGTAATATAACCTAACCATGCTTAGGTAATCGGAACGACGCGTTAGAGAGACTTGTGACGCGAGATAAATATAGTAATCGAAACGACGCGTTAAAGAGAATTGAGACAAAACAAACTAATGTAGCCTCACTTTTTACGCACACTTGGCGTAATATAACCTAACCATGCTTAGGTAATCGAAACGACGCGTTAAAGAGACTTGAGACTGGACATACTAATCTAGCGTCACTTTTCACGCACGCTTTGCGTAATATAACCTAACAATACTTAAGTAATCAGAACGACGCGTTAAAGAGACTTGAGACGCGACATACTAAACTATTGCTCCTTTCCACGCACACTTTGCGTACTATAACCTAACCATGCTTAGCTAACGAAATGACGCGTTAGAGAGACTTGTGACGCAACATAAGCATGGTAATCGAAATGACGCGTTAAAGAGACTTGAGAGGCAAAATATTAATCTAGCGTCACTTTTTACGCATGCGTTGCGTAATATAACATAACCATGCTTAGGAAATGGGAACGACGCGTTAGAGAGACTTGAGACGTGACATACTAATCTAGTGTCACTTTTCACGCACACTTTACGTATTATAACCTAACCATGCTTAGGAAATCGGAACGACGCGTTAGAGAGAATTGAGACGTGAAATGTTAATCTAACCTCACTTTTCACGCACACTTTGCGTAATATAACCTAACCATGCTTAGGTAATCGGAACGACGTGTTAAAGAGACTTGTGACGCGAGATAAGTATGGTGATTGAAACGACGCGTTAAAGAGACTTGATATGAAACATACTAATCTAGTGTCACTTTTTACGCACACTTTGCGTAATATAACCTAACCATGCTTAGGCAATCGGAACGACGCGTGAAAGAGATTGGAGACTTGACATAGTAATCTAGCGTCACTTTTCAAGCACATTTTGCGTAATATAACCTAACCATGCTTAGGTATAAGAAACGACGCGTTAAAAAGACTTGAGACATGCAATATTAATCTAGCGTCATTTTTTACGCACGCGTTGCGTAATATAACATAACCATGCTTAGGAAATCGGAACGACGCGTTAGAGAGACTTGAGATGCGACATACTAATCTTAAGTCACTTTTCACGCACACTTTGCGTAATATAACCTAAACATGCTTAGGTAATCGGAACGACGCGTTAAAGAGACTTGTGACGAGAGATAAATATAGTAATCGAAACGACGCGTAAAGAGAATTGAGACAAAACAAACTAATCTAGCCTCACTTTTTACGCACACTTGGCGTAATATAACCTAACCATGCTTAGGTACGGAACGACGCGTTAAAGAGACTTGAGACTGGACATACTAATCTAGCGTCACTTTTCACGCACGCTTTGCGTAATATAACCTAACAATACTTAAGTAATCAGAACGACGCGTTAAAGAGACTTGAGATGAGACATACTAAACTATTGCTCCTTTCCACGCACACTTTGCGTACTATAACCTAACCATGCTTAGCTAATCGAAATGACGCGTTAGAGAGACTTGTGACGCAAAATAAGCATGGTAATCGAAATGACGCGTTAAAGAGACTTGAGAGGCAAAATATTAATCTACCATCACTTTTTACGCATGCGTTGCGTAATATAACATAACCATGCTTAGGAAATGGGAACGACGCGTTAGAGAGACTTGAGACGTGACATACTAATCTAGTGTCACTTTTCACGCACACTTTACGTATTATAACCTAACCATGCTTAGAAAATTGGAACGACGCGTTAGAGAGAATTGAGACGCGACATGCTAATCTAACCTCACTTTTCACGCACACCAATAACCTAACCATGCTTAGGTAATCGGAACGACGCGTTAAAGAGACTTGTGACGCGAGATAAGTATGGTGATCGAAACAACGCGTTAAAGAGACTTGATATGAAACATACTAATCTAGTGTCAATTTTTACGCACACTTTGCGTAATATAACCTAACCATGCTTAGGTAATCGGAACGACGCGTGAAAGAAATTGGAGACTTGACATACTAATCTAGCGTCACTTTTCAAGCACATTTTGCGTAATATAACCTAACCATGCTTAGGTATAAGAAATGACGCGTTAAAAAGACAAGACATGCAATATTAATCTAGCGTCACTTTTTACGCACGCGTTGCGTAATATAACATAACCATGCTTAGGAAATCGGAACGACGCGTTAGAGAGACTTGAGATGCGACATACTAATCTAAAGTCACTTTTCACGCACACTTTGCGTAATATAACCTAAACATGCTTAGGTAATCGGAACGACGCGTTAAAGAGACTTGTGACGCGAGATAAATATAGTAATCGAAACGACGCGTTAAAGAGAATTGAGACAAAACAAACTAATCTAGCCTCACTTTTTACGCACACTTTGCGTAATATAACCTAACCATGCTTAGGTAATCGGAACGACGCGTTAAAGAGACTTGAGACTGGACATACTAATCTAGCGTCACTTTTCACGCACGCTTTGCGTAATATAACCTAACAATACTTAAGTAATCAGAACGACGCGTTAAAGAGACTTGAGACGCGACATACTAAACTATTGCTCCTTTCCACGCACACTTTGCGTACTATAACCTAACCATGCTTAGCTAATCGAAATGACGCGTTAGAGAGACTTGTGACGCAACATAAGCATGGTAATCGAAATGACGCGTTAAAGAGACTTGAGAGGCAAAATATTAATCTAGCGTCACTTTTTACGCATGCGTTGCGTAATATAACATAACCATGCTTAGGAAATGGGAACGACGCGTTAGAGAGACTTGAGATGTGACATACTAATCTAGTGTCACTTTTCACGCACACTTTACGTATTATAACCTAACCATGCTTAGAAAATTGGAACGACGCGTTAGAGAGAATTGAGACGCGACATGCTAATCTAACCTCACTTTTCACGCACACCAATAACCTAACCATGCTTAGGTAATGGGAACGACGCGTTAAAGAGACTTGTGACGCGAGATAAGTATTGTGATCGAAACAACGCGTTAAAGAGACTTGATATGAAACATACTAATCTAGTGTCACTTTTTACGCACACTTTGCGTAATATAACCTAACCATGCTTAGGTAATCGGAACGACGCGTGAAAGAGATTGGAGACTTGACATACTAATCTAGCGTCACTTTTCAAGCACATTTTGCGTAATATAACCTAACCATGCTTAGGTATAAGAAATGACGCGTTAAAAAGACTTGAGACATGCAATATTAATCTAGCGTCACTTTTTACGCACGCGTTGCGTAATATAACATAACCATGCTTAGGAAATCGGAACGACGCGTTAGAGAGACTTGAGACGTGACATACTAATCTAGTGTCACTTTTCACGCACACTTTACGTATTATAACCTAACCATGCTTAGGAAATCGGAACGACGCGTTAGAGAGAATTGAGACGCGACATGTTAATCTAACCTCACTTTTCACGCACACTTTGCGTAATATAACCTAACCATGCTTAGGTAATCGGAACGACGTGTTAAAGAGACTTGTGACGCGAGATAAGTATGGTGATCGAAACGACGCGTTAAAGAGACTTGATATGAAACATACTAATCTAGTGTAACTTTTTACGCACACTTTGCGTAATATAACCTAACCATGCTTAGGTAATCGGAACGACGCGTGAAAGAGATTGGAGACTTGACATACTAATCTAGCGTCACTTTTCAAGCACATTTTGCGTAATATAACCTAACCATTCTTAGGTAATAGGAACGACGCGTTAAAGAGACTTGAGTCGCTACATACTTACCTATTGATCCTTTTTACGAACACTTTGCGTACTATAACCTAACCATGCTTAAGTAATTGGAACGACGCGTTAGAGAGACTTGTGACGCGACATAAGCAAGGTAATCGAAACGACGCTTTACGGAGACTTGAGAAGCGACATACTAATCTAGCGTCACTTTTCACGCAAACTTTGCGTAGTATAACCTAATCATGCTTAGGTAATCGAAATGACGCATTAAAGAGCCTTGAGACGCGACATACTAATCTAGCGTCACTTTTCACGCACACCTTGCGTAATATAACCTAACCATGCTTAGGTAATAGAAACGACGCGTTAAAAAGACTTGAGACATGCAATATTAATCTAGCGTCACTTTTTACGCACGCGTTGCGTAATATAACATACCCATGCTTAGGAAATCGGAACGACGCGTTAGAGAGACTTGAGATGCGACATACTAATCTAAAGTCACTTTTCACGCACGCTTTGCGTAATATAACCTAACCATGCTTATGTAATCGGAACGACGCGTTAGAGACTTGTGACGCGAGATAAATATAGTAATCGAAATGACGCGTTAAAGAGAATTGAGACAAAACAAACTAATCTAGCCTCACTTTTTACGCACACTTGGCGTAATATAACCTAACCATGCTTAGGTAATCGGAACGACGCGTTAAAGAGACTTGAGACTGGACATACTAATCTAGCGTCACTTTTCACGCACACTTTGCGTAATATAACCTAACCATACTTAAGTAATCAGAACGACGCGTTAAAGAGACTTGAGACGCGACATACTAAACTATTGCTCCTTTCCACGCACACTTTGCGTACTATAACGTAACCATGCTTATCTAATCGAAATGACGCGTTAGAGAGACTTGTGACGCAACATAAGCATGGTAATCGAAATGACGCGTTAAAGAGACTTGAGAGGCAAAATATTAATCTAGCGTCACTTTTTACGCATGCGTTGCGTAATATAACATAACCATGCTTAGGAAATGGGAACGACGCGTTAGAGAGACTTGAGATGTGACATACTAATCTAGTGTCACTTTTCACGCACACTTTACGTATTATAACCTAACCATGCTTAGAAAATTGGAACGACGCGTTAGAGAGAATTGAGACGCGACATGCTAATCTAACCTCACTTTTCACGCACACCAATAACCTAACCATGCTTAGGTAATCGGAACGACGCGTTAAAGAGATTTGTGACGCGAGATAAGTATTGTGATCGAAACAACGCGTTAAAGAGACTTGATATGAAACATACTAATCTAGTGTCACTTTTTACGCACACTTTGCGTAATATAACCTAACCATGCTTAGGTAATCGGAACGACGCGTGAAAGAGATTGGAGACTTGACATACTAATCTAGCGTCACTTTTCAAGCACATTTTGCGTAATATAACCTAACCATGCTTAGGTATAAGAAATGACGCGTTAAAAAGACTTGAGACATGCAATATTAATCTAGCGTCACTTTTTACGCACGCGTTGCGTAATATAACATAACCATGCTTAGGAAATCGGAACGACGCGTTAGAGAGACTTGAGATGCGACATACTAATCTAAAGTCACTTTTCACGCACACTTTGCGTAATATAACCTAAACATGCTTAGGTAATCGGAACGACGCGTTAAAGAGACTTGTGACGCGAGATAAATATAGTAATCGAAACGACGCGTTAAAGAGAATTGAGACAAAACAAACTAATCTAGCCTCACTTTTTACGCACACTTTGCGTAATATAACCTAACCATGCTTAGGTAATCGGAACGACGCGTTAAAAATACTTGAGACTGGACCTACTAATCTAGCGTCACTTTTCACGCACGCTTTGCGTAATATAACCTAACAATACTTAAGTAATCAGAACGACGCGTTAAAGAGACTTGAGACGCGACATACTAAACTATTGCTCCTTTCCACGCACACTTTGCGTACTATAACCTAACCATGCTTAGCTAATCGAAATGACGCGTTAGAGAGACTTGTGACGCAACATAAGCATGGTAATCGAAATGACGCGTTAAAGAGACTTGAGAGGCAAAATATTAATCTAGCGTCACTTTTTACGCATGCGTTGCGTAATATAATATAACCATGCTTAGGAAATGGGAACGACGCGTTAGAGAGACTTGAGACGTGACATACTAATCTAGTGTCACTTTTCACGCACACTTTACGTATTATAACCTAACCATGCTTAGGAAATCGGAAAGACGCGTTAGAGAGAATTGAGACGCGACATGTTAATCTAACCTCACTTTTCACGCACACTTTGCGTAATATAACCTAACCATGCATAGGTAATCGGAACGACGTGTTAAAGAGACTTGTGACGCGAGATAAGTATGGTGATCGAAACGACGCGTTAAAGAGACTTGATATGAAACATACTAATCTAGTGTAACTTTTTACGCACACTTTGCGTAATATAACCTAACCATGCTTAGGTAATCGGAACGACGCGTGAAAGAGATTGGAGACTTGACATACTAATCTAGCGTCACTTTTCAAGCACATTTTGCGTAATATAACCTAACCATTCTTAGGTAATAGGAACGACGCGTTAAAGAGACTTGAGTCGCTACATACTTACCTATTGATCCTTTTTACGAACACTTTGCGTACTATAACCTAACCATGCTTAAGTAATCGGAACGACGCGTTAGAGAGACTTGTGACGCGACATAAGCAAGGTAATCGAAACGACGCGTTACGGAGACTTGAGAAGCGACATACTAATCTAGCGTCACTTTTCACGCAAACTTTGCGTAGTATAACCTAATCATGCTTAGGTAATCGAAATGACGCATTAAAGAGCCTTGAGACGCGACATACTAATCTAGCGTCACTTTTCACGCACACCTTGCGTAATATAACCTAACCATGCTTAGGTAATAGAAACGACGCGTTAAAAAGACTTGAGACATGCAATATTAATCTAGCGTCACTTTTTACGCACGCGTTGCGTAATATAACATAGCCATGCTTAGGAAATCGGAACGACGCGTTAGAGAGACTTGAGATGCGACATACTAATCTAAAGTCACTTTTCACGCACGCTTTGCGTAATATAACCTAACCATGCTTATGTAATCGGAACGACGCGTTAGAGACTTGTGACGCGAGATAAATATAGTAATCGAAACGACGCGTTAAAGAGAATTGAGACAAAACAAACTAATCTAGCCTCACTTTTTACGCACACTTGGCGTAATATAACCTAACCATGCTTAGGTAATCGGAACGACGCGTTAAAGAGACTTGAGACTGGACATACTAATCTAGCGTCACTTTTCACGCACACTTTGCGTAATATAACCTAACCATACTTAAGTAATCAGAACGACGCGTTAAAGAGACTTGAGACGCGACATACTAAACTATTGCTCCTTTCCACGCACACTTTGCGTACTATAATGTAACCATGCTTATCTAATCGAAATGACGCGTTAGAGAGACTTGTGACGCAACATAAGCATGGTAATCGAAATGACGCGTTAAAGAGACTTGAGAGGCAAAATATTAATCTAGCGTCACTTTTTACGCATGCGTTGCGTAATATAACATAACCATGCTTAGGAAATGGGAACGACGCGTTAGAGAGACTTGAGATGTGACATACTAATCTAGTGTCACTTTTCACGCACACTTTACGTATTATAACCTAACCATGCTTAGAAAATTGGAACGACGCGTTAGAGAGAATTGAGAGGCGACATGCTAATCTAACCTCACTTTTCACGCACACCAATAACCTAACCATGCTTAGGTAATCGGAACGACGCGTTAAAGAGACTTGTGACGCGAGATAAGTATTGTGATCGAAACAACGCGTTAAAGAGACTTGATATGAACCATACTAATCTAGTGTCACTTTTTACGCACACTTTGCGTAATATAACCTAACCATGCTTAGGTAATCGGAACGACGCGTGAAAGAGATTGGAGACTTGACATACTAATCTAGCGTCACTTTTCAAGCACATTTTGCGTAATATAACCTAACCATGCTTAGGTATAAGAAATGACGCGTTAAAAAGACTTGAGACATGCAATATTAATCTAGCGTCACTTTTTACGCACGCGTTGCGTAATATAACATAACCATGCTTAGGAAATCGGAACGACGCGTTAGAGAGAGACTTGAGATGCGACATACTAATCTAAAGTCACTTTTCACGCACACTTTGCGTAATATAACCTAAACATGCTTAGGTAATCGGAACGACGCGTTAAAGAGACTTGTGACGCGAGATAAATATAGTAATCGAAACGACGCGTTAAAGAGAATTGAGACAAAACAAACTAATCTAGCCTCACTTTTTACGCACACTTTGCGTAATATAACCTAACCATGCTTAGGTAATCGGAACGACGCGTTAAAAATACTTGAGACTGGACCTACTAATCTAGCGTCACTTTTCACGCACGCTTTGCGTAATATAACCTAACAATACTTAAGTAATCAGAACGACGCGTTAAAGAGACTTGAGACGCAACATACTAAACTATTGCTCCTTTCCACGCACACTTTGCGTACTATAACCTAACCATGCTTAGCTAATCGAAATGACGCGTTAGAGAGACTTGTGACGCAACATAAGCATGGTAATCGAAATGACGCGTTAAAGAGACTTGAGAGGCAAAATATTAATCTAGCGTCACTTTTTACGCATGCGTTGCGTAATATAACATAACCATGCTTAGGAAATGGGAACGACGCGTTAGAGAGACTTGAGACGTGACATACTAATCTAGTGTCACTTTTCACGCACACTTTACGTATTATAACCTAACCATGCTTAGGAAATCGGAACGACGCGTTAGAGAGAATTGAGACGCGACATGTTAATCTAACCTCACTTTTCACGCACACTTTGCGTAATATAACCTAACCATGCATAGGTAATCGGAACGACGTGTTAAAGAGACTTGTGACGCGAGATAAGTATGGTGATCGAAACGACGCGTTAAAGAGACTTGATATGAAACATACTAATCTAGTGTAACTTTTTACGCACACTTTGCGTAATATAACCTAACCATGCTTAGGTAATCGGAACGACGCGTGAAAGAGATTGGAGACTTGACATACTAATCTAGCGTCACTTTTCAAGCACATTTTGCGTAATATAACCTAACCATTCTTAGGTAATAGGAACGACGCGTTAAAGAGACTTGAGTCGCGACATACTTACTTTTTACGAACACTTTGCGTACTATAACCTAACCATGCTTAAGTAATCGGAACGACGCGTTAGAGAGACTTGTGACGCGACATAAGCAAGGTAATCGAAACGACGCGTTACGGAGACTTGAGAAGCGACATACTAATCTAGCGTCACTTTTCACGCAAACTTTGCGTAGTATAACCTAATCATGCTTAGGTAATCGAAATGACGCATTAAAGAGCCTTGAGACGAGACATACTAATCTAGCGTCACTTTTCACGCATACCTTGCGTAATATAACCTAACCATGCTTAGGTAATAGAAACGACGCGTTAAAAAGACTTGAGACATGCAATATTAATCTAGCGTCACTTTTTACGCACGCGTTGCGTAATATAACAAAACCATGCTTAGGAAATCGGAACGACGCGTTAGAGAGACTTGAGATGCGACATACTAATCTAAAGTCACTTTTCACGCACGCTTTGCGTAATATAACCTAACCATGCTTAGGTAATCGGAACGACGCGTTAGAGACTTGTGACGCGAGATAAATATAGTAATCGAAACGACGCGTTAAAGAGAATTGAGACAAAACAAACTAATCTAGCCTCACTTTTTACGCACACTTTGCGTAATATAACCTAACCATGCTTAGGTAATCGGAACGACGCGTTAAAGAGACTTGAGACTGGACATACTAATCTAGCGTCACTTTTCACGCACACTTTGCGTAATATAACCTAACCATACTTAAGTAATCAGAACGACGCGTTAAAGAGACTTGAGACGCGACATACTAAACTATTGCTCCTTTCCACGCACACTTTGCGTACTATAACGTAACCATGCTTATCTAATCGAAATGACGCGTTAGAGAGACTTGTGACGCAACATAAGCATGGTAATCGAAATGACGCGTTAAAGAGACTTGAGAGGCAAAATATTAATCTAGCGTCACTTTTTACGCATGCGTTGCGTAATATAACATAACCATGCTTAGGAAATGGGAACGACGCGTTAGAGAGACTTGAGATGTGACATACTAATCTAGTGTCACTTTTCACGCACACTTTACGTATTATAACCTAACCATGCTTAGAAAATTGGAACGACGCGTTAGAGAGAATTGAGACGCGACATGCTAATCTAACCTCACTTTTCACGCACACTTTGCGTAATATAACCTAACCATGCTTAGGTAATCGGAACGACGTGTTAAAGAGACTTGTGACGCAAGATAAGTATGGTGATCGAAACGACGCGTTAAAGAGACTTGATATGAAACATACTAATCTAGTGTCACTTTTTACGCACACTTTGCGTAATATAACCTAACCATGCTTAGGTAATCGGAACGACGCGTGAAAGAGATTGGAGACTTGACATACTAATCTAGCATCACTTTTAAAGCACATTTTGCGTAATATAAGCTAACCATTCTTAGGTAATAGGAACGACGCGTTAAAGAGACTTGAGTCGCGACATACTTACCTATTGATCCTTTTTATGAACACTTTGCGTACTATAACCTAACCATGCTTAAGTAATCGGAACGACGCGTTAGAGAGACTTGTGACGCGACATAAGCAAGGTAATCAAAACGACGCGTTACGGAGACTTGAGAAGCGACATACTAATCTAGCGTCACTTTTCACGCAAACTTTGCGTAGTATAACCTAATCATGCTTAGGTAATCGGAACGATGCATTAAAGAGCCTTGATACGTGACATGCTAATCTAGCGTCACTTTTCACGCCCACCTTGCGTAATATAACCTAATCATGCTTAAGTAATAGGAACGACACGTTAAAGAGACTTGAGACTCAATATACTAATAATCTATTGATCATTTTTACGCACACTTCGCGTACTATAACCTAACCGTGCTTAGGTAATCAGAACGACGCGTTAAAGAGCCTTGACACGCGACATACTAATCTAGCGTCACTTTCCACGCAAACTTTGCGTTTTAAAACCTAACTATGCTTAGGTAATCGGAATGACGCATTAAAGAGCCTTGAGACGCGACATACTAATCTAGCGTCACTTTTCACGCACACCTTGCGTAATATAACCTAACCATGCTCAGGTATAAGGAACGACGCGTTAAATAGACTTTTGACGCGACAGACTAATCTAGTGTCACTTTTCACGCACGCTTTGCCTAATATAACCTCTAACCATTCTTAGATAGTCGGAATAACGCGATAAAGAGAATTGAGACGCGACATACTAATCTATTGTCATTTTCTACGCACACTTTGCGTAATATAACCTAACCATGCTTAAGTAATCAGAACGACACGTTCGAGAGACTTGTGACGCGACATAAGAATGGTAATCGAAACGACGCGTTAAAGAGACTTGAGACGTGCAATATTAATCTAGCGTCACTTTTTACGCACGCGTTGCGTAATATAACATAACTATGCTTAAGAAATCGGAACGACGCGTTAGAGAGACTTGAGACGCGACATACTAATCTAGTGTCACTTTTCACGCACGCTTTGCATAATAGAACCTAACCATGCTTAGGTAATTGGAACGACGCGTTAGAGAGACTTGAGACGCGACATACTAATATAGCGTCACTATTCACGCACTCTTTGCGTAATATAACCTAACCATACTTAGGTAATGCTCCCGGCTGTGTTCGGAAAAGGTGAGGATGAACCTAAGCACCCAAGAGAAACTCTTGAAGAGAGGAAGAAAAAAAAGTAGTCCTTCCGGAATGAGAAAGTACGAAAAATCTTCAATGCTCAGAACGACGCGTTAAAGAGACTTGTGACGCGAGATAAGTATAGTAATCGAAACTACGCGTTAAAGATGAGATGAAAAAAACTAATCTAGCGTCACTTTTTACGCTCACTTTGCGTAATATAACCTAACCATGCATAGGTAATCGGAACGACGCGTTAAAGAGACTGGACATACTAATCTAGCGTCACTTTTCACGCACACCTTGCGTAAAATTACCTAACCATTGTTAGGAAATTGGACAACGCGTTACAGAGACTTGAGACGAGACATACTAATTTAACGTTACTTTTCAGGCACTGTTTGCGTAATATAACCTAACCATGCTTAGGTAATCAAAACGACGCGATAAAGAGACTTGTGACGCGAGATAAGTATGGTAATCGGAACCACGCGTTAAAGAGACTTGTGACGCGAGATAAGTATGGTACTCGCAACGACTTGTAAAAGAGACTTGAGACTAAACAAACTAATCTAGCGTTACTTTTTAAGCACACTTTGCGTAATATAACCTAACCATGCTTAGGTAATCGGAACGACGCGTTAAAGAGACTTGAGACTAGACATACTAATCTAGCGTCACTTTTCACGTACACTTTGCGTAATATAACCTAACCATGCTTAGGAAATCGGAACGACGCGTTAGAGAGACTTGTGACGCGACATAAGCATGATAATCAAAACGACGCGTTCAAGAGACTTGAGACGCGCAATATTAATCACGCGTCACTTTTTACGCACACTTTGCCTAATATAACATAACCATGCTTAGGAAATCGGAACGACGCGTATGGAGACTTGAGACGCGACATACTAATCTAGCGTCACTTCCCACGCACACTATGCGTAATATAAACTAACCATGCTAAGGTAATCGGAACAACGCGTTAGACGCGGCATACTAATCTATTGTCATTTTTCACGTACACTCTGCGTAATATAACCTAACCATGCTTATGTAATTGGAACGACGCGTTAAATAGACTTGAGACGTTACATACTAATCTATTGTCATTTTCTACGCACACTTTGCGTAATATAACCTAAACATGCTTAGGTAATCAGAACGACATGTTCGAGAGACTTGTGACGCGACATAAGCATGGTAATCGAAACGACACGTTAAAGAGACTTGAGACGTGCAATATTAATCTAGCGTCACTTTTTACGCACGCGTTGCGTAATATAACATAACTATGCTTAAGAAATCGGAACGACGCGTTAGAGAGACTTGAGACGCGACATACTAATCTAGTGTCACTTTTCACGCACGCTTTGCATAATAGAACCTAACCATGCTTAGGTAATTGGAACGACGCGTTAGAGAGACTTGAGACGCGACATACTAATATAGCGTCACTATTCACGCACTCTTTGCGTAATATAACCTAACCATGCTTAGGTAATGCTCCCGGCTGTGTTCGGCAAAGGTGAGGATGAACCTAAGCACCCAAGAGAAACTCTTGAAGAGAGGAAGAAAAAAAAGTAGTCCTTCCGGAATGAGAAAGTACGAAAAATCTTCAATGCTCAGAACGACGCGTTAAGGAGACTTGTGACGCGAGATAAGTATAGTAATCGAAACTACGCGTTAAAGATGAGATGAAAAAAACTAATCTAGCGTCACTTTTTACGCTCACTTTGCGTAATATAACCTAACCATGCATAGGTAATCGGAACGACGCGTTAAAGAGACTGGACATACTAATCTAGCGTCACTTTTCACGCACACCTTGCGTAAAATTACCTAACCATTGTTAGGAAATTGGACAACGCGTTACAGAGACTTGAGACGAGACATACTAATTTAACGTTACTTTGCAGGCACTGTTTGCGTAATATAACCTAACCATGCTTAGGTAATCGAAACGACGCGATAAAGAGACTTGTGACGCGAGATAAGTATGGTAATCGGAACCACGCGTTAAAGAGACTTGTGACGCGAGATAAGTATGGTACTCGCAACGACTTGTAAAAGAGACTTGAGACTAAACAAACTAATCTAGCGTTACTTTTTAAGCACACTTTGCGTAATATAACCTAACCATGCTTAGGTAATCGGAACGACGCGTTAAAGAGACTTGAGACTAGACATACTAATCTAGCGTCACTTTTCACGTACACTTTGCGTAATATAACCTAACCATGCTTAGGAAATCGGAACGACGCGTTAGAGAGACTTGTGACGCGACATAAGCATGATAATCAAAACGACGCGTTCAAGAGACTTGAGACGCGCAATATTAATCTCGCGTCACTTTTTACGCACACTTTGCCTAATATAACATAACCATGCTTAGGAAATCGGAACGACGCGTATGGAGACTTGAGACGCGACATACTAATCTAGCGTCACTTCTCACGCACACTATGCGTAATATAAACTAACCATGCTAAGGTAATCGGAACAACGCGTTAGACGCGGCATACTAATCTATTGTCATTTTTCACGTACACTCTGCGTAATATAACCTAACCATGCTTATGTAATTGGAACGACGCGTTAAATAGACTTGAGACGCTACATACTAATCTATTGTCATTTTCTACGCACACTTTGCGTAATATAACCTAACCATGCTTAGGTAATCAGAACGACGCGATAAAGAGACTTGTGACGCGAGATAAGTATGGTAATCGGAACCACGCGTTAAAGAGACTTGTGACGCGACATAAGCATGGTAATCGAAACGACACGTTAAAGAGACTTGAGACGTGCAATATTAATCTAGCGTCACTTTTTTACGCACGCGTTGCGTAATATAACGTAACTAAGCTTAGGAAATCGGAACGACGCGTTAGACAGACTTGAGACGCGACATACTAATCTAGTGTCACTTTTCACGCACGCTTTGCGTAATATAACCTAACCATGCTTAGGTAATCAGAACGACACGTTAAAGAGACTTGTGACGCGAGATAAGTATAGTAATCGAAACTACGTGTTAAAGAGACTTGAGACGAAACAAACTAATCTAGCGTCACTTTTTACGCTCACTTTGCGTAATATAAGCTAACCATGCATAGGTAATCGGAACGACGCGTTAAAGAGGCTGGACATACTAATCTAGCGTCACTTTTCACGCACACTTTGCGTAAAATAACCTAACCATTGTTAGGAAATTGGACAACGCGTTAGAGAGACTTGAGACGAGACATACTAATTTAACGTTACTTTTCACGCATTGTTTGCGTAATATAACCTAACTATGCTTAGGTAATCGGAACGACGCGATAAAGAGACTTGTGATGCGAGATAAGTATGGTAATCGGAACGACGCGTTAAAGAGACTTGTGACGCGAGATAAGTATGGTACTCACAACGACTTGTAAAAGAGACTTGAGACGAAACAAACTAATCTAGCGTCACTTTTTAAGCACACTTTGCGTAATATAACCTAACCATGCTTAGGTAATCGGAACGACGCGTTAAAGAGACTTGAGACTGGACATACTAATCTAGCGTCGCTTTTCACGCACACTTTGCGTAATATAACCTAACCATGCCTAGGTAGTCGGAAAGAGGCGATAAAGAGACTTGAGACACGACATACTAATCTAGCGTAACTTTTCACGCACACTTTGAATAATATAACCTAACCATGCTTAGGTAATCGGAACAACACGTTAAAGAGAATTGAGACGCAACATACTAATCTAGCGTAACTTTTCACGCACACTTCGCATAATATAACCTAACCATGCTTTGATAATCAGAACGACGCGTTAAATAGACTTAAGACGCGACATACTAATCTAGCGTCACATTTCACGTACACTTTCTGTAAAGTAACCTAACCATGCTCAGGTAATTGGTACAACGCGTTAAAGAGAATTGAGATGCGACATACTAATCTAGCGTCGCTTTCCATGCACTCTTTGCGTAATATAACCTAACCATGCTTAGGTAATCGGAATAAAGCGTTAAATAGACTTGAGACGCGACATACTAATGTTTGTTACTTTTCACGCACACTTTTCGTGAAGTAACCTAACCATCCTTAGTTAATCGGTACAATGCGTTAAAGAGACTTGAGACACGACATACAAATGTACCATCATTTTTCACGCACACTTTTCGTAAATAACATAACCATGCTTAGATAATCGGAACGACGCGTTAAAGAGACTTCAGAGGCGACATACTAATATGGCGTCACTTTTCACGCAAACTTTGCGTACTATAACCTAACCATGCTTAGGAAATCGGAACGACGCATTAAAGAGACTTGAGTAGCGACACATTAATCTAGCATCACTTTTCACGCACACTTTGCGTAGTATAACCTAACCATGCATACATAATCGGAAAGACGCGTTAAAGGACTTGAGATGCGACATACTAATCTAGCGTCCCTTTTCACGCACACTTCACATAATATAACCTAACCATGCTAAGGTAATCGGAATACGCATTAAAGAGACTTGAGACGCGTCATACTAATCTAGCGTCACTTTTCACGCACACTTTGCGTAAAATAACCTAACCATGCCTAGGTAATCGGAACGACGCGTTAAAAAGACTTGAGAAGCTACATACACATTGTCACTTTTCACGCACACTTTGCATAATATATAATCTAATCATGCTTAGGTAATCAGAACGACGCGTTAGAGATACTTGTAACGCGACATAAGCACAGCAATCGAAACGATGCGTTAAAGAGACTTGAAACGCGCCATACTAATCTAGCGTCACTTATTGCGCATGCTTAGGTAATCAGAACGACGCATCATAGAGACTTGAGTAGCGACATATTAATCTAGCGTAACGTTTCACGCACACTATGCGTAATATAATCTAACTATGCTTAGGTAATCGGAACGATGGGTTAATAAGCATGGTAATCAAAACGACACGTTAAAGAGACTTGAGACGCAAGATACTAATATAGCGTCACTTTTCACACAAACATTGCGTAATATAATCTAACCATGCTTAAGTAAACGGAACGACGCGTTAAAGGGCATTGAGATGTGACATACTAATCTAACGTCACTTTTCACGCACACCTTGCGTAACATAACCAATCCATGGTTAGGTCATCAAAACGACACATTAAAGAGACTTGAGACGCGATGTACTAATCTACCGTCACTTTTCAGCACACTTTGCGTAATATAAGCTTTCCATGCTTAGGTAATTGGAACGACGTGTTAAAGAGACTTCAAAAGCGATATACTAATCTACCGTCACTTTTTTATGCACCCTTTGCGTAATATAACATACCTATGCTTAAGAAATCGGAACGACGCGTTAGAGAGACTTGAGATGCCACATACTAATCTAGTGTCACTTTTCACGCACGCTTTGCATAATATAATCTAACCATGCTTAGGAAATTGGAACGACGCGTTAGAGAGACTTGAGACGCGACATACTAATATAGCGTCACTATTCACGCACTCTTTGTGTAATATAACCTAACCATGCTTATGTAATCAGAACGACCTGTTAAAGAGACTTGTGACGCGAGATAAGTATAGTAATCGAAGCTACGCGTTAAAGAGACTTGAGACGAAACAAACTAATCTAGCATCAATTTTTACGCTCACTTTGCGTAATATAACCTAACCATGCATAGGTAATCGGAACGACGCGTTAAAGAGACTGGACATACTAATCTAGCGTCACTTTTCACGCACGCTTTGCGAGAAATAACCTAACCACTGTTAGGAAATTGGACAACGCGTTAGAGAGACTTGAGACGAGACATACTAATTTAATGTTACTTTTCACGCACTGTTTGCGTACTATAACCTAACCATGCTTAGGTAATCGAAACGACGCGATAAAGAGACTTGTGACGCGAGATAAGTATGGTAATCGGAACGACGCGTTAAAGAGACTTGTGACACGAGATAAGTATGGTAATCAGAACGACGCGTTAAAGAGACTTGTGACACGAGATAGGTATGGTAATCGGAACGACGCATTAAAGAGACTTGTGACACGAGATACGTATGGTACTCGCAACGACTTGTAAAAGAGACTTGAGACGAAACAAACTAATCTAGCGTCACTTTTTAAGCACACTTTGCGTAATATAACCTAACCATGCTTAGGTAATCGGAACGACGCGTTAAAGAGACTTGAGACTGGACATACTAATCTAGCGTCACTTTTCACGCACACTTTGCGTAATATAACCTAACCATGCTTAGGAAATCAGAACGACGCGTTAGAGAGACTTGTTACGCGACATAAGCATGATAATCGAAACGACGCGTTCAAGAGACTTGAGACTCGCAATATTAATCTAGCGTCACTTTTTACGCACACTTTGCGTAATATAACATAACCATGCTTAGGAAATCGGAACGACGCGTATGGAGACTTGAGACGCGACATACTAATCTAGTGTCACTGTTCACACACACTTTGCGTAATATAACCTAGCCATGCTTAGGAAATCGGTAACACGCGTTAGAGAGACTTGAGACACGACGTACTAAACAAACGTTACTTTTCACTCACACATTGCGTAATATAACCTAACCGTGATTAGGTAATCGGAACGACGCGTTAAAGAGACTTGTGACGCGAGATATGTATGGTAAGCGAAACGACGCATTAAAGAGACTGGAGACGAAACATACTAATCTAGCGTCACTTTTTTCACACATAATAGAACCTAACCATGCTTAGGTAATCAGAACAACGCTTTAAAGAGATTTAAGCCTGGACATACTAATCTAGCGTCACTTTTCACGCACACTTTGCGTAATATAACCTAACCATGCTTATTTAATAGGAACAATGCGATAAAGAGACTTGAGACGCGACATACTAATATATTGATCCTTTTTACGCACACTTTGCGTACAGCCTAACCAAGCTTAGGTAATCGGAACGACGTGTTAAAGAGCCTTGACACGCGACATACTAATCTAGCGTCACTTTTCACGCAAACTTTCCGTATTATAACCCAACCATACTTAGGTAATCGGAACGACGCATTAAAGAACCTTGAGACGCGACATGCTAATCTAGCGTCACTTTTCACGTACACTGCGTAATATAACCTAACCATTCTTAGGTAATAGGAACGACGCCTTAAATAGACTTTAGACGCGACATACTAATCTAATGTCACTTTTCACGCACGCTTTGCATAATATACCCTAACCATGCTTGGATTATTGGAACAACGCGATAAAGAGAATTGAGATGCGACATACTAATCTAGCGTCATTTTTCACGCACAGTTTGCGTAATATAACCTAACCATGCTTAGGAAATCGGAACGACGCGTTAGAGAGACTTGTTACGCGACATAAGCATGACAATCGAAACGACGCGTTCAAGAGACTTGAGACGCGCAATATTAATCTAGCGTCACTTTTTACGCACACTTTGCGTAATATAACATAACCATGCTTAGGAAATCGGAACGACGCGTATGGAGACTTGAGACGCGACATACTAATCTAGTGTCACTGTTCACACACACTTTGCGTAATATAACCTAGCCATGCTTAGGAAATCGGTACGACGCGTTAGAGAGACTTGAGACGCGACGTACTAAACAAACGTTACTTTTCACTCACACATTGCGTAATATAACCTAACCGTGCTTAGGTAATCGGAACGACGCGTTAAAGAGACTTGTGACGCGAGATATGTATGGTAAGCGAAACGACGCATTAAAGAGACTGGAGACGAAACATTCTAATCTAGCGTCACTTTTTTCACACATAATAGAACCTAACCATGCTTAGGTAATCAGAACAACGCTTTAAAGAGATTTAAGCCTGGACATACTAATCTAGCGTCACTTTTCACGCACACTTTGCGTAATATAACCTAACCATGCTTATTTAATAGGAACAATGCGATAAAGAGACTTGAGACGCGACATACTAATATATTGATCCTTTTTACGCACACTTTGCGTACAGCCTAACCAAGCTTAGGTAATAAGAACGACGTGTTAAAGAGCCTTGACACGCGACATACTAATCTAGCGTCACTTTTTACGCAAACTTTCCGTATTATAACCTAACCATACTTAGGTAATCGGAACGACGCATTAAAGAACCTTGAGACGCGACATGCTAATCTAGCGTCACTTTTCACGTACACTGCGTAATATAACCTAACCATTCTTAGGTAATAGGAATGACGCCTTAAATAGACTTTAGACGCGACATACTAATCTAATGTCACTTTTCACGCACGCTTTGCATAATATACCCTAACCATGCTTGGATAATTGGAACAACGCGATAAAGAGAATTGAGATGCGACATACTAATCTAGCGTCATTTTTCACGCACAGTTTGCGTAATATGACCTAACTATGCTAAGGTAATCGGAGCAACGCGTTAGATAGACTTAAGACGCGACATACTAATCTATTGTCATTTTTCACGTACACTCTGCCTAATATAACCTAACCATGCTTAAGTAATTCGAACGATGCGTTAAATAGACTTGAAATGCGACATACTAATCTATTGTCATTTTCAACGCACACTTTGTGTAATATAACCTAACCATGCTAAGGTAATCGGAACTACGTGTTCGAGAGACTTGTGACGCGACATAAGCATGGTAATCGAAACAACGCGTTAAAGAGACTTGAGACGCGCAATATTAATCTAGCGTCACTTTTTACGCACGCATTGCGTAATATAACATAATCATGCTTATGATATCGGAACGACGCGTTAGAGAGACTTGAGACGCGACATACTAATCTAGTGTCACTTTTCGCGGACACTTTGCGTAATATAACCTAACCATGCTTAGGAAATCGGAACGACGCGTTAGAGAGACTTGAGATGCGACATACTAATCTAAAGTCACTTTTCACGCACACTTTGTGTAATATAACCTAACCATGCTTAGGTAATCGGAACGACGCGTTAAAGATACTTGTGACGCGAGATAAATATAGTAATCGAAACGACGCGTTAAAGAGAATTGAGACAAAACAAACTAATCTAGCCTCACTTTTTACGCACACTTTGCGTAATATAACCTAACCATGCTTAGGTAATCGGAACGACGCGTTAAAGAGACTTGAGACTGGACATACTAATCTAGCGTCACTTTTCACGCACACTTTGCGTAATATAACCTAACCATACTTAAGTAATCAGAACGACGCGTTAAAGAGACTTGAGACGCGACATACTAAACTATTGCTCCTTTCCACGCACACTTTGCGTACTATAACAAAACCATGCTTATCTAATCGAAATGACGCGTTAGAGAGACTTGTGACGCAACATAAGCACGGTAATCGAAATGACGCGTTAAAGAGACTTAAGAGGCAAAATATTAATCTAGCGTCACTTTTTACGCATGCGTTGCATAATATAACATAACCATGCTTAGAAAATGGGAACGAAGCGTTAGAGAGACTTGAGACGTGGTATACTAATCTAGTGTCACTTTTCACGCACACTTTACGTATTATAACCTAACCATGCCTAGGAAATCGGAATGACGCGTTAGAGAGAATTGAGACGCGACATTCTAATCTAACCTCACTTTTCACGCACACTTTGCGTAATATAAACTAACCATGCTTAGGTAATCGGAACGACGCGTTAAAGAGACTTGTGACGCGAGATAAGTATGGTGATCGAAACGACGCGTTAAAGAGACTTGATATGAAACATACTAATCTAGTGTAACTTTTTACGCACACTTTGCGTAATATAACCTAACCATGCTTAGGTAATCGGAACGACGCGTGAAAGAGATTGGAGACTTGACATACTAATCTAGCGTCACATTTCAAGCACATTTTGCGTAATATAACCTAACCATTCTTAGGTAATAGGAACGACGCGTTAAAGAGACTTGAGACGCGACATACATACCTATTGATCCTTTTTACGAACACTTTGCGTACTATAACCTAACCATGCTTAGATAATCGGAACGACGCGTTAGAGAGACTTGTGACGCGACATAAGCAAGGTAATCGAAACGACGCGTTACGGAGACTTGAGAAGCGACATACTAATCTAGGGTCACTTTTCACGCAAACTTTGTGTAGTATAACCTAATCATGCTTAGGTAATCGGAACGATGCATTAAAGAGCCTTGATACGCGACATGCTAATCTAGCGTCACTTTTCACGCCCACCTTGCGTAATATAACCTAATCATGCTTAGGTAATAGGAACGACGCGTTAAAGAGACTTGAGACTCAATATACTAATCTACTGATCATTTTTACGCACACTTCGCGTACTATAACCAAACCGGGCTTAGGTAATCAGAACGACGCGTTAAAGAGCCTTGACACGCGACATACTAATCTAGCGTCACTTTCCACGCAAACTTTGCGTTTTATAACCTAACTATGCTTAGGTAATCGGAATGACGCATTAAAGAGCCTTGAGACGCGACATACTAATCTAGCGTCACTTTTCACGCACACCTTGCGTAATATAACCTAACCATGCTTAGGTATAAGGAACGACGCGTAAAATAGACTTTTGACGCGACATACTAATCTAGTGTCACTTTTCACGCACGCTTTGCCTAATATAACCTCTAACCATTCTTAGATAATCGGAATAACGCGATAAAGAGAATTGAGACGCGACATACTAATCTAGCGTCACTTTCGACGCAAACTATGCGTAATATAAGCTAACCATGCTTAAGTAATTGGAAGGACGCGTTAAATAGACTTGACACGCTACATACTAATCTATTGTCATTTTCTACGCACACTTTGCGTAATATAACCTAACCATGCTTAGGTAATCAGAACGACACGTTCGAGAGACTTGTGACGCGACATAAGAATGGTAATCGAAACGACGCGTTAAAGAGACTTGAGACGTGCAATATTAATCTAGCGTCACTTTTTTACGCACATGTTGCGTAATATAACATAACTATGCTTAAGAAATCGGAACGACGCGTTAGAGAGACTTGAGACGCGACATACTAATCTAGTGTCACTTTTCACGCACGCTTTGCATAATATAACCTAACCATGCTTAGGTAATTGGAACGACGCGTTAGAGAGACTTAAGACGCGACATACTAATATAGCGTCACTATTCACGCACTCTTTACGTAATATAACCTAACCATGCTTAGGTAATGCTCCCGGCCAAGACTAAGAAGCCTGTATTCGGCGAAGGTGAGGATGAACCTAAGCGCCTAAGAGAAACTCTTGAAGAGAGGAAGAAAAAAAAGTAGTCCTTCCGGAATGAGAAAGTACGAAAAATCTTCAATGCTCAGAACGACGCGTTAAAGAGACTTGTGACGCGAGATAAGTATAGTAATCGAAACTACGCGTTAAAGAGACTTGAGATAAAAAAACTAATCTTGCGTCACTTTTTACGCTCACTTTGCGTAATATAACCTAACCATGCATAGGTAATCGGAACGACGCGTTAAAGAGACTGGACATACTAATCTAGCGTCACTTTTCACTCACACCTTGCGTAAAATTACCTAACCATTGTTAGGAAATTGGACAACGCATTAGAGAGACTTGAGACGAGACATACTAAATTAACGTTACTTTTCACACACTGTTTGCGTAATATAACCTAACCATGCTTAGGTAATCGAAACGACGCGATAAAGAGACTTGTGACGCGAGATAAGTATGGTAATCGGAACCACGCGTTAAAGAGACTTGTGACGCGAGATAAGTATGGTACTCGCAACGAATTGTAAAAGAGACTTGAGACTAAACAAACTAATCTAGCTTTACTTTTTAAGCACACTTTGCGTAATATAACCTAACCATGCTTAGGTAATCGGAACGACGCGTTAAAGAGACTTGAGACTAGACATACTAATCTAGCGTCACTTTTCACGCACACTTTGCGTAATATAACCTAACCATGCTTAGAAAATTGGAACGACGCGTTAAAGAGACTTGTGACGCGACATAAGCATGATAATCGAAACGACGCGTTCAAGAGACTTGAGACGCGCAATATTAATCTCGCGTCACTTTTTACGCACACTTTGCCTAATATAACATAACCATGCTTAGGAAATCGGAACGACGCGTATGGAGACTTGAGACGCGACATACTAATCTAGCGTCACTTCCCACGCACACTATGCGTAATATAAACTAACCATGCTAAGGTAATCGGAACAACGCGTTAGACGCGACATACTAATCTATTGTCATTTTTCACGTACACTCTGCGTAATATAACCTAACCATGCTTATGTAATTGGAACGACGCGTTAAATAGACTTGAGACGCTACATACTAATCTATTGTCACTTTTTACGCACACTTTGCGTAATATAACCTAACCATGCTTAGGTAATCAGAACGACATGTTCGAGAGACTTGTGACGCGACATAAGCATGGTAATCAAAACGACGCGTTAAAGAGACTTGAGACGTGCAATATTAATCTAGCGTCACTTTTTTACGCACGCGTTGCGTAATATAACGTAACTATGCTTAGGAAATCGGAACGACGCGTTAGAGAGACTTGAGACGCGACATACTAATCTAGTGTCACTTTTCACGCACGCTTTGTGTAATATAACCTAATCATGCTTAGGTAATCAGAACTACGCGTTAAAGAGACTTGTGACGCGAGATACGTATAGTAATCGAAACTACGCGTTAAAGAGACTTGAGACGAAACAAACTAATCTAGCGTCACTTTTCACGCATTGTTTGCGTAATATAACCTAACTATGCTTAGGTAATCGGAACGACGCGATAAAGAGACTTGTGACGCGAGATAATTATGGTAATCGGAACGACGCGTTAAAGAGACTTGTAACGCGAGATAAGTATGGTACTCGCAACGACTTGTAAAAGTGACTTGAGACGAAACAAACTAATCTAGCGTCACTTTTTAAGCACACTTTGCGTAATATAACCTAACCATGCTTAGGTAATCGGAACGACGCGTTAAAGAGACTTGAGACTGGACGTACTAATCTAGCGTCGCTTTTCACGCACACTTTGCGTAATATAACCTAACCATGCCTAGGTAGTCGGAAAGAGGCGAGAAAGAGACTTGAGACGCGACATACTAATCTAGCGTAACTTTTCACGCAAACTTTGAATAATATAACCTAACCATGCTTAGGTAATCGGAACAACACGTTAAAGAGAATTGAGACGCAACATATTAATCTAGCGTAACTTTTCACGAACACTTCGCATAATATAACCTAACCGTGCTTTGATAATCAGAACGACGCGTTAAATAGACTTAAGACGCGACATACTAATCTAGCGTCACATTTCACGTACACTTTCTGTAAAGTAACCTAGCCATGCTCAGGTAATTGGTACAACACGTTAAAGAGAATTTAGATGCGACATACTAATCTAGCGTCGCTTTCCATGCACTCTTTGCGTAATATAACCTAACCATGCTTAGGTAATCGGAATAAAGCGTTAAATAGACTTGAGATGCGACATACTAATGTTTGTTACTTTTCGCGCACACTTTTCGTGAAGTAACCTAACCATCCTTAGTTAATCGGTACAATGCGTTAAAGAGACTTGAGACACGACATACAAATGTACCATCATTTTTCACGCACACTTTTCGTAAATAACCTAACCATGCTTAGATAATCGGAACGACGCGTTAAAGAGATTTCAGAGGCGACATACTAATATGGCGTCACTTTTCACGCAAACTTTGCATACTATAACCTAACCATGCTTAGGAAATCGGAACGACGCATTAAAGAGACTTGAGTAGCGACACATTAATCTAGCATCACTTTTCACGCACACTTTGCGTAGTATAACCTAACCATGCTTACATAATCGGAAAGACGCGTTAAAGGACTTGAGATGCGACATACTAATCTAGCGTCCCTTTTCACGCACACTTCACGTAATATAACCTAACCATGCTAAGGTAATCGAAATACGCATTAAAGAGACTTGAGACGCGTCATACTAATCTAGCGTCACTTTTCACGCACACTTTGCGTAAAATAACCTAACCATGCCTAGGTAATCGGAACGACGCGTTAAAAAGACTTGAGATGCTACATACTAATACATTGTCACTTTTTCACGCACACTTTGCGTAATATATAATCTAATCATGCTTAGGTAATCAGAACGACGTGTTAGAGATACTTGTGACGCGACATAAGCACAGTAATCGAAACGATGCGTTAAAGAGACTTGAAACGCGCCATACTAATCTAGCGTCACTTATTGCGCATGCTTAGGTAATCAGAACGACGCATCATAGAGATTTGAGTAGCGACATATTAATCTAGCGTAACGTTTCACGCACACTATGCGTAATATAATCTAATTATGCTTAGGTAATCGGAACGACGGGTTAATAAGCATGGTAATCAAAACGACGCGTTAAAGAGACTTGAGACGCAAGATACTAATATAGCGTCACTTTTCACACAAACATTGCGTAATATAATCTAACCATGCTTAGGTAAACGGAACGACGCGTTAAAGGGCATTGAGATGTGACATACTAATCTAGCGTCACTTTTCACGCACACCTTGCGTAACATAACCAATCCATGGTTAGGTCATCAAAACGACACATTAAAGAGACTTGAGACGCGATATACTAATCTACCGTCACTTTTCAGCACACTTTGCATAATATAAGCTTTCCATGCTTAGGTAATTGGAACGACGTGTTAAAGAGACTTCAGAAGCGATATACTAATCTACCGTCACTTTTTTATGCACCCTTTAACGACGTGTTAAAGAGACTTGACACGAGTCATACTAATCTAGCGTCACTTTTCACGCACACTTTGCGTAATATAACCTAACCATGCTTAGAAAATCGGAACGACGCGTTAGTGAGACTTGAGGTAGGATATACAGATCTAGCGTCACTTTTCACGCACACTTTGCGTAATATAACCTAACCATGCTTAGAAAATCGGAACGACGCGTTAGTGAGACTTGAGGTAGGATATACAGATCTAGCGTCACTTTTCACGCACACTTTGCGTAATATCACCTAACCATGCGGAGGTAATCACAATGACGAGTTAAAGATACTTGTGACGTGAGATAAGCATGGTAATCGAAGCGACGCGTTAAAGAGACTTGAGACGCGACATACTAATATAACGTCACTTTTCACGCACACTTTGCGTGATATAACCTAACCATGCTTAGATAATCGGAACGATGCGTTAGAGAGACTTGTAACGCGTTGAAGAGACTTGAGACGCGACATACTAATCTAACGTCACTTTTAACGCACTCTTTGCCTAATATAACCTAACCATGCTTAGGTAATCGGAACGACGCATTTAAGAGCTTTGAGACACGACATACTAATCTAGCGTAACTTTTAACGCACAGCTTGCGTAATATAGCCTAGCCATGCTTAGGTAATCAGAATGACACGTTAAATATACTTGAGATGCGACATACTAATCTAACGTAACTTTTAGCGCACACTTGGCGTAATATAACCTAACCATGCTTAGGTAATCGGAACGACGCGTTAGAGAGACTTGAGGTGGGATATACTGATCTAGCGTCACTTTTAACGCACACTTTGCGTAATATAACATAATCATCTTAGGAAATCGGAATGACGTGTTAGAGAGACTTGACACGTGACATACTAATTTAGCGTTGCTTTTCACGCACACTTTGCGTAATATAACCTAACCATTCTTGGGAAATCGGAACGACCGTTAGAGAGACTTGAGATACGATATACTAATCTAGCATCACTTTTGACGCACACTCTGCGTAATATAACCTAACCATGCTTAGGTAATCATAACGACGCATTAAAGAGACTTGTGACGCAACATAAGAATGGTAATCGAAACGACGCGTTAAAGAGACTTGAGACGCGACATACAAATCTAGCATCATTTTTCACGCACACTTTGTGTAAAATAATCTAACCATGCTTAAGTAATCGGAACGACGCGTTAAAGAGACCTGAGACGCGGCATACTAATCTAGCGTCACTTTTCACGCACACTTTGCGTTATAATAACATAACCATGCTTAGGTAATAGAAACGACGCGTTAGACAGACTTGTGACGCGACATAAGCAAGGTAATCGGAACGACGCGTTAAAGTGACTTGAGACGCGACATACTAATCTAGCGTCACTTTTCACGCACACTTTGCGTAATATAACCTAACCATGCTTAGTCGGAACAACGCGTTAAATAGAATTGAGACGCGATATACTAATCTACCGTCACCTTTTCAAGCAAACTTTGCGTACTATAACCTAACCATGTTTAGGTAATCGCAACACCTCTTTAAATCGACGTGAGACACGACATACTAAATAACTGTGACTTTTCACGCACACTTTGCGTAATATAACCTAACCATTCTTAGGAAATCGAAACGACGCGTTAAAAGACTTGAGGTAGGATATGCTAATCTAGCGTCACTTTTCACGCACACTTTGCGTAATATAACCTAACCATGCTTAGGTAATCGTAACGACGCGTTAAAGAGACTTGTGACGCGAGATAAACATGGTAATCGAAACGACACGTTAAAAAGACTTGAGACGCGACATACTAATTTAGCGTTACTTTTCACGCACACTTTGCGTAATGTAACCTAACCATTCTTAGGTAATCAGAACGACGCGTTAAATAGACGTAAGATGCGACATACTATTGTCATTTTTCACGTACACTTTGCGTAATATAACCTAACCATGCTTGGGTAATCGAAACGACGCATTACACAGACTTGTGACGCGACATAAGCATGGTTGGAACGACGAGTTAAAGTGACTTGAGACGCGCCATACTAATCTAGCATCACTTTTCAAGCACACTTTGCGTAAAATAACCTAACCATGCTTAGGTAATGGGAACCACGCGTTAAAGAGAATTGAGATGCGACATACTAATCTAGCGTCTCTTTTCACGCACACTTTGCGTAATATAACCTAACTATGCTTAGTTAACTGGAACGACGCCTTAAAGAGACTTGAAATGCGACATACTAATCTAGCTTATCTAGCATAACTTTTCACGCACACTTTGCGTATTATAACCTAACCATTCTTAAGTAATCGGAACGACGCGTTAAATAAAATTGAGACGCGACATACTAATGTATTGTTACTTTTCACGCACACTTTCCGTAAAGTAACCTAACCATCCTTAGTTAATCAGTACAACGCGTTAAAGAGAACTGAGACACAATATACTAATCCAGCGTCACTTTCCGCGAACACTTTGCGTAATATAACTAACCATGCTTAGGTAATCGGAACGACGCGTTAAATAGACGTGAGACTCGACATACTAATTTATTGTTACTTTTCACGCACAGTTTGCGTAATATATAACCTAACCATGCTTAGGTAATCGGAAAGACGCGTTAGAGAGACTTGTGACACGACATAAGGATGGTAATCGAAACGACGAGTTAAAGAGACTTGAGACGCGACATACTAATCTAGCGTCACTTTTCACGCACACGTTGTGTAATATAACCTAACCATGCTTAGGTAATCGGAACAACGCGTTAAAGATCCTTGAGACGCGACATACTAATCTAGCGTAACTTTTCACGCACACCTTGCGTAATATAACCAATCCATGCTTATGTAATCAGAACGACACGTTGAAGAGATTTGAGACGCGACATACTAATCTAACATAACTTTTCACGCACACTTTGCGAAATATAACCTAACCATGCTTAAGTAATCGGAACGACGTGTTAAAGAGACTTGAGACGCGTAATACTAATCTAGCGTCACTTTTTACGCACACTTTGCGAAATATAACCTAACCATGCTTGGGAAATCAAAACGGCGCGTTAGAGAGACTTGAAATACGATATACTAATCTAATGTCACTTTTCACGCACACTCTGCGTAATATAACCTAACCATGCTTAGGTAATCGAAACGACGCGTTAAAGAGACTTGTGACACAAGATAACCATGGTAATCGAAACGACGCGTTAAAGAGACTTGAGATGCGACATACTAATCTAGCGTCACTTTTCACTCACACTTTGTGTAAAATAACCAAACCATGCTTAGGAAATCAGAACGACGCGTTAAAGACACCTGAGACGCGGCATACTAATCTAGCGACACTTTTAACAAACACTTTGCGTAATAGTAACCTAACCATGCTTAGCTAATCGAAACGACGCGTTAGAGAGACTTGTGACGCGACATAAGCATGGTAATCGGAATGACGCGTTAAAGTGACTTGAGACGCGACATACTAATCTAGCGTCACTTTTCACGCACACTTTGCGTAATATAACCTAACCATGCTTAGTTAATCGGAATAACACGTTAAATAGAATTGAGACACGATATACTAATCTAGCGTCAGTTTTCAAGCAAACTTTGCGTACTATAACCTAATCATGGTTCGGTAATCGCAATGCCGCTTTTAATCGACTTAAGACGCGACATACTAATTAATTGTGTCTTTTTACGCACACTTTGCGTAATATAACCTAACCATGCTTAGGAAATCGGAACGACGCGTTAGATGGACTTGAGGTAGGATATACTAAGCTAGCTTCAATTTTCACGCACACTTTGTATAATATAACCTAACCGTGCTTAGGTAATCGTAACGACGCGTTAAAGAGACTTGGGACACGAGATAAGCATGGTAATCGAAACGACACGTTAAAGAGACTTGAGACGCGACATACTAATCTAGCGTCACATTTCACGCACACTTTGCATATTATAACCTAACCATTCTTAGGTAATCGGTACGACGCGTTAAATAGACGTAAGACGCGACATACTATTGTCATTTTTCACGCACACTTTGCGTAATATAACCTAACCATGCTTAGGTAATCGAAACGACGCATTACACAGACTGATGACGCGACATAAGCATGGTAATTGGAACGACGAGTTAAAGTGACTTGAGACGCGACAATCTAATCTAGCGTCACTTTTCACGCACACTTTGCGTAAAATAACCTAACCATGCTTGGGTAATCGAAACCACGCGTTAAAGAGAATTGAGACACTACATACTAATCTAGCGTCACTTTTCACGCAAACTTTGAGTAAAATAACTTAATCATGCTTAGGTAATCGGAACAACGCGTTAAAGAGACTTGAGACTGGACATACTAATCTAGCATCTCTTTTCACGCACACTTTCCGTAATATAAACCAATTATGCTTAGGTAATCGGAAAGACGCGTTAGAGAGACTTGTGACGCGACATAAGCATGGTAATCGAAACGACGCGTTAGAGCGACTTGAGACGCGCCATACTAATCTAGTGTCACTTTTTATGCACACTTTGCGTAATATAACCTAACCAAGCTTAGGTAATCGGAACGACGCGTTAAAGAGACTTGTGACTCAACATACTTATCTAGCGTCACTTTTCACGCATACTTTGCGTAATATAACCTAATCATGGTTAGGCAATCGGAAGGATGCGTTAAACAGACTTGAGACGCGAAATATTAATCTAGCGTTACTTGTCACGCATGCTTTGTGTCATATAACGTAACCATGCTTAGGTAATCGGAACGACGCGTTAAATAGAATTGATACGCGACATACTAATCTATAGTCACTTTTCACGCACACTTTGCGTAATATAACCTAACCATGCGTAGGTAATCAAAACGACGCGTTAAAGAGACTTGAGACGCGACATATTAATCAATTGTTACTTTTCACGCTATAAGCCAGCCATGCTTAGGTAATGGGAACAACGCGTTAGAGAGACTTGAGACGCAAGATATAAATCTAGCGTCGCTTTTCATGCAAACTTTGCATAATATAACTATGCTTAGTTAATCGGAACGACGCATTAAAGAGCCTTGAGACGAGACATACTAGTCTAGCGTCACTTTTCACGCACACCTTGCGTAATATAACCTAACCATGCTTAGGTAATCGGAGCGACGCGTTAAAGAAAAAGACTTGAGAAGCGACATACTAATCTAGCGTTACTTTTCTCGCACACTTTGCGTAATATAACCTAACTATTCTTGGGTAATCTGAACGACGCGTTAAAGAGACTTGAGACGCGACATACTAATCTAGCGTCACTTTTCACGCACTCTTTGGGTAATATAACATAACCATGCTTAGGTAATCAGAACGACGTGTTAAAGAGACTTTAGACGCGACATACTAATCTAGCATCATTTTTCACGCACACTTTGCATAATATAACCTAACCATGCTTAGGTAATCGGAACGACGTATTAGATAGACTTAACATGCGACAAACTAATCTATTGTCATTTTTCACACATAGTTTGCGTAATATAACCAAACCATGCTTAAATAATATAACCTAACCATGCTTAGGTAATCAGAACGACGCGTTAAAGAGACTTGTAACGCGACATAAGCATGGTAATCGAAATGACCCGTTAAAGAGACTTGATATGCGCCATATTAATCTGGCATCACTTTTTATGCACACTTTGCGTAATATAACATACACATGCTTAGGAAATTGGAACGACGCGTTAGAGAGACTTGAGACGCGACATACACTAGCATCACTTTTCACACACACTTTGCCTAAATAACCTAATAACCATGCTTAGGAAATTGGACGACGCATTAAAGAAACTTGAGACGAGACATACTAATTTAACATCACTTTTCACGCACTGTTTGCGTAATATAACCTAACCATGCTTAGGTAATCGGAACGACGCGTTAAAGAGACTTGTGACGCGAGATAAGTATGGTAATCGGAACGACGCGTTAAAGAGACTTGTGACTCGAGATAAGTATGGTAATCGGAACGACGCGTTAAAGAGACTTGTGACGCGAGATAAGAATGGTAATCGGAACGACGCGTTAAAGAGACTTGTGACGCGAGATAAGTATGGTAATCGAAACGACTTGTAAAAGAGACATGAGACGAAACAAACTAATCTAGCGTCACTTTTTAAGCACACTTTGCGTAATATAACCTAACCATGCTTAGGTAATCGAAACGACGCGTTCAAGAGACTTGAGACGCGCAATATTAATCTAGCGTCACTTTTTACACACACTTTGCGTAATATAACATAACCATACTTAGGAAATGGGAACGGCGCGTATGGAGGCTTGAGACGCGACATACTAATCTAGTGTCACTTTTCACGCACACTTTGCGTAATATAACCTAGCCATGCTTAGTAAATAAATACGACGTGTTAGAGAGACTTGAGACTCGACGTACTAATCTAATGTCACTTTTCACGCACACATTGCGTAATATAACCTAACCATGCTTAAGTAATCGGAACGACGCGTTAAAGAGACTTGTGACGCGAGATATATATGGTAAGCGAAACGACGCATTAAAGAGACTTGAGACGAAACATACTAATCTAGCATCACTTTTTACACACACTTTGCGTAATTGAACCTAACCATGCTTAGGTAATCGGAACAATGCATTAAGGAGATTTGAGCCTGGACATACTTATCTAGCGTCACTTTTCACGCACACTTTGCGTAATGTAACCTAACCATGCTTATGTAATAGGAACAATGCGATAAAGATACTTGAGACGCGACATACTAATCAATCGATCCTTTTTACGCACACTTTGCGTAATATATCCTAACCATAATTAAGTAATCGGAACGACGCGTTAAAGAGCCTTGACACGCGACATACTAATCTAGCGTCACTTTTCACGCAAACTTTGCGCATTATAACCTAACCATGCTTAGGTAATCGGAACGACACATTAAAGAGCCTTGAGACGCGACATGCTAATCTAGCGTCACTTTTCACGCACACTGCGTAATATAACCTAACCATTCTTAGGTAATAGGAATGACGCGTTAAATAGACTTTAGACGCGACATACTAATCTAATGTCACTTTTCACGCACGCTTTGCATAATATACCCTAACCATGCTTAGATAATTGGAACAACGCGATAAAGAGAATTGAGATGCGACATACTAATCTAGCGTCACTTTTCATGCACAATTTGCGTAATATAACCTAAGGTAATCGGAACAACACGTTAGATAGACTTAAGACGCGACATACTAATCTATTGTCATTTTTCACGTACACTCTGCCTAATATAACCTAACCATGCTTAAGTAATTCGAACGATGCGTTAAATAGACTTGAGATGTGACATACTAATCAATTGTCATTTTCAACGCACACTTTGTGTAATATACCCTAACCATGCTTAGGTAATCGGAACGACGTGTTTGAGAGACTTGTGACGCGACATAAGCATGGTAATCGAAACGACGCGTTAAAGAGATTTGAGACGCGCAATATTAATCTAGCGTAACCTTTTACGCACGCATTGCGTAATATAACATAACAATGCTTAGGATATCGGAACGACGCGTTAGAGAGACTTGAGACGCGACATACTAATCTAGTGTCACTTTTCACGGACACTTTGCGTAATATAACCTAACCATGCTTAGGAAATCGGAATGACGCGTTAGAGAGATTTGAGATGCGACATACAAATCTAAAGTTACTTTTCACGCACACTTTGATTAATATAACCTAACCATGCTTAGGTAATCGGAACGACGCGTTAAAGAGACTTGTGACTCGAGATAAGTATAGTAATCGAAACGACCCGTTAAAGAGAATTGAGACGAAACAAACTAATCTAGCCTCACTTTTTCCTCACACTTTGCGTAATATAACCTAACCATGCTTAGGTAATCGGAACGACGCATTAAAGAGACTTGAGAGTGGACATACTAATCTAGCGTCACTTTTCACGCACACTTTGCGTAATATAACCTAACCATACTTAGGTAATCGGAACGACGCGTTAAAAAGACTTGAGACGCGACATACTTTATTGCTCCTTTCCACGCACACTTTGCGTACTATAACCTAACCATGCTTAGGTAATCGGAATGACGCGTTAGAGAGACTTGTGACGCGACATAAGCATGGTAATTGAAATGACGCGTTAAAGAGACTTGAGACGCGCAATATTAATCTAGCGTCACTTTTTACGCACGCGTTGTGTAATATAACATAACTATGCTTAGGAAATCGGAGCGACGCGTTAGAGAGACTTGAGACGCGACATGCTAATCTAGTGTCACTTTTCATGCACACTTTACGTATTATAACCTAACCATGCTTAGGAAATTGGAACGACGCGTTAGAGAGAATTGAGACGCGACATACTAATCTAACCTCACTTTTCACGCACACTTTGCGTAATATAACCTAACCATGCATAGGTAATCAGAACGATGCATAGGTTATATTACGCAAAGTGTGCGAGATAAGTATGGTGATCGAAACGACGCGATAAAGAGACTTGATACGAAACATACTAATCTAGTGTCACTTTTTACGCACACTTTGCGTAATATAACCTAACCATGCTTAGGTATTCGGAACGACGCGTGAAAGAGATAGGAGACTTGACATACTAATCTAGCGTCACTTTTCAAGCACACTTTGCGTCATATAACCTAACCATTCTTAGGTAATAGGAACGACGCGTTAAAGAGACTTGAGACGCAACATACTTATCAATTGATCCTTTTTACGCACACTTTGCGTACTATAAACTAACCATGCTTAGGTAATCGGAAGGACGCGTTAGAGAGACTTGTGACGCGACATAAGCATGGTAATCGAAACGACGCGTTAAAGAGACTTGAGAAGCGACATACTAATCTAGCGTCACTTTTCACGCAAACTTTGCGTAGTATAACCTAATCATGCTTAGGTAATCGGAACGACGCATTTAAGAGCCTTGAGACCTGACATGCTAATCTAGCGTCACTTTTCACGCACACCTTGCGTAATATAACCTAACCATGCTTAGGTAATAAGAACGACGCGTTAAAGAGACTTGAGACACGATATACTAATCTATTGATCCTTTTTACGCACACTTTGCGTACTATATCCTAACCATGCTTAGGTAATCAGAACGACGCGTTAAAGAGCCTTGACACGCGACATACTAATCTACCGTCACTTTACACGCAAACTTTGCGTATTACGCATTAAAGAGCCTTGAGACGCGACATACTAATCTAGCGTCACTTTTCAAGCACACCTGCGTAAGATAACCTAACCGAACGACGCGTTAAATAGACTTTATACGCGACCTACTAATCTAGTGTCACTTTTCACGCACGCTTTGCTTAATATAACCTCTAACCATGCTTAGATAATACCAATGAGCTATAGCTCAAATGGTATAAGAGCTAGGCAGCAAACTGCTAGGTCGTGAGTTCAATTCCTCCCACAAGCGCTCTCCCTCCCCAATTAAAAAAAAAACCATGCTTAGATAATCAGAATAATGCGATAAAGAGAACTGAGACGCGACATACTAATCTAGCGTCACTTTCCACGCACACTATGCGTAATATAACCTAACCATGCTAAGATAATCGGAACAACGCGTTAGATAGACTTAAGACGCGACATACTAATCTATTGTCATTTTTCACGTACACTCTGCGTAATATAACCTAACCATGCTTATGTAATTGGAACGACGCGTTAAATAGACTTGAGACGCTACATACTAATCTATTGTCATTTTCTACGCATACTTTGCGTAATATAACCTAACCATGCTTAGGTAATAAGAACGACACGTTCGAGAGACTTGTGACGCGACATAAGCATGGTAATCGAAACGACGCGTTAAAGAGACTTGAGACGTGCAATATTAATCTAGCGTCACTTTTTACGCACGCATTGCGTAATATATAACATAACCATGCTTAGGAAATTGGAACGACGCGTTAGAGAGACTTGAGACGCGACATACTAATATAGCTTCACTATTCACGCACTCTTTGCCTAATATAACCTAACCATGCTTAGGAAATTGGAACGACGCGTCAGAGAGACTTGAGACGCGATATACTAATATTGCGTCACTATTCACGCACTCTTTGCGTAATATAACGTAACCATGCTTAGGTAATCGGAACGACGCGTTAAAGAGACTTATGACACGAGATAAATATAGTAATTGAAACTACGCGTTAAAGAGGCTTGAGACGAAACAAACTAATCCAGCGTCACTTTTTACGCACACTTTGCGTAATATAACTTAACTATGCTTAGGTAATCGGAACGACGCATTAAAGAAACTTGAGATGCGACATACTAATCTAGCGTCACTTTCCATGCACACTTTGCGTAATATAACCATGACGCGTTAAATAGACTAGAGACGCGACATACTAATGTTTGTTACTTTTCATGCATACTTTTCGTGAAGTAACCTAACCATCCTTAGGTAATCGGTACAATGCGTTAAAGAGACTTGAGACGCGACATACTAATGTAGCTTCATTTTTCACGCACACTTTTCGTAAAATAACCTACCCATGCTTAGATAATCGGAACGACGCGTTAAAGAGACTTCAGAGACGACATACTAATATGGCGTCACTTTTCACGCAAACTTTGCGTACTATAACCTAACCATGCTTAGGAAATCGGAACGACTCATTAAAGAGACTCGAGTAGCGACACATTAATCTAGCATCACTTTTCACGCACACTTTGCGTAATATAACCTAACCATGCTTACATAATCGGAAAGACGCGTTAAAGGACTTGAGATGCGACATACTAATCTGGCGTCCCTTTTCACGCACACTTCACGTAATATAACCTAACCATGCTTAGGTAATCGGAATACACATTAAAGAGACTTGAGACGCGTCATACTAATCTAGCGTCACTTTTCACGCACACTTTGCGTAAAATAACCTAACCATGCCTAGGTAATCGGAACGACGCGTTAAAAAGACTTGAGATGCTACATACTAATACATTGTCACTTTTCATGCACACTTTGCGTAATATATAATCTAACCATGCTTAGGTAATCAGAACGACGCGTTAGAGACACTTGTGACGCGACATAAGCACAGTAATCGAAACGACGCGTTAAAGGGACTTGAAACGCGCCATACTAATCTAGCGTCACTTATTACGCATGCTTAGTTAATCAGAATGACGCATCATAGAGACTTGAGTAGCGACATATTAATCTAGCGTAACGTTTCACGCACACTTTGCGTAATATAACCTAACTATGCTTAGGTAATCGGAATGACGGGTTAATAAGCATGGTAATCAAAATGACGCGTTAAAGAGACTTGAGACGCAAGATACTAATATAGCGTCACTTTTCACACAGACATTGCGTAATATAACCTAACCATGCTTAGGTAAACGGAATGACGCGTTAAAGAGCATTGAGATGCGACATACTAATCTAGCGTCACTTTTCACGCACACCTTTCATAACATAACCAAACCATGGTTAGGTAATTATAACGAAACATTAAATAGACTTGAGACGCGATACCGTCACTTTTCAAAACACTTTGCGTAATATAAGCTTTCCATGCTTAGGTAATTGGAACGACGTGTTAAAGAGACTTGAGACGCGATATACTAATATACAGTCACTTTTTCACGCACACTTTGCGTAATATAACCTAACCATGCTTAGGAAATCGGAACGACGTGTTAAAGAGACTTGATACGAGTCATATAATCTAGCGTCACTTTTCACGCACACTTTGCGTAATATAACCTAACCATGCTTAGGAAATCGGAACGACGCGTTAGTGAGACTTGAGGTAGGATATACTGATCTAGTGTCACTTTTCACGCACACTTTGCGTAATATAACCTAACTATGCTTAGGTAATCACAATGACGAGTTAAAGAGACTTGTCACGCGAGATAAGCATGGTAATCGAAACGACGCGTTAAAGAGACTTGAGACGCGACTTACTAATATATAACGTCACTTTTCACGCACACGTTGCGTGATATAACCTAACCATGCTTAGATAATCGGAACGATGCGTTAGAGAGACTTGTGACGCGACATAAGCATGGTAATCGAAACAACGCGTTAAAGAGACTTGAGACGCGACATACTAATCTAGCGTCAGTTTTAACGCACTCTTTGTGTAATATAACCTAACCATGCTTAGGTAATCGGAACGACGCATTAAAAAGACTTGAGACTGGACATACTAATCTAGCGTCACTTTTCACGCACACTTTGCGTAATATAACCTAGCCTTGCTTCGGTAATCAGAAAGACACGTTAAAGAGACTTGAGATGCGACGTACTAATCTAACGTAACTTTTAGCGCACACTTTGCGTAATATAACCTAACCATGCTTAGGTAATCGGAACGACGCGTTAGAGAGACTTGAGGTAGGATATACTGATCTAGCGTCACTTTTCACGCACACTTTGCGTAATATAACATAATCATCTTAGGAAATCAGAACGACGTGTTAGAGAGACTTGACACGTGACATACTAATTTAGCGTCGCTTTTCACGCACACTTTGCGTAATATAACCTAACCATGCTTGGGAAATCGGAACGCCGTAAGAGAGACTTAAGATACGATATACTAATCTAGCATCACTTTTGACGCACACTCTGCGTAATATAACCTAACCATGCTTAGGTAATCATAACGACGCGTTAAAGAGACTTGTGACGCAAGATAAGAATGGTAATCGAAACGACGTGTTAAAGAGACTTGAAACGCGACATACAAATCTAGCATCACTTTTCACGCAGACTTTGTGTAAAATAACTTAACCATGCTTAAGTAATCGGAACGACGCGTTAATGAGACTTGAGACGCGGCATACTAATATAGCGTCACTAATCACGCACACTTTGCGTAATAATAACATAACCAAGCTTAGGTAATCGAAACGACGCGTTAACGCGACATAAGCATGGTAATTGGAACGATGCGTTAAAGTGACTTGAGACGCGACATACTAATCTAGTGTCACTTTTCACGGACACTTTGCGTAATATAACCTAACCATGCTTAGGAAATCGGAACGACGCGTTAGAGAGACTTGAGATGCGACATACTAATCTAAAGTCACTTTTCACGCACACTTTGCGTAACATAACCTAACCATGCTTAGGAAATCGGTACGACACGTTAGAGAGACTCGTGATGCGACATATGCATGATTATGGAAACGACGCGTTCAAGAGACTTGAGACGCGCAATATTAATCTAGCGTCATTTTTTACGCACACTTTGCGTAATATAACATAACCATGCTTCGGAAATGGGAACGGCGCGTATGGAGACTTGAGACGCTACATACTAATCTAGAGTCACTTTTCACGAACACTTTGCGTAATATAACCTAGGCATGCTTAGTTAATCGGTACGACGCGTTAGAGAGACTTGAGACGCGACGTACTAATCTAACGTCACTTTTCACGCACAGTTTGCGTAATATAACCTAACCATGCTAAGGTAATCGGAACAACGCGTTAGATAGACTTAAGACGCGACATACTAATCTATTGTCATTTTTCACGTACACTCTGCCTAATATAACCTAACCATGCTTAAGTAATTCGAACGATGCGTTAAATAGACTTGAGATGCGACATACTAATCTATTATCATTTTCAACGCACGCTTTATGTAATACAACCTAACCATCCTTAGGTAATCGGAACGACGTGTTCGAGAGACTTGTGACGCGACATAAGCATGGTAATCGAAAAGACGCGTTAAAGAGATTTGAGACGCGCAATTTAAATTTAGACGCGTTAAAGAGATTTGAGTCACTGTTTACGCACGCGTTGCGTAATATAACATAACCATGCTTAGGATATCAGAACGACGCGTTAGAGAGACTTGAGACGCAACATACTAATTTAGTGTCACTTTTCACGGACACTTTGCGTAATATAACCTAACCATGCTTAGGAAATCGGAATGAGGCGTTAGAGAGACTTGAGATGTGACATACTAATCAAAAGTCACTTTTCACGCACACTTAGCGTAATATAACCTAACCATGCTTAGGTAATCGGAACGACGCGTAAAAGAGACTTGTGACTCGAGATAAGTATAGTAATCGAAACGACGCGTTAAAGAGAATTGAGACGAAACAAACTAATCTAGCCTCACTTTTTACGCACACTTTGCGTAATAAAACCTAACCACGCTTAGGTAATCGGAACGACGCATTGAAGAGACTTGAGACTGGACATACTAATCTAGCGTCACTTTTCACGCACACTTTGCGTAATATAACCTAACCATACTTAGGTAATCGGAACGACGCGTTAAAAAGACTTGAGACGATACATACTAAACTATTGCTCCTTTCCACGCACACTTTGCGTACTATAACCTAACCATGCTTAAGTAATCGGAATGACGCGTTAGAGAGACTTGTGACGCGACATAAGCATGGTAATCGAAATGACGCGTTAAAAAGACTTGAGACACGCAAAATCTAGGGTCACTTTTTACGCACGCGTTGCGTAATATAACATAACCATGCTCAGTAAATCGGAACGACGCGTTAGAGAGGCTTGAGACGCGACATACTAATGTAGTGTCACTTTTCACGCACACTTTACGTATTATAACCTAACCATGCTTAGGAAATTGGAACGACGCGTTAGAGAGAATTGAGACGCGACATACTAATCTAACCTCACTTTTCACGCACACTTAGCGTAATATAACCTAACCATGCATAGGTAATCGGAACGACACATTAAAGAGACTTGTGACGCGAGATAAGTATGGTGATCGAAACGACGCGATAAAGAGACTTGATAAGAAACATACTAATCTAGTGTCACTTTTTACGCACACTTTGCGTAATATAACCTAACCATGCTTTGGTATTCGGAACGACGCGTGAAAGAGATTGGAGACTTGACATACTAATCTAGCGTCACTTTTCAAGCACACTTTGCGTAATATAACCTAACTATTCTTAGGTAATAGGAACGACGCGTTAAAGAGACTTGAGACGCGACATACTTATCTATTGATCCTTTTTACGCACAATTTGCGTACTATAACCTAACCATGCTTAGGTAATCGGAACAACGCGTTGGAGAGACTGGTGACGCGACATAAGCATGGTAACCGAAACGACGCGTTAAAGAGACTTGAGAAGCGACATACTAATCTAGCGTCACTTTTCACGCAAACTTTGCGTAGTATAACCTAATCATACTTAGGTAATCGGAACGACACATTAAAGAGCCTTGAGATGCGACATGCTAATCTAGCGTCACTTTTCACGCTCACCTTGCGTAATATAACCTAACCATGCTTAGGTAATAAGAATGACGCGTTAAAGAGACTTGAGACACGAAATACTAATCTATTGATCCTTTTTACGCACACTCTGCGTACTATATCCTAACCATAAGCGCTAGGCAGCAAACTGCTAGGTCGTGAGTTCAATTCCTCCCACAAGCGCTCTCCCTCCCAAATTATCAAAAAAAAACCATGCTTAGATAATCAGAATTATGCGATAAAGAGAATTGAGACGCGACATACTAATCTAGCGTCAATTTCCACGCACACTATGCGTAATATAACCTAACCATGCTAAGATAATCGGAACAACGCGTTAGATAGACTTAAGACGCGACATACTAATCTATTGTCATTTTTCACGTACACTCTGCGTAATATAACCTAATCATGCTTATGTAATTGGAACGACGCGTTAAATAGACTTGAGACGCTACATACTAATCTATTGTCATTTTCTACGCATACTTTGCGTAATATAACCTAACCATGCTTAGGTAATCAGAACGACACGTTCGAGAGACTTGTGACGCGACATAAGCATGGTAATCGAAACGACGCGTTAAAGAGACTTGAGACGTGCAATATTAATCTAGCGTCACTTTTTACGCACGCATTGCGTAATATAACATAACCATGCTTAGGAAATTGGAACGACGCGTTAGAGAGACTAGAGACGCGACATACTAATATAGCGTCACTATTCACGCACTCTATGCGTAATATAACCTAACCATGCTTAGGTAATCGGAACGACGCGTTAAAGAGACTTGTGACGCGAGATAAATATATTAATCGAAATGAAGCGTTAAAAAGACTTGAGACGAAACAAACTAATCTAGCGTCACTTTTTACGCACACTTTGCGTAATATAACTTAACCATGCTTAGGTAATCGGAACGACGCGTTAAAGAGACTTGAGACTGGACATACTAATCAAGCGTCACTTTTCACGCACACTTTGCGTAAAATAACTTAACCATGCTTCGGAAATTGGACGACGCGTTAGAGAGACTTGAGACGGGACATACTAATTTAACGTCAGTTTTCACGCACTGTTTGCGTAATATAACCTAGCCATGCTTAGGTAATCGGAACGACGCGTTAAAGAGACTTGTGACGCGAGATAAGTATGGTAATCGGAACGACGCGTTAAAGAGACTTGTGACGCGAGATAAGTATGGTAATCGGAACGACGCGTTAAAGAGACTTGTGACGCGAGATAAGTATGGTAATCGAAATGACTTGTAAAAGAGACTTGAGACAAAACAAACTAATCTAGCATCACTTTTTAAGCACACATTGCGTAATATAACCTAACCGTGCTTAGGTAATCGGAACGACGCGTTAAAGAGACTTGAGACTGGACATACTAATCTAGCGTCGCTTTTCACGCAAACTTTGCGTAATATAACCTAACCATGCCTAGGTAACCGGAAAGATGCGATAAAGAGACTTGAGACGCGACATACTAATCTAGCGTAACTTTTCACGCACACTTTGCATAATATAACCTAACCATGCTTAGGTAATCGGAACAACGCGTTAAAGAGAATTGAGACACGACATACTAATCTAGCGTAACTTTTCACACACACTTCGCGTAATATAACCTAACCATGCTTTGATAATCAGAACGACGCGTTAAATAGACTTAAGACACGACATACTAATCTAGCGTCACTTTTCACGTACACTTTCTGTAAACTAACCTAACCATCCTTAGGTAATCGGTATAACGCGTTAAAGAGAATTGAGATGAGACATACTAATCTAGCGTCAGTTTCCATCCACACTTTGCGTAATATAACCTAACAATGCTTAGGTAATCGAAATGACACGTTAAATAGACTAGAGACGCGACATACTAATGTTTGTTACTTTTCACGCACACTTTTCGTGAAGTAACAATCCTTAGGTAATCGGTACAATGCGTTAAAGAGACTTGAGACGCGACATACTAATGTAGCGTCATTTTTCACGCACACTTTTCGTAAAATAACCTACCCATGCTTACATAATCGGAAAGACGCGTTAAAGAGACTTCAGAGGCGACATACTAATATGGCGTCACTTTTCACGCACACTTCACGTAATATAACCTAACCATGCTTAGGTAATCGGAATACGCATTAAAGAGACTTGAGACGCGTCATACTAATCTAGCATCACTTTTCACGCACACTTTGCGTAAAATAACCTAACCATGCCTAGGTAATAGGAACGACGCGTTAAAAAGACTTGAGATGCTACATACTAATACATTGCACTTTTCACGCACACTTTGCGTAATATATAATCTAACCATGCTTAGGTAATCAGAACGACGCGTTAGAGACACTTGTGGCGCGACATAAGCACCATAATCGAAACGACGCGTTAAAGAGACTTGAAACGCGCCATACTAATCTAGCGTCACTTATTACGCATGCTTAGGTAATCAGAACGACGCATCATAGAGACTTGAGTAGCGACATATTAATCTAGCGTAACGTTTCACGCACACTTTGCATAATATAACCTAACTATGCTTAGGTAATCGGAATGACGGGTTAATAAGCATGGTAATCAAAAGGACGCGTTAAAGAGACTTGAGACACAAGATACTAATATAGCGTCACTTTTCACACAGACATTGCGTAATATAACCTAACCATGCCTAGGTAAACGGAACGACGCGTTTAAGAGCATTGAGAAGCGACATACTAATCTAGCGTCACTTTTCACGCACACCTTTCGTAACATAACCAAACCATGGTTAGGTAATTAGAACGACACATTAAAGAGACTTGAGACGCGATATACTAATCTACCGTCACTTTTCAAAACACTTTGCGTAATATAAGCTTTCCATGCTTAGGTAATTGGAACGACGTGTTAAAGAGACTTGAGACGCGATATACTAATCTACCGTCACTTTTTTACGCACACTTTGCGTAATATAACCTAACCATGATTAGGAAATTGGAACGACGTGTTAAAGAGACTTGACACGAGTCATATAATCTAGCGTCACTTTTCACGCACACTTTGCGTAATATAACCTAACCATGCTTAGGAAATCGGAACGATGCGTTAGTGAGACTTGAGGTAGGATATACTGATCTAGTGTCACTTTTCACGCACACTTTGCGTAATATAACCTAACCATGCTTAGGTAATCACAATGACGAGTTAAAGAGACTTGTGACGCGAGATAAGCATGGTAATCGAAACGACGCGTTAAAGAGACTTGAGACGCGACATACTAATATAACGTCACTTTTCACGCACACTTTGCGTGATATAACCTAACCATGCTTAGATAATCGGAACGATGCGTTAGAGAGACTTGTGACGCTACATAAGCATGGTAATCGAAACAACGCGCTAAAGAGACTTGAGACGCGACATACTAATCTAGCGTCACTTTTAACGCACTCTTTGCGTAATATAACCTAACCATGCTTAGGTAATCGGAACGACGCATTAAAGAGACTTGAGACTAGACATACTATTCTAGCGTCACTTTTCATGCACACTTTGCGTAATATATCCTAGCCTTGCTTCGATAATCAGAACGACACGTTAAAGAGACTTGAGATGCGACGTACTAATCTAACATAACTTTTATCTCACACTTTGTGTAATATAACCGAACCATGCTTAGGTAATCGGAACGACGTGTTCGAGAGACTTGAGGTAGGATATACTGATCTAGCGTCACTTTTCACGCACACTTTGCGTAACATAACATAATCATCTTAGGAAATCGGAACGACGTGTTAGAGAGACTTGACACGTGACATACTAATCTAGCGTCACTTTTCACCCACACTTTGCGTAATATAACCTAACGCGTTAAATAGAATTGAGAGGCAATATACTAATCTAGCGTCACTTTTCAAGCAAACTTTGCGTACTATAACCTAACCATGGTTAGGTAATCGCAACACCGCTTTAAATCGACTTGAGACGCGACATACTAAATAATTGAAACTTTTCACGCACACTTTGCGTAATATAACCTAACCATGCTTAGGAAATCGGAACGACGCGTTAGAGAGACTTGAGGTAGGATATACTAATCTAGCGTCACTTTTCACGCAAACTTTGCGTAATATAACCTAACCATGCTTAGGATATCGGAACGACGCGTTGGAGAGACTTGAGACGCGACATACTAATCTAGTGTCACTTTTCACGGACACTTTGCGTAATATAACCTAACCATGCTTAGGAAATCGGAACGACGCGTTAGAGAGACTTGAGATGCGATATACTAATCTAAAGTCACTTTTCACGCACACTTTGCGTAATATAACCTAACCATGCTTAGGAAATCGGTACGACGCGTTAGAGAGACTCGTGACGCGACATAAGCATGATAATCAAAACGACGCGTTCAAGAGACTTGAGACGCGCAATATTAATCTAGCGTCATTTTTTACGCACACTTTGCGTAATATAACATAACCATGCTTCGGAAATGAGAACGGCGCGTATGGAGACTTGAGACGCGACATATTAATCTAGTGTCACTTTTCACGCACACTTTGCGTAATATAACCTAGGCATGCTTAGTAAATCGGTACGACGCGTTAGAGAGACTTGAGACGCGACGTACTAATCTAACGTCACTTTTCACGCACACATTGCGTAATATAACCTAACCATGCTTAGGTAATCGGAACGACGCGTTAACAAGACTTGTGACGCGAGATATGTATGGTAAGCGAAACGACGCATTAAAGAGACTTGAGACGAAACATACTAACCTAGCATCACTTTTTACACACACTTTGCGTAATAGAACCTAACCATGCTTAGGTAATCGGAACAACGCTTTAAAGAGATTTGAGCCTGGACATACTAATCTAGCGTCACTTTTCACGCACACTTTGCGTAATATAACCTAACCATGCTTAAGTAATAGGAACAATGCGATAAAGATACTTGAGACGCGAAATACTAATAAATTGATCCTTTTTACGCACACTTTGCGTACTATAGCCTAACCATGCTTAGGTAATCGGAACGACGCGTTAAAGAGCCTTGACACGCGACATACTAATCTAGCGTCACTTTTCACGCAAACTTTGCGTATTATAACCTAACCATGCTTAGGTAATTGGAACGACGCATTAAAGAGCCTTGAGACGCGACATGCTAATCTAGCGTCACTTTTCACTCACACTGCGTAATATAACCTAACCATTCTTAGGTAATTGGAATGACGCGTTAAATAGACTTTAGACACGACATACTAATCTAATGTCACTTTTCACGCACGTTTTGCATAATATACCCTAACCATGCTTAGATAATTGGAACAACGCGATAAAGAGAATTGAGATGCGACATACTAATCTAGCGTCACTTTTCACGCACAGTTTGCGTAATATAACCTAACCATGCTAAGGTAATCGGAACAACGCGTTAGATAGACTTAAGACGCGACATACTAATCTATTGTCATTTTTCACGTACACTCTGCCTAATATAACCTAACCATGCTTAAGTAATTCGAACGATGCGTTAAATAGACTTGAGATGCGACATACTAATCTCTTGTCATTTTCAACGCACACTTTATGTAATACAACCTAACCATGCTTAGGTAATCGGAACGACGTGTTCGAGAGACTTGTGACGCGACATAAGCATGGTAATCAAAAAGACGCGTTAAAGAGATTTGAGACGCGCAATATTAATATAGAGTCACTGTTTACGCACGCGTTGCGTAATATAACATAACCATGCTTAGGATATCGGAACGACGCGTTAGAGAGACTTGAGACACGACATATTAATCTAGTGTCACTTTTCACGGACACTTTGCGTAATGTAACCTAACCATGATTAGGAAATCGGAATGACGCGTTAGAGAGACTTGAGATGCGACATACTAATCAAAAGTCACTTTTCACGCACACTTTGCGTAAAATAACCTAACCATGCTTAGGTAATCGGAACGACGCGTTAAAGAGACTTGTGACTCGAGATAAGTATAGTAATCGAAACGACGCGTTAAAGAGAATTGAGACGAAACAAACTAATCTAGCCTCACTTTTTACGCACACTTTGTGTAATAAAACCTAACCATGCTTAGGTAATCGGAACGACGCATTAAAGAGACTTGAGACTGGACATACTAATTTTCACGCACACTTTGTGTAATATAACCTAACCATATACTTAGGTAATCGGAACGACGCGTTAAAAAGACTTGAGATGCGACATACTAAACTATTGCTCCTTTCCACGCACACTTTGCGTACTATAACCTAACCATGCTTTGGTAATCGGAATGACGCGTTAGAGAGACTTGTGACGCGACATAAGCATGGTAATCAAAATGACGCGTTAAAAAGACTTGAGACACGCAATATTAATCTAGCGTCACTTTTTACGCACGCGTTGCGTAATATAACATAACCATGCTCAGTAAATCGGAACGACGCGTTAGAGAGACTTGAGACGCGACATACTAATGTAGTGTCACTTTTCACGCACACTTTACGTATTATAACCTAACCATGCTTAGGAAGTTGGAACAACGCGTTAGAGAGAATTGAGACGCGACATAATAATCTAACCTCACTTTTCACGCACACTTTGCGTAATATAACCTAACCATGCATAGGTAATCGGAACGACGCATTAAAGAGACTTGTTACGCGAGATAAGTATGGTGATCGAAACGACGCGATAAAGAGACTTGATACGAAACATACTAATCTAGTGTCACTTTTTTACGCACACTTTGCGTAATATAACCTAACCATGCTTAGGTATTCGGAACGACGCGTGAAAGAGATTGGAGACTTGACATACTAATCTAGCGTCACTTTTCAAGCACACTTTGCGTAATATAACCTAACCATTCTTAGGTAATAGGAACGACGCGTTAAAGAGACTTGAGACGCGACATACTTATCTATTGATCCTTTTTACGCACAATTTGCGTACTATAACCTAACCATGCTGAGGTAATCGGAACGACGCGTTAGAGAGACTTGTGACGCGACATAAGCATGGTAATCGAAACGACGCGTTAAAGAGACTTGAGAAGCGACATACTAATCAAGCGTCACTTTTCACGCAAACTTTGCATAGTATAACCTAATCATGCTTAGGTAATCGGAACGACGCATTAAAGAGCCTTGAGACACGACATGCTAATCTAGCGTCACTTTTCACGCTCACATTGCGTAATATAACCTAACCATGCTTAGGTAATAAGAATGACGCGTTAAAGAGACTTGAGACACGATATACTAATCTATTGATCCTTTTTACGCACACTTTGCGTACTATATCCTAACCATGCTTAGGTAATCAGAACGACGCATTAAAGAGCCTTGACACGCGACATATTAATCTACCGTCACTTTCCACGCAAACTTTGCGTATTACACATTAAAGATCCTTGAGACGCGACATACTAATCTAGCATCACTTTTCACGCACACCTTGCGTAATATAACCTAACCATGCTTAGGTATTAAGAACGACGCGTTAAATAGACTTTATACGCGACATACTAATCTAGTGTCACTTTTCACGCACGCTTTGCATAATATAACCTCTAACCATGCTTAGATAATACCAATGAGCTATAGCTCAAATGGTATAAGCGCTAGGCAGCAAACTGCTAGGTCGTGGGTTCAATTCCTCCCACAAGCGCTCTCCCCTCCCCAATTATAAAAAAAAAACCATGCTTAGATAATCAGAATAATGCGAGAAAGAGAATTGAGACGCGACATACTAATCTAGCGTCACTTTCCACGCACAGTTTGCGTAATATAACCTAACCATGCTAAGGTAATCGGAACAACGCGTTAGATAGACTTAAGACGCGACATACTAATCTATTGTCATTTTTCACGTACACTCTGCGTAATATAACCTAACCATGCTTATGTAATTGGAACGACGCGTTAAATAGACTTGAGACGCTACATACTAATCTATTGTCATTTTCTACGCACACTTTGCGTAATATAACCTAACCATAATTAGGTAATCAGATCGACACGTTCGAGAGACTTGTGACGCGACATAACATTGGTAATCAAAACGACCCGTTAACGAGACTTGAGACGTGCAATATTAATCTAGCGTCACTTTTTACGCACGCATTGCGTAATATAACATAACCATGCTTTGGAAATTGGAACGACGCGTTAGAGAGACTTGAGACGCGACATACTAATATAGCGTCACTATTCACGCACTCTTTGCATAATATAACCTAACCATGCTTAGGTAATCGGAACGATGCGTTAAAGAGACTTGTGACGCGAGATAAATATAGTAATCGAAATTAAGCGTTAAAAAGACTTGAGACGAAACAAACTAATCTAGCGTCACTTTTTACGCACACTTTGCGTAATATAACTTAACCATGCTTAGGTAATCGGAACGACGCGTTAAAGAGACTTGAGACTGGACATACTAATCAAGCGTCACTTTTCACGCACACTTTGCGTAATATAACTTAACCCTGCTTAGGAAATTGGATGACGCGTTAGAGAGACTTGAGACGAGACATACCAATTTAACGTCAGTTTTCACACACTGTTTGCGTAATATAACCTAGCCATGCTTAGGTAATCGGAACGACGCGTTAAAGAGACTTGTGACGCGAGATAAGTATGGTAATCGGAACGACGCGTTAAAGAGACTTGTGACGCGAGATAAGTATGGTAATCGAAATGACTTGTAAAAGAGACTTGAGACAAAACAAACTAATCTAGCATCAGTTTTTAAGCACACTTTGCGTAATATAACCTAACCATGCTTAGGTAATCGGAACGACGCGTTAAAGAGACTTGAGACTGGACATACTAATCTAGCGTCGCTTTTCACGCAAACTTTGCGTAATATAACCTAACCATGCCTAGGTAACCGGAAAGATGCGATAAAGAGACTTGAGACGCGACATACTAATCTAGCGAACTTTTCACGCACACTTTGCATAATATAACCTAACCGTTCTTAGGTAATCGGAACAACGCGTTAAAGAGAATTGAGACGCGACATACTAATCTAGCGTAACTTTTCACACACACTTCGCGTAATATAACCTTACCATGCTTTGATAATCAGAACGACGCGTTAAATAGACTTAAGACACGACATACTAATCTAGCGTCACTTTTCACGTACACTTTATGTAAACTAACCTAACCATCCATAGGTAATCGGTACAACGCGTTAAAGAGAATTGAGATGCGACATACTAATCTAGCGTCAGTTTCCATACAAACTTTGCGTAATATAACCTAACAATGCTTAGGTAATCGGAATGACACGTTAAATAGACTAGAGATGCGACTTACTAATGTTTTTTACTTTTCACGCACACTTTTCGTGAAGTAACAATCCTTAGGTAATCGGTACAATGCGTTAAAGAGACTTGAGACGCGACATACTAATGTAGCGTCATTTTTCACGCACACTTTTCGTAAAATAACCTACCCATGCTTAGATAATCAGAACGACGCGTTAAAGAGACTTCAGAGGCGAAATACTAATATTGCGTCACTTTTCACGCAAACTTTGCGTACTATAACCTAACCATGCTTAGGAAATCGGAACGACACATTTAAGAGACTTGAGTAGCGACACATTAATCTTGCATCACTTTTCACGTACACTTTGCGTAATATAACCTAACCATGCTTACATAATCGGAAAGACGCGTTAAAGGACTTGAGACGCGACATACTAATCTAGCGTCCCTTTTTTCACGCACACATCACGTAATATAACGTAACCATGCTTAGGTAATCGGAATACGCATTAAAGAGACTTGAGACACGTCATACTAATCTAGCGTCACGTTTCACGCACACTTTGCGTAAAATAACCTAACCATGCCTAAGTAATCGGAACGACGCGTTAAAAAGACTTGAGATGCTACATACTAATACATTGCACTTTTCACGCACACTTTGCGTAATATATAATCTAACCATGCTTAGGTAATCAGAACGACGCGTTAGAGACACTTGTGGCGCGACATAAGCACAGTAATCGAAACGACGCGTTAAAGAGACTTGAAATGCGCCATACTAATCTAGCGTCACTTATTACGCATGCTTAGGTAATCAGAACGACGCATCATAGAGACTTGAGTAGCGACATATTAATCTAGCGTAACGTTTCACGCACACTTTGCGTAATATAACCTAACCATGCTTACATAATCGGAAAGACGCGTTAAAGGACTTGAGATGCGACATACTAATCTGGCGTCCCTTTTCACGCACACATCACGTAATATAACCTAACCATGCTTAGGTAATCGGAATACGCATTAAAGAGACTTGAGACGCGTCATATTAATCTAGCGTCACTTTTCACACACACTTTGCGTAAAATAACCTAACCATGCCTAGGTAATCGGAACAACGCGTTAAAAAGACTTGAGATGCTACATACTAATACATTGTCACTTTTTCATGCACATTTTGCGTAATATATAATCTAACCATGCTTAGGTAATCAGAACGACGCGTTAGAGACACTTGTGGCGTGACATAAGCACAGTAATCGAAACGACGCGTTAAAGAGACTTGAAACGCGCCATACCAATCTAGCGTCACTTATTACGCATGCTTAGTTAATCAGAACGACGCATCATAGAGACTTGAGTAGCGACATATTAATCTAGTGTAACGTTTCACGCACACTTTGCGTAATATAACCTAACTATGCTTAGGTAATCGGAATGACGGGTTAATAAGCATGGTAATCAAAACGACGCGTTAAAGAGACTTGAGACGCAAGATACTAATATAGCGTCACTTTTCACACAGACATTGCGTGATATAACCTAACCATGCTTAGGTAAACGGAACGACGCGTTAAAGAGCATTGAGATGCGACATACTAATCTAGCGTCACTTTTCACGCACACCTTGCGTAACATAACCAAACCATGGTTAGGTAATCAGAACGACACATTAAAGAGACTTGAGACGCGATATACTAATCTACCGTCACTTTTCAAAACACTTTGCGTAATATAAGCTTTCCATGCTTAGGAAATTGGAACGACGTGTTAAAGAGACTTGAGAAGCGATATACTAATCTACCGTCACTTTTTTAGGCACACTTTCCGTAATATAACCTAACCATGCTTAGGAAATCGGAACGATGTGTTAAAGAGACTTGACACGAGTCATATAATCTAGCGTCACTTTTCACGCACACTTTGCGTAATATAACCTAACCATGCTTAGGAAATCGGAACGACGCGTTAGTGAGACTTGAGGCAGGATATACTGATCTAGTGTCACTTTTCACGCACACTTTGCGTAATATAACCTAACCAAGCTTAGGTAATACTCTACGTAATATAACCTAACCATGCTTAAGTAATTGGAACGATGTGTTAAATAGACTTGAGATGCGACATACTAATCTATTGTCATTTTTCGCGCACACTTTGCGTAATATAACCTAACCAAGCTTAGGTAATTGGAGCGACGCATTTGAGAGACTTGTGACGCGACATAAGCATGGTAATCGAAACGACGCATTAAAGAGACTTGAGACGCGGAATATTAATCTAGCGTCACTTTTTACGCACACGTTGCGTAATATAACATAACAATTTGCGTAATAATAATCTAGTGTCACACGCACACTTTGCGTAATATAACCAAACCATGCATAGGAAATCGGAAAGACGCGTTAGAGAGACTTGAGACGATAATAATAATATAAGGTCACTTTTCACGCACACTTTGCGTAATATAACCTAACCATGCTTAGGTAATAGAAACGACACTTTAGAGAGACTTGTGACGCGACATAAGCATGGTAATCAAAACGACGCGTTAAAGAGACTTGAGAAGCGACATACTAATCTAGCGTAACATTTCACGGAACCTTTGCGTATTATAACCTAATCATGCTTAGGTAATCGGAATGACGCATTAAAGAGCCTTGAGACGCGACATACTAATCTAGCGTCCCTTTCAACGCACACTTTGTATTATATAACCAAACCATACTTAGGTAATCGGAACGACGGGTTAGAAAGACTTGTGACTCGACATAAGCATGGTAATCGAAACGACGCGTCAAAGAGACTCGAGACGAGCCATAATAATCTAGCGTCACTTTTTACGCACACTTTGTGTAATAACCTAACGACGCTTACGTAATATAACCTAAACATGCTAATCTGGTGTCACTTTTCACTCACAGTTTGCGTAATATAACCTAACCATGGTTAGGTAATCGAAACGACGCGTTAAAGAAACTTGAGACACGACATACTAATCTAGCATCACTCTTCATGCATGCTTTGTGTAATATAGCCTAACCATGCTTAGGTAATCGGAACAACGCGATAAAGAGAATTGAGACTCGACATACTAATCTAGCGTCACTTTTCACGCACACTTTACGTAATATAACGTAACCATGCTTAGGTAATCGAAACGACGCGTTAAATAGACTTGAAACGCGGCATACTAATCTAGCGTCACTTTTCACGCACACCTTGCGGAATATAACGTAACCATGCTTAGGTAATAGGAACGACGCGTTAAATAGACTTGAGATGCAACATCTTAATCTATTGTAATTTTTCACGCACACTTTGCATAATAATAACTAACCATGCTTAGGTAATCGGAACGACGCGTTAGAAAGACTTGTGACGTGAGATAAGCATGGTAATCGAAACGACGCGTTAAAGAGACTTGAGATGAAACATACTAATCTAGCGTCACCTTTCATGCAGACTTTGCATAATATAACCTAAACATGCTTAGGTAATCAGAACGACGGGTTAGATAGAATTAAGAAGCGCCAATCTAATCTAGCGTCACTTTTTACGCACACTTTGCGTAATATAACCTAACCATGCTTAGGTAATTGGAACGACGCGTTAAAGAGACTTGAGACACGACATACTAATCTAGCGTAACCTTTCTCGCAATTATTGTGTACTATAACCTAACCATTCTTAGGTAATCGGAACTACGCGTTAAAGAGACTTGAGGCGCGACATACTAATCTAGCGTCACTTTTCACGCACTCTATGCATAATATAACCTAACCAAGCTTAGATAATCAGAACGACGCATTAAAGAGACTTGAGATGCGACATACTAATCTATTATTACTTTTCACGCACACTTTGTGTAATATAATCTAACCATGCTTAGGTAATTGGATTTACCCGTTAGAGAGACTTGTGACGCGACATAAGTAAGGGAATCGAAAAGACGCGATAAAGAGACTTGACACGTGACATTCTAATCTAGCGTCACTTTTCACGCAAAGGTTTCATAATATAACCTAACCATGCTTAGGTAATCGGAACGACGCGTTAGAGAGACTTAAGACGTGACATACTAATCTACTGTCATTTTTCACACAGACTTTGCGTAATATAACCTAACCATGCTTAGGAAATCGGAACGACGCGTTAAAGAAACTTGAGACGCGACATACTAATCTAACGTCACTTTTCACGCATACTTTGTGTAATATAACCTAACCATGACGCGGCATACTAACTAGAGTCACTTTTCACGCAAACTTTGCGTAATATAACCCAAACATGCTTAGGTAATTGGAATATGCATTAAAGAGACTTGAGGCGCGACATACTAATCTAGCATCACTTTTCACGCACAGTTTGCGTAAAATAACCTAACCATGCCTAGGTAATCGGAACGACGCGTTAAAGAGACTTGATACACGACATATTAATTGATTGTCACTTTTCACGCACACTTTGCGTAATATATTACGCAGAGTGTGTGTGAAAAGTGACGCTAGATTAGTATGGCGCGTCTCAAGTCTCTTTAACACGTCGTTCCGATTACCTAATCATGGTTAGGTTGTATTACGCAAAGTGTGCTCGAAAAGTGACGTTTGACTAGTATGGCGCGTCCTAAAACTCTCCTTAACGCGTCATTCCGATTACCTAAGGATGGTTAGGTTATTTTAGGCAAAGTGTGCGTGAAAAGTTATGCTAGATTAGTATGTCGTGTCTCAAGTCTCTTTAACGTGTCGTTCCGATTATCTAAGCATGGTTAGGTTATATTACGCAAAGTGTGCGTGAAAAGTGACGCTAGAACAGGATGTCACGTCTCAAGTCTCTTTAACGCGTGTTCCGATTACCTAAGCATGGTTAGGTTATATAACGGAAGATTAGTATGGCGCGTCACAAGTCTCTCTAACGCGTCGTTCCGATTACCTAAGCATGGTTAGGTTATATTACGCAAGGTGAGCGTGAAAAGTAAAAATAGATTAGTATGTCGCCTCTCAAGTCTCTTTAACGCGCCGTTCCGATTATCTAAGCATGATTAAGTTATATTACGCAAAGACTGCGTGAAAAGTGACGCTAGATTAGTATGTCGCGTCTCAAGTCTCTTTAAATCGTCGTTCCGATTACCCAAGAATTGTTAGGTTATAGTACGCAAAGTTAGCGAGAAACATAATGCTAGATTAGTATGTCGTGTCTCAACTGTCTTTAAGGCGTCGTTCCGACTACCTAAGCATGGCTAGGTTATATTACGCGAAGTGTGCGTAAAAAGTGACGCTAGATTAGTTTGGCGTTTCTTAAGTCTATCTAACGCGTTGTTCTGATTACCTAAGCATGTTTATGTTATATTTTGCAAAGTTGGCGTGAAAAGTGATGCTAGATTAGTACGTTTCGTCTCAAGTCTCTTTATCACGTCGTTTCGATTACCACGATTATCTCGCGTCACAATTCTCTTTAATGCGTCGTTCCGATTACCTAAGCATGGTTAAGTTTTATTACGCAAGGTGTGCATGAAAAGTGACGCTATATTAGTATGTCGCGTCTTAAGTCTCTCTAACGCGTCGATTACCTAAGCAAGGTTAGGTTATAGTACCCAAAATGTGCGTCAAAAGTAACAATAGATTAGTATGTCGTGTCTCAAGTCTCTTTAACATGTCGTTCCAATTACCTAAGCATGGTTTGGTCATATTACGCAAAGTGTGCGTGAAAAAGTGACAATAAATTAGTATGTCGTGTATCAAGTCTATCTAACGCGTCGTTCAGATTACCTTAGCATTGTTAGGTTATATTACGCAAAGTGGACGTGAAAAGTGACGCTAGATAAGTATGTCGGTCACAAGTCTCTTTAACATGTCGTTTCGATTACCTAAGCATGATTAGGTTATATTACGCAAAGTGTGTGTAAAAAGTGACGTTAGATTAGTGTGGCGCGTCTCAAGTCTCATTAATAAATCGTTTCGATTACCATACTTATTCGCGTCACAAGTCTCTCTAACGCGTCGTCCCGATTACATAAGCATGGCTAGGTAATAGTACGCAAAATGTGCATGAAAAGTAACAATTTATTATTATGTCGCGTTTCAAGTCTCTTTTACGCGTCCTTCTGATTACCTAAGCATGGTTAGGTTAGGTTATATTACGCAATGTGTGCGTGAAAAGTGACAATCGATTACTATGTCGCGTATCAAGTCTAATTAACGCGTCGTTCCGATTACCTAAGCATGGTTAGGTTATATTACGCAAAGTATGCGTAAAAAGTGACACTAGATTGGGCAAAGCGTGCGTGAAAAGTGACGCTAGATTAGAATGTCGCATCTCAAGTCTGTTTAACGCGTTGTTCCGATTACCTCTAAGCATGGTTAGGATATATTACGCAAAGTGTGTGTGAAAAGTGACGCTAGATAGGTACGTCGCATCACATGTCTCTTTAACGTGTAGTTCCGATTACCTAAGCATGGTTAGGTTATATATTACGCAAACAGTGCGTAAAAAGTGACGCTAGATTAGTATGGCGCGTCTCAAGTCTCTTTAACGCGTCGTTTCGATTACCATGCTTATGTCGCGTCACAAGTCTCTCTAACGCGTCGTTCCGATTACCTAGCATGGTTAGGTTATGTTACACAAAGTGTGCGTGAAAAGTAACAATAAATTAGTATGTCGCATCTCGAGTCCTTAACGCGTCGTTCCGATTATCTAAGCATGGTTAGATTACATTACGAAAAGACTGCGTGAAAAGTGACGCTAGATTAGTATGTCGCGTCTCATGTCTGTTTTACGCGTCGTTCGGATTACACAAGAATGGTTAGGTTGTAGTACACAAAGTTTGCGAGAATTGTAATGCCAAATTAGTATGTCGCGTCTCAAGTCTCTTTAACGTGTCGTTCCGATTACCTAAGCATGGTTAGGTTGTATTACGCAAAGTGTGCGTAAAAAGTGACGCTAGATTAGATTGGCGTTTCTTAAGTCTATCTAACGCGTCGTTCTGATTACCTATGAATGTTCAGGTTATATTATGCAAAGTCTGCGTGAAAAGTGACGCTAGATTAGTATGTTTCGTCTCAAGTCTCTTGAACGCGTCGATTACCATGCTTATCTCGCATCACAATTCTCTTTAACGCGTCGTTCCGATTACCTAAGCAAGGTTAGGTTTTATTACGCAAGGTGTCCGTGAAAAGGGACGCTAGATTAGTATGTCGCATCTCAAGGCTCTTTAACGCGTTGATCCGATTACCTAAGCATGGTTAGCTAATATTACACAAAGTGTGCGTGAAAAATGACAATAGATTAGTATGTCGCGTCATAAGTCTTTCTAACGTGTCTTTCCGATTACTTAAGCATGGTTAGGTTATAGTACGCAAAATAATGCGTGAAAAGTAACAATAGATTAGTATGTCGTGTCTTAAGTTTCTTCAACGCATTGTTCCGATTACCTAAGCATGGTCAGGTTATATTACGCAAAGAGTGCATAAAGAGTGACGCTAGATTAGTATGTTGAGTCTGAAGTCTGTTTAACGCGTCGTTCTGATTACCTAAGCATGGTTAGGTTATATTACGCAAAGAGTGCATGAAAAGTTACGCTAGATTAGTTTGTCATGTCTCAAGTCTGTTCAACGCGTCGTTCCGATTACCTAAGCATGGTTAGGTTATATTTAAGCAAAGTGTGCGTAAAAAGTGACGCTAGATTAGTGTGGCGCTTCTCAAGTCTATTTAACGCGTCGTATCGATTACCATGCTTATGTCGCGTCACAATTCTCTCTAACGTGTGGTTCTGATTACCAAAGCATGTTTAGGTTATATTAAGCCAAGTGTGCGTAAAAAGTGATGCTAGATTAGTATGTGACCTAAGAATGGTTAGGTTATATTACGCAATGTGTGCGTGAAAACTGCTGCTAGGTTAGTATGTCGCGTCTCAAGTCTCTTTAACGCGTCGTTCCAATTACCAAAGCATGGTTAGGTTATATTACGCAAAATGTGCTTGAAAAGTGACGCTAGATTAGTATGTCGCGTCTCATGTCTCTTTAACTCGTCGTTCCGATTACTTGAGCATGGTAAAGTCATATTACGCAAAGTGTGCGCGAAAATTGACGCTAGATTAATGTCGAGTCTCAAGTCTCTTTAATTCGTCGTTCCGATTACCTAAGCATGGTTAGGTTAAATTACGCAAATTACGCAAATTACGCTAGATTACTATGTCGCGTCGCAAGTCTCAATAACGCTTCGTTCCGATTACCTAAGCATGGTTAAGTCATATTACACAGAGTGTGCGCGAAAATTGACGCTAGATTAGTATGTCGCATCTCAAGTCTCTTTAACGTCGTCGTTTCGATTACCATGCTTATGTCGCATCACAAGTCTCTCTAACGCGTCGTTCCGATAATAGATTAGTATGTCGCGTCTCAAGTCTCTTTAACGCGTCGTTCCGATTACCTAAGATGGTTAGGCTGTATTACGCAAAGAGTGCGTGAATAGTGACACTAGATTAGGATGTCGCGTCTCAAGTCTCTTTAACGCGTTGTTCCGATTACTTAAGCATGGTTAGGTTATATTACGCAAAGGGTGCGTCAAAAGTGAAAATAGATTAGTATGTCGAGTCTCAAGTCTCTTTAACGCGTCGTTCCCATTACCTAAGCAAAGTTAGGTTATTTTACACAAATTGTGCGTGAAAAATGACACTAGATTAATATGTCGCGTCATAAGTATCTTTAACGTGTCGTTACGACTATCTAAGCATGGTTAGGTTATTTTACGCAAATTGTGCGTGAAAAGTGACGCTAGATTACTATGTCGCGTCTCAAGTCTCCTTAACTCGTCGTTCCGATTACCTAAGCATGGTTAGGTTATAGTACGCAAAGTGCGCGTGAAAAGGATCAATAGATTTGTATGTCGCGTCTCAAGTCTCTTTAACGCGTCGTTCCGATTATCTAAGCATGGTTAGGTTATATTACGCAAAGTGCGCGTGAAAAGTGACGCTAGATTAGTATGTTGCGTCTCAAGTCTCTTTAACGCATCGTTCCGATTACCTAAGCATGGATAGGTTATATTACGCAAAGAGTGCCCGAATAGTGACGCTAGATTAGTATGTCGCGTCTTAAGTCTCTTTAACGCGTTGTTCCGATTATTTAAGCATGGTTAGGTTATATTGTGAAAAGTGTGAGTGAATAGTAAAAATAGATTAGTATGTTGTGTCTCAAGCCTCTTTAACGCGTCGTTCCGATTACCTAAGCATGGTTAGGTTATATTATACAAAGAGTGCATGAATAGTGTGACGCTAGATTAGTGTGTCGCGTCTCAATTCTCTTTAACGCGTTGTTCCGATTATTTAAGCATAGTTAGGGTGTATTACGCTAAGTGTTCATAAAAAGTGACTCTAGATTAGTATGGCTCGTTTCAAGTCTGTTTAACGCGTCGTTTCAATACCATGCTCATGTCGCTTAATAAGTGTCTCTAATTCATCGTTCTGATTACCTAAGCAAAGTGTGCGTGAAAAGTGACAATAAATTAGTATGTCGCGTCTTAAGTCTCTTTAACGCGTCGTTACGATTATCTAAGCATGGTTAGGTTATTTTACGCAAATTGTGCTCGAAAAGGGGGGCTAGATTAGTTTGTCGCGTCTCAAGTCACTTTAACGCGTCATTCTGATTACCTAAGCATGGTTAGGTTATATTGAGCAATGTGTGCGTGAAAACTGTCGCTAGGTTAGTATGTCGCGTCTCAAGTCTATTTAACGCGTCGTTCCTATTACCTAAGCATGGTTCTGTTATTATATTTCGCAAAGTGTGGGTGAAAAGTGACGCTAGATTAGTATGTCGCGTCTCAAGACTCTTAAACGCGTCGTTCCGATTACCTAACCATGGTTAGGTTATATTACGCAAAGAGTGCGTGAAAAATGACGCTAGATTAGTATATCGTGTCTCAACTCTCTTTAAAGCGTCATTCCTATTACCCAAGAATGGTTAGGATTACGCGAAGTGTGCGAGAAAAGTAACGCTAGATTACTATTTCACGTCTCAAGTCTCTTTAACGCGTGGTTCCGATTACCTAAGCATGGTTAAGTTATATTACCCTAGGTGTGCGTGAAAAGTGACGCTAGATTAGTATGTCACGTCTTAAGGCTCTTTAATGCGTCGTTCCGATTACCTAAGCATGGTTAGGTTATATTATGCAAAGTTGGCGTGAAAAGTGACGCTAGATTAGTATTTCGCGTCTCAAGTGTGCGTTAATAGTGACGCTAGATTAGTAGTCTGTCGCGTTACAAGTCTCTGTAACGCATCGTTCTGATTTCCTAAGCATGGTTAGATTATATTGGCATTGTGTGCTTGAAAAGTGATGCAAGATTAGTCTGTCGAGTCACTAGTCTATTAAACGCGTCATTCCGATTACTTAAGCATGGTTAGGTTATATTACGCAAACTGTGCGTGAAAAGTGACAATAGATTAGTATGTCGCGTATCAAGTCTATTTAACGCGTCTTTCCGAATACCTAAGCATGGTTAGGTTATATTACGAAAAGTGTGCGTAAAAATTGACGCTATCGCGTCTCAATTCTCATTAACACGTTTTTCTGATTGCCTAAGCATGGTTAGGTTATATTACGCAAAGCGTGCCTGGAAAGTGACGTTAGATTTGTATGTCGCGTCTCAAGGCTCTTTAACGCGTCGTTCCGATTACGTAATCTTGTTTAGGTTATATTATGCAAATTTTGCGTGAAAAGTGACGCTAGATTAGTATGTCGCATCTTAAGTCTCTTTAACGCGTCATTTAAATTACCATGCATATGTCGCGTCACAAGTCACTCTAACGCGTCGTTCTCATTACGTAAGCATGGTTAGGTTAAATTACTCAAAGCGTGCGTGAAAAGTGATGCTAGATTAGTATGTCGTGTCTCAATTCTCTTTGACGCGTTGTTCCAATTACCTAAGCATGGTTAGGTTATATTACGCAAAGCGTGCGTGAAAAGTGACGCTAGATTAGTATGTCGCGTCTCAATTCTCTTTAACACGTTGGTCCGATTACCTAAGCATGGTTAGGTTATATTACACAAAGCGTGCGTGAAAAGTTACGATAGATTAGTATGTTGCGTCACAAGTCTCTTTATTGGGTCGTTCCGATTACCTAAACATGGTTAGGTTATATTACGCAAAGAGTGTGTGAAAAGTGATGCTAGATTAGAATGTCGCGTGACGCTAGATTAGTATGTCACGTCTCAATTCTCTTTAACGCGTTGTACCGATTACCTAAAGATGGTTTGGTTACTTTACGAAAATGTGCGTGAAAAGTAACAATACATTAGTATGTCACGTCTCTAGTCTATTTAACGCGTCGTTCCGATTACCTAAGCATGGTTTGGTTATATTACGCAAAGCGTGCATAAAAAGTGACGCTAGATTAGTATGGCACGTTTCAAGTCTATTTAACGCGTCGTTCCGATTACCTATGCATGGTTAGGTTATATTACGCAAAGTGTGCGTGATACGTTACGCTAGATTAGTATTTCGTGTTTCAAGTATCTTTAACCTGTCGTTCCGATAACCTAAGCACAATATTGTTATATTACGCAAAGTGTGCGTGAAAATAGACGCTAGATCAGTATGTCGCCTCTCAAGTCTCTTCAACGCGTTGTTCCGATTACCTAAGCAGGTTAGGTTATATAACGCAAAGTGTGCGTGAAACGTTACGCTAGATTAGTATGTCGCGTCTCAATTCTCTTTAACGCGTTGTTCCGATTACCTAAAACATGGTTAGGTTATATTACGCAAAGTGTGCGTGAAAAGTTACGCTAGATTAGTATGTCGTGTTTCAAGTCTCTTTAACCCGTCGTTCCGATTACCTAAGCACAGTTAGGTTATATTGCGCAAAGTGTTTGTGAAAAGAGACGCTAGATCAGTATGTCGCATCTCAAGTCTCTTTAATGCGTTGTTCCGATCACCTAAGCAGGTTAGGTTATACTACTCAAAGTGTGCGAGAAACATTACGCTAGATTAGTATGTCGCGTTTCAAATCTCTTTTACATGTCGTTCCGATTACCTAACCATGGTTAGGTTATATTACAGAAAGTGTGCGTGGAAAGTGACGCTAGATTAGTATGTCGCGTCTCAATTCTCTTTAACGCGTTGTACCGATTACCTAAGAATGGTTATGTTACTTTACGAAAGTGTGCGTGAAAAGTAACAATGCTAATGTATGTCACGTCTCAAGTCTAATTAAAGCGTCGTTCCAATTACCTAAGCATGGTTAGGTTATATTACGCAAAGTGTGCGTGAAAAGTTACGATAGAATAGTATGTCGCCTCTCAATTCTCTTTAATGCGTTGTTTAGATTACCTGAGCATGGTTAGGTTATATCACGCAAAGTGTGCGTGAAAAGTTACACTAGATTAGTATGTCGTGTTTCAAGTCTCTATAACCCGTCGTTCTGGTTACCAAAGCATAGTTAGGTTATATTACACAAAGTATGGTTACATCTTTTCTGGGATCGAGTGGAATTCCTTGATGTATCTCTGGAAATCCGCTTTTGCCTTGGACTGGTGGGGCTAGCATGTGCGTTTCCGTTACGCTAGGTTAGTATGTCGGGTTTCAAGTCTCTTTTACTCGTCGTTCCGATTACCTAAGCATGGTTAGGTTATATTACGCAAAGTGTGTGTGGAAAGTGACGCTAGATTAGTATGCCGTGTCTTAATTCTCTTTAACGCGTTGTACCGATTACCTAAGGATGGTTAGGTTACTTTACGGAAAGTGTGCGTGAAAAGTAGCAATACATTAGTATGTCTCGTCTCAAATATATTTTACGCGTCGTTCCAATTACCTAAGCATGGTTAGGTTATATTACGCAAAGTGTGCGTAGAAAGTTACGCTAGATTAGTATGTCGTGTTTCAAGTCTCTTTAACCCGTCGTTCCGATTACCTAAGCACAATTAGGTTATATTATGCAAAGTTTGCGTGAAAAGAGATGCTAGATCAGTATGTCAGGTCTCAAGTCACTTTAACGCGTTGTTCCAATTACCTAAGCATGATTAGGTTATTTTACGCAAAGTGTGCGTGAAAAGTAACGCTAGATTAGTGTGTCCTATCTCAAGTCAGTTTACGGAAAGTGTGCGTGAAAAGTAACGCTAGATTAGTGTGTCCTATCTCAAGTCAGTTTACGGAAAGTGTGCGTGAAAAGTAACAATACATCATATGTTGCGTCTCAATTTTCTTTAACGCGCTGTTCCGATTACCTAAGCATGCTTAGGTTATGATACGCAAACTGTGCGTGAAAAGTAACAATAATTAGTATTATTTAACTCGTCGTTCCAATTTCCTAAGTATGGTTAGGTTATATTAAGCAACGTGTGCGTGGATAGTGACGCTAGATTAGTATGTCGCGTCTCTCTTTAACGCGTTGTACCGATTATCTAAGGATGGTTAAATTACTTTACGGAAAGTGTGCGTGAAAAGTAACAATACATTAGTATGTTGCGTCTCAAGTCTATTTAATGCGTCGTTCCAATTACCTAAGCATGGTAAGGTTATATTACGCAAAATGTGCGTGCAAAGTTACGCTAGATTAGATACGTATGTCGTGTCTCATTTCTCTTTAACGCGTTGTTCTGATTACCTAAGCTTGGTTAGGTTATATTACGCAATGTGTGCGTGAAAAGTAAAAATTAATTAGTATGTCGAGTCGCACGTCTCTCTAAACCGTCGTTCCGATTACCTAAGCATGGTTAGGTTATATTACGCAAAGTGTGTATGGAAAGTGACGCTAGATTAGTATATGGAGTCTCAATTCTCTTTAACGCGTTGTACCGATTACCTAAGGATATCCGGTTAGGTTACTTTACGGAAAGTCTGCGTGAAAAGTAGCAATACATCAGTATATTGCGTCTCAAGCCTATTTAACGCGTCGTTCTAATTACCTAAGCATGGTTAGGTTATATTATGCAAAGTGTGCGTGAAAAGTTACGCTAGATTAGCATGCTCCGTCTCAATTCTTTTAACGCGTTATTGCGATTACCTAAGCATGCTTAGGTTATATTACGTAAAATGTGCGTGAAAAGTAACAACAAATTAGTATGTCGCGTCACACTGAATGCGTCGTTCCGATTACATAAGCATGGTTAGGTTATATTACGCAAAGTGTGCCTGGAAAGTGACGCTAGATTAGTATGTCACATCTCAATTCTCTTTAACGCGTTGTATTGATTACCTAAGCATGGTTAGGTTATATTATGCAAAGCGTGCGTGAAAAGTTACGCTAGATTAGTATGTCGCGTTTCAAGTCTCTTTAATGCGTCGTTCTGATTACCTAAGCATAGTTAGGTTATATTACGCAAATTGTGCATGAAAAAAGACGATAGATTAGTATGTCGCGTCTCAAGTCTTTTTAACGCGTTGTTCCGATTACCTAAGCATGATTAGGTTATATTGCGCAAAGTTAGGTTACTTTACGGAAAGTGTGCGTGAAAAGTAACAATACATTTATATGTCGCGTCCCAAGTATATTTAACGCGTCGTTCTGATTACCTAAGCATGGTTAGGTTATATTACGTAAAGTGTGCGTGAAAAGTTCCGCTAGATTAGTATGTCGCGTCTCAATTCTCTTGCACGCGTTGTTCCAATTATCTAAGCATGATTAGGTTATATTATGCACAGTGTGTGTGAAAAGTTACACTAGATCAGTATGTCGTGTTTCAAGTCTCTTTAACGCGCCGTTCTGATTACCTAAGCATAGTTAGATTATATTACGCAAAGTGTGTGTGAAAAGAGACGATAGATTAGTATGTCGCGTCTCAAGTCTCTTTTACGCGTTGCTCCGATTACCTAAGCATGATTACGTTATTTTACGCAGAGTGTGCGTGAAAAGTGACGCTAGATTAGTATGTCGTGTCTCAATTCTCTTTAACGTGTGGTTCCGATTACCTAAGCATGTTTTTTACGCAAAGTGTGCCTGAAAAGTGACGCTAGATTTGTATGTCGCGTCTCAAGTCACTTTAACTCGTCGTTCCGATTACCATGCTTATGACGCGTCACAAGTCTCTCTAACGCGTCGTTTCGATTACCTAAACATGGTTAGGTCATATTACGCAAAGTGTGCGTGAAAAATGATAATGGATTAGTATGTCTCGTCTCACGTCTTTTTAACGCGTCATTCCGATTACCTAAGCATGGTTAGGTTATATTACGCAAACTGTGCGTGAAAAGTGACGCTAGATTAGTATGTCGCGTCTCAATTCTTTTTAACGCGTCGTTTCGATTACCATGTTTATGTCGGGTCAAAGTCTCTCTTACGCGTCGTTCCGATTGCCTAAGCATGGTTAGGTTATATTACGCAAAGTGTGCGTTAAAGTGACGCTAGATTAGTATGTCGTGACTCAAGTGTATATAACGCGTCGTTCCGATTACCTAAGCATAATTAGGTTATATTATGCAAAGTGTGTGTGAAAAGTGTCACTAGATTAGTATGTCGCGTCTCAATTCTCTTTAACGCGTCGTTCCGATTACCTAAGCATGGTTAGGTTAAATTACGCAAAGTGTTCTCGAAAAGTCGTTAGATTAGTATGGCGCGTGCTAAGTCTATTTGATGCGTCGCTCCGATTACCTATGCATGGTTAGGTTATATTACGCAAAATGTGCGTGAAAAGTGACGCTAGATTAGTATGTCACGTCTCAAGTCTCTTTATTGTTCCTATTACCTAAGCATGGTTAGATTATTTTATGCAAAGTGTGCGTGAAAAGTTACACTAGATTAGTATTTCGCATCTCAAGTCTCTTTAATGCGTCATTCCGATTACCTAAGAGTGGTTATGTTGTGTTACGCCAAGTGCGCGTTAAAAGTGTCGCTAGATTAGTATGTCGCGTCAAAAGTCTCTCTAACGCTTCGTTTCGATTACCATACTTATGTCACGTTACAAGTGTTAGGTTACAATAAGCAAAGTGTTCGTGAAAATTGACAATTGATTAGTATGTCTTGTCTCAAGTCTCTTAATCGCGTCGTTCCGATTACTTAAGCATGGTTAGGTTATATTACGCAAAATGTGCGTGGAAAATGACGCTAGATAAGTATGTTGCATCTCAAGTCTCTTTAACGCGTCGTTCTGATTACCTAAGGCATGGTTAGGTTATATAAAGCAAAGCGTGCGTAAAAAGTAACATTAGATTTGTATTGCGCGTTTCAAGTCTCTTTAATGCATCGTTTCAATTACCATGCTTATGTCGCTTCACAAGTGTGTCTAATGCGTCGTTCTGATTACCTAAGAATGGTTAGGTTATATTACGTAAAGTGTGCGTGAAAAGTGAAAATAGATTAGTATGTCGCATCTCAAGTCTATTTATCGCGTTATTCCGATTATCTAAGCATGGTTAGGTTATTTTACGCAAAGTGTCCGTGAAAAGTGACGCTGGATTAGTATGTCGCGTCTCAAGTCCCTTTAACGCGTGTTCTGATTACCTAAGCATGGTTAGGTTATACTACACAAAATGTGCGTGAAAAGTAACACTAGATTAGCATGTCACGCCTACAGTCTCTTTAACGCGTCGTACCGATTACCAAAGCATGGTTATGTAATATTATGCCAAGTGCGCGTAAAAGGGTCGCTAGATTAGTATGTTGCGTCACAAGTCTCCTTAACTCGTTGTTACGATTACCTATGCATGGTTAAGTTATGTTACGCAAAGTGTGCGTAAAAAGTGACGTTAGATAAGTATGGCGCGTCTCAAGTCTCTTTAACGTATCGTTTCGATTACCATGCTTATGTCACGTTACAAGTCTCTCTAACACGTCGTTCCAATTATTAAAGCATAGCTAGGTTATATTACGCAAAGTGTACGTGAAAAGTGACAATAAATTAGTATGTCGCATTGCAAGTGTCTTTAATATGCCGTTCCGATTACCTAAGCATGGTTAGGTTATTTTACGCAAAGTGTGCGTGAAAAGTAACACTAGATTAGTATGTCGCGTTTCAAGTCTCTTTAATTACTCTATGTGTGCGTGAAAACATTTGCTAGGTTAGTATGTAACGTCTCAAGTCTCTTTAAAGCGTCGTTCCGATTACCTAATCATGATTAGGTTGTATTACGCAAAGTATGCGTGAAAAGTGACGCTAGATTAGTATGTCGCTTCTCAATCTCTTTAATGCGTCGTTCCGATTACCTAAGCGCGGTTAGGTAATAATACGCAAAGCGTACGTAAAAAGTGACGCTAGATTAGTATGGCGCGTGTCAAGTCTATTTAACGCGTCGTTTCGATTACTGTGCTTATGTCGGGTCACAAGTGCGTCTAATGCGTCGTTTTGATTACCTAAGCATGGTTAGGTTATATTACGCAAAGTGTGCGTAAAAAGTGACAATAGATTAGTATGTCGCGTCTAAAGTCTCATTAACGCGCCGTTCCGATTACCTAGGCATGGTTAGGTTATTTTACGCAAAGTGGGGGTGAAAAGTTACGCTAGATTAGTATATCGTGTCTCGAGTCCTTTTAACCTAAGCATGAATAGGTTATATTACGCAAACTTTGCGTGAAAAGTGACGCTAGATTAGTATGTCGCGTCTCAAGTCTCTTTAACGCGTCGTTTTGATTCCCTAAGCATAGTTAGGTTATATTACGCAAAGCGTGCGTAAAAAGTGACGCTATATTAGTATGGCGCGTTTCAAGTTTCTTTAACGTGTCGCTTCGATTACCATGCTTATGTCGCGTCACAAGTGTCTCTAAAGCATCGTTCTGATTCCCCAAGCATGGTTAGGTTATATCACGCAAAGTGTGCGTGAAAAGTGACAATAGATTAATATGTCGTGTCTGAAGTCTCTATTACTCAAGTACCTTTAACGCGTCGTTCCGATTGCCAAAGCATGGCTATGTTTTATTACGCCAAGTGCGCGTTAAAAGTGTCGCTGGATTAGTATGTCGCGTCACAAGTCTCTTTAACGCGTTGTTATGATTACATAAGCATGGTTAAGTTATATTACGCAAAGTATGCGTAAAGAGTGATGCTAGATTAGTATGGCGCGTCTCAAGTCTCTTCAATGCATCGTTTCGATTACCATGCTTATGTAACGTTACAAGTCTCAAGTCTCTTTAACGCGTGTTCCGATTACCAAAGCATGGTCATGTTATACTACGCAAAATGTGCCTGAAAAGTGACGCTAGAACAGTATGTCGCGTCTCAAGTCTCATTAACGCGTTGTTCCGATTACCTAAGCATAGTTAGGTTATAATACGCAAAGCGTGGGTAAAACGTGACGGTATATTAGCATGGCACGTTTCAAGTCTCTTTAACGCGTCGTTTCGATTACCATTATTGCGTCACAAGTTTCTCTAACGCGTCGTTATGATTACCTAAGCATAGTTAGGTTATAATACGCAAAGCGTGCGAAAAAAGTGACGCTAGATTAGTATGGCACGTTTCAAGTCTCTTTAACGCGTCGTTTCGATTACCATTATCGCATCACAAGTTTCTCTATCGCGTCGTTATGATTACATAAGCATGCTAGGTTATTTTACGCAAAGTGTGCGTGAAAAGTGATGCTAGTTAATGTATGTCGTGTCTCAAGTCTCTTTAACGCGTCGTTCTGATTAGCTAAGCATGGTTAGGTTATATTATGCAAAGTGTGCGTGAAAACTGGCTCTAGATTAGTATGTCGCTACTCAAGTCTCTTTAACGCATCGTTCCGATTTCCTAAGCATGGTTAGGTTATATTATGCAAAGTCTGTGGAAAACGTGATGCTAGATTAGTTTGGCGCGTCTCAAGTCTCTTTAACGCGTCATTTCGATTACCATGCTTATGTCGCGTCACAAGTCTCTCTAACTCGTCGTTGTGATTACCTAAGCATGTTTGATTTATATTACGCAAAGTGTGCGTAAAAATTGACGCTAGATTAGTATGTCGCGTCACAAGTCTATCTAACGCGTCGTTCCAATTACATAAGCATGGTTAGATTATATTACACAAAGTGTGCGTGAAAAGTGACGCTAAATTAGTATCGTCTCAAGTCTCTTTAATGCTTCGTTCCGATTACCTAAGCATGGTTAGGTTATATTACATAAATTGTGCATGAAAAGCGACAATAGATTTGTATGTCGTGTCTCAAGTCTCTTTAACGCGTCGTTTCGATTACCACTCTTATGTCGCGTCACAAGTCTCTCTCACGCGTCGTTCCAATTACCTAAGCATGGTTAGGTTATATAACGCAATGTGTGCGTGAACACTGTTGCTAGGTCGGTATGTCGCGTTTCAAGTCTCTTTAATGCGTCGTTCCGATTACTTAAGCATGGTTAGGTTATATTACGCAAACTATGCGTGAAAAGTGATGCTAGATTAGTATGTCGCGTCTCAAGTCTCTTTAACGCGTCGTTCCGATTCCCTAAGCATAGTCAGGTTATATTACACAAAGCGTGCGTAAAAAGTGTCGCTAGATTAGTATGGCGCGTTTCAAGTTTCTTTAACGTATCGCTTCTATTACCATGATTATGTCACGTCACAAGTGTCTCTAACTCGTCGTTCTGGTTCCCTAAGCATGGTTAGGTTATATTACGCAAAGTGTGCGTGAAAAGTGACAATAGATTAGTATGTCGTGTCTGAAGTTCTCTATAACTCGTCGTTTCGATTACCTAAGCATGGTTAGGTTATTTTACGCAAAGTGTGCGTGAAAAAAAGTGACGCTAGATTAGTATGTCGCGTCTCAAGTCCCTTTAACGCGTCGTTCCGATTGCCAAAGCATGGTTATGTTTTATTACGCCAAGTGCGTATTAGAAGTGTCGCTAGATTAGTATGTCGCGTCACAAGTCTCTTTAACGCGTTGTTATGATTACCTAAGCATGGTTAAGTTATATTACGCAAAGTATGCGTAATGAGTGATGCTAGATTAGTATGGCGCATCTCAAGTCTCTTCAATGCATCGTTTCGAGTACCATGCTTATGTCACGTTACAAGTCTCAAGTCTCTTCAATGCATCGTTTCGAGTACCATGCTTATGTCACGTTACAAGTCTCAAGTCTCTTTAACGCGTGTTCCGATTACCAAAGCATGGTCATGTTATATTACGCAAAATGTGCCTGAAAAGTGACGCTAGAACAGTATGTCGCGTCTCAAGTCTCTTTAACGCGTTGTTCCGATTACCTAACCATAGTTAGGTTATAATACGCAAAGCGTGGGTAAAAAGTGACGGTAGATTAGCTTGGCACGTTTCAAGTCTCTTTAACGCGTCGTTCCGATTACCTAACCATAGTTAGGTTATAATACGCAAAGCGTGGGTAAAAAGTGACGGTAGATTAGCTTGGCACGTTTCAAGTCTCTTTAACGCGTCGTTTCGATTACCATTGTCGCGTCACAAGTTTCTCTAACGCGTCGTTCTGATTACCTAAGCATAGTTAGGTTATAATACACAAAGCGTGCGTAAAAAGTGACGCTAGATTAGTATGGCACGTTTCAAGTCTCTTTAACGCGTCGTTTCGATTACCATTGTCGCGTCAAGAGTTTCTCTATCGCGTCGTTCTGATTACATAAGCATGCTAGGTTATTTTACGCAAAGTGTGCGTGAAAATTGATGCTAGTTAATGTATGTCGCGTCTCAAGTCTCTTTAACGCGTCGTTCCGATTAGCTAAGCATGGTTAGGTTATATTATGCAAAGTGTGCGTGAAAACTGGCTCTAGATTAGTATGTCGCTACTCAAGTCTCTTTAACGCATCGATCCGATTTCCTAAGCATGGTTAGGTTATATTATGCAAAGTCTGTGTAAAACGTGATGCTAGATTAGTTTGGCGCGTCTCAAGTCTCTTTAACGCGTCATTTCGATTACCATGCTTATGTCGCGTCACAAGTCTCTCTAACGCGTCGTTGTGATTACCTAAGCAAGTTTGATTTATATTACGCAAAGTGTGCGTAAAAATTGACGCTAGATTAGTATGTCGCGTCACTATTCTATCTAACGCGTCGTTCCAATTACATAAGCATGGTTAGGTTATATAACGCAAAGTGTGCGTGAAAAGTGACGCTAGATTAGTATGTCGCATCTCAAGTCTCTTTAATGCTTCGTTCCGATTACCTAAGTATGGTCAGGTTATATTACTTAAATTTTGCATGAAAAGCGACAATAGATTTATATGTCGTGTCTCAAGTCTCTTTAACGCGTCGTTTCGATTACCACTCTTATGACGCGTCACAAGTCACTCTAACGCGTCGTTCCGATTACCTAAGCATGGTTAGGTTATATTACGCAAACTGTGCGTGAAAAGCGACGCTAGATTAGTATGTCGCGTCTCAAGTCTCTTTAACGCGTCGTTCCGATTCCCTAAGCATAGTCAGGTTATATTACGCAAAGCGTGCGTAAAAAGTGACGCTAGATTAGTATGGCGCGTTTCAAGTTTCTTTAACGTGTCGCTTAGATTACCATGCTTATGCCGCGTCACAAGTGTCTCTAACTCGTCGTTCTAATTCCCTAAGCATGGTTAGGTTATATTACGCAAAGTGTGCGTGAAAAGTGACAATAGATTAGTATGTCTTGTCTGAAGTCTCTATAACTCGTCGTTTCGATTACCTAAGCATAGTTAGGTTATTTTATGCAAAGTGTGCGTGAAAAGTGACGCTAGATTAGTATGTCGCGTCTCAAGTCCCTTTAACGCGTCGTTCCGATTGCCAAAGCATGGTTATGTTTTATTACGCCAAGTGCGTATTAAAAGTGTCGCTAGATTAGTATGTCGCGTCACAAGTCTCTTTAACGCGTTGTTATGATTACCTAAGCATGGTTAAGTTATATTACGCAAAGTATGCGTAATGAGTGATGCTAGATTAGTATGGCACGTCTCAAGTCTCTTCAATGCATCGTTTTGAGTACCATGCTTATGTCACGTTACAAGTCTCAAGTCTCTTTAACGCGTGTTCCGATTACCAAAGCATGGTCATGTTATATTACGCAAAATGTGCCTGAAAAGTGACGCTAGAACAGTATGTCGCGTCTCAAGTCTCTTTAACGCGTTGTTCTGATTACCTAAGCATAGTTAGGTTATAATACGCAAACCGTGGGTAAAAAGTGATGGTAGATTAGCATGGCACGTTTCAAGTCTCTTTAACGGGTCGTTTCGATTACCATTGTCGCGTCACAAGTTTCTATAACGCGTCGTTATGATTACCTAAGCATAGTTAGGTTATAATTCGCAAAGCATGCGTAAAAAGTGACGCTAGATTAGTATGGCACGTTTCAAGTCTCTTTAATGCGTCGTTTCGATTACCATTATCGCGTCACAAGTTTCTCTATCGCGTCGTTATGATTACATAAGCATGCTAGGTTATTTTACGCAAAGTGTGCGTGAAAAGTGATGCTAGTTAATGTATGTCGTGTCTCAAGTCTCTTTAACGCGTCGTTCCGATTAGCTAAGCATGGTTAGGTTATATTATGCAAAGTGTGCGTGAAAACTGGCTCTAGATTAGTATGTCGCTACTCAAGTCTCTTTAACGCATCGTTCCGATTTCCTAAGCATGGTTAGGTTATATTATGCAAAGTCTGTGTAAAACGTGATGCTAGATTAGTTTGGCGCGTCTCAAGTCTCTTTAACGCGTCATTTCGATTACCATGCTTATGTCGCGTCTCAAGTCTCTTTAACGCGTCGTTTCGATTACCACTCTTATGTCGCGTCACAAGTCTCTCTTACGCGTCGTTCCAATTACCTAAGCATGGTTAGGTTATAATACGCAATGTGTGCGTGAACACTGTTGCTAGGTCGGTATGTCGCGTTTCAAGTCTCTTTAATGCGTCGTTCCGATTACTTAAGCATGGTTAGGTTATATTACGCAAACTATGCGTGAAAAGTGACGCTAGATTAGTATGTCGCGTCTCAAGTCTCTTTAACGCGTCGTTCCGATTCCCTAAGCATAGTCAGGTTATATTACGCAAAGCGTGCGTAAAAAGTGACGCTAGATTAGTATGGCGCGTTACAAGTTTCTTTAACGTGTCGCTTCGATTACCATGATTATGTCACGTCACAAGTGTCTCTAACTCGTCGTTCTGGTTCCCTAAGCATGGTTAGGTTATATTACGCAAAGTGTGCGTGAAAAGTGACAATAGATTAGTATGTCGTGTCTGAAGTTCTCTATAACTCGTCGTTTCGATTACCTAAGCATGGTTAGGTTATTTTACACAAAGTGTGCGTGAAAAAAAGTGATGCTAGATTAGTATGTCGGGTCTCAAGTCCCTTTAACGCGTCGTTCCGATTGCCAAAGCATGGTTATGTTTTATTACGCCAAGTGCGTATTAAAAGTGTCGCTAGATTAGTATGTCGCATCACAAGTCTCTTTAATGCATTGTTATGATTACCTAAGCATGGTTAAGTTATATTATGCAAAGTATGCGTAAAGAGTGATGCTAGATTAGTATGGCGCGTCTCAAGTCTCTTCAACGCATCGTTTCGAGTACCATGCTTATGTCACGTTACAAGTCTCAAGTCTCTTTAACGCATGTTCCGATTACCAAAGCATGGTCATGTTATATTACGCAAAATGTGCCTGAAAAGTGACGCTAGAACAGTATGTCGCGTCTCAAGTATCTTTAACGCGTTGTTCTGATTACCTAAGCATAGTTAGGTTATAATACGCAAAGCGTGGGTAAAAGGTGATGGTAGATTAGCATGGCACGTTTCAAGTCTCTTTAACGCGTCGTTTCGATTACCATTGTCGCGTCACAAGTTTCTCTAACGCGTCGTTATGATTACCTAAGCATAGTTAGGTTATAATACGCAAAGCGTGCGTAAAAAGTGACGCTAGATTAGTATGGCACTTTTCAAGTCTCTTTAACGCGTCGTTTCGATTACCATTATCGCGTCACAAGTTTCTCTATCGCGTCGTTATGATTACATAAGCATGCTAGGTTATTTTACGCAAAGTGTGCGTGAAAAGTGATGCTAGTTAATGTATGTCGTGTCTCAAGTCTCTTTAACGCGTCGTTCCGATTAGCTAAGCATGGTTAGGTTATATTATGCAAAGTGTGCGTGAAAACTGGCTCTAGATTAGTATGTCGCTACTCAAGTCTCTTTAACGCATCGTTCCGATTTCCTAAGCATGGTTAGGTTATATTATGCAAAGTCTGTGTAAAACGTGATGCTAGATTAGTTTGGCGCGTCTCAAGTCTCTTTAACGCGTCATTTCGATTACCATGCTTATGTCGCGTCTCAAGTCTCTTTAACGCGTCGTTTCGATTACCACTCTTATGTCGCGTCACAAGTCTCTCTCACGCGTCGTTCCAATTACCTAAGCATGGTTAGGTTATATTACGCAATGTGTGCGTGAACACTGTTGCTAGGTTGGTATGTCGCGTTTCAAGTCTCTTTAATGCGTCGTTCCGATTACTTAAGCATGGTTAGGTTATATTACGCAAACTATGCGTGAAAAGTGACGCTAGATTAGTATGTCGCGTCTCAAGTCTCTTTAACGCGTCGTTCCGATTCCCTAAGCATAGTCAGGTTATATTACGCAAAGCGTGCGTAATAACTGACGCTAGGTTAGTATGGCGCGTTTCAAGTTTCTTTAACGTGTCGCTTCGATTACCATGATTATGTCACGTCTCAAGTGTCTCTAACTCGTCGTTCTGGTTCCCTAAGCATGGTTAGGTTATATTACGCAAAGTGTGCGTGAAAAGTGACAATAGATTAGTATGTCGTGTCCGAAATTCTCTATAACTCGTCGTTTCGATTACCTAAGCATGGTTAGGTTATTTTACGCAAAGTGTGCCTGAAAAAAAGTGACGCTAGATTAGTATGTCTCGTCTCAAGTCCCTTTAACGCGTCGTTCCGATTGCCAAAGCATGGTTATGTTTTATTACGCCAAGTGCGTATTAAAAGTGTCGCTAGATTAGTATGTCGCGTCACAAGTCTCTTTAATGCGTTGTTATGATTACCTAAGCATGGTTAAGTAATATTACGCAAAGTGTGCGTGGAAAGTGACGCTAGATTAGTATGTCGCGTCTCAAGTCTCTTCAACGCTTCCTTCCGATTACCTAAGCATGGTTAGGTTATATTACTTAAATTGTGCATGAAAAGCGACAATAGATTTGTATGTCGTGTCTCAAGTCTCTTTAACGCGTCGTTTCGATTACCACTCTTATGTCGCGTCACAAGTCTCTCTCACGCGTTGTTCCAATTACCTAAGCATGGTTAGGTTATATTACGCAATATGTGCGTGAACACTGTTGCTAGGTTGGTATGTCGCGTTTCAAGTCTCTTTAATGCGTCGTTCCAATTACTTAAGCATGGTTAGGTTATATTACGCAAACTATGCGTGAAAAGTGACGCTAGATTAGTATGTCGCGTCTCAAGTCTCTTTAACGCGTCGTTCCGATTCCCTAAGCATAGTCAGGTCATATTACGCAAAGCGTGCGTAAAAAGTGACGCTAGATTAGTATGGCGCGTTTCAAGTTTCTTTAACGTGTCGCTTCGATTACCATGATTATGTCACGTCACAAGTGTCTCTAACTCGTCGTTCTGGTTCCCTAAGAATGGTTAGGTTATATTACGCAAAGTGTGCGTGAAAAGTGACAATAGATTAGTATGTCGTGTCTGAAGTTCTCTATAACTCGTCGTTTCGATTACCTAAGCATGGTTAGGTTATGTTACGCAAAGTGTGCGTGAAAAAAAGTGACGCTAGATTAGTATGTCGCGTCTCAAGTCCCTTTAACGCGTCGTTCCGATTGCCAAAGCATGGTTATGTTTTATTACGCCAAGTGCGTATTAGAAGTGTCGCTAGATTAGTATGTCGCGTCACAAGTCTCTTTAACGCGTTGTTATGATTACCTAAGCATGGCTAAGTTATATTACGCAAAGTATGCGTAAAGAGTGATGCTAGATTAGTATGGCGCGTCTCAAGTCTCTTCAACGCATCGTTTCGAGTACCATGCTTATGTCACGTTACAAGTCTCAAGTCTCTTTAACGCGTGTTCCGATTACCAAAGCATGGTCATGTTATATTACGCAAAATGTGCCTGAAAAGTGACGCTAGAACAGTATATCGCGTCTCAAGTCTCTTTAACGCGTTGTTCCGATTACCTAAGCATAGTTAGGTTATAATACGCAAAGCGTGGGTAAAAAGTGACGGTAGATTAGCTTGGCACGTTGCAAGTCTCTTTAACGCGTCGTTTCGATTACCATTGTCGCGTCACAAGTTTCTCTAACGCGTCGTTCTGATTCCCTAAGCATAGTTAGGTTATAATACGCAAAGCGTGCGTAAAAAGTGACGCTAGATTAGTATGGCACGTTTCAAGTCTCTTTAACGCGTCGTTTCGATTACCATTGTCGCGTCACAAGTTTCTCTATCGCGTCGTTCTGATTACATAAGCATGCTAGGTTATTTTACGCAATGTGTGCGTGAAAAGTGATGCTAGTTAATGTATGTCGCGTCTCAAGTCTCTTTAACGCGTCGTTCCGATTAGCTAAGCATGGTTAGGTTATATTATGCAAAGTGTGCGTGAAAACTGGTTCTAGATTAGTATGTCGCTACTCAAGTCTTTTTAACGCATCGTTCCGATTTCCTAAGCATGGTTAGGTTATATTATGCAAAGTCTGTGTAAAACGTGATGCTAGATTAGTTTGGCGCGTCTCAAGTCTCTTTAACGCGTCATTTCGATTACCATGCTTATGTCGCGTCACAAGTCTCTCTAACGCGTCGTTGTGATTACCTAAGCATGTTTGATTTATATTACGCAAAGTGTGCGTAAAAATTGACGCTAGATTAGTATGTCGCGTCACAAGTCTATCTAACGCGACGTTCCAATTACATAAGCATGGTTAGGTTATATTACGCAAAGTGTGCGTGAAAAGTGACGCTAGATTAGTATGTCGCGTCTCAAGTCTCTTTAATGCTTCGTTTCGATTACCTAAGCATGGTTAGGTTATATTACTTAAATTGTGCATAAAAAGGGACAATAGATTTGTATGTTGTGTCTCAAGTCTCTTTAACGCGTCGTTTCGATTACCACTCTTATGTCGCGTCACAAGTCTCTCTAACGCGTCGTTGCGGTTACCTAAGCATGGTTAGGTTATATTACGCAATGTGTGCGTGAACACTGTTGCTAGGTTGGTATGTGGCGTTTCAAGTCTCTTTAATGCGTCGTTCAGATTACCTAAGCATGGTTAGGTTATATTACGCAAACTGTGCGTGAAAAGTGACGCTAGATTAGTATGTCGCGTCTCAAGTTTCTTTAATGAGTCGTTCCGATTCCCTAAGCATAGTCAGGTTATATTACGCAAAGCGTGCGTAAAAAGTGACGCTAGATTAGTATGGCGCGTTTCAAGTTTCTTTAACGTGTCGCTTCGATTACCATGCTTATGTCGCGTCACAAGTGTCTCTAACTCGTCGTTCTGATTCCCTAAGCATGGTTAGGTTATATTACGCAAAGTGTGCGTGAAAAGTGACAATAGATTAGTATGTCGTATCTGAAGTTCTCTATAACTCGTCGTTTCGATTACCTAAGCATGGTTAGGTTATGTTACGCAAAGTGTGCGTGAAAAAAAGTGACGCTAGATTAGTATGTCGCGTCTCAAGTCCCTTTAACGCGTCGTTCCGATTGCCAAAGCATGGTTATGTTTTATTACGCCAAGTGCGTATTAGAAGTGTCGCTAGATTAGTATGTCGCGTCACAAGTCTCTTTAACGCGTTGTTATGATTACCTAAGCATGGCTAAGTTATATTACGCAAAGTATGCGTAAAGAGTGATGCTAGATTAGTATGGCGCGTCTCAAGTCTCTTCAACGCATCGTTTCGAGTACCATGCTTATGTCACGTTACAAGTCTCAAGTCTCTTTAACGCGTGTTCCGATTACCAAAGCATGGTCATGTTATATTACGCAAAATGTGCCTGAAAAGTGACGCTAGAACAGTATATCGCGTCTCAAGTCTCTTTAACGCGTTGTTCCGATTACCTAAGCATAGTTAGGTTATAATACGCAAAGCGTGGGTAAAAAGTGACGGTAGATTAGCTTGGCACGTTGCAAGTCTCTTTAACGCGTCGTTTCGATTACCATTGTCGCGTCACAAGTTTCTCTAACGCGTCGTTCTGATTACCTAAGCATAGTTAGGTTATAATACGCAAAGCGTACGTAAAAAGTGACGCTAGATTAGTATGGCGCGTTTCAAGTCTCTTTAACGCGTCGTTTCGATTACCATTATCGCGTCACAAGTTTCTCTATCGCGTCGTTCTGATTACATAAGCATGTTAGGTTATTTTACGCAAAGTGTGCGTGAAAAGTGATGCTAGTTAATGTATGTCGCGTCTCAAGTCTCTTTAACGCGTCGTTCCGATTAGCTAAGCATGGTTAGGTTATATTATGCAAAGTGTGCGTGAAAATTGGCTCTATGTCGCTACTCAAGTCACTTTAACGCATCGTTCCGATTTCCTAAGCATGGTTAGGTTATATTATGCAAAGTCTGTGTAAAACGAGATGCTAGATTAGTTTGGCGCGTCTCAAGTCTCTTTAACGCGTCATTTTGATTACCATGCTTATGTCGCGTCACAAGTCTCTCTAACGCGTCGTTGTGATTACCTAAGCATGTTTGATTTATATTACGCAAAGTGTCCGTAAAAATTGACGCTAGATTATTACGTCGCGTCACAAGTCTATCTAACGTGTCGTTCCAATTACATAAGCATGGTTAGGTTATATTACGCAAAGTGTGCGTGAAAAGTGACGCTAGATTAGTATGTCGCTACTCAAGTCTCTTTAACGCATCGTTCCGATTTCCTAAGCATGGTTAGGTTATATTATGCAAAGTCTGTGTAAAACGGGATGCTAGATTAGTTTGGCGCGTCTCAAGTCTCTTTAACGCGTCATTTCGATTACCATGCTTATGTCGCGTCACAAGTCTCTCTAACGCGTCGTTGTGATTACCTAAGCATGTTTGATTTATATTACGCAAAGTGTGCGTAAAAATTGACGCTAGATTAGTATGTCGCGTCACAAGTCTATCTAACGCGACGTTCCAATTACATAAGCATGGTTTGGTTATATTACGCAAAGTGTGCGTGAAAAGTGACGCTAGATTAGTATGTCGCGTCTCAAGTCTCTTTAATGCTTCGTTTCGATTACCTAAGCATGGTTAGGTTATATTACTTAAATTGTGCATAAAAAGGGACAATAGATTTGTATGTTGTGTCTCAAGTCTCTTTAACGCGTCGTTTCGATTACCACTCTTATGTCGCGTCACAAGTCTCTCTAACGCGTCGTTGCGGTTACCTAAGCATGGTTAGGTTATATTACGCAATGTGTGCGTGAACACTGTTGCTAGGTTGGTATGTGGCGTTTCAAGTCTCTTTAATGCGTCGTTCAGATTACCTAAGCATGGTTAGGTTATATTACGCAAACTGTGCGTGAAAAGTGACGCTAGATTAGTATGTCGCGTCTCAAGTTTCTTTAATGAGTCGTTCCGATTCCCTAAGCATAGTCAGGTTATATTACGCAAAGCGTGCGTAAAAAGTGACGCTAGATTAGTATGGCGCGTTTCAAGTTTCTTTAACGTGTCGCTTCGATTACCATGCTTATGTCGCGTCACAAGTGTCTCTAACTCGTCGTTCTGATTCCCTAAGCATGGTTAGGTTATATTACGCAAAGTGTGCGTGAAAAGTGACAATAGATTAGTATGTCGTGTCTGAAGTTCTCTATAACTCGTCGTTTCGATTACCTAAGCATGGTTAGGTTATGTTACGCAAAGTGTGCGTGAAAAAAAGTGACGCTAGATTAGTATGTCGCGTCTCAAGTCCCTTTAACGCGTCGTTCCGATTGCCAAAGCATGGTTATGTTTTATTACGCCAAGTGCGTATTAGAAGTGTCGCTAGATTAGTATGTCGCGTCACAAGTCTCTTTAACGCGTTGTTATGATTACCTAAGCATGGCTAAGTTATATTACGCAAAGTATGCGTAAAGAGTGATGCTAGATTAGTATGGCGCGTCTCAAGTCTCTTCAACGCATCGTTTCGAGTACCATGCTTATGTCACGTTACAAGTCTCAAGTCTCTTTAACGCGTGTTCCGATTACCAAAGCATGGTCATGTTATATTACGCAAAATGTGCCTGAAAAGTGACGCTAGAACAGTATATCGCGTCTCAAGTCTCTTTAACGCGTTGTTCCGATTACCTAAGCATAGTTAGGTTATAATACGCAAAGCGTGGGTAAAAAGTGACGGTAGATTAGCTTGGCACGTTGCAAGTCTCTTTAACGCGTCGTTTCGATTACCATTGTCGCGTCACAAGTTTCTCTAACGCGTCGTTCTGATTACCTAAGCATAGTTAGGTTATAATACGCAAAGCGTACGTAAAAAGTGACGCTAGATTAGTATGGCGCGTTTCAAGTCTCTTTAACGCGTCGTTTCGATTACCATTATCGCGTCACAAGTTTCTCTATCGCGTCGTTCTGATTACATAAGCATGTTAGGTTATTTTACGCAAAGTGTGCGTGAAAAGTGATGCTAGTTAATGTATGTCGCGTCTCAAGTCTCTTTAACGCGTCGTTCCGATTAGCTAAGCATGGTTAGGTTATATTATGCAAAGTGTGCGTGAAAATTGGCTCTATGTCGCTACTCAAGTCACTTTAACGCATCGTTCCGATTTCCTAAGCATGGTTAGGTTATATTATGCAAAGTCTGTGTAAAACGAGATGCTAGATTAGTTTGGCGCGTCTCAAGTCTCTTTAACGCGTCATTTTGATTACCATGCTTATGTCGCGTCACAAGTCTCTCTAACGCGTCGTTGTGATTACCTAAGCATGTTTGATTTATATTACGCAAAGTGTCCGTAAAAATTGACGCTAGATTATTACGTCGCGTCACAAGTCTATCTAACGTGTCGTTCCAATTACATAAGCATGGTTAGGTTATATTACGCAAAGTGTGCGTGAAAAGTGACGCTAGATTAGTATGTCGCTACTCAAGTCTCTTTAACGCATCGTTCCGATTTCCTAAGCATGGTTAGGTTATATTATGCAAAGTCTGTGTAAAACGGGATGCTAGATTAGTTTGGCGTGTCTCAAGTCTCTTTAACGCGTCATTTCGATTACCATGCTTATGTCGCGTCACAAGTCTCTCTAACTCGTCGTTGTGATTACCTAAGCATGTTTGATTTATATTACGCAAAGTGTGCGTAAAAATTGACGCTAGATTAGTATGTCGCGTCACAAGTCTATCTAACGCGTCGTTCCAATTACATAAGCATGGTTAGGTTATATTACGCAAAGTGTGCGTGAAAAGTGACGCTAGATTAGTATGTCGCGTCTCAAGTCTCTTTAATGCTTCGTTCCGATTACCTAAGCATGGTTAGGTTATATTACTTAAATTGTGCATGAAAAGCGACAATAGATTTGTATGTCGTGTCTCAAGTCTCTTTAACGCGTCGTTTCGATTACCACTCTTATGTCGCGTCACAAGTCTCTCTCACGCGTCGTTCCGATTACCTAAGCATGGTTAGGTTATATTACACAATGTGTGCGTGAACACTGTTGCTAAGTTGGTATGTCGCGTTTCAAGTCTCTTTAAAGCGTCGTTCCGGTTACTTAAGCATGGTTAGGTTATATTACGCAAACTATGCGTGAAAAGTGACGCTAGATTAGTATGTCGCGTCTCAAGTCTCTTTAACGCGTCGTTCCAATTCCCTATGCATAGTTAGGTTATATTACGCAAAGCGTGCGTAAAAAGTGACGCTAGATTAGTATGGCGCGTTTCAAGTTTCTTTAACGTGTCGCTTCGATTACCATGCTTATGTCGCGTCACAAGTGTCTCTAACTCGTCGTTCTGATTGCCTAAGCATGGTTAGGTTATATTACGCAAAGTGTGCGTGAAAAGTGACAATAGATTAGTATGTCGTGTCTGAAGTCTCTATAACTCGTCGTTTCGATTACCTAAGCATGGTTAGGTTATTTTATGCAAAGTGTGCGTGAAAAGTGACGCTAGATTAGTATGTCGCATCTCATGTCCCTTTAACGCGTCGTTCCGACTGCCAAAGCATGGTTATGTTTTATTACGCCAAGTTCGTATTAAAAGTGTCGCTAGATTAGTATGTCGCGTCACAAGTCTCTTTAACGCGTTGTTATGATTACCTAAGCATAGTTAAGTTATATTACGCAAAGTATGCGTAATGAGTGATGCTAGATTAGTATGGCGCGTCTCAAGTCTCTTCAATGCATCGTTTCGAGTACCATGCTTATGTCACATTGTCGCGTCTCAAGTCTCTTTAACGCGTGTTCCGATTACCAAAGCATGGTCATGTTATATTACGCAAAATGTGCCTGAAAAGTGACGCTAGAACAGTATGTCGCGTCTCAAGTCTCTTAAACGCGTTGTTCTGATTACCTAAGCATAGTTAGGTTATAATACGCAAAGCGTGCGTAAAAAGTGACGCTAGATTAGTATGGCACGTTTCAAGTGTCTTTAACGCGTAGTTTCGATTGCCATTGTCGCGTCACAAGTTTCTCTAACGCGTCGTTCTGATTACATAAACATGCTAGGTTATTTTACGCAAAAGTGTGCGTGAAAAGTGATGCTAGTTAATGTATGTCGTGTCTCAAGTCTATTTAACGCGTCGTTCCGATTACCTAAGCATGGCTAGGTTATATTATGCAAAGTGTGCGTGAAAACTGGCGCTAGATTAGTATGTCGCTACTCAAGTCTCTTTAACACATCGTTCCGATTTCCTAAGAATGGTTAGATTATATTATGCAAAGTCTGTGTAAAAAGTGATGCTAGATTAGTTTGGCGCGTCTCAAGTCTCTTTAACGCGTCATTTCGATTACCATGCTTATGTCGCGTCACAAGTCTCTCTAACGCGTCGTTGCGATTACCTAAGCATGTTTGATTTATATTACGCAAAGTGTGCGTAAAAATTGGCGCTAGATTAGTATGTCGCGTCACAAGTCTATCTAACGCGTCGTTCCAATTACACAAGTATGGTTAGGTTATATTACGCAAAGTGTGCGTAAAAAGTGACGCTAGATTAGTATGTCACGTCTTAAGTCTCTTCAATGCTTCGTTCCGATTACCTAAGCATGGTTAGGTTATATTACTTAAATTGTGCATGATAAGCGAAAATAGATTTGTATGTCGTGTCTCAAGTCTCTTTAACGCGTCGTTTCGATTACCACTCTTATGTCGCGTCACAAGTCTCTCTAACGCGTCGTTCCGATTACCTAAGCATGGTTAGGTTATATTACGCAATGTGTGCGTGTACACTGTTGCTAGGTTGGTATGTCGAGTTTCAAGTCTCTTTAATGCGTCGTTCTGATTACCTAAACATGGTTAGGTTATATTACGCAAACTGTGCGTGAAAAGTGACGGTAGATTAGTATGTCGCGTCTCAAGTCTCTTTAACGCGTCGTTCCGATTCCCTAAGCATAGTCAGGATATATTATGCAAAGCGTGCGTAAAAAGTGACGCTAGATTAGTATGGCGCGTTTCAAGTTTCTTTAACGTGTCGCTTCGATTACCATGCTTATGTCGCGTCACAAGTGTCTCTAACGCGTCGTTCTGATTCCCTAAGCATGGTTAGGTTATATTACGCAAAGTGTGCGTGAAAAGTGTCCATAGATTAGTATGTCGTGTCTGAAGTCTCTATAACTCGTCGTTTTGATTACCTAAGCATTGTTAGGTTATTTTTTGCAAAGTGTACGTGAAAAGTGACGCTAGATTAGTATGCCGCGTCTCAAGTCCCTTTAGCGCGTCGTTCCGATTGCCAAATCATGGTTATGTTTTACTACGCCAAGTGCGCATTAAAAGTGTCGCTAGATAGTATGTCGCGTAACAAGTGTCTCTAACGCGTTGTTATGATTACCTAAGCATGGTTAATTTATATTACACAAAGTATGCGTAAAGAGTGATGCTAGATTAGTATGGCGCGTCTCAAGTCTTTTCAATGCATCGTTTCGATTACCATGCTTATGTCACGTTACAAGTCTCAAGTATCTTTAACGCGTGTTTCTATTACCAAAGCATGGTCATGTTATATTACGCAAAATGCTGAAAAGTGACGCTAGAACAGTATGTCGCGTCTCAAGTCTATTTAACGCGTTGTTCCGATTACCTAAGCATAGTTAGGTTATAATACGCAAAGCGTGGGTAACAAGTGACGGAAGATTAGCATGGCACGTTTCAAGTCTCTTTAACACGTTGTTTCGATTACCATTGTCGCGTCTCAAGTTTCTCTAACGCGTCGTTCTGATTACCTTAGCATAGTTAGGTTATAATACACAAAGCGTGCGTAAAAAGTGACGCTAAATTAGTTCGGCACGTTTCAAGTCTCTTTAACGCGTCGTTTCGATTATCATTGTCACGTCACAAGTTTCTCTATCGCGTCGTTCTGATTACATAAGCATGCTAGGTTATTTTACGCAAAGTGTGCGTGAAAATTGACGCTAGATTAGTATGTCGCGTCTCAAGTCTCTTTAATGCGTCGTTCCGATTACCTAAGCATGGTTAGTTTATATTATGCAAAGTGTGCGTGAAAACTGGCGCTAGATTAGTATGTCGCTACTCAAGTCTCTTTAACGCCTCGCTCTGATTTCCTAAGCATGGTTAGGTTATACTACGCAAAGTATGCGTAAAGAGTGATGCTAGATTAGTATGGCGCGTCTCAAGTCTCTTCAATGCATCGTTTCGAGAACCATGCTTATGTCACGTTACAAGTCTCAAGTCTCTTTAACGCGTGTTCCGATTACCAAAGCATGGTCATGTTATATTACGCAAAATGTGCCTGAAAAGTGACGCTTAAACAGTATGTCGCGTCTCAAGTCTCTTTAACGCGTTGTTCCGATTACCTAAGCATAGTTAGGTTATAATATGCAAAGCGTGGGTAACAAGTGACGGAAGATTAGCATGGCACGTTTCAAGTCTCTTTAACACGTTGTTTCGATTACCATTGCCGCGTCTCAAGTTTCTCTAACGCGTCGTTCTGATTACCTTAGCATAGTTAGGTTATAATACACAAAGCGTGCGTAAAAAGTGACGCTAAATTAGTTCGGCACGTTTCAAGTCTCTTTAACGCGTCGTTTCGATTATCATTGTCACGTCACAAGTTTCTCTATCGCGTCGTTCTGATTACATAAGCATGCTAGGTTATTTTACGCAAAGTGTGCGTGAAAATTGACACTAGATTAGTATGTCGCGTCTCAAGTCTCTTTAACGCGTCGTTCCGATTACCTAAGCATGGTTAGTTTATATTATGCAAAGTGTGCGTGAAAACTGGCGCTAGATTAGTATGTCGCTACTCAAGTCTCTTTAACGCCTCGCTCTGATTTCCTAAGCATGGTTAGGTTATACTACGCAAAGTATGCGTAAAGAGTGATGCTAGATTAGTATGGCGCGTCTTAAGTCTCTTCAATGCATCGTTTCGAGAACCATGCTTATGTCACGTTACAAGTCTCAAGTCTCTTTAACGCGTGTTCCGATTACCAAAGCATGGTCATGTTATATTACGCAAAATGTGCCTGAAAAGTGACGCTAAAACAGTATGTCGCGTCTCAAGTCTCTTTAACGCGTTGTTCCGATTACCTAAGCATTGTTAGGTTATAATACGCAAAGCGTGGGTAAAAAGTGACGGTAGATTAGCATGACACGTTTCAAGTCTCTTAAATGCGTCGTTTCGATTACCATTGTCGCGTCACAAGTTTCTCTAACGCGTCGTTCTAATTACCTAAGCATAGTTAGGTTATAATACGCAAAGCGTGCGTAAAAAGTGATGCTAGACTAGTATGGCATGTTTCAAGTCCCTTTAATGCGTCGTTTCGACTACCATTGTCGCGTCACAAGTTTCTCTAACGCGTCGTTCTGATTACATAAGCATGCTAGGTTATTTTACGCAAAGTGTGCGTGAAAAGTGATGCTAGTTAATGTATGTCGCGTCTCAAGTCTATTTAACGCGTCGTTCCGATTACCTAAGCATGGTTAGGTTATATTATGCAAACTGTGCGTGAAAACTGGCGCTAGATTAGTATGTCGCTACTCAAGTCTCTTTAACACATCGTTCCGATTTCCTAAGCATGGTTAGATTATATTATGCAAAGTCTGTGTAAAAAGTGATGCTAGATTAGTTTGGCGCGTCTCAAGTCTCTTTAACGCGTCATTTCGATTACCATGCTTATGTTGCGTCACAAGTCTCTCTAACGCGTCGTTGCGATTACCTAAGCATGTTTGATTTATATTACGCAAAGTGTGCGTAAAAATTGACGCTAGATTAGTATGTCGCGTCACAAGTCTATCTAACGCGTCGTTCCAATTACATAAGTATGGTTAGGTTATATTACGCAAAGTGTGCGTAAAAAGTGACGCTAGATTAGTATGTCGCGTCTTAAGTCTCTTCAATGCTTCGTTCCGATTACCTAAGCATGGTTAGGTTATATTACTTAAATTGTGCATGATAAGCGACAATAGATTTGTATGTCGTGTCTCAAGTCTCTTTAACGCGTCGTTTCGATTACCACTCTTATGTCGCGTCACAAGTCTCTCTAACGCGTCGTTCCGATTACCTAAGCATGGTTAGGTTATATTATGCAATGTGTGCGTGAACACTGTTGCTAGGTTGGTATGTCGAGTTTCAAGTCTCTTTAATGCGTCGTTCTGATCACCTAAACATGGTTAGGTTATATTACGCAAACTGTGCGTGAAAAGTGACGCTAGATTAGTATGTCGCGTCTCAAGTCTCTTTAACGCGTCGTTCCGATTCCCTAAGCATAGTGAGGATATATTATGCAAAGCGTGCGTAAAAAGTGACGCTAGATTAGTATGGCGCGTTTCAAGTTTCTTTAACGTGTCGCTTCGATTACCATGCTTACCAATTACCTGAGCATGGTTAGGTTATTTTACAGAAAGTGTACGTGAAATGTGACGCTAGATTAGTATGTCGCGTCTTAAGTCTATTTAACGCGTCGTTCTGATTATCAAAGCATGGTTAGGTTATATTATGCGAAGTGTGCGTGAAAAGTTACGCTAGATTAGTATGTTGCGTCTCAATTCTCTTTAATGTGTTGTTCCGATTACCTAAGCATGGTTAGGTTATATTATTCAAAGTGTGCGTGAAAAGTTACGCTAGATTAGTATGTCGCGTCTCAAGTCTCTTTATCGCCTCTTTCCGACTACCTAGGCATGGTTAGGTTATATTACGCAAAGTGTGCGTGAAAAGCGACGCTAGATTAGTATGTCCAGTCTCAAGTCTCTTTAACGCGTCGTTTCGATTACCTAAGCATGGTTAGGTTATATTACGCAAAGTGTGCTTAAAAAGTAACGCTAGATTAGTTTGTTTCGTCTCAAGTCTCTTTTACAAGTCGTTGCGAGTACCATACATATCTCGCGTCACAAGTCTCTTTAACGCCTGGTTCCAATTACCATACTTATCTCGCGTCACAAGTCTCTTTATCGCGTCGTTTCGATTACCTAAGCATGGTTAGGTTATATTATGCAAACAGTGCGTGAAAAGTAATGTTAAATTAGTATGTCTCGTCTCAAGTCTCTCTAACGCGTTGTCCAATTTCCTAACAATGGTTAGGTAATTTTACGCAAGCTGTGCGTGAAAAGTGACGCTAGATTAGTATGTCCAGTCTCTTTAACGCATCGTTCCGATTACCTATGCATGGTTATGATATATTACGCAAAGTGAGCGTAAAAAGTGACGCTAGATTAGTTTTTTTCGTCTCAAGTCTCTTTAACGCGTAGCTTCGATTACTATACTTATCTCGCGTCATAAGTCTCTTTAACGGGTCGTTCTGATTACCTAAGCATGGTTAGGTTATATTACACAAAGAGTGCGTGAATAGTGACGCTATATTAGTATGTCGCGTCTCAAGTCTCTCTAACGCGTCGTTCCAATTTCCTAAGCATGGTTAGGTTATATTATGCAAAGCGTGCGTGAAAAGTGACACTAGATTAGTATGTCGCATCTCAAGTCTCTCTAACGCGTCGTTCCGATTTCCTAAGCATTGTTATGTTATATTACGCAAAGGGTGCATAAAAAAGTGACGGTAGATTAGTATATCGCTTCTGTATGTCGTGTCTCAAGTCTCTTTAACGCATTGTACCGATTAACTAAGGATGGTTAGGTTACTTCACGAAAAGTGTGCGTGAAAAGTAACAAACATTAGTATGTCGCGTCTCAAGTCTATTTAACTCTTTATTCCGATTACCTAAGCATGGTTAGGTTATATTACGCAAAGAGTGCATGGAAAGCGACGCTAGATTAGTATGTCGCATCTCAATTCTCTTTAACGCGTTGTACCAATTACCTGAGCATGGTTAGGTTACTTTACAAAAGTGTACGTGAAATGTGACGCTAGATTAGTATGTCGCATCTTAAGTCTATTTAACGCGTCGTTCTGATTATCAAAGCATGGTTAGGTTATATTATGCGAAGTGTGCGTGAAAAGTTACGCTAGATTAGTATGTTGCGTCTCAATTCTCTTTAACGTGTTGTTCCGATTACCTAAGCATGGTTAGGTTATATTATTCAAAGTGTGCGTGAAAAGTTATGCTAGATTAGTATGTCGCGTCTCAAGTCTCTTTATCGCCTCTTTCCGACTACCTAGGCATGGTTAGGTTATATTACGCAAAGTGTGCGTGAAAAGCGACACTAGATTAGTATGTCCAGTCTCAAGTCTCTTTAACGCGTCGTTCCGATTACCTAAGCATGGTTAGGTTATATTACGCAAAGTGTGCTTAAAAAGTGACGCTAGATTAGTTTGTTTCGTCTCAAGTCTCTTTTACAAGTCGTTGTGAGTACCATACTTATCTCGCGTCACAAGTCTCTTTAACGCGTCGTTCCGATTACCATACTTATCTCGCATCACAAGTCTCTTTATCGCGTCGTTCCGATTACCTAAGATCTCTAACGCGTCGTTCTGATTACCTAAGCATGATTAGATTATATATTACGCAAAGTGTGCGTGAAAAAGTGACAATGTATTAGTATGTAGCATCTCAAGTCTTTTTAACGCGTCGTTCCGATTACCTAGGCATGGTTAGGTTATTTTACGCAAAATGTGCGTGAAAAGTGACGCTAGATTAGTATGACGCGTCTCAAGTCTCTTTAATGCGTATTCCGATTACCTTAGCATGGTTAGGTTATATTACGTGAAGTGTGCGTGAAAAGGGACACTAGATTAGTATGTCGCATCTCAAGTCCTTTAACGCGTCTTTCCGATTATGTAAGCATGGTTAGGTTATACTACGCAAAGTGTGCGTGAAAAGTGATGCTAGATTAATGTGTCGCTACTCAAGTCTCTTTAATGCGTCGTTCCGATTTCCTAAGCATGGTTAGGTTATATAATATGCAAAGTTTGCGTGAAAAGTGACGCCATATTAGTATGTCGCCTCTGAAGTCTCTTTAACGCGTCGTTCCGATTATCTAAGCATGGTTAGGTTATTTACGAAAAGTGTGCGTGAAAAATGATGGTACATTTGTAAGTCGTGTCTCAAGTCTCTTTAACGCATTGTACCGATTAACTAAGGATGGTTAGGTTACTTCACGAAAAGTGTGCGTGAAAAGTAAAAAACATTAGTATGTCGCGTCTCAAGTCTATTTAACGCTTTATTCCGATTACCTAAGCATGGTTAGGTTATATTACGCAAAGAGTGCATGGAAAGCGACGCTAGATTAGTATGTCGCATCTCAATTCTCTTTAACGCGTTGTACCAATTACCTGAGCATGGTTAGGTTACTTTACAGAAAGTGTACGTGAAATGTGACGCTAGATTAGTATGTCGCGTCTTAAGTCTATTTAACGCGTCGTTCTGATTATCAAAGCATGGTTAGGTTATATTATGCGAAGTGTTCGTGAAAAGTTACGCTAGATTAATATGTTGCGTCTCAATTCTCTTTAACGTGTTGTTCCGATTACCTAAGCATGGTTAGGTTATATTATTCAAAGTTTGCGTGAAAAGTTACGCTAGATTAGTATGTCGCGTCTCAAGCCTCTTTATCGCCTCTTTCCGACTACCTAGGCATGGTTAGGTTTTATTACGCAAAGTGTGCGTGAAAAGCGACGCTAGATTAGTATGTCCAGTCTCAAGTCTCTTTAACGCGTCGTTCCGATTACCTAAGCATGGTTAGGTTATATTACGCAAAGTGTGCTTAAAAAGTGACGCTAGATTAGTTTGTTTCGTCTCAAGTCTCTTTTACAAGTCGTTGCGAGTACCATACTTATCTCGCGTCACAAGTCTCTTTAACGCGTCGTTCCGATTACCATACTTATCTCGCGTCACAAGTCTCTTTATCGCGTCGTTCCGATTACCTAAGCATAGTTAGGTTATATTACGCAAACAATGCGTGAAAAGTAACGTTAAATTAGTATGTCTCGTCTCAAGTCTCTCTAACGCGTTGTCCAATATCCTAACAATGGTTAGGTTATTTTACGCAAAGTGTGCGTGAAAAGTGACGCTAGATTAGTATGTCCAGCCTCTTTAACGCGTCGTTCCGATTACCTATGCATGGTTAGCTTATATTACGCAAAGTGAGCGTAAAAAGTGACGCTAGATTAGTTTGTTTCGTCTCAAGTCTCTTTAACGCGTAGTTTCGATTACTATACTTATCTCGCGTCACAAGTCTCTTTAACGCGTAGTTCTGATTACCTAAGCATGGTTAGGTTATTGGTGTGCGTGAAAAGTGAGGTTAGATTAGCATGTCGCGTTTCAATTCTCTCTAACGCGTCGTTCCAATTTCCTAAGCATGGTTAGGTTATAATACGTAAAGTGTGCGTGAAAAGTGACACTAGATTAGTATGTCACATCTCAAGTCTCTCTAACGCGTCGTTCCCATTTCCTAAGCATTGTTATGTTATATTACGCAACGCATGCGTAAAAAGTGACGCTAGATTAATATTTTGCCTCTCAAGTCTCTTTAACGCGTCATTTCGATTACCATGCTTATGTTGGGTCACAAGTCTCTCTAACGCGTCATTTCGATTAGATAAGCATGGTTAGGTAATAGTACGCAAAGTGTGCGTGGAAAGGAGCAATAGTTTAGTATGTCGCGTCTCAAGTTTCTTAAACGCGTCGTTCTGATTACTTTAGTATGGTTAGGTTATATTACGCAAAGTGTGCGTGAAAAGTGACGCTAGATTAGTATGTCCAGTCTCAAGTCTCTTTAACGCGTCGTTCCGATTACCTAAGCATGGTTAGGTTATATTACGCAAAGTGTGCATAAAAAGTGAGGCTAGATTAGTTTGTTTTGTCTCAATTCTCTTTAACGCGTCGTTTCGATTACTATATTTATCTCGCGTCACAAGTCTCTTTAACGCGTCGTTCCGATTACCTAAGCATGGTTAGGTTCTATTACACAAAGTGTGCGTGAAAAGTGATTTTAGATTAGTATGTCGCATCTCAAGTCTCTCTAACGCGTCGTTCCGATTTCCTAAGCATGGTTAGGTTATATTACGCAAAGTGTCCGCGAAAAGTGACACTAGATTAGTATGTCGCGTATCAAGTCTCTCTAACGCGTCGTTCCGGTATCATAAGCATGATTATGTTATATTACGCAATGCGTGCGTAAAAAGTGACACTAGATTAATATTGCGCGTCTCAAGTCTCTTTAACGCGTTGTTTCGATTACCATGCTTATGTCGCGTCACAAGTCTCTCGAACACGTAGTTCCGATTACCTTAGCATGGTTAGGTTATATTACACAAAGTGTGCGTTGAAAATGACAATAGATTAGTATGTCGCATTTCAAGTCTATTTAACGCATCGTTCGAATTACTTAAGCATGGTTAGGTTATATTAGGCAGAGTGTACGTGAAAAATGACAATAGATTAGTATGTCGCGTCTTAAGTCTATCTAACGCGTTGTTCCGATTACCTTAGCATAGTTAGGTTATATTACGCAAACTGTGCGTGAAAAATGACGCTAGATTAGTATGTCGCATCTCAATTCTCTTTATCGCGTTGTTCTAATTATCCAAGCATGGTTAGGGTATATTATGCAAAGCGTGCGTGAAAAGTGACATTAGATTAGTATGTCGCGTCTAAAGTCTATTTAAGGCGTCGTTCCTATTACCTAAGAATGGTTAGGTTATATTACGCAGTGTACGTGAAAAGTGACGCTAGATTAGCATGTCGCGTCTCAAGGTTCTTTAATGCGTCGTTCCGATTACCTAAGCATGGTTAGGTTATAATACGGAAAGTTTGCGTGAAAAGTGACGCTAGATTAGTATGTCGCATGTCAAGGCTCTTTAACACGTCGTTCCGATTACCTAAGCTTGGTTAGGCTGTACGCAAAGTGTGCGTAAAAAGGATCAATATATTAGTATGTCGCGTCTCAAGTCTCTTTATCGCATTGTTCCTATTAAATAAGCATGGTTAGGTTATATTACGCAAAGTGTGCGTGAAAAGTGACGCTAGATTAGTATGTCCAGGCTTAAATCTCTTTAAAGCATTGTTCTGATTACCTAAGCATGGTTAGGTTCTATTATGTGTGAAAAAAGTGACGCTAGATTAGTATGTTTCGTCTCCAGTCTCTTTAATGCGTCGTTTCGCTTACCATACATATCTCGCATCACAAGTCTCTTTAACGCGTCGTTCCGATTACCTAAGCACGGTTAGGTTATATTACGCAATGTGTGAGTGAAAAGTAACGTTTGTTTAGTACGTCGCGTCTCAAGTCTCTCTAACGCGTCGTACCGATTTCCTAAGCATGGCTAGGTTATATTACACAAAGTGTGTGTGAACAGTGACACTAGATTAGTATGTCGCGTCTCAAGTCTCCATACGCGTCGTTCCGATTTCCTAAGCATGGTTATGTTATATTACGCAAAGTGTGCGTAAAAAGTGACGCTAGATTAATATTGCGCGTCTCAAGTCCCTTGAACGCGTCGCTTCGATTATCATGCTTATGTCGCGTCACAAGTCTCTCTAACGCGTCGTTGCGATTTCCTAAGCATGGTTAGGTTATATTACGCAAAGTGTGCGTGAAAAGTGACGCTAGATTAGTATGTCCAGTCTCAAGTCTCTTTAACGCGTCGTTCCGATTACCTAAGCATGGTTAGGTTATACTACGCAAAGTGTGCTTAAAAAGTGACGCTAGATTAGTTTGTTTCGTCTCAAGTCTCTTTTACAAGTCGTTGCGAGTACCATACTTATCTCGCGTCACAAGTCTCTTTAACGCGTCGTTCCGATTACCATACCTATCTCGTGTCACAAGTCTCTTTAACGCGTCGTTCCGATTACCATACTTATCTCGCGTCACAAGTCTCTTTATTGCGTCGTTTCGATTACCTAAGCATGGTTAGGTTATAGTACGCAAACAGTGCGTGAAAAGTAACGTTAAATTAGTATGTCTCGTCTCAAGTCTCTCTAACGCGTTGTCCAATTTCCTAACAGTGGTTAGGTTATTTTACGCAAAGCGTGCGTGAAAAGTGACGCTAGATTAGTATGTCCAGTCTCTTTAACGCGTCGTTCCGATTACCTATGCATGGTTAGGTTATATTACGCAAAGTGAGCGTAAAAAGTGATGCTAGATTAGTTTGTTTCGTCTCAAGTCTCTTTAACGCGTAGCTTCGATTACTATACTTATCTCGCGTCATAAGTCTCTTTAACGGGTCGTTCTGATTACCTAAGCATGGTTAGGTTATATTACACAAAGAGTGCGTGAATAGTGACGCTATATTAGTATGTCGCGTCTCAAGTCTCTCTAACGCGTCGTTCCAATTTCCTAAGCATGGTTAGGTTATATTATGCAAAGCGTGCGTGAAAAGTGACACTAGATTAGTATGTCGCATCTCAAGTCTCTCTAACGCGTCGTTCCGATTTCCTAAGCATTGTTATGTTATATTACGCAAAGGGTGCATAAAAAAGTGACGGTAGATTAGTACATCGCGTCTCAAGTCTCTTTAATGTGTCGTTTTGATGACCTAACCATGGATTGGTTATGTTACGCAAGGTGTGCGTGAAAAGTGACGTTAGATTAGTATGTCACATCTCAATGCCCTTTAACGCGTCGTTCCGTTTACCTAAGCATGGTTAGATTATATTACGCAATGTTTGTGTGAAAAGTGACGCTATATTAGTATCTTGCGTCTCAAGTCTCTTTAACGCGTCGTTTTGATTACCATTGTTATTAACCCGTCGTTCCGATTACCTAAGCATAGTTAGATTATATTACGCATAGTGTGCGTGAAACGTTACGCTAGATTAATATGTCGCTACTCAAGTCTCTATGATGCGTCGTTCTGATTACCTAAGCATGCGCAATAAGTGACGCTAGATTAGTATGGCGCGTTTCAAGTCTCTTTAACGCATCGTTTCGATTGCTGTGCTTATGTCGCGTCACAAGTATCTCTAACGCGTCGTTCTGATGACCTAAGCATGATTATTAGATTATATTATGCAAAGTGTGCGTGAAAAGTGACAATGTATTAGTATGTAGCATCTCAAGTCTTTTTAACGCGTCGTTCCGATTACCTAGGCATGGTTAGGTTATGTTACGCAAAGTGTGCGTGAAAAGTGACGCTAGATTAGTATGACGCGTCTCAAGTCTCCTTAATGCGTATTCCGATTACCTTACCATGGTTAGGTTATATTATGTGAAGTGTGCGTGAAAAGGGACGCTAGATTAGAATGTCGCATCTCAAGTCCTTTAACGCGTCTTTCCGATTATGTAAGCATGGTTAGGTTATACTACGCAAAGTGTGCGTGAAAAGTGATGCTAGATTAATGTGTCGCTACTCAAGTCTCTTTAATGCGTCGTTCCGATTTCCTAAGCATGGTTAGGTTATAGTACGCAAAGTTTGCGTGAAAAGTGACGCCATATTAGTATGTCACCTCTGAAGCGTCGTTCCGATTATCTAAGCATGGTTAGGTTATTTACGAAAAGTGTGCGTGAAAAATGATGGTACATTTGTATGTCGTGTCTCAAGTCTCTTTAACGCATTGTACCGATTAACTAAGGATGGTTAGGTTACTTCACGAAAAGTGTGCGTCAAAAGTAACAAACATTAGTATGTCGCGTCTCAAGTCTATTTAACTCTTTATTCCGATTACCTAAGCATGGTTAGGTTATATTACGCAAAGAGTGCATGGAAAGCGACGCTAGATTAGTATGTCGCATCTCAATTCTCTTTAACGCGTTGTACCAATTACCTGAGCATGGTTAGGTTACTTTACAAAAGTGTACGTGAAATGTGACGCTAGATTAGTATGTCGCATCTTAAGTCTATTTAACGCGTCGTTCTGATTATCAAAGCATGGTTAGGTTATATTATGCGAAGTGTGCGTGAAAAGTTACGCTAGATTAGTATGTTGCGTCTCAATTCTCTTTAACGTGTTGTTCCGATTACCTAAGCATGGTTAGGTTATATTATTCAAAGTGTGCGTGAAAAGTTATGCTAGATTAGTATGTCGCGTCTCAAGTCTCTTTATCGCCTCTTTCCGACTACCTAGGCATGGTTAGGTTATATTACGCAAAGTGTGCGTGAAAAGAGACACTAGATTAGTATGTCCAGTCTCAAGTCTCTTTAACGCGTCGTTCCGATTACCTAAGCATGGTTAGGTTATATTACGCAAAGTGTGCTTAAAAAGTGACGCTAGATTAGTTTGTTTCGTCTCAAGTCTCTTTTACAAGTCGTTGTGAGTACCATACTTATCTCGCGTCACAAGTCTCTTTAACGCGTCGTTCCGATTACCATACTTATCTCGCATCACAAGTCTCTTTATCGCGTCGTTCCGATTACCTAAGATCTCTAACGCGTCGTTCTGATTACCTAAGCATGATTAGATTATATATTACGCAAAGTGTGCGTGAAAAAGTGACAATGTATTAGTATGTAGCATCTCAAGTCTTTTTAACGCGTCGTTCCGATTACCTAGGCATGGTTAGGTTATTTTACGCAAAATGTGCGTGAAAAGTGACGCTAGATTAGTATGACGCGTCTCAAGTCTCTTTAATGCGTATTCCGATTACCTTAGCATGGTTAGGTTATATTACGTGAAGTGTGCGTGAAAAGGGACGCTAGATTAGTATGTCGCATCTCAAGTCCTTTAACGCGTCTTTCCGATTATGTAAGCATGGTTAGCTTATACTACGCAAAGTGTGCGTGAAAAGTGATGCTAGATTAATGTGTCGCTACTCAAGTCTCTTTAATGCGTCGTTCCGATTTCCTAAGCATGGTTAGGTTATATAATATGCAAAGTTTGCGTGAAAAGTGACGCCATATTAGTATGTCGCCTCTGAAGTCTCTTTAACGCGTCGTTCAGATTATCTAAGCATGGTTAGGTTATTTACGAAAAGTGTGCGTGAAAAATGATGGTACATTTGTAAGTCGTGTCTCAAGTCTCTTTAACGCATTGTACCGATTAACTAAGGATGGTTAGGTTACTTCACGAAAAGTGTGCGTGAAAAGTAACAAACATTAGTATGTCGCGTCTCAAGTCTATTTAACTCTTTATTCCGATTACCTAAGCATGGTTAGGTTATATTACGCAAAGAGTGCATGGAAAGCGACGCTAGATTAGTATGTCGCATCTCAATTCTCTTTAACGCGTTGTACCAATTACCTGAGCATGGTTAGGTTACTTTACAGAAAGTGTACGTGAAATGTGACGCTAGATTAGTATGTCGCGTCTTAAGTCTATTTAACGCGTCGTTCTGATTATCAAAGCATGGTTAGGTTATATTATGCGAAGTGTTCGTGAAAAGTTACGCTAGATTAATATGTTGCGTCTCAATTCTCTTTAACGTGTTGTTCCGATTACCTAAGCATGGTTAGGTTATATTATTCAAAGTTTGCGTGAAAAGTTACGCTAGATTAGTATGTCGCGTCTCAAGCCTCTTTATCGCCTCTTTCCGACTACCTAGGCATGGTTAGGTTTTATTACGCAAAGTGTGCGTGAAAAGCGACGCTAGATTAGTATGTCCAGTCTCAAGTCTCTTTAACGCGTCGTTCCGATTACCTAAGCATGGTTAGGTTATATTACGCAAAGTGTGCTTAAAAAGTGACGCTAGATTAGTTTGTTTCGTCTCAAGTCTCTTTTACAAGTCGTTGCGAGTACCATACTTATCTCGCGTCACAAGTCTCTTTAACGCGTCGTTCCGATTACCATACTTATCTCGCGTCACAAGTCTCTTTATCGCGTCGTTCCGATTACCTAAGCATAGTTAGGTTATATTACGCAAACAATGCGTGAAAAGTAACGTTAAATTAGTATGTCTCGTCTCAAGTCTCTCTAACGCGTTGTCCAATATCCTAACAATGGTTAGGTTATTTTACGCAAAGTGTGCGTGAAAAGTGACGCTAGATTAGTATGTCCAGCCTCTTTAACGCGTCGTTCCGATTACCTATGCATGGTTAGCTTATATTACGCAAAGTGAGCGTAAAAAGTGACGCTAGATTAGTTTGTTTCGTCTCAAGTCTCTTTAACGCGTAGTTTCGATTACTATACTTATCTCGCGTCACAAGTCTCTTTAACGCGTAGTTCTGATTACCTAAGCATGATTAGGTTATATTACGCAAAGCGTGCGTGAAAAGTGACACTAGATTAGTATGTCGTGTCTCAAGTCTCTCTAACGCGTCGTTCCGATTTCCTAAGCATAGTTACGTTATATTACGCAACGCGTGCGTAAAAAAGTGACGCTAGATTAATATTGCACGTCTCAAGTCTCTTTAACGCATCGTTTCGATTACCATGCTTATGTCGCGTCACAAGTCTCTCGAACATGTCGTTCTGATTACCTAAGCATGGTTAGGTTATATTACGCAAAGTGTGCGTAGAAAATGACAATAGATAATGTAGCGTCTCAAGTCTATTTAACGCGTCGTTCCAATTACATAAGCATGGTTAGGTTATATTACGCAGAGTGTACGTGAAAAATGACAATAGATTAGTATGTCGCGTCTAACGCGTTGTTCCGATTACCTTAGCATGGTTAGTTTATATTACGCATAGTGTGCGTGGGAAGTGACGCTAGATTAGTATGTCGCGTCTCAAGTCTCCATACGCGTCGTTCCGATTTCCTAAGCATGGTTATGTTATATTAGGCAAAGTGTGCGTAAAAAGTGACGCGAGATTAATATTGCGCGTCTCAAGTCTCTTGAACGCGTCGTTTCGATTATCATGCTTATGTCGCGTCACAAGTCTCTCTAACGCGTCGTTCCAATTTCCTAAGCATGGTTAGGTTATATTACGCAAAGTGTGCGTGAAAAGTGACGCTAGATTAGTATGTCTAGTCTCAAGTCTCTTTAACGCGTCGTTCCGATTACCTAAGCATGGTTAGGTTATATTACGCAAAGTGTGCTTAAAAAGTAACGCTAGATTAGTTTGTTTAGTCTCAAGTCTCTTTTACAAGTCGGTGCGAGTACCATACTTATCTCGCGTCACAAGTCTCTTTAACGCGTGGTTCCGATTACCATACTTATCTCGCGTCACAAGTCTCTTTATCGCGTCATTTCGATTACCTAAGCATTGTTAGGTTATATTACGCAAACAGTGCGTGAAAAGTAACGTTAAATTAGTATGTCTCGTCTCAAGTCTCTCTAATGCGTTGTCCAATTTCCTAACAATGGTTAGGTAATTTTACGCAAGGTGTGAGTGAAAAGTGACGCTAGATTAGTATGTCCAGTTTCTTTAACGCGTCGTTCCGATTACCTATGCATGGTTAGGTTATATTACGCAAAGTGAGCGTAAAAAGTGACGCTAGATTAGTTTTTTTATCTCAAGTCTCTTTAACGCGTAGTTTCGATTACTATACTTATCTCGCGTCACAAGTCTCTTTAACGCGTCGTTCTGAGCATTGAAGATTTTTCGTACTTTCTCATTCCGGAAGGACTACTTTTTTTTCTTCCTCTCTTCAAGAGTTTCTCTTGGGCGCTTAGGTTTATCCTCACCTTCGCCGAACACAGGCTTCTTAGTCTTGGCCGGGAGCATTACCTAAGCATGGTTAGGTTATATTACGTAAAGAGTGCGTGAATAGTGACGCTATATTAGTATGTCGCGTCTCAAGTCTCTCTAACGCGTCGTTCCAATTACCTAAGCATGGTTAGGTTATATTATGCAAAGCGTGCGTGAAAAGTGACACTAGATTAGTATGTCGCGTCTCAAGTCTCTCTAACGCGTCGTTCCGATTTCTTAAGCATAGTTATGTTATATTACGCAACACGTGCGTAAAAAAGTGACGCTAGATTAATATTGCACGTCTCAAGTCTCTTTAACGCGTCGTTTCGATTACCATTCTTATGTCGCGTCACAAGTCTCTCGAACGTGTCGTTCTGATTACGTAAGCATGGTTAGGTTATATTACGCATAGTTTGCGTCGAAAGTGACACTAGATTAGTATGTCGCGTCTCAATTCTCTTTATCGCGTTATTCCGATTATCTAAGAATGGTTAGAGGTTATATTAGGCAAAGCGTGAGTGAAAAGTGACACTAGATTAGTATGTCGCGTCAAAAGTCTATTTAACGCGTCGTTCCTTATACCTAAGCATGGTTAGGTTATATTACGCAAGGTGTGCGTGAAAAGTGACGCTAGATTAGTATGTCGCGTCTCAAGGCTCTTTAATGCGTCATTCCGATTACCTAACCATAGTTAGGTTATAAAACGCAAAGTTTGCGTGGAAAGTGACGCTAGATTAGTATGTCGCGTGTCAAGGCTCTTTAACGCGTCGTTCTGATTACCTAAGCACGGTTTGGTTATAGTACGCGAAGTGTGCGTAAAAATGATAAGTAGATTAGTATATTGAGTCTCAAGTCTCTTTAACGCGTCGTTCTTATTACCTAAGCATGATTAGGTTATATTACGCAAGGTGGGCGTGAAAAGTGACGCTAGATTAGCATGTCGCGTATCAAGGCTCTTTAATGCATCGTTCCGATTACCTAAGCAAGATTAGGTTATACAACGCAAAGTTTGCGTGAAAAGTGACCCTAGATTAGTATGTCGCTTCTCAAGTCTCCGTAACGCGTCGTTTCGATTACCTTGCTTATGTCGCGTCACAAGTCTCTCTAACGCGTCGTTCCGATTATCTAAGCATGGTTAAGTTATAGTACGCAAAGTGTTCGTAAAAAGGATCAATAGGTAAGTATGTCGCGTCTCAAGTCTCTTTAACGCGTCGTTCCTATTACCTAAGAATGGTTAGGTTATATTACGCAAAATGTGCTTGAAAAGTGACGCTAGATTAGTATGTCAAGTCTCCAATCTCTTTCACGCGTCGTTCCGATTACCTAAGCATGGTTAGGTTATATTACGCAAAGTGTGCGTAAAAAGTGACACTAGATTAGTATGTTTCATATCAAGTCTCTTTAACGCGTCGTTTCGATCACCATACTTATCTCGCGTCACAAGTCTCTTTAACGCGTCGTTCCGATTACCTAAGCATGGTTAGGTTATATTACGCAAAGTGTGCGTGAAAAGTGAGGTTAGATTAGAATGTCGCGTCTCAATTCTCTCTAACGCGTCGTTCCGATTTCCTAAGCATGGTTAGGTTATAATACGTAAAGTGTGCGTGAAAAGTGACACTAGATTAGAATGTCACGTCTCAAGTCTCTCTAACGCGTCGTTCCCATTTCCTAAGCATGGTTATGTTATATTACGCAACGCATGCGTAAAAAGTGACGCTAGATTAATATTTTGCCTTTCAAGTCTCTGTAATGCGTCATTTCTTATGTTGCGTCACAAGTCTCTCTAACGCGTCATTTCGATTAGATAAGCATGGTTAGGTTATAGTACGCAAAGTGTGCGTGGAAAGGAGCAATAGTTTAGTATGTCGCGTCTCAAGTCTCTTTAACGCGTCGTTCTAATTACTTAAGTATGGTTAGGTTATATTACGCAAAGTGTGCGTGAAAAGTGACGCTAGATTAGTATGTCTAGTCTCAAGTCTCTTTAACGCGTCGTTCCGATTACCTAAGCATGGTTAGGTTATATTACGCAAAGTGTGCGTAAAAAGTGAGGCTAGATTAGTTTGTTTTGTCTCAATTCTCTTTAACGCGTCGTTTCGATTACTATATTTATCTCGCGTCACAAGTCTCTTTAACGCGTCGTTCCGATTACCTAAGCATGGTTAGGTTATATTACGCAAAGTGTGTGTGAAAAGGGACTTTATATTAGTATGTCGCATCTCAAGTCTCTCTAACGCGTCGTTCCGATTTCCTAAGCATGGTTAGGTTATATTACGCAAAGTGTCCGCGAAAAGTGACACTAGATTAGTATGTCGCGTCTCAAGTCTCTCTAACGCGTCGTTTCGATATCATAAGCATGATTATGTTATATTACGCAATACGTGCATAAAAAGTGACGCTAGATTAATATTGCGCGTCTCAAGTCTCTTTAACGCGTTGTTTCGATTACCATGCTTATGTCGCGTCACAAGTCTCTCGAACACGTAGTTCCGATTACCTTAGCATGGTTAGGTTATATTACACAAAGTGTGCGTTGAAAATGACAATAGATTAGTATGTCGCATTTCAAGTCTATTTAATGCATCGTTCGAATTACTTAAGCATGGTTAGGTTATATTAGGCAGAGTGTACGTGAAAAATGACAATAGATTAGTATGTCGCGTCTTAAGTCTATCTAACGCGTTGTTCCGATTACCTTAGCATAATTAGGTTATATTACGCAAACTGTGCGTGAAAAATGACGCTAGATTAGTATGTCGCATCTCAATTCTCTTTATCGCGTTGTTCCAATTATCTAAGCATGGTTAGGGTATATTATGCAAAGCGTGCGTGAAAAGTGACATTAGATTAGTATGTCGCGTCTAATGTCTATTTAACGCGTTGTTCCTATTACCTAAGAATGGTTAGGTTATATTACGCAGTGTACGTGAAAAGTGACGCTAGATTAGCATGTCGCGTCTCAAGGTTCTTTAATGCGTCGTTCCGATTACCTAAGCATGGTTAGGTTATAATACGGAAAGTTTGCGTGAAAAGTGACGCTAGATTAGTATGTCGCGTGTCAAGGCTCTTTAACACGTCGTTCCGATTACCTAAGCTTGGTTAGGCTGTACGCAAAGTGTGCGTAAAAAGGATCAATATATTAGTATGTCGCGTCTCAAGTCTCTTTATCGCATTGTTCCTATTAAATAAGTATGGTTAGGTTATATTACGCAAAGTGTGCGTGAAAAGTGACGCTAGATTAGTATGTCCAGGCTTAAATCTCTTTAAAGCGTTGTTCTGATTACCTAAGCATGGTTAGGTTCTATTATGTGTGAAAAAAGTGACGCTAGATTAGTATGTTTTGTCTCCAGTCTCTTTAATGCGTCGTTTCGCTTACCATACATATCTCGCGTCACAAGTCTCTTTAACGCGTCGTTCCGATTACCTAAGCACGGTTAGGTTATATTACGCAATGTGTGCGTGAAAAGTGACGTTTGTTTAGTACGTCGCGTCTCAAGTCTCTCTAACGCGTCGTACCGATTTCCTTAGCATGGCTAGGTTATATTACGCAAAGTGTGTGTGAACAGTGACACTAGATTAGTATGTCGCGTCTCAAGTCTCCATACGCATCGTTCCGATTTTCTAAGCATGGTTATGTTATATTACGTAAAGTGTGCGTAAAAAGTGACGCTAGATTAATATTGCGCGTCTCAAGTCTCTTGAACGCGTCGTTTCGATTATCATGCTTATGTCGCGTCACAAGTCTCTCTAACGCGTCGTTCCGATTTCCTAAGCATGGTTAGGTTATATTACGCAAAGTGTGCGTGAAAAGTGACGCTAGATTAGTATGTCCAGTCTCAAGTCTCTTTAACGCGTCGTTCCGATTACCTAAGCATGGTTAGGTTATATTACGCAAAGTGTGCTTAAAAAGTGACGCTAGATTAGTTTGTTTCGTCTCAAGTCTCTTTTACAAGTCGTTGCGAGTACCATACTTATCTCGCGTCACAAGTCTCTTTAACGCGTCGTTCCGATTACCATACCTATCTCGTGTCACAAGTCTCTTTAACGCGTCGTTCCGATTACCATACTTATCTCGCGTCACAAGTCTCTTTATCGCGTCGTTTCGATTACCTAAGCATGGTTAGGTTATAGTACGCAAACAGTGCGTGAAAAGTAACGTTAAATTAGTATGTCTCGTCTCAAGTCTCTCTAACGCGTTGTCCAATTTCCTAACAGTGGTTAGGTTATTTTACGCAAAGCGTGTGTGAAAAGTGACGCTAGATTAGTATGTCCAGTCTCCTTAACGCGTCGTTCCGATTACCTATGCATGGTTAGGTTATAATACACAAAGTGAGCGTAAAAAGTGATGCTAGATTAGTTTGTTTCGTCTCAAGTCTCTTTAACGCGTAGCTTCGATTACTATACTTATCTCGCGTCACAAGTCTCTTTAACGGGTCGTTCTGATTACCTAAGCATGGTTAGGTTATATTACACAAAGAGTGAGTGAATAGTGACGCTATATTAGTATGTCGCGTCTCAAGTCTTTCTAACTCGTCGTTCCAATTTCCTAAGCATGGTTAGGTTATATTACAAAGCGTGCGTGAAAAGTGACACTAGATTAGTATGTCGCATCTCAAGTCTCTCTAACGCTTCGTTCCGATTTCTTAAGCATAGTTATGTTATATTACGCAAAGGGTGCATAAAAAAGTGACGGTAGATTAGTATATCGCTTCTGAAGTCTCTTTAACACGTCGTTCCAATTACCTAAGCATGGAAAGCTTATATTACGCAAAGTGTGCTGAAAAGTGACGGTAGATTAGTACATCGCGTCTCAAGTCTCTTTAATGTGTCGTTTTGATGACCTAACCATGGATTGGTTATGTTACGCAAGGTGTGCGTGAAAAGTGACGCTAGATTAGTATGTCACATCTCAATGCCCTTTAACGCGTCGTTCCGTTTACCTAAGCATGGTTAGATTATATTACGCAATGTTTGTGTGAAAAGTGACGCTATATTAGTATCTTGCGTCTCAAGTCTCTTTAACGCGTCGTTTTGATTACCATGCTTATTAACCCGTCGTTCCGATTACCTAAGCATAGTTAGATTATATTACGCATAGTGTGCGTGAAACGTTACGCTAGATTAATATGTCGCTACTCAAGTCCTATGATGCGTCGTTCTGATTACCTAAGCATGCGCAATAAGTGACGCTAGATTAGTATGGCGCGTTTCAAGTCTCTTTAACGTATCGTTTCGATTACTGTGCTTATGTCGCGTCACAAGTATCTCTAACGCGTCGTTCTGATTACCTAAGCATGATTAGATTATATATTACGCAAAGTGTGCGTGAAAAGTGACAATGTATTAGTATGTAGCATCTCAAGTCTTTTTTCGCGTCGTTCCGATTACCTAGATTAATGTGTCGCTACTCAAGTCTCTTTAATGCTTCGTTCCGATTTCCTAAGCATGGTTAGATTATAGTACGCAAAGTTTGCGTGAAAAGTGACGCCATATTAGTATGTCGTCTCTGAAGTCTCTTTAACGCGTCGTTCCAATTATCTAAGCATGGTTAGGTTATTTACAAAAAGTGTGCGTGAAAAATGATGGTACATTTGTATGTCGTGTCTCAAGTCTCTTTAACGCATTGTACCGATTAACTAAGGATGGTTAGGTTACTTCACGAAAAGTGTGCGTGAAAAGTAACAAACATTAGTATGTCGCGTCTCAAGTCTATTTAACGCTTTATTCCGATTACCTAAGCATGGTTAGGTTATATTACGCAAAGAGTGCATGGAAAGCGACGCTAGATTAGTATGTCGCATCTCAATTCTCTTTAACGCGTTGTACCAATTACCTGAGCATGGTTAGGTTACTTTATAGAAAGTGTACGTGAAATGTGACGCTAGATTAGTATGTCGCGTCTTAAGTCTATTTAACGCGTCGTTCTGATTATCAAAGCATGCTTAGGTTATATTATGCGAAATGTGCGTGAAAAGTTACGCTAGATTAGTATGTTGCGTCTCAATTCTCTTTAACGTGTTGTTCCGATTACCTAACTATGGTTAGGTTATATTATTCAAAGTGTGCGTGAAAAGTTACGCTAGATTAGTATGTCGCGTCTCAAGCCTCTTTATCGCCTCTTTCCGACTACCTAGGCATGGTTAGGTTTTATTACGCAAAGTGTGCGTGAAAAGCGACGCTAGATTAGTATGTCCAGTCTCAAGTCTCTTTAACGCGTCGTTCCGATTACCTAAGAATGGTTAGGTTATATGACGCAAAGTGTGCTTGAAAAGTGACGCTAGATTAGTATGTCTAGTCTCAAGTCTCTTTAACGCGTCGTTCCGATTACCTAAGCATGGTTAGGTTATATTACGCAAAGTGTGCTTAAAAAGTAACGCTAGATTAGTTTGTTTAGTCTCAAGTCTCTTTTACATGTCGTTGCGAGTACCATACATATCTCGCGTCACAAGTCTCTTAAACGCGTGGTTCCAATTACCATACTTATCTCGCGTCACAAGTCTCTTTATCGCGTCGTTTCGATTACCTAAGCATGGTTAGGTTATATTACGCAAACAGTGCGTGAAAAGTAACGTTAAATTAGTATGTCTCGTCTCAAGTCTCTCTAACGCGTTGTCCAATTTCCTAACAATGGTTAGGTAATTTTACGCAAGGTGTGCGTGAAAAGTGACGCTAGATTAGTATGTCCAGTCTCTTTAACGCGTCGTTCCAATTACCTATGCATGGTTATGTTATATTACGCAAAGTGAGCGTAAACAGTGACGCTAGATTAGTTTTTTTCATCTCAAGTCTCTTTAACGCGTAGTTTCGATTACTATACTTATCTCGCGTCACAAGTCTCTTTAACGCGTCGTTCTGATTACCTAAGCATGGTTAGGTTATATTACGCAAAGCGTGCGTGAAAAGTGACACTAGATTAGTATGTCGCGTCTCAAGTCTGTCTAACGCGTCGTTCCGATTTCCTAAGCTTAGTTACGTTATATTACGCAACGCGTGCGTAAAAAAGTGACGCTAGATTAATATTGCACGTCTCAAGTCTCTTTAAAGCGTCGTTTCGATTACCATGCTTATGTCGCGTCACAAGTCTCTCGAACATGTCGTTCTGATTACCTAAGCATGGTTAGGTTATATTACGCAAAGTGTGCGTAGAAAATGACAATAGATTAGTATGTAGCGTCTCAAGTCTATTTAACGCGTCGTTCCAATTACATAAGCATGGTTAGGTTATATTACGCAGAGTGTACGTGAAAAATGACAATAGATTAGTATGTCGCGTCTAACGCGTTGTTCCGATTACCTTAGCATGGTTAGTTTATATTACGCATAGTGTGCGTGGAAAGTGACGCTAGATTAGTGTGTCGCTTCTCAAGTCTCCATACGCGTCGTTCCGATTTCCTAAGCATGGTTATGTTATATTAGGCAAAGTGTGCGTAAAAAGTGACGCGAGATTAATATTGCGCGTCTCAAGTCTCTTGAACGCGTCGTTTCGATTATCATGCTTATGTCGCGTCACAAGTCTCTCAAACGCGTCGTTCCGATGTCCTAAGCATGGTTAGGTTATATTACGCAAAGTGTGCGTGAAAAGTGACGCTAGATTAGTATGTCTAGTCTCAAGTCTCTTTAACGCGTCGTTCCGATTACCTAAGCATGGTTAGGTTATATTACGCAAAGTGTGCTTAAAAAGTAACGCTAGATTAGTTTGTTTAGTCTCAAGTCTCTTTTACAAGTCGTTGCGAGTACCATACTTATCTCGCGTCACAAGTCTCTTTAACGCGTGGTTCCGATTACCATACTTATCTCGCGTCACAAGTCTCTTTATCGCGTCGTTTCGATTACCTAAGCATGGTTAGGTTATATTACGCAAACAGTGCCTGAAAAGTAACGTTAAATTAGTATGTCTCGTCTCAAGTCTCTCTAACGCGTTGTCCAATTTCCTAACAATGGTTAGGTAATTTTACGCAAGGTGTGCGTGAAAAGTGACGCTAGATTAGTATGTCCAGTCTCTTTAACGCGTCGTTCCGATTACCTATGCATGGTTAGGTTATATTACACAAAGTGAGCGTAAAAAGTGACGCTAGATTAGTTTTTTTCATCTCATGTCTCTTTAACGCGTAGTTTCGATTACTATACTTATCTCGCGTCACAAGTCTCTTTAACGCGTCGTTCTGAGCATTGAAGATTTTTCGTACTTTCTCATTCCGGAAGGACTACTTTTTTTCTTCCTCTCTTCAAGAGTTTCTCTTGGGCGCATAGGTTCATCCTCACCTTTGCCGAACACAGCCGGGAGCATTACCTAAGCATGGTTAGGTTATATTACGCAATGAGTGCGTGAATAGTGACGCTATATTAGTATGTCGCGTCTCAAGTATCTCTAACGCGTCGTTCCAATTACCTAAGCATGGTTAGGTTATATTATGCAAAGCATGCGTGAAAAGTGACACTAGATTAGTATGTCGCGTCTCAAGTCTCTCTAACGCGTCGTTCCGATTTCTTAAGCATAGTTATGTTATATTACGCAACACGTGCGTAAAAAAGTGACGCTAGATTAATATTGCACGTCTAACTCTCTTTAACGCGTCGTTTCGATTACCATTCTTATGTCGCGTCACAAGTCTCTCAAACGTGTCGTTCTGATTACCTAAGCATGGTTAGGTTATATTACGCAAAGTGTGCGTAGAAAATGACAATAGATTAGTATGTAGCGTCTCAAGTCTATTTAACGCGTCGTTCCAATTACTTAAGCATGGTTAGGTTATATTACGCATAGTTTGCGTCGAAAGTGACGGTAGATTAGTATGTCGCGTCTCAATTCTCTTTATCGCGTTATTCCGATTATCTAAGAATGGTTAGAGGTTATATTAGGCAAAGCGTGCGTGAAAAGTGACACTAGATTAGTATGTCGCGTCAAAAGTCTATTTAACGCGTCGTTCCTTATACCTAAGCATGGTTAGGTTATATTACGCAAGGTGTGCGTGAAAAGTGACGCTAGATTAGTATGTCGCGTCTCAAGGCTCTTTAATGCGTCATTCCGATTACCTAAGCATAGTTAGGTTATAAAACGCAAAGTTTGCGTTGAAAGTGACGCTAGATTAGTATGTCGCGTGTCAAGGCTCTTTAACGCGTCGTTTCTATTACCTAAGCACGGTTTGGTTATAGTACGCGAAGTGTGCGTAAAAATGATTAGTAGATTAGTATATTGAGTCTCAAGTCTCTTTAATGCGTCGTTCCTATTACCTAAGCATGATTAGGTTATATTACGCAAGGTGGGCGTGAAAAGTGACGCTAGATTAGCATGTCGCGTATCAAGGCTCTTTAATGCATCGTTCCGATTACCTAAGCATGATTAGGTTATACTACGCAAAGTTTGCGTGAAAAGTGACCCTAGATTAGTATGTCGCTTCTCAAGTCTCCGTAACGCGTCGTTTCGATTACCTTGCTTATGTCGCGTCACAAGTCTCTCTAACGCGTCGTTCCGATTACTTAAGCATGGTTAGGTTATAGTACGCAAAGTGTTCGTAAAAAGGATCAATAGGTAAGTATGTCGCGACTCAAGTCTCTTTAACGCGTCGTTCCTATTACCTAAGAATGGTTAGGTTATATTACGCAAAATGTGCTTGAAAAGTGACGCTAGATTAGTATGTCAAGTCTCCAATCTCTTTCACGCGTCGTTCCGATTACCTAAGCATGGTTAGGTTATATTACGCAAAGTGTGCGTAAAAAGTGACACTAGATTAGTATGTTTCATATCAAGTCTCTTTAACGCGTTGTTTCGATCACCATACTTATCTCGCGTCACAAGTCTCTTTAACGCGTCGTTCCGATTACCTAAGCATGGTTTGGTTATTGGTGTGCGTGAAAAGTGAGGTTAGATTAGCATGTCGCGTCTCAATTCTCTTTAACGCGTCGTTCCAATTTTCTAAGCATGGTTAGGTTATAATACGTAAAGTGTGCGTGAAAAGTGACACTAGATTAGTATGTCACATCTCAAGTCTCTCTAACGCGTCGTTCCCATTTCCTAAGCATGGTTATGGCGGATCAGTGAATTATTGGGCCGAGCTGGATTTGAACCAGCGTAGACATATTGCCAACGAATTTACAGTCCGTCCCCATTAACCACTCGGGCATCGACCCAGGAAGAAGCAATTCTAGACTTAGTAAGAATCCATGATCAACTTCCTTTCGTAATACCCTACCCCCAGGGGAAGTCGAATCCCTGCTGCCTCCTTGAAAGAGAGATGTCCTGAACCACTAGACGATGGGGGCGTATTTGCCCGACCGCCGGCATACTATGCTCATAGTATGAACAGTTTTTTGAAATTGTCAATATAACAAAATGGTATGACTAGAGTCGAAGAATCTTTCCGCCCTTCACGATTTGATAGATTTTTGTGATTTGTATATTCACTATTATCCATTCTAAGAATAATAAATAAAATAGAATTAATAAATTAATAGATAATCGAAAAGAAAATAGAAGAACAAATAGAAATAATACAAAAGATTCTTTCAATGGGTCTGTCAAAAAGTAAGAAAATCGGGTTAACTCGATTTTCTTTCGCTTTCGTTCCAGTACATTAATTAACTCCGTGTTAAAATAAATAGGCATATCTCTCTCTCACGCTAAACCAGTAATTTAACAAATGAGAAATTTAGATTTAGTAAGAGGGATAGGCATCAACAAGCTATCTAATTTCACTTTAAGAATTTGGTTTAGGGGACAAATAGAATCTTTTCATTACCGATTGGCTCTTGGATCTATATTACGCAACGCATGCGTAAAAAGTGACGCTAGATTAATATTTTGCCTCTCAAGTCTCTTTAACGCGTCATTTCGATTACCATGCTTATGTTGCGTCACAAGTCTCTCTAACGCGTCATTTCGATTAGATAAGCATGGTTAGGTTATAGTACGCAAAGTGTGCGTGGAAAGGATGGTTTAGTATGTCGCGTCTCAAGTTTCTTTAACGCGTCGTTCTGATTACTTAAGTATGGTTAGGTTATATTACGCAAAGTGTGCGTGAAAAGTGACGCTAGATTAGTATGTCCAGTCTCAAGTCTCTTTAACGCGTCGTTCCGATTACCTAAGCATGGTTAGGTTATATTACGCCAAGTGTGCGTAAAAAGTGAGGCTAGATTAGTTTGTTTTGTCTCAATTCTCTTTAACGCGTCGTTTCAATTACTATATTTATCTCGCGTCACAAGTCTCTTTAACGCGTCGTTCCGATTACCTAAGCATGGTTAGGTTATATTACGCAAAGTGTGCGTGAAAAGTGACTTTAGATTAGTAAGTCGCATCTCAAGTCTCTCTAACGCGTCGTTCCGATTTCCTAAGCATGGTTAGGTTATATTACGCAAAGTGTCCGCGAAAAGTGACACTAGATTAGTATGTCGCGTCTCAAGTCTCTCTAACGCGTCGTTCCGATATCATAAGCATGATTATGTTATATTACACAATGCGTGCGTAAAAAGTGACGCTAGATTAATATTGCACGTCTCAAGTCTCTTTAACGCGTTGTTTCGATTACCATGCTTATGTCGCGTCACAAGTCTCTCGAACACGTAGTTCCGATTACCTTAGCATGGTTAGGTTATATTACACAAAGTGTGCGTTGAAAATGACAATAGATTAGTATGTCGCATTTCAAGTCTATTTAACGCATCGTTCGAATTACTTAAGCATGGTTAGGTTATATTAGGCAGAGTGTACGTGAAAAATGACAATAGATTAGTATGTCGTGTCTTAAGTCTATCTAACGCGTTGTTCCGATTACCTTAGCATAGTTAGGTTATATTACGCAAACTGTGCGTGAAAAATGACGCTAGATTAGTATGTCGCATCTCAATTCTCTTTATCGCGTTGTTCCAATTATCTAAGCATGGTTAGGGTATATTATGCGAAGCGTGCGTGAAAAGTGACATTAGATTAGTATGTCGCGTCTAAAGTCTATTTAACGCGTCGTTCCTATTACCTAAGAATGGTTAGGTTATATTACGCAGTGTACGTGAAAAGTGACGCTAGATTAGCATGTCGCGTCTCAAGGTTCTTTAATGCGTCGTTCCGATTACCTAAGCATGGTTAGGTTATAATACGGAAAGTTTGCGTGAAAAGTGATGCTAGATTAGTATGTCGCGTGTCAAGGCTCTTTAACACGTCGTTCCGATTACCTAAGCTTGGTTAGGCTGTACGCAAAGTGTGCGTAAAAAGGATCAATATATTAGTATGTCGCGTCTCAAGTCTCTTTATCGCATTGTTCCTATTAAATAAGCATGGTTAGGTTATATTACGCAAAGTGTGCGTGAAAAGTGACGCTAGATTAGTATGTCCAGGCTTAAATCTCTTTAAAGCGTTGTTCTGATTACCTAAGAATGGTTAGGTTCTATTATGTGTGAAAAAAGTGACGCTAGATTAGTATGTTTCGTCTCCAGTCTCTTTAATGCGTCGTTTCGCTTACCATACATATCTCGCGTCACAAGTCTCTTTAACGCGTCGTTCCGATTACCTAAGCACGGTTAGGTTATATTACGCAATGTGTGCGTGAAAAGTGACGTTTGTTTAGTACGTCGCGTCTCAAGTCTCTCTAACCCGTCGTACCGATTTCCTAAGCATGGCTAGGTTATATTACGCAAAGTGTGTGTGAACAGTGACACTAGATTAGTATGTCGCGTCTCAAGTCCCCATACGCGTCGTTCCGATTTCCTAAGCATGGCTATGTTATATTACGCAAAGTGTGCGTAAAAAGTGACGCTAGATTAATATTGCGCATCTCAAGTCTCTTGAACGCGTCGTTTCGATTATCATGCTTATGTCGCGTCACAAGTCTCTCTAACGCGTCGTTCCGATTTCCTAAGCATGGTTAGGTTATATTACGCAAAGTGTGCGTGAAAAGTGACGCTAGATTAGTATGTCCAGTCTCAAGTCTCTTTAACGCGTCGTTCCGATTACCTAAGCATGGTTAGGTTATATTACGCAAAGTGTGCTTAAAAAGTGACGCTAGATTAGTTTGTTTTGTCTCAAGTCTCTTTTACAAGTCGTTGCGAGTACCATACTTATCTCGAGTCACAAGTCTCTTTAACGCGTCGTTCCGATTACCATACCTATCTCGTGTCACAAGTCTCTTTAACGCGTCGTTCAGATTACCATACTTATCTCGCGTCGTTTCGATTACCTAAGCATGGTTAGGTTATAGTACGCAAACAGTGCGTGAAAAGTAACGTTAAATTAGTATGTCTCGTCTCAAGTCTCTCTAACGCGTTGTCCAATTTCCTAACAGTGGTTAGGTTATTTTACGCAAAGCGTGCGTGAAAATATTTTACGCAAAGCGTGCGTGAAAAGTGACGCTAGATTTGTATGTCCAGTCTCTTTAACGCGTCGTTCCGATTACCTATGCATGGTTAGGTTATATTACGCAAAGTGAGCGTAAAAAGTGATGCTAGATTAGTTTGTTTCGTCTCAAGTCTCTTTAACGCGTAGCTTCGATTACTATACTTATCTCGCGCCACAAGTCTCTTTAACGGGTCGTTCTGATTACCTAAGCGTGGTTAGGTTATATTACACAAAGAGTGCGTGAATAGTGACGCAATATTAATATGTCGCGTCTCAAGTCTCTCTAACGCGTCGTTCCAATTTCCTAAGCATGGTTAGGTTATATTATGCAAAGTGTGCGTGAAAAGTGACACTAGATTAGTATGTCGCATCTCAAGTCTCTCTAACGCGTCGTTCCGATTTCCTAAGCATAGTTATGTTATATTACGCAAAGGGTGCATAAAAAAGTGACGGTATATTAGTATATCGCTTCTGAAGTCTCTTTAACACGTCGTTCCAATTACCTAAGCATGGAAAGTTTATATTACGCAAAGTGTGCTGAAAAGTGACGGTAGATTAGTATATCGCGTCTCAAGTCTCTTTAATGTGTCGTTTTGATGACCTAACCATGGATTGGTTATGTTACGCAAGGTGTGCGTGAAAAGTGACGCTAGATTAGTATGTCACATCTCAATGCCCTTTAACGCGTCGTTCCGTTTACCTAAGCATGGTTAGATTATATTACGCAATGTTTGTGTGAAAAGTGACGCTATATTAGTATCTTGCGTCTCAAGTCTCTTTAACGCGTCGTTTTGATTACCATGCTTATTAACCCGTCGTTACGATTACCTAAGCATAGTTAGATTATATTACGCATAGTGTGCGTGAAACGTTACGCTAGATTAATATGTCGCTACTCAAGTCTCTATGATGCGTCGTTCTGATTACCTAAGCATGCGCAATAAGTGACGCTAGATTAGTATGGCGCGTTTCAAGTCTCTTTAACGCATCGTTTCGATTGCTGTGCTTATGTCGCGTCAGAAGTATCTCAAACGCGTCGTTCTGATTACCTAAGCATGATTAGATTATATATTACGCAAAGTGTGCGTGAAAAGTGACAATGTATTAGTATGTAGCATCTCAAGTCTTTTTAACGCGTCGTTCCGATTACCTAGGCATGGTTAGGTTATTTTACGCAAAGTGTGCGTGAAAAGTGACGCTAGATTAGTATGACGCGTCTCAAGTCTCTTTAATGCGTATTCCGAATACCTTAGCATGGTTAGGTTATATTCCATGAAGTGTGCGTGAAAAGGGACGCTAGATTAGTATGTCGCATCTCAAGTCCTTTAACGCGTCTTTCTGATTATGTAAGCATGGTTAGGTTATACTACGCAAAGTGTGCGTGAAAAGCGACGCTAGATTAGTATGTCCAGTCTCAAGTCTCTTTAACGCGTCGTTCCGATTACCTAAGCATGGTTGGGTTATATTACGCAAAGTGTGCTTAAAAAGTGACGCTAGATTAGTTTGTTTCGTCTCAAGTCTCTTTTACAAGTCGTTGTGAGTAACATACTTATCTCGCGTCACAAGTCTCTTTAACGCGTCGTTCCGATTACCATACTTATCTCGCGTCACAAGTCTCTTTATCGCGTCGTTCCGATTACCTAAGCATAGTTAGGTTATATTACGCAAACAATGCGTGAAAAGTAACGTTAAATTAGTATGTCTCGTCTCAAGTCTCTCTAACGCGTTGTCCATTTTCCTAACAATGGTCAGGTTATTTTACGCAAAGTGTGCGTGAAAAGTGACGCTAGATTAGTATGTCCAGCCTCTTTAACGCGCCGTTCCGATTACCTATGCATGGTTAGCTTATATTACGCAAAGTGAGCGTAAAAAGTGACGCTAGATTAGTTTGTTTCGTCTCAAGTCTCTTTAACGCGTAGTTTCGATTACTATACTTATCTCGCGTCACAAGTCTCTTTAACGCGTCGTTCTGATTACCTAAGCATGGTTAGGTTATATTACGCAAAGCGTGCGTGAAAAGGGACACTAGATTAGTATGTCGCGTCTCAAGTCTCTCTTACGCGTCGTTTCGATTTCCTAAGCATAGTTACGTTATATTACGCAACGCGTGCGTAAAAAAGTGACGCTAGATTAATATTGCACGTCTCAAGTCTCTTTAACGCGTCGTTTCGATTACCATGCTTATGCCGCGTCACAAGTCTCTCGAACATGTCGTTCTGATTACCTAAGCATGGTTAGGTTATATTACGCAAAGTGTGCGTAGAAAATGACAATAGATTTGTATGTAGCGTCTCAAGTCTATTTAACGCGTCGTTCCAATTACATAAGCATGGTTAGGTTATATTACGCAGAGTGTACGTGAAAAATGACAATAGATTAGTATGTCGCGTCTAACGCGTTGTTCCGATTACCTTAGCATGGTTAGTTTATATTACGCATAGTGTGCGTGGGAAGTGACGCTAGATTAGTATGTCGCGTCTCAAGTCTCCATGCGCGTCGTTCCAATTTCCTAAGCATGGTTATGTTATATTAGGCAAAGTGTGCGTAAAAAGTGACGCGAGATTAATATCGCGTGTCTCAAGTCTCTTGAACGCGTCGTTTCGATTATCATGCTTATGTCGCGTCACAAGTCTCTCTAACGCGTCGTTCCGATTTCCTAAGCATGGTTAGGTTATATTACGCAAAGTGTGCGTGAAAAGTGACGCTAGATTAGTATGTCTAGTCTCAAGTCTCTTTAACGCGTCGTTCCGATTACCTAAGCATGGTTAGGTTATGTTACGCAAAGTGTGCTTAAAAAGTAACGCTAGATTAGTTTGTTTAGTCTCAAGTCTCTTTTACAAGTCGTTGCGAGTACCATACTTATCTCGCGACACAAGTCTCTTTAACGCGTGGTTCCGATTACCATACTTATCTCGCGTCACATGTCTCTTTATCGCGTCGTTTCGATTACCTAAGCATGGTTAGGTTATATTACGCAAACAGTGCGTGAAAAGTAACGTTAAATTAGTATGTCTCGTCTCAAGTCTCTCTAACGCGTTGTCCAATTTCCTAACAATGGTTAGGTAATTTTACGCAAGATGTGCGTGAAAAGTGACGCTAGATTAGTATGTCCAGTCTCTTTAACGCGTCGTTCCGATTACCTATGCATGGTTAGGTTATATTATGCAAAGTGAGCGTAAAAAGTGACGCTAGATTAGTTTTTTTCATCTCAAGTCTCTTTAACGCGTAGTTTCGATTACTATACTTATCTCGCGTCACAAGTCTCTTTAACGTGTCGTTCTGAGCATTGAAGATTTTTCGTACTTTCTCATTCCGGAAGGACTACTTTTTTTTCTTCCTCTCTTCAAGAGTTTCTCTTGGGCACTTAGGTTCATCCTCACCTTCGCCGAACACAGGCTTCTTAGTCTTGGCCGGGAGCATTACCTAAGCATGGTTAGGTTATATTACGCAAAGAGTGCGTGAATAGTGACGCTATATTAGTATGTCGCGTCTCAAGTCTCTCTAACGCGTCGTTCCAATTACCTAAGCATGGTTAGGTCATATTATGCAAAGCGTGCGTGAAACGTGACACTAGATTAGTATGTCGCATCTCAAGTCTCTCTAACGCGTCGTTCCGATTTCTTAAGCATAGTTATGTTATATTACGCAACGCGTGCGTAAAAAGTGACGCTAGATTAATATTGCATGTCTCAAGTCTTTTTAACGCGTCGTTTTGAATACCATTCTTATGTCGCATCACAAGTCTCTCGAACGTGTCGTTCTGATTACCTAAGCATGGTTAGGTTATATTACGCAAAGTGTGCGTAGAAAATGACAATAGATTAGTATGTAGCTTCTCAAGTCTATTTAACGCGTCGTTCCAATTACTTAAGCATGGTTAGGTTATATTACGCATAGTTTGCGTCGAAAGTGACGCTAGATTAGTATGTCGCGTCTCAATTCTCTTTATCGCGTTATTCCGATTATCTTAGAATGGTTATAGGTTATATTAGGCAAAGCGTGCGTGAAAAGTGACACTAGATTAGTATGTCGCGTCAAAAGTCTATTTAACGCGTCGTTCCTTATACCTAAGCATGGTTAGGTTATATTACGCAAGGTGTGCGTGAAAAGTGACGCTAGATTAGTATGTCGCGTCTCAAGGCTCTTTAATGCGTCATTTCGATTACCTAAGCATAGTTAGGTTATAAAACGCAAAGTTTGCGTGGAAAGTGACGCTAGATTAGTATGTCGCGTGTCAAGGCTCTTTAACGCGTCGTTCTGATTACCTAAGAACGGTTAGGTTATAGTACGCGAAGTGTGCGTAAAAATGATCAATTGATTAGTATATTGAGTCTCAAGTCTCTTTAACGCGTCGTTCCTATTACCTAAGCATGATTAGGTTATATTACGCAAGGTGCGCGTGAAAAGTGACGCTAGATTAGCATGTCGCGTATCAAGGCTCTTTAATGCATCGTTCCGATTACCTAAGCATGATTAGGTTCTACTACGCAAAGTTTGCGTAAAAGTGACGCTAGATTAGTATGTCGCTTCTCAAGTCTCCGTAACGCGTCGTTTCGATTACCTTGCTTATGTCGCGTCACAAGTCTCTCTAACGCGTCGTTCCGATTACATAAGCATGGTTAGGTTATAGTACGCAAAGTGTTCGTAAAAAGGATCAATAGGTAAGTATGTCGCGTCTCAAGTCTCTTTAACGCGTCGTTCCTATTACCTAAGAATGATTAGGTTATATTACGCAAAATGTGCTTGAAAAGTGACGCTAGATTAGTATGTCAAGTCTCCAATCTCTTTCACGCGTCGTTCCGATTACCTAAGCATGGTTAGGTTATATTACGCAAAGTGTGCGTAAAAAGTGACACATCTTAGTATGTTTCATATCAAGTCTCTTTAACGCGTCGTTTCGATCACCATACTTATCTCGCGTCACAAGTCTCTTTAACACGTCGTTCCGATTACCTAAGCATGGTTAGGTTATATTACGCAAAGTGTGCGTGAAAAGTGAGGTTAGATTAGCATGTCGCGTCTCAATTCTCTCTAACGCGTCGTTCCGATTTCCTAAGCATGGTTAGGTTATAATACGTAAAGTGTGCGTGAAAAGTGACACTAGATTAGTATGTCACGTCTCAAGTCTCTCTAACGCGTCGTTCCCATTTCCTAAGCATGGTTATGTTATATTATGCAACGCATGCGTAAAAAGTGACGCTAGATTAATATTTTGCCTCTCAAGTCTCTTTAACGCGTCATTTCGATTACCATGCTTATGTTGCGTCACAAGTCTCTCTAACGCGTCATTTCGATTAGCTAAGCATGGTTAGGTTATAGTACGCAAAGTGTGCGTGGAAAGGAGCAATAGTTTAGTATGTCGCGTCTCAAGTCTCTTTAACGCGTCGTTCTGATTACTTAAGTATTGTTAGGTTATATTACGCAAAGCGTGCGTGAAAAGTGACGCTAGATTAGTATGTCCAGTCTCAAGTCTCTTTAACGCATCGTTCCGATTACCTAAGCATGGTTAGGTTATATTAAGCAAAGTGTGCGTAAAAAGTGAGGCTAGATTAGTTTGTTTTGTCTCAATTCTCTCTAACGCGTCGTTTCGATTACTATATTTATCTCGCGTCACAAGTCTCTTTAACGCGTCGTTCCGATTACCTAAGCATGTTTAGGTTATATTACGCAAAGTGTGCGTGAAAAGTGACTTTAGATTAGTATGTCGCATCTCAAGTCTCTCTAACGCGTCGTTCCGATTTCCTAAGCATGGTTAGGTTATATTACGCAAAGTGTCCGCGAAAAGTGACACTAGATTAGTATGTCGAGTCTCAAGTCTCTCTAACGCGTCGTTCCGATATCATAAGCATGATTATGTTATATTACGCAATGCGTGCGTAAAAAGTGACGCTAGATTAATATTGCGCGTCTCAAGTCTCTTTAACGCGTTGTTTCGATTACCATGCTTATGTCGCGTCACAAGTCTCTTAAACGCGTCGTTCCGATTACCTTACCATGGTTAGGTTATATTGAGCAATGTGTGCGTGAAAAATGACACTAGATTAGTATATCGTATCTTAACTCTCTTTAACGCGTCGTTCCGATTACCCAAGAATGGTTAGGTTTACGCGAAGTGTGCGAGAAAAGTAACGCTAGATTTGTATTTCACGTCTCAAGTCTCTTTAACGCGTCGTTCCGATTACCTAAGCATGGTTAAGTGATATTACCCAAGGTGTGCGTGAAAAGTGACGCTAGATTAGTATGTCGCGTCTCAAGGCTCTTTAATGCGTCATTCCGATTACCTAAGCATGGTTAGGTTATATTATGCAAAGTTGGCATGGAAAGTGACGCTAGATTAGCATTTCGCGTCTCAAGTGTGCGTTAATAGCGACGCTAGATTAGTAGTCTGTCGCGTTACAAGTCTCTGTAACGCGTCGTTCTGATTACCTAAGCATGGTTAGATTATATTTTACGCAAAGTGCGCGTGAAAAGTGATGCAAGATTAGTATGTCGAGTCACCAGTCTTTTTAACGCGTTGTTCCGATTACCTAAGGATGGTTAGATTATATAACGCAAAGTGTGCGTTAAAAGTGACGCTAGATTAGTAGTATGTCGCGTCACAAGTTTTTTTAACGTGTCGTTCCGATTACCTAAACATGGTTAGATTATATTACACAAAGTGTGCGGTGAAAGTGATGCTAGATTAGTATGTCGCGTCACAAGTCTCTTTAACGAGTCGTTCCGATTACCTATGCATGGTTAGATTATATAACACCAAGTGTGCATTATAAGTGACGCTAGATTAGTATGTTGCGTCTCAAGTCTCTTTTATGCGACGTGTCGATTACGTAAGCATGGTTAGGTTATATTACGCAAAGTCGGCGTTAAAAGTGACGCTAGAATAGTGGTATGTCGCGTCACAAGTATCTTTAGCGCGACATTCCGATAACCTAAGCATGGTTAGTTTATGTAACGCAAAGTGTGGTTGAAAAGTGACGCTAGATTAGTATGCCGCATCACAAGTCTCTTTAACGCGTCATTCTGATTACCTAAGTATGGTTAGGTTATATTACGCAAAAGTGTGCGTGAAAAGTGATGCTAGATAAGTATGTCGTGTCACAAGTCTTTTTAACGCGTCGTTCCGATTATCTAACAATGGTTAGGTTATATTACGCAAAGTGTGCATTAAAAGTTATGCTAGAATAGTATGTCGCGTCACAAGTCTCTTGAACTTATCGTTCCGATTACGTAAGCATGGTCAGATTATATTACGCAAAGTGTGCCTTAAAAGTGAAGCTAGATTATTATGTCGCGTCACAAGTCTCTTTAACGCGTCGTCGTTCCGATTACCTAAGCATGGTTCGGTTATATTACGCAAAGTGTGCCTTAAAATTGTGGCTAGATTAGTATGTCGCGCCACAAGTCTCTTTAACGCGTCGTTCTGATTACGTAACAATGATTTGGTTACATTACGTAAAGTGTGCGTGAAAAGGGACGCTATATAAGTATGTCGCGTCACAAGTCGCTTTAACGCGTTGTTCCGATTACCTAAGAATGGTTAGGATATATTACGCAAACTGTGCGTTAAAAGTGACGCTAGATTATTATGTCGCGTCACAAGTCTCTTTATCGCGCCGTTCCAATCACCTATGCATGGTTAGGTTATATTACGCAAAGTTTGCGTGAAAAGTGACCCTAGATTACTATGTCGCGTCACAAGTCTCTTTAACAAGTCGTTCCGATTACCTAGGCATGATTAGGTTATATAACGCAAAGTATGCATATTACAGTGACGCTAGATTAGTAGTATGTCGCGTCACAAGTCTCCTTAACGCGTTGTTCCGATTACCTAAGCGTGGTTAGGTTATATTACGCAAAGTTTGCATGGAAAGTGATGCTAGATTATTAACATGTCGCGTCTAAAGTCTCTTTAACGTGTCGTTCCGATTACCTAAGCATAGTTTGGTTATATGACGCAAAGTGTGTGTTAAAAGTGACGTTAGATTAGTATGACGCGTCGCAAGTCTTTTTAACGCGTCATTCTAACCTAACAGTGGTTAGGTTAAATTACGTAAAGTGTGCGTGAACTGTGACGCTGTATAAGTATGTCGCGTCACAAGTCTTTTTTAACACGTCGTTCCGATTACCCAAGCATGGTTAGGTTATATTACGCAAAGAGTGTGTTATAAGTGACGCTAGATTAGTAGTATGTCGCATCACAAGTCTCTTTAACGCGTGTTTCCGATTACCTAAGCATGCTTAGGTTATATTACGCAAACCGTGCGTTAAAAGTGATACTAGATTAGTATGTCTCGTCACAAGTCTCTTTAACGCGTCGTTCCGATTACCTATGCATGGTTAGGTTATATTATGCAAAGTGTGCGAGAAAAGGGACGCTATATAAGTATGTCGTGTCACAAGTCTCTTTAGCGCGTCATTCCAATTACCTATTCATGTTTAGGTTATATTCAGCAAAGTGTGCCTAAAAAGTAACGCTAGATTAGTATGTCGCGTATCAAGTATATTTAACGCCTCGTTCCGATTACCTAAGCATGGTTAGGTTATATTCCACGAAGTGTGCGCAAAAAGTGACGCTAGATTAGTATGTCGCGTCTCAATTCTCATTAACGAGTTGTTCCAATTACCTAACAACCATGGTTAGATTATATTACGCGAAGTATGCATGAAAAGTTACGCTAGATTAGTATGTCGCGTCTCAAGTATCTTTAACGCGTCGTTCCGATTACCTTAGCATGATTAGGTTAAATTAAGCAAAGTGTGCGTAAAAAGTGATGCTAGATTAGTATGGCGCGTCTTAAGTTTATCTAACGCGTCGTCCTGATTACAGATTATATTATGTAAAGTCTGCGTGAAAAGTCAAGCTATATTAGTATGTTTTGTCTCAAGTCTCTTTAACGCGTCGTTTCTATTACCATGCTTATCTCGCGTCACAAGTCTCTTTAACGCGTCGTTCCGATTACCTAATAATGGTTAGGTTATATTACGCAGAGTGTGCGTGAAAAGTGACGGTAGATTACTATATCGCGTCTCAAGTCTCTCTAACGCGTTGTTCCGATTTCCTATGCATGGTTAGGTTATATTACGCAAAGTGTGCGTAAAAAGTGACGCTAGATTAGTACGCGTCGTTCTGATTTCCTAAGCATGGTTAGGTTACATTACGCAAAGTGTGCGTAAAAAGTGACGGTAGATTAGTATGTCGCGTCTCAAGTCTTTCTAACACGTCGCTTCGATTACCTAAGCATGATTAGGTTATAATACGCAAAGTTTGCGTGAAAAGTGATGCTAGATTAGTATGTCGATTCTCAAGTCTCTTTAACGCGTCGTTTCGATTACCATGCTTATGTCGCGTCACAAGTCTCTCTAACGCATCGTTTCTATTACCTAAGCATGTTTAGGTTATAGTACGCAAAGTGTGCTTGAAAAGGATAAATAGATTAGTATGTCGTGTTTCAAGTCTCTTTAACGCGTCGTTCCTATTACCTAAGAATGGTTAGGTTATATTACGCAAAGTGTGCGTGAAAAGTGACCCTAGATTAGTACGTCCAGTGTTAAGTCTATTTAACTCTTTATTCCGATTACCTAAGCATGGTTAGGTTATATTACGCAAAGTGTGCGTAAAACATGACGCTAGATTATGTTTCCTCTCAAGTCTCTTTAACGCGTCATTTCGATTACCATACTTATCTCGAGTCATTTTGATTACCATACTTATCTCGCGTCACAAATCTCTTTAACGCGTCGTTCTGATTACCTAAGCATGGTTTGGTTATATTACGCAAAGTGTGGGTGACAAGTTACGTTAGATTAGTATGTCTCGTCTCAAGCCTCTCTAACGCGTCGTTCCGATTTCCTAAGCATGGTTAGGTTATATTATGAAAAGTGTGCGTGAAAAGTGACGCTAGATTAGTATGTCGTGTCTCAAGCCTCTCTAACGCGTTGTTCTGATTATCTAAGCATGGTTAGGTTATATTACGCAAAGAGTGCGTGAAAAGTGACGCTAGATTATTATGTTGCGTCTCCAGTCTCTTCAACGCGTCGTTCCGATTACCCTTGAATGGTTAGGTTATAGTACGCAAAGTTTTCGAGAAAGGTAACGCTAGATTAGTATGTCGCGTCTCAAGTCTCTTTAACGCATCGTTCCGATTACCTAAGCATGGTTATGTTATATTATGCAAAGTCTGCGTGAAAAGTGACGTTTGATTAGTATGTCGCGTCTCAAGTCTCTCTAACGCGTCGTTCTGATTTTCTAAGCATGGTTAGGTTATATTACGCAAAGTGTGCGTGAAAAGTTAAACTAGATTAGTATGTCGCGTCTCAAGTCTCTCTAACGCTTCGTTCTGATTTCCTAAGCATGGTTATGTTATATTAAAAAGTGACGCTAGATTAATATTGCGCGTATAAATTCTCCTTAATGCGTCGTTTCGATTACCATGATTATGTCGCGTCACAAGTCTCTCGAACGCGTCGTTCCAATTACCTAAGCATGGTGAGGTTATATTACGAAAAGTGTGCGCAAAAAATGACAATAGATTAGTATCTCGCGTCTCAAGTCTATTTAACGCGTAGTTCCAATTACTTAAGCATGGTTAGATTATATTATACAAAGTTAGTATGTCGCGTCTCAACTCTCTTGATCGCGTTGTTTCGATTATCTAAGCATGGTTAGGTTTTGTTACGCAAGGTGTTATTGGAAAGTAACGCTAGATTAGTATGTCGCATCTCAAGACTCTTTAATGCGTCGTTCCGATCACCTAAGCATGGTTAGATTATATTATACAAAGTTGGTGTGAATAGTGACGCTAGATTAGTATGTCGTGTCTCAAGTATCTTTAACGCATTGTTTCGATTACAATGCTTATGTCGCATCACAAGTTTCTCTAACTCGTCCGATTACCTAAGCATGGTTAGGTCATAGTACGCAAAGTGTGCGTGAAAAGTAACAATATATTTGTATGTCGCGTCTAAAGTCTCTTTAACACGTCATTCCGATTAGTTAAGCGTGGTTAGGTTATATTACGCAAACTGTGCGTGAAAATTGACAATAGAATAGTATGTCGCGTATCAAGTCTATTTAACGCGTCTTTCCGATTAGCTAAGCATGGTTAGGTTATATTACGAAAATTGTGCGTAAAAATAAAGCTATCGCGTCTCAATTCTCTTTAACGTGCTTTTCTGATTGCCTAAGCATGGTTAGGTTATATTACGCAAAGCGTGCCTGGAAAGTGACGCTAGATTAGTATGCCGCGTCTCAAGGCTCTTTAATGCGTCGTTCTGATTACCTAATCTTGTTTAGGTTATATTATGCAAAGAGTGCGTGAAAAGTCATTCTAGATTAGTATGTCGCGTCTCAAGTCTCTTTAACGCATTGTTCCGATTACCCAAGAATGGTTAGGTTATATTACGTAAAGTGTGCGAGAAAAGTAACGCTAGATTAGTATGTAACGTCTCAAGTCTCTTTAACGCGTCGTTCCGATTACCTAAGCATGGTTAGGTTAGATTACGCAAGGTGTGCGAGAGAAGGGACACTAGATTAGTATGTAGCGTCTCAAGGAGTTAATGCGTCGTTCCGATTACCTAAGCATGGTTATGTTATATTATGCAAAGTTGTTGGGGTGAAAAATGACGCTAGATTTGTACGTCGCATCTCAAGTCTCTTTAACGCGTCATTTCTATTACCATGCATAGGTCGCATCACAAGTCTCTCTAACGCGTCGTTCCGATTACCTAAGCGTGGTTATAGTACGCAAAGTGTGCGTGAAAAGCAATAGTAGATTAGTATGCCGTGTCTCAAGTGTCTTTAACGCGTCGTTCAAATTACTTAAGCATGGTTCGGTTATATTACTCAAAGTCTGCGTGAAAAGTGACAATAGATTAGTATGTCGCGTCTCAAGTATATTTATCGCGTCGTTTTGATTACCTAAGCAAGGTTAGGTTATATTACGCAAAGTGTGCATGAAAAGAGACACCAGATTAGTATGCCGCGTTGAAATTCTCTTTAAACCGTCGTTCCGATTACGTAAGCATGGTTAGGTTATTACACAAAGTGTGCGTGAAAAGTGACGCTAGAGTAGTATGGCTCGTCTCGAGTCTCTTTAACGCGTCGTTTCGATTACCATGCTTATGTCGAATCACAAGTCTTTCTAACACGTCGTTCCAATTACCTAAGCATGGTTTGGTTATATTATTCAAAGTGTGCGTGAAAAAAGAAAATAGATTCAGATGTCGCATCTCAAGTCTTTTTAACGCGTTGTTCTTATTACCTAAGCATGGTTAGTTTATATTACGCAAGGTGTGCGTGAAGGTGAAGCTAGATTAGTATGTCGCGTCTCAAGGCTCTTTAATGCGACGTTCCGATTACCTAATTATGATTAGGTTATAATAAGCAAAGGTTGCGTGAAAAGTGACGCTAGATTGGTATATAGCTTCTCAAGTCTCTTTAACGTGTCGTTTCGAATACCATGCTTATCTCGCGTCACAAGTCTCTCTAACGCGTCGTTTCTTTTACCTAAGCATGGTCAGGTTATAGTACGCAAAGTGTGCGTGAAAAGGATCAATAGATTAGTATGTCGCATCTCAAGTCTCTTTAACGCGTCATTCCTTGTACCTAAGCATGGTTAGGTTATATTACGTAAAGTGTGCGTTAAAAGTGACGGTAGATTAGTATGTCCAGTCTCAAGTCTCTTTAGCGCGTCGTTTCGATTAGCTAAGCATGGTTAGGTTATATTACGTAAAGTGTGCGTAAAAAGTGATGCTAGATTAGTATGTTCCGTCTCAAGTGTCTTTAACGCGTCATTTTGATTACCATACTTATCTCGCGTCACAAGTCTATTTAACGCGTCGTTCCAATTACCTAAGCATGGTTAGGTTATATTACGCAAGGTGTGAGCGAAAAGTGTCGCTAGATTAGTATGTCGCATCTCAAGGCTCTTTAATGCGTCGTTCCTATTACCTAAGCATGATTAGGTTATAATACGCAAAGTTTGCGTGAAAAGTGACGCTAGATTAGTATGCTGCTTCTCAAGTCTCTTTAACGTGTCGTTTCGATTACCATGCTTATGTCTCGTCACAAGTCTCTCTAACGCGTCGTTCCGATTACCTAAGCATGGTTAGGTTATAGTACGCAAAGTGTGCGTAAAAAGGATCAATAGATAAGTATGTCGCGTCTCAAGTCTCTTTAACGCGTCGTTCCTATTACCTAAGAATGGTTTGGTTATATTACGCAAAGTGTGCTTGAAAAGTGACGCTAGATTATTATGTCCAGTCTCCAATGTCTTTAACGCGTCGTTCCGATATAAAAAGTTACAATAGATTAGTCTGTTTTGTCTCAAGTCTCTTTAACGCGTTGTTTTGATTACCACACTTATCTCGCGTCACAAGTCTCGTCGTTCCGATTACCCAACCATGGTTAGGTTATATTATGCAAAGTGTGCTTGAAAAGTGACGTTAAATTAGGATGTTGTGTCTCAAGTCTCTCTAACACGTCGTTCCAATTTCCTAAGCATGGTTAGGTTATATTACGCAAAGTGTGCGTGAAAAGTGACCCTAGATTAGTATGTCCAGTCTCAAGTCTCTTTAACGCGTCGTTCTGATTACCTAAGCATGGTTAGGTTATATTACGCAAAGTGTGCTTAAAAAGTGATGCTAGATTAGTTTGTTTCGTCTCAAGTCTCTTTAACGCGTCGTTTCGATTACCATACTTATCTGGCGTCACAAGTCTGTGACCGCTATCCAAGTAATGATGTGGTCGATTTGATAGTACGCTCTCGCTAGTCCGCGTCTACTGACCCCACTGCTGACTCGTCTGATAAATCGTTTAATAGTTAGACGTGAAACTCGTGCTTTTACACGTATAATACTTCTAAGTTTTTAGGGTTTAGTTTCATTTTTATACTTATTTACGTATTCGATAACTTTAGTCGCATAGACGATTTAGCGAATACCATTTCTCATAATTGAGAATCGCTTAACGCCCTTGACGTTTTCTATTATTATTAATTAGGGTTAATTCCATAAAAAATCACGAACTTTACATGAAATTTCATTTTAATCAAGACCTTTAAAAGTTGTCATTTAAAGGCACGAACTTTCAGTTTGTTTCAAATCTATCATTTAAGTTATTTTTGTTGACTAAATTCTTCATTAAACCAATAATAAAAGACGCAAATTATAAATCGACATTAAATCTTATTATCATTCATTTGGATTATGTAGGGTTATGTATTTTTAGTCGGATAAAATACGCCGAATTTTACTTTGGTGATAGATTTGAAACAAACTGAAAGTTCGTGCCTTTAAATGACAACTTTTAAAGGTCATGATTAAAATGAAACTTCGTGTAAAGTTCGTGATTTTTTTAGGAATTAACCCTATTAATTATCTAAAACGTCGAACTAATCTCGAGATTAATGATTCTTAAAGTCTAAAGTTCGTCTTTTAATCCAATTTACTCGAAACATCAAATCTCTAGATCGAATAGACGTCATACACACGTGGATACGAGTCGGGGTGCACGGGCGTGCCTTCAGTGGAAGCACGATCGTGCAACCAAGTGCACGTTCGTGCACCATGAAGAGTGCACGTTCGTGCACTTCAGGTGCACGTTCGTGCACTTCTAATGCACGGTCGTGCACCCGTGGTGCACGGTCGTGCACCCGTGGTGCACGGTCGTGCACCACGTGCACAGCCCCGGAAATGCAATTTCCGGGGTTTTCAACCATCCTGACGTGCTTCTAACACTTCCCTAGTCAAAACCCGTTCCTCTGTTTTCATTAAAATGCCATAATAACTTCCAAAACGTCGAATTCAAACCAATACACCATAAAACTCAAAACAGCCATTTATTATCGATTTTTAATTAAACTTTCTCAAAATTTACCTTGAAACAAGGTTTAGGATCGATAGGGCTCTCGATTCTGAAGAGATTTTCGCAAAAATCACGCGAATCGGACGTCGAACGGAGAAACGGCGGCGAAACGACGATATCGAACGAATTTCTCTCGCTCTCTCTGGAACTCTCTCTGCTCTTCTTCTTTCATATTTCTCTTTATATATATCTTGGCTAAAGTTCCACTTTGATCCTTGTTCTTTTTGTTTATTATCACTTATCTTTTAAACTTTTCAATCGTACAATTTAGTCCATAGCTAAACTGTTAACTTCTTTTATTATGACTTATACGTATTATTTATGTCCAATAATTAATATAGAACTCGATATTAATACTTTCCCGTCAAAATCTAAAATTTCCGCTTTCGACACAAAGTGGCTAAATTACCACTTTGGTCCCTGTACCTTATTTTGGACTTTTCTTGACATTTTTCCTTTTAATTCCAATTCTAACTTCAGAATTGGAATATATTATTAAATTGTTCGCTATTATCTTTTCCAAAATCGACCTACTAAAACTTATTTATCTTTATTTTATCGGAAAACTTTCCGATAACGCCTCTCGGGCGAGTCCAAACTGGACACGTGGTCCAATTAGCTAATTACTTATATTGGGGTATTACATTCTTCCCCCCTTATAAAAATTCATCCTCGAATTTTCATAAATCTTGTTGGGATCTTACTTATCCTTGACGTCCATTAATACGTTTTGATCGCAGCTTTTCCTTTTACTTAACTCTTAGTTTTCCATGCACAACTATAACTTCATACTTGTTGCTAATCGATTGTCTATTCAACTCTTGATAGTTGCTTGCCGTTACGTCGTTGAGAATTCTCTTACTGGTACCTTCGTCTCATCTGTTATCTTTTTCCGAGATAGAATGGTTCTTGGACGTATTCTTGATGTCATAGTCCTTACACCATTGCCACCTAGTTGTCACTAATCATAATCTAATGTTTTCTCGTTTCATCATTTCATTCTTAGTAGCCATAGGGTTGCTACTCGTCTCCTTTATACGTGAATGGTCACGACGTGCCATTTTCATCTTAATGACGTACTTACTTTATGCGTATTTCTATGAATATTTTCTCTCGTAATTATAACCTGCAGTTATGATCTTTACTATCGTCTGTAATTATCACTTTCCTTTCTTAACTGGTTCTTGTCATTTCTCACTCCTTTCTATCATTGTCTGACACTTCATTCCTCATTAACCAATCTTTCTCAACTTGCACTATGTCTAATACATTCACTTTCTCTTAATGTAGCTAACTTGATACATTTTTCACTATCCTCCATTTCTCTTTCCTTTGCTTCCTTAAGCTATCGTGATTTTCACGTCGTTCTGTTGGTCGTGATCCTTCATCCTTTACCATTGTCTTAAACGTTTCATTTCACGTTACTTTTAGTCGTATGGCTTGTACAGTTGCCTTTGTTTGCTAGTACTACTCATATTCTTATCCTCTTCACTTCTCTCTAGTTGCTCCTTTGAGGTTCGCCTCGAATCTCTTATTGACTTTTTAGTCAACGATATTCTTCCTTTACGTCACAGTTTCCTATTCATGATGACCTCATAAGAATCTCATATGTTTCTTTATCATTTAACTGTTTCAAGAATCCTTATCGTTAGTTAGCCTTCGCTTAACTTCATCTTTACCTTTAATCTTTAACAGATTCAGTAGATCCTTAATAACTTATTTACTTTCTTTATCGTTATTCCTCCTTACTGTATAAGCAACTTTCTCTTGTATCTTACACTTCTTCTTCTTACTCTCGAATAGCTTCACAACATTGTTCTCACTTTTCAAGGTATCCTCTTTGCACTGACTACAATAATTTCTTAGTTTGTCTTTACTCTGGCTCTCATCTTCTTCTTGAAGTGTTTCAGACTATTCCTAATGTATAAGTTATACTTAACCTTATAAATTCCAAAATTAGGGAATAGTTTCGATTTTGTTGTCCTATACATCTTATGCTTCTTTAGCACTTATAACATGACTCTGATTGTCCTTTTAAATAACTTGATTTCTCTGTACTAACATCATCTCTTGTCCTTATGACATCATGGTCACTTGGATATAGTTCACTCCTATCTGTTCAATAGCAATGAAGTATTATCTTGCTCTTTTCTTATTGTGTCTTTTACGCCTTTCCTCTGTTTATAACAGTTTTGCTGTTACCGCTCTTTTCTGATAACTCTTCTAATGTACCTCTAGAACTTTTCATTTCTCTAATCATCTTACTAAATTTTGAGGGTATCCGAGTTTTTTCACTATACTTTCTTTTATAATTTCCATCATTTTGATATTTACTAACACGTATACCTATATGTGTGCTTTTCTCCTTATACGAGAGTTTCATAACTTAATTTTTCTCCATTCTATTAACGCAATCTATACTCTTAATGCTGATATTAGTGACTTTACTTAATATCAGTCAATTAGTATCATTATCTCTTTTGATTTATCCAACTTCGAACCTTATCATCGTCCGTATCCTTCCTCTTTCTATTTATGTATCTTCAAACACTGGTATTGATAAGGTTATATATCCTTTAAATATTACTTCATGTTCATCATTTATAGTATCATCTTCTTGTTCTTCATACTTTTAATCTCTCTTCCGGTATAACTCTCGATCGCTATGTCGCTTATTTCAATATAAGAATAATCATTACATTTTTCATCCTTATGTATTCGTTACGTTTCTTTCGTCTAACATGATTCTCTGTCATTTCATCCTTTGTTCTATCATAAGGATAAATACTGTATCCTTAAATATTGCCAGTGCATCGCATTTTACCTGTGTATGCTCTCCGGCGATAACTCCTCATTCACATTCTCCTTTAGCTTTATTAGCCTTGTTGGAATTAATCATTATATGGCTTTATTCTGTTATTGGGGTTTGTTTTACAATTTTAGTCTTATTTATTAAGAGTCTTTTATTATTCATCGCAGAGTTTCACATCTGAGTTCACTAACTAAACAAAAGATTTCAAAACACTCTTTGGCTGGCCAGCTCTTTTAAATCACTTTTCATAAATCGTTTGAAATCGTTAATATAATTGTAGCTCAGAGTGATGACACCACTCATCACCAAAGAGTTGCTCAAAATCGCACTTTCTTTATCATTGTAAAGATATGATGCATGACCTATATTTTGAAAATCATTTTCTTATGCATTCCTATCGTGATTATGCAATATCATATGCGATGTCTGAGCACAATTGTACCTTGAAAAATCTTAAAAATTTTCATAAAATCGTAAGTTTACTCTAGGTTGTACACTTTGCGACTATTAACGGCTTTCTTTATTGTTATTGGATACATTATAATTTTTTTATATTGCTGTCACTTTTTGTCATTTTCCTGACTATTCTTCTGTCACATCACTTCTTTCTCCATATCTCCGATAACTCAATTCAATTCAAAAAATTTCCACTGCTGTAATCACCACATCATATACCATATCATATCATATACAAACGCAGGTACCAATGTTCTACATCGATTACCTTTTAGTAAATCATCTTTCCCTTCACAGGTTCTAGAACGTAATATAGGAATTACGTTCACGACAAATGTATTATATGGTGTTCATTATATTATTGCTTTTGTATATTATGTTCGTATATTCTCTTATTGGTTACGTGTTATTAACATCGCTTCCTATAGGTTCTCACCATCTGAGGTGTTATTCTATAGCCATATCCTAATACTGACATTCTATTATGCAATGCAACAAACATATATACACAGTAATGCAAACACATAAACACAAATACTCAAAACATATAAATCGCTAATACCTGGAGGTGCCTGATGTGGAACGCTAGGTTCCCTAATAACCACGCCTGTGTGTCGGCCCCTAACTGTTCTACCTGAGTTGCTTCCACCTCTTTGCACAAAGTAGGGGTTAGTCCTAACTCTGGAGGATGTGCTGACGTAGTCTGGATGGTACTCACGTCTATAATAGAAGGGTCGTACTGGATCGCCCGCCCATTCATGCTCAGTCTCGATCCTACGAGCCATCGTAGTGAGCGTGCCAAAATGTTCACCTACGTGTTCTTATAACTCACTAAACTCAGGTCCTAAGCCTCTGACGTACCTACGGTTGATGGTTCTATTACCTTCATCCAGATCAGGAACTCCCTCAACCATTCGCAGAAAATCAGTAGAATACATTCCTACTGTTAGCATTCCTCGAGAGAAGGAGCGCATCTGTCTCCTAACTTGGTCTAGAGCTATCTGCTATATCTGCATCTTCTCTCAAATCGCGATACCTCTGCACCCTAGACCAGAAACGCTCGCTTTTGTACTGTTCAACATCTGATTCATCTAACAGTTCCTCTTCTTCATACTCTTCCTCCTGAGGATCTTCTTCTTCTGCCTCTTCTCCTAGATGCTCTTCTGGATCCTCCTCAGGATCCTCCTCCGGACCTTCCTTCGGATCCTCCTCCGGATCTTCCTTCGGATCCTCCTCCGGATCTTCCTTTGGTTCCTCCTCATCTTCTTCGCTATATTCTATTTCTGGCGAGTGTACTCTACCCCTGTTGCCAGAAGAACTGCCAATTTCTGACACTAACATATAGCCATTTTGATAAATTTCTGGCGATCTCCTATTATCTGCGTGGAATCCGTTCTGATGGACCCCAGATGGTTCGCCTATTTCACTATGAAACCCATTCTGAAATATAGGAGGCGCTTCCTCCCGTTCTTCCTCAGCATGTGACTGAGATCCGTTTTGCCCAGACATGCTAAAAAGAAACAATTTCAAACATAAGCGACCATGTGAGCCCATTTCCACACGCAATTCCAATATCAACTTATAAAATGCTGTAAACATTTAGCATTTAATCCATCCGCACGTAGTTCGCAAGCAAATAACCGTTTAACAATCCCAGCGCAAATAATAATTACTTTGTTATCTCAGCCGTTCGTATATGCGAATGCTAATCATTTACTAGCCGAGTAGCCCTCATTCGCGCAAGCTATAAACTATATTACTAATGCATACATCAAGCAAATGCAGACAAATAAGGTCCGACTCTCTTCTGCAGTAGTTCCTAGGGTTACTTACTGACAGAGTATTCCAAGTCAAACAGACATTCAGACACAACTGGCAGTGGTAACTGGACCAACTGCTTTGATACCAACATTGTCACGACCCATAACATTGAGCCGCAACCGGCGCTAGGGAACGGGAGTGGTAGCTCCGGAACCCGTAGTAAGCCTCAAACCACTATTAATTTTTCGCAAATAATAAATAAATAACAGTAAACAACGGAAGCAAATCTACATATATAACATATACACTAACTGTTCCGTTCACCTCGGAGGCTCTAGTTACCGTACCCTGTAAGAACTGGCCTCGCGGTGCTATTAGTGTCTCAGAACATGTCACCGACATCTGGGGCCGTGAACCACATATAATACATGTAGCCTACAAAAATATAAACAAGACAGCACGTAATATGTACACTCAAAATGTACTACTGTCTAGGCTACGACTTTGTCAACACGGGACCACTACTGCAACATTCACAGAAGTCAGAAACTATACATACACAGCTGACTTCTGGACTTCAAAATTGGCCTCTAGCTAGGTCCACATACTAAGTACGTGAAAGACATCAAAGGTGAGGGGTCAGTATTTGGGAAAATACTGAGTGAGTTTGCATTTACTAACGGTATTAACATAAAAACATAGCATCGCATTTCAAGAAAACAATAATATAAAATATATAAACAGGTATTTGATCCGTACAAAACTAATATCCTAGCATGCGACACATCTCTTGAATAATCATATATCTTTCAACCCAATCAGAAATCACAAGTTGTGAATCCAACCCACTAGATACGGGGACTCGAGTCCAACCCACTAGATACGGGGACTCGAGGTTACACCGTAACCGAGTGCTCACTCGTATCGAAATCATATACCCAATCTTGAATTTCATAATCACATCATGCCATACATATCAAATCATTTCTCAAATGCAAACACACTAGACTGACTCAATACTGGTGATCACACAGCCTATTGACACCCGTAGCTAGTTTCTTCTTATCGCATACTAGTTCTCGTATATACATTTGATAGAAATATATAACATTTAATCAAATCATACATTACACGATGCGTATAAACAGTATATATATATATATAAAATAACTTTAATATATAATACACGAAAGTAAAGTGCAACTCACCGTGACCGCTATCCAAGTAATGATGTGGTCGATCTGATAGTACACTCTCGCTAGTCCGCGTCTACTGACCCCACTACTCGCTGACACGTCTGATAAATCGTTTAATAGTTAGACGTGAAACTCGTGCTTTTACACGTATAATACTTCTAAGTTTTTAGAGTTTAGTTTCATTTTTATACTTATTTACGTATTCGGTAACTTCAGTCGCATAGTCGATTTAGCGGATACTATTTCTCATAATTGAGAATCGCTTAACGTCCTTGACGTTTTCCATTATTATTAATTATCTAAAACGTCGAGCTAATATCGAGATTAATGATTCTCAAAGTCCAAAGTTCGTCTTTTAATCCAATTTACTCGAAACATCAAATCTCTAGATCGAATAGATGTCATACACACGTGGATACGAGTCGGGGTGCACGGGCGTGCCTTCAGTGGAAGCACGATCGTGCAACCAAGTGCACGTTCGTGCACCTCACTGGTGCACGTTCGTGCACCATGAAGAGTGCACGTTCGTGCACCATGAAGAGTGCACGTGCGTGCACGTTCGTGCACCATGAAGAGTGCACGTGCGTGCACGTTCGTGCATTTGAGGTGCACGTTCGTGCACTTCAGGTGCACGTTCGTGCACCTTGTTGGGGGCACGTTCGTGCACCCGTGGTGCACGGTCGTGCACCACATGCACAGCCCCGGAAATGCGATTTCCGGGGTTTTCAGCCATCCCGACGTGCTTCTAAAACTTACCCTAGTCAAAACTCGTTCCTCCGTTTTCATTAAAATGCGATAATAACTTCAAAAACGTCGAATTCAAACCAATACACCATAAAAGTCAATACAGCCATTTATTATCAATTTTTAACCAAAATTTCTCGAAATTTACCTTGAAACGAGGTTTAGGATCGATAGGGCTCTCGATTCTGAAGAGATTGCCGCGAAAATCACGCGAATCGGACGTCGAACGGAGAAACGGCGGCGAATCGACGATATCGAACGAATTTCTCTCGCTCTCTCTGGAACTCTCTCTGCTCTTCTTCTTTCATATTTCTCATTATATATATCTTGGCTAAAGTGTCACTTTGATCCTTGTTCTTTTTGTATATTATCATTTATCTTTTAAACTTTTCAATCGTACGATTTAGTCCATAGCTAAACTGTTAACTTCTTTTATTATGACTTATACGTATTATTTATGTCCAATAATTAATATGGAACTCGATATTAATACTTTCCCGTCAAAATCTAAAATTTCCGCTTTCGACACAAAGTGGCTAAATTACCACTTTAGTCCCTGTACCTTATTTTGGACTTTTCTTGACATTTTTCTTTTTAATTCCAATTCTAACTTCAGAATTGGAATATATTATTAAATTCTTCGCTATTATCTTTTCCAAAATCGACCTACTAAAACTTAAATATCTTTATTTTATCGGAAAACTTTCCGATAACGCCTCTTGGGCGAGTCCAAACTGGACACGGGTCCAATTAGCTAATTACTTATTTTGGGGTATTACATTTTACGCAAAGTGTGCGTGAAAAGTGACGCCAGATTAGTATGTCCAGTCTCAAGTCTCTTTAACGCGTCGTTCCGATTACCTAAGCATGGTTAGGTTATATTACGCAAAGTGTGCTCAAAAAGTGACGCTAGATTAGTTTTTTTCGTCTCAAGTCTCTTTAACGCGTAGCTTCGATTACTATACTTATCTCGCGTCATAAGTTTCTTTAACGCGTCGTTCCGATTACCTAAGCATGGTTAAGTTATATTACGCAAAGAGTGCGTGAATAGTGACGCTATATTAGTATGTCGCGTCTCAAGTCTCTCTTACGCGTCGTTCCAATTTCCTAAGCATGGTTAGGTTATATTATGCAAAGTGTGCGTGAAAAGTGACGCTAGATTAGTATGTCCAGTCTCAAGTCTCTCTAACGCGTCGTTCCGATTTCCTAAGCATGGTTATGTTATATTACGCAACGCGTGCGTAAAAAGTGAAGCTTGATTAGTTTGTTGCGTCTCAAGTCTCTTTTACGCGTCGTTTCGATTACCATACTTATCTCGCGTCACAAGTCTCTATAACGCGTCGTTCCGATTACCTAAGCATGGTTTGGTTATATTACGCAAATAGTGCGTGAAAACTGACGTTAAATTAGTATGTCTCGTCTCAAGTCTCTCTAACGCGTCGTTCAAATTTCCTAAGCATGGTTAGGTTATGTTACGCAAAGGGTACATGAAAAGTGACGCTAGATTAGTATGTCCAGTATCAAGTCTCTTTAACACGTCGTTCCGATTACCTAAGCATGGTTAGGTTATATTACGCAAAGTGTGCGTAAAAAATGACGCTAGATTAGTTTGTTTCGTCTCAAGTCTCTTTAACGCGTAGTTTCGATTACTATACTTATCTCGCGTCACAAGTTTCTTTAACGCGTTGTTCCAATTATCTAAGCATGATTAGATAATACGCAAAGTTTGCGTGAAAAGTGACGCTAGATTAGTATGTCGCTTCTCAAGTCTCTTTAACACGTCGTTTCGATTACCATGCTTATATCGCGTCATAAGTCTCTCTAACGCGTCGTTTCGATTACCTAAGCATGGTTAGGTTATAGTACGCAAAGTGTGCGTAAAAAGCATCAATAGATAAGTATGTCGCGTCTCAAGTCTCTTTAACGCGTCATTCCTGTTACCTAAGAATGGTTAGGTTATATTACGCAAAGTGTGCTTGAAAAGTGACGCTAGATTAGTATGTCAAGTCTCTCCAATCTCTTTAACGCGTCGTTCCGATTACCTAAGCATGGTTAGGTTATATTACGCAAAGTGTGCGTAAAAAGTGACACTAGATTAGTATGTTTCGTCTTAAGTCTCTTTAATGCGTCGTTTCGATTACCATACTTATCTCGCGTAACAAGTCTCGTCCTTCCGATTACCTAAGCATGGTTAGGTTATATTACGCAAAGTGTGCTTGAAAAGTGACGTTAAATTAGTATGTCGCGTCTCAAGTCTCTCTAACGCGTCGTTCCAATTTCCTAAGCATGGTTAGGTTATATTACGCAAAGTGTGCGTGAAAAGTGACGCTAGATTAGTATGTCCAGTCTCAAGTCTCTTTAACGCGTCGTTCCGATTACCTAAGCATGGTTAGGTTATATTACGCAAAGTGTGCTCAAAAAGTGACGCTAGATTAGTTTGTTTCGTCTCAAGTCTCTTTTACAAGTCGTTTTGATTACCATACTTATCTCGCGTCACTAGTCTCTTTAACGCGTCGTTCCGATTACCATACTTATCTCGCGTCACAAGTCTCTATAACGCGTCGTTCCGATTACCATACTTATTTCACGTCACAAGTCTCTTTAATGCGTCATTCCGATTACCTAAGCATGGTTAGGTTATATTACGCAAACAGTGCGTGAAAAGTGACTTTAAATTAGTATGTCTCGTCTCAAGTCTCTCTAACGCGTCGTCCAATTTCCTAAGCATGGTTAGGTTAATTTATGCAAAGTGTCCGTGAAAAGTGACGCTAGATTAGTATGTCCAGTCACAAGTCTCTTTAACGCGTCGTTCCGATTACCTAAGAATGGTTAGGTTATATTATGCAAAGTGTGCGTAAAAGTGACACTAGATTAATTTGTTTCGTCTCAAATCTCTTTAACGCGTAGTTTCGATTACTATACTTATCTCGCGTCACAAGTCTCTTTAATGCGTCGTTCCGATTACCTAAGCATGGTAAGGTTATATTATGCAAAGAGTGCGTGAATAGTGACGCTATATTAGTATGTCGCGTCTCAAGTCTCTCTAACGCGTCGTTCCAATTTCCTAAGCATGGTTAGGTTATATTACGCAAAGCGTGCGTGAAAAGTGACACTAGATTAGTATGTCGCGTCTCAAGTCTCTCTAACGTGTCGTTCCGATTTCCTAAGCATAGTTATGCTATATTACGCAACGCGTGCGTAAAAAGTGACGCTAGATTAATATTGCACGTCTCAAGTCTCTTTAACGCGTCGTTTCAATTACCATGCTTATGTCGCGTCACAAGTCTCTCGAATGTGTCGTTCTGATTACCTAAGCATGGTTAGGTTATATTACGCAAAGTGTGCGTAGAAAATGACAATAGATTAGTATGTAGCGTCTTAAGTCTATTTAACGCGTCGTTCCAATTACTTAACCATGGTTAGGTTATATTACGTAGAGTGTACGTGAAAAATGACAATAGATTATTAGTATGTCGCGTCTTAAGTCTATCTAACGAGTTGTTCCGATTACCTTAGCATGGTTAGGTTATATTACGCATAGTGTGCGTGGAAAGTGACGCTAGATTAGTATGTCGCGTCTCAATTCTCTTTATCGCGTTATTCCAATTATCTAAGCATGGTTAGAGGTTATAATATGCAAAGCATGCGTGAAAAGTGACACTAGATTAGTATGTCGCGTCTAAAGTCTATTTAACGCGTCGTTTCTAATACCTAAATGCGGTTAGGTTATATTACGCAAGGTGTGCGTGAAAAATGACGCTAGATTAGTATGTCGCGTCTCAAGCTCTTTAATGCGTCATTCCAATTACCTAAGCATAGTTAGGTTATAATACGCAAAGTTTGCGTGGAAAGTGACGCTAGATTAGTATGTGCGTGTCAAGGCTCTTTAACGCATCGTTCTAATTACCTAAGAATGGTAAGGTTATAGTACTCGAAGTGTGCGTAAAAAGGATCAATAGATTAGTATATCGTGTCTCAAGTCTCTTTAACGCGTCGTTCCTATTACCTAAGCATGGTTAGGTTATATTACGCAAGGTGTGCGTGAAACGTGACGCTAGATTAGCATGTCTAAGCATGATTAGGTTATAATACGCAAAGTTTGCGTGAAAAGTGACGCTAGATTAGTATGCTGCTTCTCAAGTCTCTTTAACGTGTCGTTTATATAACCATGCTTATGTCTCGTCACAAGTCTCTCTAACGCGTCGTTCCGATTACCTAAGCATGGTTAAGGTTATAGTACGCAAAGTGTGCGTAAAAAGGATCAATAGATAAGTATGTCGCATCTCAAGTCTCTTTAACGCGTCGTTCCTATTACCTAAGAATGGTTAGGTTATATTACGCAAAGTGTGCTTGAAAAGTGACGCTAGATTAGTATGTCCAGTCTCCAATCTCTTTAAAGCGTCGTTCCGATTACCTAAGCATGGTTATGTTATATTACGCAAAGTGTGCGTAAAAAGTGACACTAGATTAGTATGTTTTGTATCAAGTCTCTTTAACGCGTCGTTTCGATCACCATACTTATCTCGCGTCACAAGTCTCTTTAACGCGCCGTTCCGATTACCTAAGCATGGTTAGGTTATATTACGCAAATTGTGCGTGAAAATTGAGGTTAGATTAGTATGCCGCGTCTCAATTCTCTCTAACGCGCCGTTCCGATTTCCTAAGCATGGTTAGGTTATAATACGTAAAGTGTGCGTGAAAAGTGACACAGATTAGTATGTCGCGTCTCAAGTCTCTCTAACGCGTCGTTCCAATTTCCTAAGCGTGGTTATGTTATATTATGCAAAGCGTGCGTGAAAAGTGACACTAGATTAGTATGTCGCGTCTCAAGTCTCTCTAACGCGTCGTTCCAATTTCCTAAGCATAGTTATGTTATATTACGCAACGCGTGCGTAAAACGTAACGCTAGATTAATATTGCACATCTCAAGTCTCTTTAACGCGTCGTTTCGATTATCATGCTTATGTCGCGTCACAAGTCTCTCGAATGTGTCGTTCTGATTACCTAAGCATGGTTAGGTTATATTACGCAAAGTGTGCGTAGAAAATGACAATAGATTAGTATGTAGCGTCTTAAGTTTATTTAACGCGTCGTTCCAATTACTTAAGCATGGTTAGGTTATATTACGCAGAGTGTACGTGAAAAATGACAATAGATTAGTATGTCGCGTCTTAAGTCTATCTAACGCGTTGTTCCGACTACCCATGGTTAGGTTATATTACGCATAGTGTGCGTGGAAACTTACGCTAGATTAGTATGTCACGTCTCAATTCTCTTTATCGCCTTATTCCAATTATCTAAGCATGGTTAGATGTTATAATATGCAAAGCGTGCGTGAAAAGTGACACTAGATTAGTATGTCGCGTCTAAAGTCTATATTTAACACGTCGTTCCTAATACCTAAGCATGGTTAGGTTATATTACGCAAGGTGTGCGTGAAAAATGACCCTAGATTAGTATGTCGCGTCTCAATGCTCTTTAATGCGTCATTCCAATTACCTAAGCATAGTTAGGTTATAATACGCAAAGTTTGCGTGGAAAGTGACGCTAGATTAGTATGTGCGTGTCAAGGCTCTTTAACGCATCGTTCTAATTACCTAAGAATGGTAAGGTTATAGTACTCGAAGTGTGCGTAAAAAGGATCAATAGATTAGTATATCGTGTCTCAAGTCTCTTTAACGCGTCGTTCCTATTACCTAAGCATGGTTAGGTTATATTACGCAAGGTGTGCGTGAAACGTGACGCTAGATTAGCATGTCTAAGCATGATTAGGTTATAATACGCAAAGTTTGCGTGAAAAGTGACGCTAGATTAGTATGCTGCTTCTCAAGTCTCTTTAACGTGTCGTTTCGATTACCATGCTTATGTCTCGTCACAAGTCTCTCTAACGCGTCGTTCCTAAGCATGGTTAGGTTATAGTACGCAAAGTGTGCGTAAAAAGGATCAATAGATAAGTATGTCGCGTCTCAAGTCTCTTTAACGCGTCGTTCCTATTACCTAAGAATGGTTAGGTTACGCAAAGTGTGCTTGAAAAGTGACACTATATTAGTATGTCCAGTCTCCAATCTCTTTAACGCGTCGTTCCGATTACCTAAGCATGGTTATGTTATGTTACGCAAAGTGTGCGTAAAAAGTGACACTAGATTAGTATATTTTGTATCAAGTCTCTTTAACGCGTCGTTTCGATCACCATACTTATCTCGCGTCACAAGTTTCTTTAACGCGTCGTTCCGATTACCTAAGCATGGTTAGGTTATATTACCCAAAGTGTGCGTGAAAACTGAGGTTAGATTAGTATGTCGCATCTTAATTCTCTCTAATGCGTCGTTCCGATTTCCTAAGCATGGTTAGGTTATAGTACGTAAAGTGTGCGTGAAAAGTGTCACAGATTAGTATGTCGCGTCTCAAGTCTCTCTAACGCGTCGTTCCGATTTCCTAAGCATGGTTATGTTATATTATGCAACGCGTGCGTAAAAAGTGACGCTAGATTAATATTGCGCGTCTCATGTCTTTTTAACGCGTCATTTCGACTAACTAAGCATGGTTAGGTTATATTGCGCAAAGTGTGCGTGAAAAGTACCGCTAGATTAGTATGTCGCGTCTCAAGTCAATTTAACGTGTCGTTCCGATTACCATGCTTATGTCGTGTCACAAGTCTCTCTAACGCGTCGTTTCAATTACCTAAGCATGGTTATGTTATTATTACGCAAAGTGTGCGTGAAAAGTGACGCTAGATTAGTAAGCCGCGTCTCAGGTCTCTTTAACGCGTCGTTCCGATTACTTAAGCATGATTAGGTTATTTTACACAAAGTGTGCGTGAAAAGTGACGCTAGATTTGTATGTCGCGTTTCAAGTCTCTTTAAGGCGTCGTTTCGATTACCATTCTTATCTTGCGTCACAAGTCTCTTTAACGCGTCGTTTTGATTACCTAAGCATGGTTAGGTTATATTACGCAGAGTGTGCGTCAAAAGTGATGCTAAATTAGTATATCGTATCTCAAGTCTCTCTAACGGTCGTTCCGATTTCCCAAGCATGGTTAGGTTATACTACGCAAAGTGTGCGTGAAAAGCAACGCTAAATTAGTATGTCACGTGTCAAGTCTCTCTAACACGTCGTTCCGATTTCCTAAGATGATTATGTTATATTACGCAAAGTGTGCGTGAAAAGTGAAGCTAGATCAGTATATCCTACCTCAAGTCTCTCTAACGCGTCGTTCCGATTATCTAAGCATGGTTAGGCTATATATTACGCAAGCTGTGCGTTAAATGTTACGGTAGATAAGTATGTCGCGTCTCAAGGTTCTTTAATTCATCGTTCCGATTACATAAGCATGGTTAGGTTATATTACACAAAGAGTGCGTTAAAAGTGACGCTAGATTAGTATGTCGCATCTCATACTGATTTATTGTCACTTTTCACGCACACTTTGCGTAATATAATCTAACCATGCTTAGGTAATCGGAACGACGCGTTAAAGACACTTTGAGATGTGACATACTAATCTAGGGTTACTATTCTCGCACACTTCGCGTAATATGACCTAACCATGCTTTGGTAATCGGAGCGACGCGTTAGAGAGACTTGTAACGTAACATAAGCATGGTAATCGAAACGATGCGTTAAAGAGACTTGACTAATCTTGCGTCACTTTTTACGCACACTTTGCGTAATATAACTTAACCATGCTTATGTAATTGTAACAACGCGTTAAAGAGACTTGTGACGGGACAAACTAATCTAGCGACACTTTTAACGCGCACTTGGCATAATATTACATAACCATGCATAGGTAATCGAAACGACGAGTTAAAGAGACTTGAGACGCGACATACTAATCTAGCGTCACTTTTCACGCACATTTTGCGTAATATAACCTAACCATGATTAGGTAATCGGAACGACGCCTTAAAGAGACTTGAGATGCGATATACTAACCTAGCAACACTTTTCAAGCACACATTGCATAATATAACCTAACCATGCTTAGAAAATCGGAACGACCCGTTAGAGAGACTTGAGACGCGACATACTAATCTAGTGTCACTTTTCCCGTACATTTTGCGTAATATAACCTAACCATGTTTAGGTAACCGGAACGACACATTAGAGAGACTTGAGACGCGACATACTGATTTATTGTCACTTTTCACGCACACTTTGCGTAATATAATCTAACCATGCTTAGGTAATCGGAATGACGCGTTAAAGACACTTTGAGATGCGACATACTAATCTAGGGTTACTATTCTCACACACTTCGGGTAATATGACCTAACCATGCTTTGGTAATCGGAGCGACGCGTTAGAGAGACTTGTAACGTAACATAAGCATGGTAATCGAAACGATGCGTTAAAGAGACCTGAGACGCGCCATACTAATCTAGCGTCACTTTTTACGCACACTTTGCGTAATATAACTTAACCATGCTTATGTAATTGCAACAACGCGTTAAAGAGACTTGTGACGTGACATACTAATCTAGCGACACTTTTTACGCGCACTTGGCGTAATATAACATAACCATGCATAGGTAATCGAACGACGCGTTAAAGAGACTTGAGACTCGACATACTAATCTAGCGTTATTTTTCACGCACACTTTGCGTAATATATCCTAACCACGCTTAGGTATTCGGAACGACGCGTTAAAGAGACTTAAGACGCGACATACTAATCTATTGATCCTTTTCACTCACACTTTGCGTACTATAACCTAACCATGCTTATGTAATCAGAACGACGCGTTGGAAACTTGAGACGCAGCATAAGCATGGTAATCGAAACGAAGCGTTAAAGAGACTTGAGACGCGACATACTAATCTATTGATCCTTTTCACTCACACTTTGCGTACTATAACCTAACCATGCTTATGTAATCAGAACGACGCGTTGGAAACTTGAGACGCAGCATAAGCATGGTAATCGAAACGAAGCGTTAAAGAGACTTGAGACGCGACATACTAATCTAGCGTCACTTTTCACGCACACTTTGCGTAATATAACCTAACCATGCTTAAGTAATCGGAACGACGAGTTAAAGAGACTTGAGACGCGACATACTAATCTAGCGTCACTTTTCACGCACATTTTGCGTAATATAACCTAACCATGCTTAGGTAATCGGAACAACGCGTTAAAGAGACTTGAGACGCGATATACTAACCTAGCAACAGTTTTCAAGGACACATTGCATAATATAACCAAACCATGCTTAGAAAATCGGAACGACCTGTTAGAGAGACTTGAGACGCGACATACTAATCTAGTGTCACTTTTCCTGCACATTTTGCGTAATATAACCTAACCATGTTTAGGTGATCGGAACGACACATTAGAGAGACTTGAGACGCGACATACTGATTTATTGTCACTTTTCACGCACACTTTGCGTAATATAATCTAACCATGCTTAGGTAATCGGAACGACGCGTTAAAGACACTTTGAGATGCGACATACTAGTCTAGGGTTACTATTCTCGCACACTTCGCGTAATATGACCTAACCATGCTTTCGTAATCGGAGCGACGCGTTAGAGAGACTTGTAACGTAACATAAGCATGGTAATCGAACGATGCGTTAAAGAGACTTGAGACGCGCCATACTAATCTAGCGTCACTTTTTACGCACACTTTGTGTAATATAACTTAACCATGCTTATGTAATTGTAACAACGCGTTAAAGAGACTTGTGACACGACATACTAATCTAGTGACACTTTTAACGCGCACTTGGCGTAATATAACATAACCATGCATAGGTAATCGGAACGACGCGTTAAAGAGACGTGAGACGCGACATACCAATCTAGCGTTATTTTTCACGCACACTTTGCGTAATATATCATAACCACGCTTAGGTATTCGGAACGACGCGTTAAAGAGACTTGAGACGCGACATACTAATCTATTGATCCTTTTCACTCACACTTTTGCATACTATAACCAAACCATGCTTATGTAATCTGAACGACGTGTTGGAAACTTGAGACGCAGCATAAGCATGGTAATCGAAACGAAGCGTTAAAGAGACTTGAGACGCGACATACTAATCTAGCGTCACTTTTCACGCACATTTTGCGTAATATAACCTAACCATGCTTAAGTAATCGGAACGACGAGTTAAAGTGACTTGAGACGCAACATACTAATCTAGCGTCACTTTTCACGCACACTTTACGTAATATAACCTATCCACGCTTAAGTAATCGGAACGACGAGTTAAAGAGACTTGAGACGCGACATACTAATCTAGCGTCACTTTTCACGCACATTTTGCGTAATATAACCTAACCATGCTTAGGTAATCGGAACGACGCGTTAAAGAGACGTGAGACGCGACATACTAATCTAGTGTCACTTTTCCCGCACATTTTGCGTAATATAACCTAACCATGTTTAGGTAATCGGAACGACACATTAGAGAGACTTGAGACGCGACATACTGATTTATTGTCACTTTTCACGCACACTTTGCGTAATATAATCTAACCATGCTTAGGTAATCGGAACGACGCGTTAAAGACACTTTGAGATGCGACATACTAATCTAGAGGGTTACTATTCTTGCACACTTCGCGTAATATGACCTAACCATGCTTTCGTAATCGGAGCGACGCGTTAGAGAGACTTGTAACGTAACATAACCATGGTAATCGAGAAGATGCGTTAAAGAGACTTGAGACGCGCCATACTAATCTAGCGTCACTTTTTACGCACACTTTGTGTAATATAACTTAACCATGCTTATGTAATTGTAACAACGCGTTAAAGAGACCGGGACGACGAGTTAAAGAGACTTGTGACGCAACATACTAATCTATTGTTACATTTCACGCACACTTTGCGTACTATAACCTAACCATGCTTTGGTAATCGAATGACGCTTTAGAGACTTGTGACGCAACAAAAGCATTGTAATCGAAACGATTCGTTAAAGAGACAAAAGACGCGACATACTTATCTAGCGTCACTTTTCACGCTAACTTTGCGTAATATAACCTAACCATGCTTAGGTAATCGGAAAAAATCGTTAATGAGAATTGAGACGCGACAATTTAATCTAGCGTCCCTTTTCAAGAAGACTTTGCGTAATATAACCTAACCATGCTTAGGTAATTGGAACGATGTGATAAAGAGACTTGAGACGCGACAAACTAATCTAGCGTCACTTTTCACGCACACTCTGCGTAATATAGCCCAACCATGGTTAGGTAATCAGAACGACGCATTGAAGAGACTTGTGACGCGACATAAGCATGGTAATCGAAACGACGCATTAAAGAGACTTGAGACGCGCCATACTAATCTTGCATCACTTTTCACGCGCACTGTGCATTATAAAACATACCATGCTTAGGTAATCGGAACGACGCGCTAAATATACTTGAGACGCGACATACTAATTTATTATCATTATTCACGCACACTTTGCGTAATATAACCTAACCATGCTTAGGTAATCGGAATGATGCGTTAGAGTGACTTGTGACACGACATAAGCATGATAATCGAAACGACGCGTTAAAGAGACTTGAGACACAACTTACTAATCTAGAGTCACTTTTCACGCACACTTTGCTTAATATAACTGAACCATGCTTAGATAATCTGAATGACGCGTTAAATAGACTTGAGACGCGACATACTAAGCTATTGTCATTTTTCACGCACAGTTTTCGTATTTTGCCATAACCATACTTAGGTAATCGGAACGACGAGTTAGAGAGACTTGAGACGCGTCATATTAATCTATCGTCACTTTTTACGCACACTTTGCGTAATATAGCCTAACCATGGTTAGGTAATCGGAACGACGCGTTAAAGAGACTTGAGACGCGAGATACTAATCTAGTGTCACTTTTCACGCACACTTTGCGTAATATAACCCAACTATGCTTAGGTAATCGGAACGACGCGTTAAATAGAATTGAGATGCGACATACTAATCTTTTTTTACTTTTCCCGCACACTTTGTGTAATATAACCTAACCTTGCTTTGGTTATCGGAACGACGCGTTTGAGAGACTTGTGACGCGACATAAGCATGGTAATCGAAACGACGTGTTAAAGAGACTTGAGATGCGACATACTAATCTAGCGTCACTTTTCACCCAAACTTTGCATAATATAACCTAACCATGCTTAGGTAATCAGAACGACGTGTTACAGAGACTTGAGACGCGACAAAATAATCTAGCCTCACTTTTCAAGTACACTTTGCGTAATATAACCTAACCATGCTTTGGTAATTGGAACATCGCGTTAGAGAGAGTTGTGAATGGACAAAGCAAGGTAATCGAGACGCCGCGTTAAATAGACTGAAGACATGCCATACTAATCTATAGTCACATTTTACGCACTCTTTGTGTATTATAACCTAACCATGCTTAGGAAATCGGAACGATGTGTTCAAGAGACTTGAGACGCGACGTACTAATCTAGCATCACTTTTTACGCACAGTATGCATAATATAACCTAACCAAACTTAGGTAATCAGAACGTCGCGTTAAAGAAACTTGGGACGCGACAAATTATTTTAGCCTCACTTTTCAAACACACTTTGCGTAATATAACTTAACCATGAACGACGAGTTAAAGAAACCTGAGACGCGGCATACAAATCTAACGTCACTTTTCACGCACACTTTGCCTAATATAACCTTATAATGCTTAGGTAATTGGAACGACGCGTTAAACAGACTTGAGAATCGACATACTAATCTAGCGTCACTCACGCTTCGCGTAATATAGCCTAACCATGCTTAGTTAATCGGAACGACGCGTTAAACAGACTTGAGACGCGACATACTAATCTAGCGTCACTTTTCACGCACGCTTTGCGTAATATAACCTAACCATGCTTAGGTAATTGGAACGACGCGTTAAATAGACTTGAGACGCGATACTATTGTCATTTTTCACGCACACTTTGCGTAATATAACCTAACCATGCTTAGGTAATTCGAACGACGCGTTAGAGAGACTTCTGACGAGACATATGCATGGTAATCGATACGACGCGTTCTTGAGACGCGCCATATTAATCTAGCGTCACTTTTAATCACACTTTATGTAATATAACCTAACCATGCTTAGGTAATCGGAACGAAGCGTTAAAGAGACGTGAGACGCGGCATACTAATCTAAGATCACTTTTCACGCACTTTTTTCGTAATATAACCTAACCATACTTAGGTAATCAAAACGTCACGTTAGAGAGACTTGTGACGCGACATAAGCATTGTAATCGAAACGACACGTTAAATAGACTTGTGACGAAACATACTAATCTAGGCTCACTTTTTACGCACACTTTGCGTAGTATACCTAACCATTCTTAGGTAATCGGAACAACACGTAGGATCCTGTGAATCAAAACCTTGTGTCAAAAACATGGTAATGCGATAAATTTCAACAGATACTAAGAGGACAGGCCGGTTGATAAAATGCCCGCGGTGAGGCTGTGATCCTGGCTAGTCATACATGTAATCTGTTAAGGTTTATCGTCGTTCCTCTAATTGGTACATACTAATCTAGCGTCACTTTTCATGCACATTTTTCATAATATAAATAACCATGCTTAGGTAATCGGAACGACGCATTAAAGAAACTTGAGACGCAACATACTAATCTAGTGTTGCTTTTCACGCACACTTTGCCTAATATAACCTAACCATGCTTAGGTAATCGGAAGGATGCGTTAAACAGACTTGAGACGCGAAATATTAATCTAGCGTTACTTGTCACGCACGCTTTGTGTCATATAACCTAACCATGCTTAGGTAATCGGAACGACGCGTTAAATAGAATTGATAAGCGACATACTAATCTATAGTCACTTTTCACGCACACTTTGCGTAATATAACCTAACCATGCGTAGGTAATCGGAACGACGCGTTAAAGAGACTTGAGACGCGACATATTAATCTATTGTTACTTTTCACGCTATAAGCTAGCCATGCTTAGGTAATCGAAACAACGCGTTAAAGAGACTTGAGACACGACATACTAATCTAGCGTCACTTTTAACGCACTCTTTGCGTAATATAACCTTACCATGCTTAGGTAATCGGAACGACGCAATAAAGAACCTTGAGACGCGACATACTAATCTAGCGTAACTTTTAGCGCACACTTTGCGTAATATAACCTAACCATGCTTAGGTAATCGGAACGACGCGTTAGAGAGACTTGAGGTAGGATATACTGATCTAGCGTCACTTTTCACGCACACTTTGCGTAATATAACATAGTCATCTTAGGAAATCGGAACGACGTGTTAGAGATACTTGACACGTGACATACTAATTTAGTGTCGCTTTTCACGCACATTTTTCGTAATATAACCTAACCATGCTTGGGAAATCTTGAACGACCGTTAGAGAGACTTGATACACGATATACTAATCTAGCATCACTTTTGACGCACACTCTGCGTAATATAACCTAACCATGCTTAGGTAATCATAACGACGCGTTAAAGAGACTTGTGACGCAAGATAAGAATGGTAATCGAAACAACGCGTTAAAGAGACTTGAGACGCGACATACAAATCTAGCATCACTTTTCAAACACACTTTGTGTAAAATAACCTAACCATGCTTAAGTAATCGAAAAGACGCGTTAAAGAGACCTGAGACGCGGCATACTAATCTAGCATCACTTTTCACGCACACTTTGCATAATAATAACATAACCATGCTTAGGTAATCGAAACTACGCGTTAGAGAGACTTGTGTGACGCGACATAAGTATGGTAATCGGAACGACGTGTAAAAGTGACTTGAGACACGACATACTAATCTAGCGTCACTTTTCACGCACACTTTGCGTAATATAACTTAACCATCCTTAGTCGGAACAACGCGTTAAATAGAATCGAGACGCAATATACTAATCTAGTGTCACTTTTCAAGCAAACTTTGCGTACTATAACCTAACCACGGTTAGGTAATCGCAACACCGCATTAAATCGACTTGAGACGCGACATACTAAATAATTGTGACTTTTCACGCACACTTTGCGTAATATAACCTAACCATGCTTAGGAAATCGGAACGACGCCTTAGCGAGACTTGAGGTAGAATATACTAATCTAGCGTCACTTTTCACGCACACTTTGCGTAATATAACCTAACCATGCTTAGGATATCGGAACGACGCGTTAAAGAGACTTGAGATGCGACATACTAATCTAGTGTCACTTTTCACGGACACTTTGCGTAATATAACCTAACCATTCTTAGGAAATCGGAACGACGCGTTAGAGAGACTTGAAATGCGACATACTAATCTAAAGTCACTTTTCACGCACACTTTGCGTACTATAACCAATATGTTTTACGCACACTTTGCGTACTGTAACCTATATTTTTTACGCACACTTTGCGTAATATAACATAACCATGCTTAGGATATCGGAACGGCGCGTATGGAGACTTGAGACGCGACATACTAATCTAGTGTCACTTTTCACGGACACTTTGTGTAATATAACCTAGCCATGGTTAGTAAATCGGTACGACGCGTTAGAGAGACTTGAGACGCGACGTACTAATCTAAAGTCACTTTTCAAGCACACATTGCGTAATATAACCTAACCATGCTTAGATAATCGGAACGACGAGTTAAAGAGACTTGTGACTCGAGATAAGTATAGTAATCGAAACGACGCGTTAAAGAGAATTGAGACGAAACAAACTAATCTAGCCTCACTTTTTACGCACACTTTGCGTAATATAACCTAACCATGCTTAGGTAATCGGAACGACGCATTAAAGAGACTTGAGACTGGACATACTAATCTAGCGTCACTTTTCACGCACACTTTGCGTAATATAACCTAACCATACTTAGGTAATCGGAACGACGCGTTAAAAAGACTTGAGACGCGACATATTAAACTATTGCTCCTTTCCACGCACACTTTGTGTACTATAACCTAACCATGCTTAGGTAATCAGAATGACGCGTTAGAGATACTTGTGACGCGACATAAGCATGGTAATCGAAATGACGCGTTAAAGAGACTTGAGACGCGCAATATTAATCTAGCGTCACTTTTTACGCACGCGTTGCGTAATATAACATAACCATGCTTAGGAAATCAGAATGACGCGTTAGAGAGACTTGAGACGCGACATACTAATCTAGTGTCACTTTTCACGCACACTTTACGTATTATAACCTAACCATGCTTAGGAAATTGGAACGACGCGTTAGAGAGAATTGAGACGCGACATACTAATCTAACCTCACTTTTCACGCACACTTTGCGTAATATAACCTAACCATGCATAGGTAATCGGAACGACGCGTTAAAGAGACTTGTGACGCGAGATAAGTATGGTGATCGAAACGACGCGATAAAGAGACTTGATACGATTAGTATGTCCAGTCTCAAGTCTCTTTAACGCGTCGTTCCGATTACCTAAGCATGGTTAGGTTATATTACGCAAAGTGTGCGTAAAAAGTGAGGCTAGATTAGTTTGTTTTGTCTCAATTCTCTTTAACGCGTCGTTTCGATTACTATATTTATCTCGCGTCACAAGTCTCTTTAACGCGTCGTTCCGATTACCTAAGCATGGTTAGGTTATATTACACAAAGTGTGCGTGAAAAGTGACTTTAGATTAGTATGTCGCATCTCAAGTCTCTCTAACGCGTCGTTCCGATTTCCTAAGCATGGTTAGGTTATATTACGCAAAGTGTCCGCGAAAAGTGACACTAGATTAGTATGTCGCGTCTCAAGTCTCTCTAACGCGTCGTTCCGATATCATAAGCATGATTATGTTATATTACGCAATGCGTGCGTAAAAAGTGACGCTAGATTAATATTGCGCGTCTCAAGTCTCTTTAACGCGTTGTTTCGATTACCATGCTTTTGTCGTGTCACAAGTCTCTCGAACACGTAGTTCCGATTACCTTAGCATGGTTAGGTTATATTACACAAAGTGTGCGTTGAAAATGACAATAGATTAGTATATCGCATTTCAAGTCTATTTAACGCATCGTTCGAATTACTTAAGCATGGTTAGGTTATATTAGGCAGAGTGTACGTGAAAAATGACAATAGATTAGTATGTCGCGTCTTAAGTCTATCTAACGCGTTGTTCCGATTACCTTAGCATAGTTAGGTTATATTACGCAAACTGTGCGTGAAAAATGACGCTAGATTAGTATCGCATCTCAATTCTCTTTATCGCGTTGTTCCAATTATCCAAGCATGGTTAGGGTATATTATGCAAAGCGTGCGTGAAAAGTGACATTAGATTAGTATGTCGCGTCTCAAGTCTCCATACGCGTCGTTCCGATTTCCTAAGTATGGTTAGGTTATAATACGGAAAGTTTGCGTGAAAAGTGACGCTAGATTAGTATGTCGCGTGTCAAGGCTCTTTAACACGTCGTTCCGATTACCTAAGCTTGGTTAGGCTGTACGCAAAGTGTGCGTAAAAAGGATCAATATATTAGTATGTCGCGTCTCAAGTCTCTTTATCGCATTGTTCCTATTAAATAAGCATGGTTAGGTTATATTACGCAAAGTGTGCGTGAAAAGTGACGCTAGATTAGTATGTCCAGGCTTAAATCTCTTTAAAGCGTTGTTCTGATTACCTAAGCATGGTTAGGTTCTATTATGTGTGAAAAAAGTGACGCTAGATTAGTATGTTTCGTCTCCAGTCTCTTTAATGCGTCGTTTCGCTTACCATACATATCTCGCGTCACAAGTCTCTTTAACGCGTCGTTCCGATTACCTAAGCACGGTTAGGTTATATTACGCAATGTGTGAGTGAAAAGTAACGTTTGTTTAGTACGTCGCGTCTCAAGTCTCTCTAACGCGTCGTACCGATTTCCTAAGCATGGCTAGGTTATATTACGCAAAGTGTGTGTGAACAGTGACACTAGATTAGTATGTCGCGTCTCAAGTCTCCATACGCGTCGTTCCGATTTCCTAAGCATGGTTATGTTATATTACGCAAAGTGTGCGTAAAAAGTGACGCTAGATTAATATTGCGCGTCTCAAGTCTCTTGAACGCGTCGTTTCGATTGTCATGCTTATGTCGCGTAACAAGTCTCTCTAACGCGTCGTTCCGATTTCCTAAGCATGGTTAGGTTATATTACGCAAACTGTGCGTGAAAAATGACGCTAGATTAGTATGTCGCATCTCAATTCTCTTTATCGCGTTGTTCCAATTATCTAAGCATGGTTAGGGTATATTATGCAAAGCGTGCGTGAAAAGTGACATTAGATTAGTATGTCGCGTCTAAAGTCTATTTAAGGCGTCGTTCCTATTACCTAAGAATGGTTAGGTTATATTACGCAGTGTACGTGAAAAGTGACGCTAGATTAGCATGTCGCGTCTCAAGGTTCTTTAATGCGTCGTTCCGATTACCTAAGTATGGTTAGGTTATAATACGGAAAGTTTGCGTGAAAAGTGACGCTAGATTAGTATGTCGCGTGTCAAGGCTCTTTAACACGTCGTTCCGATTACCTAAGCTTGGTTAGGCTGTACGCAAAGTGTGCGTAAAAAGGATCAATATATTAGTATGTCGCGTCTCAAGTCTCTTTATCGCATTGTTCCTATTAAATAAGCATGGTTAGGTTATATTACGCAAAGTGTGCGTGAAAAGTGACGCTAGATTAGTATGTCCAGGCTTAAATCTCTTTAAAGCGTTGTTCTGATTACCTAAGCATGGTTAGGTTCTATTATGTGTGAAAAAAGTGACGCTAGATTAGTATGTTTCGTCTCCAGTCTCTTTAATGCGTCGTTTGGCTTACCATACATATCTCGCGTCACAAGTCTCATTAACGCGTCGTTCCGATTACCTAAGCACGGTTAGGTTATATTACGCAATGTGTGAGTGAAAAGTAACGTTTGTTTAGTACGTCGCGTCTCAAGTCTCTCTAACGCGTCGTACCGATTTCCTAAGCATGGCTAGGTTATATTACGCAAAGTGTGTGTGAACAGTGACACTAGATTAGTATGTCGCGTCTCAAGTCTCCATACGCGTCGTTCCGATTTCCTAAGCATGGTTATGTTATATTACGCAAAGTGTGCGTAAAAAGTGACGCTAGATTAATATTGCGCGTCTCAAGTCTCTTGAACGCGTCGTTTCGATTGTCATGCTTATGTCGCGTAACAAGTTTCTCTAACGCGTCGTTCCGATTTCCTAAGCATGGTTAGGTTATATTACGCAAACTGTGCGTGAAAAATGACGCTAGATTAGTATGTCGCATCTCAATTCTCTTTATCGCGTTGTTCCAATTATCCAAGCATGGTTAGGGTATATTATGCAAAGCGTGCGTGAAAAGTGACATTAGATTAGTATGTCGCGTCTAAAGTCTAATTAAGGCGTCGTTCCTATTACCTAAGAATGGTTAGGTTATATTACGCAGTGTACGTGAAAAGTGACGCTAGATTAGCATGTCGCGTCTCAAGGTTCTTTAATGCGTCGTTCCGATTACCTAAGTATGGTTAGGTTATAATACGGAAAGTTTGCGTGAAAAGTGACGCTAGATTAGTATGTCGCGTGTCAAGGCTCTTTAACACGTCGTTCCGATTACCTAAGCTTGGTTAGGCTGTACGCAAAGTGTGCGTAAAAAGGATCAATATATTAGTATGTCGCGTCTCAAGTCTCTTTATCGCATTGATCCTATTAAATAAGCATGGTTAGGTTATATTACGCAAAGTGTGCGTGAAAAGTGACGCTAGATTAGTATGTCCAGGCTTAAATCTCTTTAAAGCGTTGTTCTGATTACCTAAGCATGGTTAGGTTCTATTATGTGTGAAAAAAGTGACGCTAGATTAGTATGTTTCGTCTCCAGTCTCTTTAATGCGTCGTTTCGCTTACCATACATATCTCGCGTCACAAGTCTCTTTAACGCGTCGTTCCGATTACCTAAGCACGGTTAGGTTATATTACGCAATGTGTGAGTGAAAAGTAACGTTTGTTTAGTACGTCGCGTCTCAAGTCTCTCTAACGCGTCGTACCGATTTCCTAAGCATGGCTAGGTTATATTACGCAAAGTGTGTGTGAACAGTGACACTAGATTAGTATGTCGCTCTCAAGTCTCCATACGCGTCGTTCCGATTTCCTAAGCATGGTTATGTTATATTACGCAAAGTGTGCGTAAAAAGTGACGCTAGATTAATATTGCGCGTCTCAAGTCTCTTGAACGCGTCGTTTCGATTGTCATGCTTATGTCGCGTAACAAGTTTCTCTAACGCGTCGTTCCGATTTCCTAAGCATGGTTAGGTTATATTACGCAAACTGTGCGTGAAAAATGACGCTAGATTAGTATGTCGCATCTCAATTCTCTTTATCGCGTTGTTCCAATTATCCAAGCATGGTTAGGGTATATTATGCAAAGCGTGCGTGAAAAGTGACATTAGATTAGTATGTCGCGTCTAAAGTCTATTTAAGGCGTCGTTCCTATTACCTAAGAATGGTTAGGTTATATTACGCAGTGTACGTGAAAAGTGACGCTAGATTAGCATGTCGCGTCTCAAGGTTCTTTAATGCGTCGTTCCGATTACCTAAGTATGGTTAGGTTATAATACGGAAAGTTTGCGTGAAAAGTGACGCTAGATTAGTATGTCGCGTGTCAAGGCTCTTTAACACGTCGTTCCGATTACCTATGCTTGGTTAGGCTGTACGCAAAGTGTGCGTAAAAAGGATCAATATATTAGTATGTCGCGTCTCAAGTCTCTTTATCGCATTGTTCCTATTAAATAAGCATGGTTAGGTTATATTACGCAAAGTGTGAGTGAAAAGTGACGCTAGATTAGTATGTCCAGGCTTAAATCTCTTTAAAGCGTTGTTCTGATTACCTAAGCATGGTTAGGTTCTATTATGTGTGAAAAAAGTGACGCTAGATTAGTATGTTTCGTCTCCAGTCTCTTTAATGCGTCGTTTCGCTTACCATACATATCTCGCGTCACAAGTCTCTTTAACGCGTCGTTCCGATTACCTAAGCACGGTTAGGTTATATTACGCAATGTGTGAGTGAAAAGTAACGTTTGTTTAGTACGTCGCGTCTCAAGTCTCTCTAACGCGTCGTACCGATTTCCTAAGCATGGCTAGGTTATATTACGCAAAGTGTGTGTGAACAGTGACACTAGATTAGTATGTCGCGTCTCAAGTCTCACAACGCGTCGTTCCGATTTCCTAAGCATGGTTACGTTATATTACGCAAAGTGTGCGTAAAAAGTGACGCTAGATTAATATTGCGCGTCTCAAGTCTCTTGAACGCGTCGTTTCGATTGTCATGCTTATGTCGCGTAACAAGTTTCTCTAACGCGTCGTTCCGATTTCCTAAGCATGGTTAGGTTATATTACGCAAACTGTGCGTGAAAAATGACGCTAGATTAGTATGTCGCATCTCAATTCTCTTTATCGCGTTGTTCCAATTATCCAAGCATGGTTAGGGTATATTATGCAAAGCGTGCGTGAAAAGTGACATTAGATTAGTATGTCGCGTCTAAAGTCTATTTAAGGCGTCGTTCCTATTACCTAAGAATGGTTAGGTTATATTACGCAGTGTACGTGAAAAGTGACGCTAGATTAGCATGTCGCGTCTCAAGGTTCTTTAATGCGTCGTTCCGATTACCTAAGTATGGTTAGGTTATAATACGGAAAGTTTGCGTGAAAAGTGACGCTAGATTAGTATGTCGCGTGTCAAGGCTCTTTAACACGTCGTTCCGATTACCTATGCTTGGTTAGGCTGTACGCAAAGTGTGCGTAAAAAGGATCAATATATTAGTATGTCGCGTCTCAAGTCTCTTTATCGCATTGTTCCTATTAAATAAGCATGGTTAGGTTATATTACGCAAAGTGTGCGTGAAAAGTGACGCTAGATTAGTATGTCCAGGCTTAAATCTCTTTAAAGCGTTGTTCTGATTACCTAAGCATGGTTAGGTTCTATTATGTGTGAAAAAAGTGACGCTAGATTAGTATGTTTCGTCTCCAGTCTCTTTAATGCGTCGTTTCGCTTACCATACATATCTCGCGTCACAAGTCTCTTTAACGCGTCGTTCCGATTACCTAAGCACGGTTAGGTTATATTACGCAATGTGTGAGTGAAAAGTAACGTTTGTTTAGTACGTCGCGTCTCAAGTCTCTCTAACGCGTCGTACCGATTTCCTAAGCATGGCTAGGTTATATTACGCAAAGTGTGTGTGAACAGTGACACTAGATTAGTATGTCGCGTCTCAAGTCTCTCTAACGCGTCGTTCCGATTTCCTAAGCATGGTTAGGTTATATTACGCAAAGTGTGCGTAAAAAGTGACGCTAGATTAATATTGCGCGTCTCAAGTCTCTTGAACGCGTCGTTTCGATTGTCATGCTTATGTCGCGTAACAAGTTTCTCTAACGCGTCGTTCCGATTTCCTAAGCATGGTTAGGTTATATTACGCAAACTGTGCGTGAAAAATGACGCTAGATTAGTATGTCGCATCTCAATTCTCTTTATCGCGTTGTTCCAATTATCCAAGCATGGTTAGGGTATATTATGCAAAGCGTGCGTGAAAAGTGACATTAGATTAGTATGTCGCGTCTAAAGTCTATTTAAGGCGTCGTTCCTATTACCTAAGAATGGTTAGGTTATATTACGCAGTGTACGTGAAAAGTGACGCTAGATTAGCATGTCGCGTCTCAAGGTTCTTTAATGCGTCGTTCCGATTACCTAAGTATGGTTAGGTTATAATACGGAAAGTTTGCGTGAAAAGTGACGCTAGATTAGTATGTCGCGTGTCAAGGCTCTTTAACACGTCGTTCCGATTACCTATGCTTGGTTAGGCTGTACGCAAAGTGTGCGTAAAAAGGATCAATATATTAGTATGTCGCGTCTCAAGTCTCTTTATCGCATTGTTCCTATTAAATAAGCATGGTTAGGTTATATTACGCAAAGTGTGCGTGAAAAGTGACGCTAGATTAGTATGTCCAGGCTTAAATCTCTTTAAAGCGTTGTTCTGATTACCTAAGCATGGTTAGGTTCTATTATGTGTGAAAAAAGTGACGCTAGATTAGTATGTTTCGTCTCCAGTCTCTTTAATGCGTCGTTTCGCTTACCATACATATCTCGCGTCACAAGTCTCTTTAACGCGTCGTTCCGATTACCTAAGCACGGTTAGGTTATATTACGCAATGTGTGAGTGAAAAGTAACGTTTGTTTAGTACGTCGCGTCTCAAGTCTCTCTAACGCGTCGTACCGATTTCCTAAGCATGGCTAGGTTATATTACGCAAAGTGTGTGTGAACAGTGACACTAGATTAGTATGTCGCGTCTCAAGTCTCCATACGCGTCGTTCCGATTTCCTAAGCATGGTTATGTTATATTACGCAAAGTGTGCGTAAAAAGTGACGCTAGATTAATATTGCGCGTCTCAAGTCTCTTGAACGCGTCGTTTCGATTGTCATGCTTATGTCGCGTAACAAGTTTCTCTAACGCGTCGTTCCGATTTCCTAAGCATGGTTAGGTTATATTACGCAAACTGTGCGTGAAAAATGACGCTAGATTAGTATGTCGCATCTCAATTCTCTTTATCGCGTTGTTCCAATTATCCAAGCATGGTTAGGGTATATTATGCAAAGCGTGCGTGAAAAGTGACATTAGATTAGTATGTCGCGTCTAAAGTCTATTTAAGGCGTCGTTCCTATTACCTAAGAATGGTTAGGTTATATTACGCAGTGTACGTGAAAAGTGACGCTAGATTAGCATGTCGCGTCTCAAGGTTCTTTAATGCGTCGTTCCGATTACCTAAGTATGGTTAGGTTATAATACGGAAAGTTTGCGTGAAAAGTGACGCTAGATTAGTATGTCGCGTGTCAAGGCTCTTTAACACGTCGTTCCGATTACCTATGCTTGGTTAGGCTGTACGCAAAGTGTGCGTAAAAAGGATCAATATATTAGTATGTCGCGTCTCAAGTCTCTTTATCGCATTGTTCCTATTAAATAAGCATGGTTAGGTTATATTACGCAAAGTGTGCGTGAAAAGTGACGCTAGATTAGTATGTCCAGGCTTAAATCTCTTTAAAGCGTTGTTCTGATTACCTAAGCATGGTTAGGTTCTATTATGTGTGAAAAAAGTGACGCTAGATTAGTATGTTTCGTCTCCAGTCTCTTTAATGCGTCGTTTCGCTTACCATACATATCTCGCGTCACAAGTCTCTTTAACGCGTCGTTCCGATTACCTAAGCACGGTTAGGTTATATTACGCAATGTGTGAGTGAAAAGTAACGTTTGTTTAGTACGTCGCGTCTCAAGTCTCTCTAACGCGTCGTACCGATTTCCTAAGCATGGCTAGGTTATATTACGCAAAGTGTGTGTGAACAGTGACACTAGATTAGTATGTCGCGTCTCAAGTCTCCATACGCGTCGTTCCGATTTCCTAAGCATGGTTATGTTATATTACGCAAAGTGTGCGTAAAAAGTGACGCTAGATTAATATTGCGCGTCTCAAGTCTCTTGAACGCGTCGATTCGATTGTCATGCTTATGTCGCGTAACAAGTCTCTCTAACGCGTCGTTCCGATTTCCTAAGCATGGTTAGGTTATATTACGCAAACTGTGCGTGAAAAATGACGCTAGATTAGTATGTCGCATCTCAATTCTCTTTATCGCGTTGTTCCAATTATCCAAGCATGGTTAGGGTATATTATGCAAAGCGTGCGTGAAAAGTGACATTAGATTAGTATGTCGCGTCTAAAGTCTAATTAAGGCGTCGTTCCTATTACCTAAGAATGGTTAGGTTATATTACGCAGTGTACGTGAAAAGTGACGCTAGATTAGCATGTCGCGTCTCAAGGTTCTTTAATGCGTCGTTCCGATTACCTAAGTATGGTTAGGTTATAATACGGAAAGTTTGCGTGAAAAGTGACGCTAGATTAGTATGTCGCGTGTCAAGGCTCTTTAACACGTCGTTCCGATTACCTAAGCTTGGTTAGGCTGTACGCAAAGTGTGCGTAAAAAGGATCAATATATTAGTATGTCGCGTCTCAAGTCTCTTTATCGCATTGTTCCTATTAAATAAGCATGGTTAGGTTATATTACGCAAAGTGTGCGTGAAAAGTGACGCTAGATTAGTATGTCCAGGCTTAAATCTCTTTAAAGCGTTGTTCTGATTACCTAAGCATGGTTAGGTTCTATTATGTGTGAAAAAAGTGACGCTAGATTAGTATGTTTCGTCTCCAGTCTCTTTAATGCGTCGTTTGGCTTACCATACATATCTCGCGTCACAAGTCTCATTAACGCGTCGTTCCGATTACCTAAGCACGGTTAGGTTATATTACGCAATGTGTGAGTGAAAAGTAACGTTTGTTTAGTACGTCGCGTCTCAAGTCTCTCTAACGCGTCGTACCGATTTCCTAAGCATGGCTAGGTTATATTACGCAAAGTGTGTGTGAACAGTGACACTAGATTAGTATGTCGCGTCTCAAGTCTCCATACGCGTCGTTCCGATTTCCTAAGCATGGTTATGTTATATTACGCAAAGTGTGCGTAAAAAGTGACGCTAGATTAATATTGCGCGTCTCAAGTCTCTTGAACGCGTCGTTTCGATTGTCATGCTTATGTCGCGTAACAAGTTTCTCTAACGCGTCGTTCCGATTTCCTAAGCATGGTTAGGTTATATTACGCAAACTGTGCGTGAAAAATGACGCTAGATTAGTATGTCGCATCTCAATTCTCTTTATCGCGTTGTTCCAATTATCCAAGCATGGTTAGGGTATATTATGCAAAGCGTGCGTGAAAAGTGACATTAGATTAGTATGTCGCGTCTAAAGTCTAATTAAGGCGTCGTTCCTATTACCTAAGAATGGTTAGGTTATATTACGCAGTGTACGTGAAAAGTGACGCTAGATTAGCATGTCGCGTCTCAAGGTTCTTTAATGCGTCGTTCCGATTACCTAAGTATGGTTAGGTTATAATACGGAAAGTTTGCGTGAAAAGTGACGCTAGATTAGTATGTCGCGTGTCAAGGCTCTTTAACACGTCGTTCCGATTACCTAAGCTTGGTTAGGCTGTACGCAAAGTGTGCGTAAAAAGGATCAATATATTAGTATGTCGCGTCTCAAGTCTCTTTATCGCATTGATCCTATTAAATAAGCATGGTTAGGTTATATTACGCAAAGTGTGCGTGAAAAGTGACGCTAGATTAGTATGTCCAGGCTTAAATCTCTTTAAAGCGTTGTTCTGATTACCTAAGCATGGTTAGGTTCTATTATGTGTGAAAAAAGTGACGCTAGATTAGTATGTTTCGTCTCCAGTCTCTTTAATGCGTCGTTTCGCTTACCATACATATCTCGCGTCACAAGTCTCTTTAACGCGTCGTTCCGATTACCTAAGCACGGTTAGGTTATATTACGCAATGTGTGAGTGAAAAGTAACGTTTGTTTAGTACGTCGCGTCTCAAGTCTCTCTAACGCGTCGTACCGATTTCCTAAGCATGGCTAGGTTATATTACGCAAAGTGTGCGTGAACAGTGACACTAGATTAGTATGTCGCGTCTCAAGTCTCCATACGCGTCGTTCCGATTTCCTAAGCATGGTTATGTTATATTACGCAAAGTGTGCGTAAAAAGTGACGCTAGATTAATATTGCGCGTCTCAAGTCTCTTGAACGCGTCGTTTCGATTGTCATGCTTATGTCGCGTAACAAGTTTCTCTAACGCGTCGTTCCGATTTCCTAAGCATGGTTAGGTTATATTACGCAAACTGTGCGTGAAAAATGACGCTAGATTAGTATGTCGCATCTCAATTCTCTTTATCGCGTTGTTCCAATTATCCAAGCATGGTTAGGGTATATTATGCAAAGCGTGCGTGAAAAGTGACATTAGATTAGTATGTCGCGTCTAAAGTCTATTTAAGGCGTCGTTCCTATTACCTAAGAATGGTTAGGTTATATTACGCAGTGTACGTGAAAAGTGACGCTAGATTAGCATGTCGCGTCTCAAGGTTCTTTAATGCGTCGTTCCGATTACCTAAGTATGGTTAGGTTATAATACGGAAAGTTTGCGTGAAAAGTGACGCTAGATTAGTATGTCGCGTGTCAAGGCTCTTTAACACGTCGTTCCGATTACCTAAGCTTGGTTAGGCTGTACGCAAAGTGTGCGTAAAAAGGATCAATATATTAGTATGTCGCGTCTCAAGTCTCTTTATCGCATTGTTCCTATTAAATAAGCATGGTTAGGTTATATTACGCAAAGTGTGCGTGAAAAGTGACGCTAGATTAGTATGTCCAGGCTTAAATCTCTTTAAAGCGTTGTTCTGATTACCTAAGCATGGTTAGGTTCTATTATGTGTGAAAAAAGTGACGCTAGATTAGTATGTTTCGTCTCCAGTCTCTTTAATGCGTCGTTTCGCTTACCATACATATCTCGCGTCACAAGTCTCTTTAACGCGTCGTTCCGATTACCTAAGCACGGTTAGGTTATATTACGCAATGTGTGAGTGAAAAGTAACGTTTGTTTAGTACGTCGCGTCTCAAGTCTCTCTAACGCGTCGTACCGTTTTCCTAAGCATGGCTAGGTTATATTACGCAAAGTGTGTGTGAACAGTGACACTAGATTAGTATGTCGCGTCTCAAGTCTCCATACGCGTCGTTCCGATTTCCTAAGCATGGTTATGTTATATTACGCAAAGTGTGCGTAAAAAGTGACGCTAGATTAATATTGCGCGTCTCAAGTCTCTTGAACGCGTCGTTTCGATTGTCATGCTTATGTCGCGTAACAAGTTTCTCTAACGCGTCGTTCCGATTTCCTAAGCATGGTTAGGTTATATTACGCAAACTGTGCGTGAAAAATGACGCTAGATTAGTATGTCGCATCTCAATTCTCTTTATCGCGTTGTTCCAATTATCCAAGCATGGTTAGGGTATATTATGCAAAGCGTGCGTGAAAAGTGACATTAGATTAGTATGTCGCGTCTAAAGTCTATTTAAGGCGTCGTTCCTATTACCTAAGAATGGTTAGGTTATATTACGCAGTGTACGTGAAAAGTGACGCTAGATTAGCATGTCGCGTCTCAAGGTTCTTTAATGCGTCGTTCCGATTACCTAAGTATGGTTAGGTTATAATACGGAAAGTTTGCGTGAAAAGTGACGCTAGATTAGTATGTCGCGTGTCAAGGCTCTTTAACACGTCGTTCCGATTACCTAAGCTTGGTTAGGCTGTACGCAAAGTGTGCGTAAAAAGGATCAATATATTAGTATGTCGCGTCTCAAGTCTCTTTATCGCATTGTTCCTATTAAATAAGCATGGTTAGGTTATATTACGCAAAGTGTGCGTGAAAAGTGACGCTAGATTAGTATGTCCAGGCTTAAATCTCTTTAAAGCGTTGTTCTGATTACCTAAGCATGGTTAGGTTCTATTATGTGTGAAAAAAGTGACGCTAGATTAGTATGTTTCGTCTCCAGTCTCTTTAATGCGTCGTTTGGCTTACCATACATATCTCGCGTCACAAGTCTCATTAACGCGTCGTTCCGATTACCTAAGCACGGTTAGGTTATATTACGCAATGTGTGAGTGAAAAGTAACGTTTGTTTAGTACGTCGCGTCTCAAGTCTCTCTAACGCGTCGTACCGATTTCCTAAGCATGGCTAGGTTATATTACGCAAAGTGTGTGTGAACAGTGACACTAGATTAGTATGTCGCGTCTCAAGTCTCCATACGCGTCGTTCCGATTTCCTAAGCATGGTTATGTTATATTACGCAAAGTGTGCGTAAAAAGTGACGCTAGATTAATATTGCGCGTCTCAAGTCTCTTGAACGCGTCGTTTCGATTGTCATGCTTATGTCGCGTAACAAGTTTCTCTAACGCGTCGTTCCGATTTCCTAAGCATGGTTAGGTTATATTACGCAAACTGTGCGTGAAAAATGACGCTAGATTAGTATGTCGCATCTCAATTCTCTTTATCGCGTTGTTCCAATTATCCAAGCATGGTTAGGGTATATTATGCAAAGCGTGCGTGAAAAGTGACATTAGATTAGTATGTCGCGTCTAAAGTCTAATTAAGGCGTCGTTCCTATTACCTAAGAATGGTTAGGTTATATTACGCAGTGTACGTGAAAAGTGACGCTAGATTAGCATGTCGCGTCTCAAGGTTCTTTAATGCGTCGTTCCGATTACCTAAGTATGGTTAGGTTATAATACGGAAAGTTTGCGTGAAAAGTGACGCTAGATTAGTATGTCGCGTGTCAAGGCTCTTTAACACGTCGTTCCGATTACCTAAGCTTGGTTAGGCTGTACGCAAAGTGTGCGTAAAAAGGATCAATATATTAGTATGTCGCGTCTCAAGTCTCTTTATCGCATTGATCCTATTAAATAAGCATGGTTAGGTTATATTACGCAAAGTGTGCGTGAAAAGTGACGCTAGATTAGTATGTCCAGGCTTAAATCTCTTTAAAGCGTTGTTCTGATTACCTAAGCATGGTTAGGTTCTATTATGTGTGAAAAAAGTGACGCTAGATTAGTATGTTTCGTCTCCAGTCTCTTTAATGCGTCGTTTCGCTTACCATACATATCTCGCGTCACAAGTCTCTTTAACGCGTCGTTCCGATTACCTAAGCACGGTTAGGTTATATTACGCAATGTGTGAGTGAAAAGTAACGTTTGTTTAGTACGTCGCGTCTCAAGTCTCTCTAACGCGTCGTACCGATTTCCTAAGCATGGCTAGGTTATATTACGCAAAGTGTGTGTGAACAGTGACACTAGATTAGTATGTCGCGTCTCAAGTCTCCATACGCGTCGTTCCGATTTCCTAAGCATGGTTATGTTATATTACGCAAAGTGTGCGTAAAAAGTGACGCTAGATTAATATTGCGCGTCTCAAGTCTCTTGAACGCGTCGTTTCGATTGTCATGCTTATGTCGCGTAACAAGTTTCTCTAACGCGTCGTTCCGATTTCCTAAGCATGGTTAGGTTATATTACGCAAACTGTGCGTGAAAAATGACGCTAGATTAGTATGTCGCATCTCAATTCTCTTTATCGCGTTGTTCCAATTATCCAAGCATGGTTAGGGTATATTATGCAAAGCGTGCGTGAAAAGTGACATTAGATTAGTATGTCGCGTCTAAAGTCTATTTAAGGCGTCGTTCCTATTACCTAAGAATGGTTAGGTTATATTACGCAGTGTACGTGAAAAGTGACGCTAGATTAGCATGTCGCGTCTCAAGGTTCTTTAATGCGTCGTTCCAATTACCTAAGTATGGTTAGGTTATAATACGGAAAGTTTGCGTGAAAAGTGACGCTAGATTAGTATGTCGCGTGTCAAGGCTCTTTAACACGTCGTTCCGATTACCTAAGCTTGGTTAGGCTGTACGCAAAGTGTGCGTAAAAAGGATCAATATATTAGTATGTCGCGTCTCAAGTCTCTTTATCGCATTGTTCCTATTAAATAAGCATGGTTAGGTTATATTACGCAAAGTGTGCGTGAAAAGTGACGCTAGATTAGTATGTCCAGGCTTAAATCTCTTTAAAGCGTTGTTCTTATTACCTAAGCATGGTTAGGTTCTATTATGTGTGAAAAAAGTGACGCTAGATTAGTATGTTTCGTCTCCAGTCTCTTTAATGCGTCGTTTCGCTTACCATACATATCTCGCGTCACAAGTCTCTTTAACGCGTCGTTCCGATTACCTAAGCACGGTTAGGTTATATTACGCAATGTGTGAGTGAAAAGTAACGTTTGTTTAGTACGTCGCGTCTCAAGTCTCTCTAACGCGTCGTACCGTTTTCCTAAGCATGGCTAGGTTATATTACGCAAAGTGTGTGTGAACAGTGACACTAGATTAGTATGTCGCGTCTCAAGTCTCCATACGCGTCGTTCCGATTTCCTAAGCATGGTTATGTTATATTACGCAAAGTGTGCGTAAAAAGTGACGCTAGATTAATATTGCGCGTCTCAAGTCTCTTGAACGCGTCGTTTCGATTGTCATGCTTATGTCGCGTAACAAGTTTCTCTAACGCGTCGTTCCGATTTCCTAAGCATGGTTAGGTTATATTACGCAAACTGTGCGTGAAAAATGACGCTAGATTAGTATGTCGCATCTCAATTCTCTTTATCGCGTTGTTCCAATTATCCAAGCATGGTTAGGGTATATTATGCAAAGCGTGCGTGAAAAGTGACATTAGATTAGTATGTCGCGTCTAAAGTCTATTTAAGGCGTCGTTCCTATTACCTAAGAATGGTTAGGTTATATTACGCAGTGTACGTGAAAAGTGACGCTAGATTAGCATGTCGCGTCTCAAGGTTCTTTAATGCGTCGTTCCGATTACCTAAGTATGGTTAGGTTATAATACGGAAAGTTTGCGTGAAAAGTGACGCTAGATTAGTATGTCGCGTGTCAAGGCTCTTTAACACGTCGTTCCGATTACCTATGCTTGGTTAGGCTGTACGCAAAGTGTGCGTAAAAAGGATCAATATATTAGTATGTCGCGTCTCAAGTCTCTTTATCGCATTGTTCCTATTAAATAAGCATGGTTAGGTTATATTACGCAAAGTGTGCGTGAAAAGTGACGCTAGATTAGTATGTCCAGGCTTAAATCTCTTTAAAGCGTTGTTCTGATTACCTAAGCATGGTTAGGTTCTATTATGTGTGAAAAAAATGACGCTAGATTAGTATGTTTCGTCTCCAGTCTCTTTAATGCGTCGTTTCGCTTACCATACATATCTCGCGTCACAAGTCTCTTTAACGCGTCGTTCCGATTACCTAAGCACGGTTAGGTTATATTACGCAATGTGTGAGTGAAAAGTAACGTTTGTTTAGTACGTCGCGTCTCAAGTCTCTCTAACGCGTCGTACCGATTTCCTAAGCATGGCTAGGTTATATTACGCAAAGTGTGTGTGAACAGTGACACTAGATTAGTATGTCGCGTCTCAAGTCTCCATACGTGTCGTTCCGATTTCCTAAGCATGGTTATGTTATATTACGCAAAGTGTGCGTAAAAAGTGACGCTAGATTAATATTTTGCGTCTCAAGTCTCTTGAACGCGTCGTTTCGATTATCATGCTTATGTCGCGTAACAAGTCTCTCTAACGCGTCGTTCTGATTTCCTAAGCATGGTTAGGTTATATTACGCAAAGTGTGCGTGAAAAGTGACGCTAGATTAGTATGTCCAGTCTCAAGTCTCTTTAACGCGTCGTTCCGATTACCTAAGCATGGTTAGGTTATATTACGCAAAGTGTTCTTAAAAAGTGACGCTAGATTAGTTTGTTTCGTCTCAAGTCTCTTTTACAAGTCGTTGCGAGTACCATACTTATCTCGTGTCACAAGTCTTTTTAACGCGCCGTTCCGATTACCATACCTATCTCGTGTCACAAGTCTCTTTAACGCGTCGTTCCGATTACCATACTTATCTCGCGTCACAACTCTCTTTATCGCGTCGTTTCGATTACCTAAGCATGGTTAGGTTATAGTACGCAAACAGTGCGTGAAAAGTAACATTAAATTAGTATGTCTCGTCTCAAGTCTCTCTAACGCGTTGTCCAATTTCCTAACAGTGGTTAGGTTATTTCACTCAAAGCGTGCGTGAAAAGTGACGCTAGATTAGTATGTCCAGTCTCTTTAACGCGTCGTTCCGATTACCTATGCATGGTTAGGTTATATTACGCAAAGTGAGCGTAAAAAGTGATGCTAGATTAGTTTGTTTCGTCTCAAGTCTCTTTAACGCGTAGCTTCGATTACTATACTTATCTCGCATCACAAGTCTCTTTAACGGGTCGTTCTGATTACCTAAGCATGGTTAGGTTATATTACACAAAGAGTGCGTGAATAGTGACGCTATATTAGTATGTCGCGTCTCAAGTCTCTCTAACGCGTCGTTCCAATTTCCTAAGCATGGTTAGGTTATATTATGCAAAGCGTGCGTGAAAAGTGACACTAGATTAGTATGTCGCATCTCAAGTCTCTCTAACGCGTCGTTTCGATTTCTTAAGCATAGTTATGTTATATTACGCTAAGGGTGCATAAAAAAGTGACGGTAGATTAGTATATCGCTTCTGAAGTCTCTTTAACACGTCGTTCCAATTACCTAAGCATGGAAAGCTTATATTACGCAAAGTGTGCTGAAAAGTGACGGTAGATTAGTACATCGCGTCTCAAGTCTCTTTAATGTGTCGTTTTGATGACCTAACCATGGATTGGTTATGTTACGCAAGGTGTGCGTGAAAAGTGACGTTAGATTAGTATGTCACATCTCAATGCCCTTTAACGCGTCGTTCCGTTTACTTAAGCATGGTTAGATTATATTACGCAATGTTTGTGTGAAAAGTGACGCTATATTAGTATCTTGCGTCTCAAGTCTCTTTAACGCGTCGTTTTGATTACCATGCTTATTAACCCGTCGTTCCGATTACCTAAGCATAGTTAGATTATATTACGCATAGTGTGCGTGAAACGTTACGCTAGATTAATATTTCGCTACTCAAGTCTCTATGATGCGTCGTTCTGATTACCTAAGCATGCGCAATAAGTGACGCTAGATTAGTATGGCGCGTTTCAAGTCTCTTTAACGCATCGTTTCGATTGCTGTGCTTATGTCGCGTTACAAGTATCTCTAACGCGTCGTTCTGATTACCTAAGCATGATTAGATTATATATTATGCAAAGTGTGCGTGAAAAGTGACAATGTATTAGTATGTAGCTTCTCAAGTCTTTTTAACGCGTCGTTCCGATTACCTAGGCATGGTTAGGTTATTTTACGCAAAGTGTGCGTGAAAAGTGACGCTAGATTAGTATGACGCGTCTCAAGTCTCTTTAATGCGTATTCCGATTACCTTAGCATGGTTAGGTTATATTATGTGAAGTGTGCGTGAAAAGGGACGCTAGATTAGTATGTCGCATCTCAAGTCCTTTAACGCGTCTTTCCGATTATGTAAGCATGGTTAGGTTATACTACGCAAAGTGTGCGGTGAAAAGTGATGCTAGATTAATGTGTCGCTACTCAAGTCTCGTTAATGCGTCGTTCCGATTTCCTAAGCATGGCTAGGTTATAGTACGCAAAGTTTGCGTGAAAAGTGACGCCATATTAGTATGTCGCCTCTGAAGTCTCTTTAACGCGTCGTTCCGATTATCTAAGCAAGGTTATGTTATTTACGAAAAGTGTGCGTGAAAAATGATGGTACATTTGTATGTCGTGTCTCAAGTCTCTTTAACGCATTGTACCGATTAACTAAGGATGGTTAGGTTACTTCACGAAAAGTGTGCGTGAAAAGTAACAAACATTAGTATGTCGCGTCTCAAGTCTATTTAACGCTTTATTCCGATTACCTAAGCATGGTTAGGTTATATTACGCAAAGAGTGCATGGAAAGCGACGCTAGATTAGTATGTCGCATCTCAATTCTCATTAACGCGTTGTACCAATTACCTGAGCATGGTTAGGTTACTTTACAGAAAGTGTACGTGAAATGTGACGCTAGATTAGTATGTCGCGTCTTAAGTCTATTTAACGCGTCGTTCTGATAATCAAAGCATGGTTAGGTTATATTATGCGAAGTGTGCGTGAAAAGTTACGCTAGATTAGTATGTTGCGTCTCAATTCTCTTTAATGTGTTGTTCCGATTACCTAAGCATGGTTAGGTTATATTATTCAAAGTGTGCGTGAAAAGTTACGCTAGATTAGTATGTCGCGTCTCAAGTCTCTTTATCGCCTCTTTCCGACTACCTAGGCATGGTTAGGTTATATTACGCAAAGTGTGCGTGAAAAGCGACGCTAGATTAGTATGTCCAGTCTCAAGTCTCTTTAACGCGTCGTTCCGATTACCTAAGCATGGTTAGGTTATATTACGCAAAGTGTGCTTAAAAAGTGACGCTAGATTAGTTTGTTTCGTCTCAAGTCTCTTTTACAAGTCGTTGTGAGTACCATACTTATCTCGCGTCACAAGTCTCTTTAACGCGTCGTTCCGATTACCATACTTATCTCGCATCACAAGTCTCTTTATCGCGTCGTTCCGATTACCTAAGCATAGTTAGGTTATATTACGCAAACAATGCGTGAAAAGTAACGTTAAATTAGTATGTCTCGTCTCAAGTCTCTCTAACGCGTTGTCCAATTTTCTAACAATGGTTAGGTTATTTTACGCAAAGTGTGCGTGAAAAGTGACGCTAGATTAGTATGTCCAGCCTCTTTAACGCGTCGTTCCGATTACCTATGCATGGTTAGCTTATATTACGCAAAGTGAGCGTAAAAAGTGACGCTAGATTAGTTTGTTTCGTCTCAAGTCTCTTTAACGCGTAGTTTCGATTACTATACTTATCTCGCGTCACAAGTCTCTTTAACGCGTCGTTCTGATTACCTAAGCATGGTTAGGTTATATTACGCAAAGCGTGCGTGAAAAGTGACACTAGATTAGTATGTCGCGTCTCAAGTCTGTCTAACGCGTCGTTCCGATTTCCTAAGCTTAGTTACGTTATATTACGCAACGCGTGCGTAAAAAAGTGACGCTAGATTAATATTGCACGTCTCAAGTCTCTTTAACGTGTCGTTTCGATTACCATGCTTATGTCGCGTCACAAGTCTCTCGAACATGTCGTTCTGATTACCTAACTATGGTTAGGTTATATTACGCAAAGTGTGCGTAGAAAATGACAATAGATTAGTATGTAGCGTCTCAAGTCTATTTAACGCGTCGTTCCAATTACATAAGCATGGTTAGGTTATATTACGCAGAGTGTACGTGAAAAATGACAATAGATTAGTATGCCGCGTCTAACGCGTTGTTCCGATTACCTTAGCATGGTTAGTTTATATTACGCATAGTGTGCGTGGGAAGTGACGCTAGATTAGAATGTCGCGTCTCAAGTCTCCATACGCGTCGTTCCGATTTCCTAAGCATGGTTATGTTATATTAGGCAAAGTGTGCGTAAAAAGTGACGCGAGATTAATATTGCGCGTCTCAAGTCTCTTGAACGCGTCGTTTCGATTATCATGCTTATGTCGCGTCACAAGTCTCTCTAACGCGTCGTTCCGATTTCCTAAGCATGGTTAGGTTATATTACGCAAAGTGTACGTGAAAAGTGACGCTAGATTAGTATGTCTAGTCTCAAGTCTCTTTAACGTGTCGTTCCGATTACCTAAGCATGGTTAGGTTATATTACGCAAAGTGTGCTTAAAAAGTAACGCTAGATTAGTTTGTTTAGTCTCAAGTCTCTTTTACAAGTCGTTGCGAGTACCATACTTATCTCACGTCACAAGTCTCTTTAACGCGTGGTTCCGATTACCATACTTATCTCGCGTCACAAGTCTCTATATCGCGTCGTTTCGATTACCTAAGCATGGTTAGGTTATATTACGCAAACAGTGCCTTAAAAGTAACGTTAAATTAGTATGTCTCCTCTCAAGTCTCTCTAACGCGTTGTCTAATTTCCTAAAAATGGTTAGGTAATTTTACGCAAGGTGTGCGTGAAAAGTGACGCTAGATTAGTATGTCCAGTCTCTTTAACGCGTCGTTCCGATTACCTATGCATGGTTAGGTTATATTACGCAAAGTGAGCGTAAAAAGTGACGCTAGATTAGTTTTTTTTCATCTCATGTCTCTTTAACGCGTAGTTTCGATTACTATACTTATCTCGCGTCACAAGTCTCTTTAACGCGTCGTTCTGAGCATTGAAGATTTTTCGTACTTTCTCATTCCGGAAGGACTACTTTTTTTTCTTCCTCTCTTCAAGAGTTTCTCTTGGGTGCTTAGGTTCATCCTCACCTTTGCCGAACACAGCCGGGAGCATTACCTAAGCATGGTTAGGTTATATTACGCAAAGAGTGCGTGAATAGTGACGCTATATTAGTATGTCGCGTCTCAAGTCTCTCTAACGCGTCGTTCCAATTACCTAAGCATGGTTAGGTTATATTATGCAAAGCGTGCGTGAAAAGTGACACTAGATTAGTATGTCGCGTCTCAAGTCTCTCTAACGCGTCGTTCCGATTTCTTAAGCATAGTTATGTTATATTACGCAACGCGTGCGTAAAAAGTGACGCTAGATTAATATTGCACGTCTCAAGTCTCTTTAACGCGTCGTTTCGATTACCATTCTTATGTCGTGTCACAAGTCTCTCGAACGTGTCGTTCTGATTACTTAAGCATGGTTAGGTTATATTACGCAAAGTATGCGTAGAAAATGACAATAGATTAGTATGTCGCGTCTCAATTCTCTTTATCGCGTTATTCCGACTATCTAAGAATGGTTAGAGGTTATATTAGGCAAAGCGTGCGTGAAAAGTGACACTAGATTAGTATGTCGCGTCAAAAGTCTATTTAACGCGTCGTTCCTTATACCTAAGCATGGTTAGGTTATATTACGCAAGGTGTGCGTGAAAAGTGACGCTAGATTATTATGTCGCGTCTCAAGGCTCTTTAATGCGTCATTCCGATTACCTAAGCATAGTTAGGTTATAAAACGCAAAGTTTGCGTGCAAAGTGACGCTAGATTAGTATGTCGCGTGTCAAGGCTCTTTAACGCGTCGTTCTGATTACCTAAGCACGGTTAGGTTATAGTACGCGAAGTGTGCGTAAAAATGATCAATAGATTATTAGTATATTGAGTCTCAAGTCTCTTTAACGCGTCGTTCCTATTACCTAAGCATGATTAGGTTATATTACGCAAGGTGGACGTGAAAAGTGACGCTAGATTAGCATGTCACGTATCAAGGCTCTTTAATGCATCGTTCCGATTACCTAAGCATGATTAGGTTATACTACGCAAAGTTTGCGTAAAAGTGACGCTAGATTAGTATCGTTCCTATTACCTAAGAATGGTTAGGTTATATTACGCAAAATGTGCTTGAAAAGTGACGCTAGATTAGTATGTCAAGTCTCCAATCTCTTTCACGCGTCGTTCCGATTACCTAAGCATGGTTAGGTTATATTACGTAAAAAGTGACACTAGATTAGTATGTTTCATATCAAGTCTCTTTAACGCGTTGTTTCGATCACCATACTTATCTCGCGTCACAAGTCTCTTTAACGCGTCGTTCCGATTACCTAAGCATGGTTAGGTTATTGGTGTGCGTGAAAAGTGAGGTTAGATTAGCATGTCGCGTCTCAATTCTCGCTAACGCGTCGTTCCAATTTTCTAAGCATGGTTAGGTTATAATACGTAAAGTGTGCGTGAAAAGTGACACTAGATTAGTATGTCACATCTCAAGTCTTTTTAACGCGTCGTTTCTTATACCTAAGCATGGTTAGGTTATATTACGCAAGGTGTGCGTGAAAAGTGATGCTAGATTAGTATGTCGCGTCTCAAGGCTCTTTAATGCGTCATTTCGATTACCTAAGCATAGTTAGGTTATAAAACGCAAAGTTTGCGTGGAAAGTGACGCTAGATTAGTATGTCGCGTGTCAAGGCTCTTTAACGCGTCGTTCGGATTACCTAAGAACGGTTAGGTTATAGTACGCGAAGTGTGCGTAAAAATAATCAATAGATTAGTATATTGAGTCTCAAGTCTCTTTAACGCGTCGTTCCTATTACCTAAGCATGATTAGGTTAAATTACGCAAGTGGGCGTGAAAAGTGACGCTAGATTAGCATGTCGCATATCAAGGCTCTTTAATGCATCGTTCCAATTACCTAAGCATGATTAGGTTATACTACGCAAAGTTTGCGTAAAAGTGACGCTAGATTAGTATGTCGCTTCTCAAGTCTCCGTAACGCGTCGTTTCGATTACCTTGCTTATGTCGCGTCACAAGTCTCTCTAACGCGTCGTTCCGATTACCTAAGCATGGTTAGGTTATAGTACGCAAAGTGTTCGTAAAAAGGATCAATAGGTAAGTATGTCGCGTCTCAAGTCTCTTTACACGTCGTTCCTATTACCTAAGAATGGTTAGGTTATATTACGCAAAATGTGCTTATGTCAAGTCTCCAATCTCTTTCACGCGTCGTTCCGATTACCTAAGCATGCATATTACACAAAGTGTGCGTAAAAAGTGACACTAGATTAGTATGTTTCATATCAAGTCTCTTTAACGCGTCGTTTCGATCACCATACTTATCTCGCGTCACAAGTCTCTTTAACGCGTCGTTCCGATTACCTAAGCATGGTTAGGTTATATTACGCAAAGTGTGCGTGAAAAGTGAGGTTAGATTAGCATGTCGCGTCTCAATTCTCTCTAACGCGTCGTTCCGATTTCCTAAGCATGGTTAGGTTATAATACGTAAAGTGTGCGTGAAAAGTGACACTAGATTAGTATGTCACGTCTCAAGTCTCCCTAACGTGTCGTTCCCATTTCCTAAGCATGGTTATGTTATATTACGCAACGCATGCGTAAAAAGTGACGCTAGATTAATATTTTGCCTCTCAAGTCTCTATAACGCGTCATTTCGATTACCATGATTATGTTGCGTCACAAGTCTCTTTAACGCGTCATTTCGATTAGCTAAGCATGGTTAGGTTATAGTATGCAAAGTGTGCGTGGAAAGGAGCAACAGTTTAGTATGTTGCGTCTCAAGTCTCTTTAACGCGTCGTTCTGATTACTTAAGTATGGTTAGGTTATATTACGCAAAGTGTGCGTGAAAAGTGAGGCTAGATTAGTTTGTTTTGTCTCAATTCTCTTTAACGCGTCGTTTCGATTACTATATTTATCTCGCGTCACAAGTCTCTTTAAAGCGTCGTTCCGATTACCTAAGTATGTTTAGGTTATATTATGCAAAGTGTGCGTGAAAAGTGACTTTAGATTAGTATGTCGCATCTCAAGTCTCTCTAACGCGTCGTTCCGATTTCCTAAGTATGGTTAGGTTATATTACGCAAAGTGTCCGCGAAAAGTGACACTAGATTAGTATGTCGCGTCTCAAGTCTCTCTAACGCGTCGTTCCGATATCATAAGCATGATTATGTTATATTACGCAATGCGTGCGTAAAAAGTGACGCTAGATTAATATTGCGCGTCTCAAGTCTCTTTGACGCGTTGTTTCGATTACCATGCTTATGTCGCGTCACAAGTCTCTCGAACACGTAGTTCCGATTACCTTAGCATGGTTAGGTTATATTACACAAAGTGTGCGTTGAAAATGACAATAGATTAGTATGTCGCATTTCAAGTCTATTTAACGCATCGTTCGAATTACTTAAGCATGGTTACGTTATATTAGGCAGAGTGTACGTGAAAAATGACAATAGATTAGTATGTCGCGTCTTAAGTCTAACGCGTTGTTCCGATTACCTTAGCATAGTTAGGTTATATTACGCAAACTGTGCGTGAAAAATGACGCTAGATTAGTATGTCGCATCTCAATTTACTTTATCGCGTTGTTCCAATTATCTAAGCATGGTTAGGTTATATTATGCAAAGCGTGCGTGAAAAGTGACATTAGATTAGTATGTCGCGTCTAAAGTCTATTTAACACGTCGTTCCTATTACCTAAGAATGGTTAGGTTATATTACGCAGTGTACGTGAAAAGTGACGCTAGATTAGCATGTCGCGTCTCAAGGTTCTTTAATGCGTCGTTCCGATTACCTAAGAATGATTAGGTTATAATACGGAAAGTTTGCGTGAAAAGTGACGCTAGATTAGTATGTCGCGTGTCAAGGATCTTTAACACGTCGTTCCGATTACCTAAGCTTGGTTAGGCTGTACGCAAAGTGTGCGTAAAAAGGATCATTATATTAGTATGTCGCGTCTCAAGTCTCTTTATCGCATTGTTCCTATTAAATAAGCATGTTTTGATTATATTACTCAAAGTGTGCGTGAAAAGTGACGCTAGATTAGTATGTCCAGGCTTAAATCTCTTTAAAGCGTTGTTCTGATTACCTAAGCATGGTTAGGTTCTATTATGTGTGAAAAAAGTGACGCTAGATTAGTATGTTTCGTCTCCAGTCTCTTTAATGCGTCGTTTCTCTTACCATACATATCTCGCGTCACAAGTCTCTTTAACGCGTCGTTCCGATTACCTAAGCACGGTTAGGTTATATTACGCAATGTGTGCGTGAAAAGTGACGTTTGTTTAGTACGTCGCGTCTCAAGTCTCTAACGCGTCGTACCGATTTCCTAAGCATGGCTAGGTTATATTACGCAAAGTGTGTGTGAACAGAGACACTAGATTAGTATGTCGCGTCTCAAGTCTCCATACGCGTCGTTCCGATTTCCTAAGCATGGTTATGTTATATTACGCAAAGTGTGCGTAAAAAGTGACGCTAGATTAATATTGCGCGTCTCAAGTCTCTTGAACGCGTCGTTTCGATTATCACGCTTATGTCGCGTCACAAGTCTCTCTAACGCGTCGTTCCGATTTCCTAAGCATGGTTAGGTTATATTACGCAAAGTGTGCGTGAAAAGTGACGCTAGATTAGTATGTCCAGTCTCAAGTCTCTTTAACGCGTCGTTCCGATTACCTAAGCATGGTTAGGTTATATTACGCAAAGTGTGCGTAGAAAATGACAATAGATTAGTATGTAGCGTCTCAAGTCTATTTAACGCGTTGTTCCAATTACTTAAGCATGGTTAGGTTAGATTATGCATATTTTGCGTGGAAAGTGACGCTAGATTAGTATGTCGCGTCTCAATTCTCTTTATCGCGTTATTCCGATTATCTAAGCATGGTTAGAGGTTATATTAGGCAAAGCGTGCGTGAAAAGTGACACTAGATTATTATGTCGTGTCAAAAGTCTATTTAACGCGTCGTTCCTTATACCTAAGCATGGTTAGGTTATATTATGCAAGGTGTGCGTGAAAAGTGACGCTAGATTAGTATGTCGCGTCTCAAGGCTCTTTAATGCGTCATTCCGATTACCTAAGCATAGTTAGGTTATAATACGCAAAGTTTGCGTGGAAAGTGACGCTAGATTAGTATGTCGCGTGTCAAGGCTCTTTAACGCGTCGTTCTGATTACCTAAGCACTGTTAGGTTATAGTACGCGAAGTGTGCGTAAAAAGGATCAATAGATTAGTATATCGAGTCTCAAGTCTCTTTAACGCGTCGTTCCTATTACCTATTACGCAAAGAGTCCCCGAATAGTGACGCTAGATTAGTATGTCGCGTTTTAAGTTTCTTTAACGTGTTGTTCCGATTATTTAAGCATGGTTAGGTTATATTGTGCAAAGTGTGAGTGAATAGTGAAAATAGAATAGTATGTTGTGTCTCAAGCCTCTTTAACGCGTCGTTCCGATTACCTAAGCATGGTTAGGTTATATTATGCAAAGAGTGCATGAATAGTGTGACGCTAGATTAGTGTGTCGCCTCTCAATTCTCTTTAACGCGTTGTTCCGATTATTTAAGCATAGTTAGGGTGTATTACGCTGTGTTCGTAAAAAGTGACTCTAGATTAGTATGGCTCGTTTCAAGTCTGTTTAACGCGTCGTTTCAATACCATGCTCATGTCGCTTAATAAGTGTCTCTAATTCATCGTTCTGATTACCTAAGCAAAGTGTGCGTGAAAAGTGACAATAAATTAGTATGTCGCGTCTTAAGTCTCTTTAACGCGTCGTTACGATTATCTAAGCATGGTTAGGTTATTTTACGCAAATTGTGCTCGAAAAGTGACGCTAGATTAGTTTGTCGCGTCTCAAGTCACTTTAACGCGTCATTCTGATTACCTAAGCATGGTTAGGTTATATTGAGCAATGTGTGCGTGAAAACTGTCGCTAGGTTAGTATGTCGCGTCTCAAGTCTATTTAACGCGTCGTTCCTATTACCTAAGCATGGTTATGTTATTATATTACGCAAAGTGTGGGTGAAAAGTGACGCTAGATTAGTATGTCGCGTCTCAAGACTCTTAAACGCGTCGTTCCGATTACCTAACCATGGTTAGGTTATATTACGCAAAGAGTGCGTGAAAAATGACGCTAGATTAGTATATCGTGTCTCAACTCTCTTTAAAGCGTCGTTCCTATTATCCAAGAATGGTTAGGATTACGCGAAGTGTGCGAGAAAAGTAACGCTAGATTACTATTTCACGTCTCAAGTCTCTTTAACGCGTGGTTCCGATTACCTAAGCATGGTTAAGTTATATTACCCTAGGTGTGCGTGAAAAGTGACGCTAGATTAGTATGTCACGTCTCAAGGCTCTTTAATGCGTCGTTCCGATTACCTAAGCATGGTTAGGTTATATTATGCAAAGTTGGCGTGAAAAGTGACGCTAGATTAGTATTTCGCGTCTCAAGTGTGCGTTAATAATGACGCTAGATTAGTAGTCTGTCGCGTTACAAGTCTCTGTAACGCATCGTTCTGATTTCCTAAGCATGGTTAGATTATATTGCGCATAGTGTGCTTGAAAAGTGATGCAAGATTAGTCTGTCGAGTCACTAGTCTATTAAACGCGTCATTCCGATTACTTAAGCATGGTTAGGTTATATTACGCAAACTGTGCGTGAAAAGTGACAATAGATTAGTATGTCGCGTATCAAGTCTATTTAACGCGTCTTTCCAAATACCTAAGCATGGTTAGGTTATATTACGAAAAGTGTGCGTAAAAATTGACGCTATCGCGTTTCAATTCTCATTAACACGTTTTTCTGATTGCCTAAGCATGGTTAGGTTATATTACGCAAAGCGTGCATGAAAAGTGACACTAGATTAATATGTCGCGTCTCAAGTCTTTATAACGCCTCGTTCCGATTACCTAAGCATGGTTAGGTTGTTTTACGTAAAGTGTGCGTGAAAAGTGACGCTAGATTAGTATGTCGCGTCTGAAGCTTCTCAAACGCGTCGTTCCGATTACCTAAGCATGGTTAGGTTACATTACGCAACGTGTGCGTGAAAACAGCTGCTAGGTTAGTATGTCGCATCTGAAGTCTCATTAACGCGTCGTTCCAACTTCCTCAGCATGTTAGGTTATATTACGCAAAGTGTGCGTGAAAAGTGACGCAAAATTATTATGTCTCGTTTCAAGTTTCTTTATCTCGTTGTTCCGGTTACCTAAGCATGGTTCGTTTATATTACACAAAGTATGCGTAAAAAGTGATGCTGGATTAGTATGGCGCGTCTCAAGTCTCTCTAACGCGTCGTTCTGATTACCTAAGCATGGTTAGGTTATATTACATAAAGTGTGCGTGAAAAGTGACGCTAGATTTGTATGTCGCGTGTCAAGTCTCTTTAATGCTTCGTTCCGATTACCTAAGCATAGTTAGGTTACATTACGCAAAGTGTGCGTGAAAAGTGACAATAGTTTTGTATGTCGCGTCTCAATTCTCTTTAACGCGTCGTATCGATTACCATGCTTATGTCGCGTCACAAGTTTCTCTAACACGTCGTTCCGATTACCTAAGCATGGTTAGTTTATATGACGCAAAGTGTGCGTGAAAAGTGAAAATAGATTAGTAAGTCGCGTCTCAAGTCTCTTTAACGCGTCGTTCCGTTTATTAAATAATGGTTAGGTTATATTACGCAATGTGTGCGTGAAAACTGTTGCTAGGTTAGTATGTCGTGTCTCAATTGTCTTTAAAGCGTCTTTCCGATTACCTAATCATGGTTAGGTTGTATTATGCAAAGTGTGCGTGAAAAGTGACGGATATATTATTATGTCGCGTCTCAAGTCTCTTTAACGCGTCGTTCTGATTACCTAAGCATGGCTAGGCAGTGTGCGTGAAACGTAACGCTAGATTAGTATGTCGCGTCTCAAGTCTCTTTTACTCGTCGTTCTGATTACCTAAGCATTGTTTAGTTATATTACGCAAAGTGTATGTGAAAAGTGACGCTAAATTAGTATGTCAGGTCTCAAGTCTCTTTAACGCGTCGTTTCGATTACTGTGTTTATGTCGCGTCACAAGTGTCTCTAACGCGTCGTTCTGATTACCTATGCATGGTTAGATTATATTACGCAAAGTGTGCGTGAAAAGTGACAACAGATTAGTATGTAGCATCTCAAGTCTTTTTAACGCGTCGTTCCGATTACCTAGGCATGGTTAGGTATTTTACGCAAAGTGTGCGTGAAAAGTGACGCTAGATTAGTATGACGCGTCTCAAGTCTCTTTAGTACGTATTCCGATTACCTATGCATGGTTAGGTTATATTACGTAAAGTGTGCGTGAAAAGTGACGCTAGATTAGTATGTCGCGTCTCAAGTCTCTTTAACGCGTCTTTCCGATTACGTAAGCATGGTTAGGTAATATTACACAAAGTGTGAGGGAAAAGTGACGCTAGATTAATATGTCGCTACTCAAGTCTCTTTGATGCGTCGTTCCGATTACCTAAGCATGGTTAGGTGATATTACGCAAAGCGTGCGTGAAAAGTGACGCTATATTAGTATGGCGCGTTTCAAGTCTCTTTAACGCGTCGTTTCGATTATTAAGCTTCTGTAGCGCCACAAGAGTCTCTAATGCGTCGTTCTGATTACCTAAGCATGGTTAGATTATATTACGCAAAGTGTGCGTGAAAAGTGACAATAGATTAGTATGTAGCATCTCAAGTCTTTTTAACGCGTCATTCCGATTACCTATGCATGGTTAAGTTATATTACGCTAAGTGTGCGTGAAAAGTGACGCTAGATTAGTATGACGCGTCTCAAGTCTCTTTAATGCGTATTCCGATTACCTAAGCATGGTTAGGTTATATTACGTAAAGTGTGCATGAAAAGGGACGCTAGATTAGTATGTCGCGTCTCAAGTCTCTTAACGCGTCTTTCCGATTACGTAAGCATGGTTAAGTTATTTTACACAAAGTGTGCGTGAAAAGTGACGCTAGATTAATATGTCGCTACTCAAGTCTCTTTAATGCGTCGTTCCGATTTCCTAAGCATGGTTAGGTTATATTACGCAAAGAATGCCTGAAATATGACGCTAGATTAGTATGTCGCCTATGAACTCTCTTTAACGCGTCGTTCCGATTAACTAAGCATGGTTAGGTTATTTTACAAAAAGTGTGCGTAAAAAGTGACGCTACATTAGTATGTCGCGTCTCAAGTCTCTTTAACATGTGTTCCGATTACTTAAGCATTGTTAGGTTATATTATGCAAAGTGTGCGTGAAAACTAACGCTAGATTAGTATGTCGCGTCTGAAGTCTCTTTAACGCGTCGTTCCGATTACCTAAGAAGCATGGTTAGGTTATACTACGCAAATTGTGCGTGAAAAGTGACGCTAGATTAGTATGTCGCGTCTCAAGTCTCTGTAATGCGTTGTTTTGATTAGCTAAGCATGGTTAGGTTATATTACGCAAAGTGTGCGTGATAAGTAACGTTAGATTAGTATGTCGCGTCTCAAGTCTCTTTATCGCGTCGTTCCGATTACCTAAGCATGGATAGGTTAAATTACACAAAGTGTGCGTGAAAAGTTACGCTAGATTAGTATATTGCATCTGGCGTCTCTTTAACTGTCGTTCCGATTACCTAAGTATGGTTAGATTATATTGAGCAAAGTGTGCGTGAAAAGTGACGCTAGATTAGTATGTCGCGTCTCAAGTCTCTATAACGCGTAGTTCCTACTACCTAAGCCTGGTTTATTTTACGCAAAATGTGCGTGAAAAGTGACTCTAGATTAGTATGTCGTGTCTCAAGTCTCAATTAGGCGCCGTTCGATTACCTATTCATGGTTAGGTTATATTACGCAAAGTGTGTGTGAAAAGTGACAATAGATTAGTATGACGCATCTCAATTCTCTTTAAGCCGTCGTTTCGATTACCTAAGCATGGTTCGGTTATAATACGCAATGTGTGCGTGAAAATTGTTGCTAGGTTAGTATGCCTTGTCTCAAGTCTCTTTAACGCGTCGTTCCGATTGCCTAAGCATGGTTGGGTTTAGATTAGTATGTCGCGTCTCAAGTCTCTTTAACGCGTTGTTTTGATTAACTAAGCATGGTTAGGTTTAGATCACCATGCTTGTCTTAAGTCTCTTTAACGCGTCGTTCCGATTACCTAAGCATGGTTAGGTTATATAATGCAAAGCGTGCTTAAAAAAGTGACGCTATATTAGTATGGCGCGTTTCAAGTCTCTTTAACGCGTCGTTTCGATTACCGAAACATGATTAGGTTATATTACGTACAGTGTGCGTGAAAACTGACGCTAGATTAGTATGTCGCGTCTCAAGTCTCTTTAACGAGTCATTCCGGTTACTTAAGCATGATTAGGTTATATTACGCAAGTGTGCGTGAAGAGTGACGCTAGATGAAGATGTCCCTACTCAAGTCTCTTTAACTCGTCGTTCCGATTTCCTAAGCATGGTTAGATTATATGACGCCAAAGTGTGCGTGAAAAGTTACGCTAGATTTAGTATGTCGCGTTTCAAGTCTCTTTAACTAGTCGCTCCGATTACCTAAGCATGGTTAGGTTATATTACGCAAATTATGCGTAAAAGTGACGCTAGATTTGTATGGCGCGTCACAAGTCTCGTTAACGCGTCGTTTCGATTACCTAAGCATGGTTAGGTTATATTACGCAAAGTTAGCGTGAAAAGTGACAATAGTAATGTATGTCGTGTCGCACGTCTCTTTAACGTGTCGTTTCGATTACCATACTTATGTCGCGTCACAAGTCTCTCTAACGCGTCGTTCCGATTACCTAAGCATTGTTAGGTTATATTACACAAAGTGTGCGTGAAAAGTGAAAATAGATTAGTATGTTACGTCTCAAGTCTCTTTAACGCGTTGTTCCTATTTCCTAAGCATGGTTAGGTTATATTACGCAAAGAGTGCGTGAAAAGTTACGCTAGATTAGTATGTCGCGTCTCAAGTATTTTTAAGGTGTAGTTCCGACTACCTAAGCATGGTTAAGTTATATTATGCAAAGTGTGAGTCAAAAGTGACGCTAAATTAGTATGGCGCGACTCAAGTGACTTTAACGCGCCGTTCGGATTACCAAAGCATGGTTAGGTTATATTACGCAAAGTGTGCATAAAAAGTGACGCTAAATAAGTATACCAGGTCACAAGTCTCTCTAATGCGTCGTTCCAATTACCTAAGCATGGTTATGTTATTACGCAAAATGTGCGTGAAAAGTGACGGTAGTTTAGGATGTCGCGTTTTGAATCTATTAAATGCGTCGTTTCGATTAACTAAGCCGTTATATTACGCAACGTGTGCGTGAAAAGTGACAATAGATTAGTATGTCGCGTCTCAAGTCTCTTTAACGTGTCGTTTCGATTACAATGCTTATGTCGCGTCATAAGTCTCTTTAACACGTCGTTCCTATTACCAAAGCATGGTTTGGTTATATTACGCAATATGTGCGTAAAAAGTGACGCTAGATTAGTATGACGCGTCTCAAGTCTCTTTATCGCGTCGTTTCGATTACCATGCTTATGTCACGTTACAAGTCTCTTTAACACGTCGTTCCGATTACCAAAGCATGGTTAGGTTATATTACGAAAAGCGTGCATGAAAAGTGACAATAGATTAGTATGTCGCGTCTCAAGTCTTTATAACACCTCGTTCCGATTACCTAAGCATGGTTTGGTTATTTTACGTAAAGTGACGCTAGATTAGTATGTCGCGTCTCAAGCCTCTTAAACGCGTCGTTCCGATTACCTAAGCATGGTTAGGTTATATTACGCAATGTGTGCGTGAAAACAGCTGCTAGGTTAGTATGTCGCATCTTAAGTCTCATTAACGCGTCGTTCCAACTTCCTAAGCATGGTTAGGTTATATTACGCAAAGTGTGCGTGAAAAGTGACGCTAAATTAGTATGTCGCGTCTGAAGTTTCTTTATCTTGTTGTTCCGATTACCTAAGCATGGTTTGTTTATATTACGCAAAGTCTGCGTAAAAAGTGATGCTAGATTAATATGGCGCGTCTCAAGTCTCTCTAACGCGTCGTTCTGATTACCTAAGCATGGTTAGGTTATATAATGCAAAGCGTGCTTAAAAAAGTGACGCTATATTAGTATGGCGCGTTTCGAGTCTCTTTAACGCGTCGTTTCGATTACCGAAGCATAGTTAGGTTACATTACGCAAAGTGTGCGTGAAAACTGACGCTAGATTAGTATGTCGCGTCTCAAGTCTCTTTAACGCGTCGTATCGATTACCATGCTTATGTCGCGTCACAAGTTTCTCTAACACGTCGTTCCGATTACCTAAGCATGGTTAGTTTATATGACACAAAGTGTGCGTGAAAAGTGAAAATAGATTAGTAAGTTGCATCTCAAGTCTCTTTAACACGTCGTTCCGATTTCCTAAGCATGGTTAGGTTATATTACGCAAAGTTGTGCGTGAAAAGTGACGGATAGATTAGTATGTCGGGTCTCAAGTCCTTTTAACGCGTCATTCCAATTACCTATGCATGGTTAGGTTATATTACGCAAAGCGTGCGTAAAAAGTGACGCTAGATCAGTATGACGCGTTTCAAGTCTCTTTAACGCGTCGTTTCGATTACTGTGCTTATGTCGCGTCACAAGTATCTCTAACGCGTCGTTCTAATTACCTATGCATGGTTAGGTTATATTACGCAAAGTGTGCGTGAAAAGTGACAATGGATTAGTATGTCGCATCTCAAGTCTCTTTAACGCGTTGTTCCAATTACCTAGGTATGGTTATGTTATTTTACGCAAAGTTTGCGTGAAAAGTGACGCTAGATTAGTATGTCACGTCTCAAGTCTCTTTTATGTGTATTCCGATTACCTAACCATGGTTTGGTTATATTACACATAGTGTGTTTGAAAAGTGACGCTAGATTAGTATGTCGTGTCTCAAGTCTCTTTAACGCGTTTTACCGATTACGTAAGCATGGTAAGGTTATATTACGCAAAGTGTGCCTGAAAAGTAACACTCGATTAGTATGTCGCGTCTCATGTCTCTTTAACGCGTCGTTCCGATTACCTAAGCATGGTTAGGTTATATTACGCAAAGAGTGCGTGAATAGTGACGCTAGATTAGTATGTCGTGTCTCAAGTCTCTTTAACGCGTTGCTCCGATTACTTAAGCATGGTTAGGTTATATTACGCAAAATGTGCGTCAAAAGTGACGCTAAATTAGTATTGCACGTCTCAAGTCTCTTTAACGCGTCGTTTCGATTACCTAAGCATGGTTAGGTTATATTACGCAATGTGTGCGTGAAAAGTGACGCTAGATTAATTTGTCGCGTCTCAAGTATCTCTTACGCGTAGTTCCTATTACATAAGCCTGGTTAGGTTATTTTACGTAAAGTGAGCGTGAAAAGTGACGCTAGATTAGTATGTCGCGTCTCAAGTCTCTTTAATGTGTAGTTCCGATGTAAGCATGGTTAGGTTATATTACGCAAAGTGTGAGTAAATAGTGACGCTAAATTAGTATGGCGCGTCTCAAGTCACTTCAACGCGTCGTTCCAATTACCTAAGCATGGTTAGATTATATTACGCAAACTGTGTGTAAAAAGTGACGCTAGATTAGTATGGCGGAGTTTCAAGTCTCTTTAACGCGTCTTTTCTATTACCATGCTTATGTCGCGTAACATGTCTCTCGAACGCGTCGTTCTGCTTAACTAAGCATGGTTAGGTTATATTATGCAAAGTGTGCGTGAAAAGTGACAATAGATTAACATGTTGCGTCTCAATTCTCTTTAACGCGTCTTCCGATTACCTAAGCATGATTAGGTTATTTTACGCTAAGTGTGCGTGAAAAGTGACGCTAGATTAGTATGTTATGTCTCAAGTCTATTTAACGTGTCGTTCCAATTACCTAAGCATGGTTAGGTTATATAACGCAATGTGTGAGTAAAAAGTGATGCTAAACTAGTATGGCGCATCTCAAGTCACTTTAACGCGTCGTTCCTATTACCTAAGCATGGCTAGATTATATTACGCAAAGTATACGTGAAAAGTGATGCTAGATTAGTATGTCATATCTCAAGTCTCTTTAACTCGTTGTTCCGATTACCTAAGCATGGTTGAGTTATATTACGCAAAGTGTGTGTGAAAAGTGACGCTAGATTAGTATGTTGCGTCTCAAGTCTCTTTAACGCGTTGTTCCGATTACCTATGCATTGTTTGGTCATATTACGCAAAGTGTGCGTGAAAAGTGACGCTAGATTAATATGTTGCTACCGTGCTTATGTCGTGTCCCAAGTGTCTCTAACGCATCGTTTCGCGTCTCAAAGTGTCTGTGAAAAGTGACGCTAGATTAGTATGTCGCGTCACAAGTCTCTCTAACGCGTCATTCGGATTACCTAAGCATGATTAGGTTATATTACGCAAAGTGTCGTGAAAAGTGATGCTAGATTAGTATTTCGCGTCTCGGGTCTTTTTAATGAGTTGTTCCGATTACCTAAGTATGGTTATGTTATATTACGCAAAGTGTTCGTGAAAAGTGACAATTGATTAGTATGTCGCGTCACAAATCTCTTTAACGTGTCATTCCGATTACTTAAGCATGGTTAGGTTATATTGCGCAAAGTGTGCGTCAAAAGTGATGCTAGATTAGTATGGCGCGTCTCAAGTAAATTTAATGCGTCGTTCTGATTACCTAAGCACCCCACAACACACGCCAAAAATGACTCAAAAACTTGACATCTCTATCACTAACAATGCTTTTAGGTAATGCCATGTAAACGCACAACTTCTTTGAAAAATAAATCAGCAATCAACTTAGCATCATCAGTTTTATGACATGGTATAAAATGAGCCATCTTACAAAATCTATCAACCACGACAAAAACACTATCGCGACCTTTCCTAGTTCTTGGCAACCCAAGCACAAAGTCCATAGACAAATCAGTCCAAGGTTCATTAGGAACAGGTAGTGGTTTCAACCTAGACTTAGCCTCTCGGCATGTAATGCAATGATCACAAACCTTATGCACATCATGTTTCATACCAGGCCAAAAGAAATGTTCAGAAAGCAGATAAGTCTTATTTATCCCAAAAATGCCCTATTAATCCTCCGCCATGTGCCTCCTTAATTAACAATTTCCTCATAGAACAACTAGGAATACACAATCTGTTTCTTTTAAATAAGAAACCATCAAACAAGTAAAAATAATTTGAAACAGCCCCATTATTACAAGATGCATATATTTCATTGAAATGATCATCATGTTGATACATCCGCTTTATAAACTCAAAACCAAGCAATTTAGCACTAAGTGAGTTAAGTAACGTGTACCTTCTAGATAATGCATCAGCAACCACGTTCTCCTTACCTTGCTTGTACTTTATCACATATGGGAATCTTTCTATGAATTCCACCCATTTGGCATGCCTGCGGTTCAGTTTATCCTGACCCTTCAAATGCTTTAAACTTTCATGATCAGTGTGTATCACAAACTCCCTAGGTCACAAGTAATGTTGCCATGTTTACAATGCTCGAACCAAGGCATATAATTCTTTGCCTTATGTCGGATATTTCAATGCTTCTCCGCTCAACTTTTCACTAAAATACATCAGTGGCCTTTGATCCTGCATCAAAACAGCTCCAATTCCTATGCCACTAGCATCACATTCAATTTCAAAGGTTTTATCAAAATTAGGTAAGGCATGTAATGGTGCACTACACAATTTATCCTTAAGTTCATCAAATGCATATTCTTGTGACCCAAATAAAAACAACATTTTTCTTAACTAACTCATTCAAAGGTGCGGCTACAGTGCTAAAATCCTTAATGAATCTCTTGTAGAAACCAGCAAGCCCATGAAAGCTCCTTACCTCACTAGCACTTTTAGGTCTAGGCCATTCTTTAATAGCTCTAACCTTATCCTCATCAACCTCAACACCTTGACTAGATACAACAAAACCAAGAAAATTAACTTTATCCATGCAGAAACTACATTTCTTAAGATTAGCATACAACTTCTCTTGCCTATCTCTTGTCAATTTTCACGTACACTTTGCGTAATAGAACCTAACCATGCTTTGGCAATCGGAACGACGTGTTGGAAAGACTTGTAAGTCAATAAACATGGTAATTGAAGCGACGTGTTAAAAGAGACTTGAAACGTGCCATACTAATCTAGCATCACTTTTTAAGCATTCTTTGCGTAATATAACCTAACCATGCTTAGGTAATCCGAAAAACGCGTTAAAGAGACTTGAGACGCGACATACTAATCTAGCGTCACTTTTCACGCACAATTTGCGTAAAATAACCTAACCATGCTTAGGTAATCGAAACGACGCGTTAGAGAGACTTGTGACCCACATATGCATAGTAATCGAAACGACGCGTTAAAGAGACTTGAGATGTGACATACTAATCTAGTGTCACTTTTCGCGCTCACTCTGCATAATATGACTTAACCATGCTTAGGTAATCGGAATGACGCGTTAGAGAGACTTGCGACGCGACATACTAATCAAGCGTCACTATTCATGCACACTTTGCGTAATATAACCTAACCATGCTTAAGTAATTGGAACGACGCGTTAGAGAGACTTGTGACGCGACATAAGCATCATAATCGAAACGATGCGTTAAAGAGACTTGAGACGCGCCATACTAATCTAGCGTCACTTTTTACACAGACTTTGCATAATATAACCTAACCATACTTAGGTAATCAGAACGACGAATTAAAGAGACTTGAGACGTGACATACTAATCTAGCGTCACTTTTCAAGCAGACTTTGCGTAATATAACTTAACCATGCGCAATCAGAACGACGAGATAAAGAGACTTGAGACGCGACATACTAATCTAGCGTCACTTTTCAAGCACATTTTGCGTAATATAACCTAACCATGCTTAGGTAATTGGAACGACGCGATAAAGAGACTTGAGACGCGACATACTAACCTAGCAAAAGTTTTCAAGCACAAATTGCGTAATATAGCCTAACCATGCTTAGGTAATCGGAATGACGCGTTAAAGAGTTTTGAGACGCGACATACTAATCTAGTGTCACTTTTTACGCATACTTTGCGTAAAATAACCCAACCATGCTTAGGTAATTCGAACGATGCATTAAAGAGACTTGAGACGCGGCATACTAATCTAGCGTCACTTTTCACGCACACTTTGTATAAAATAACCTAACCATACTTAGGTAATCGGAACGACTTGTTAAAGAGACTTGAGACTCGACCTACTACTTTATTGTCAATTTTCACGCACACTTTGCGTAATATAACCTAAACATAATCGCAAACTTTGGTAATCGGAACGACTTGTTAGAGAGACTTGTAATGTGGCATAAGCATGGTAATCGAAACGAGGCGTTAAAGAGACTTGAGACGTGACATACTAATATAGCATCACTTTTTGTGCACACTTTGCATGATATATAACGTAAACATGCTTAGGTAATCGTAACAACGCGTTAAAGAGACTTGTGACGCGACATACTAGTCTAGCAACACTTTTAACGAGCACTTGGCGTAATATAACATAACCATGCTTAGGTAATCGGAACGACGCGTTAAAGAGACTTGAGACGCAAAATACTAATCTACCGTCACTTTTCACCACATTTTGCGTAATATAACCTAACCATGCTTAGGTAATCAGATTGACGCGTTAGAGATTTGAGACGCGACATAAGCATGGTAATCGAAAAGACGCATTAAAGAGACTTAAGACGGGCCATACTAATCTAGCGTCACCTTTTACGCAGACTTTGCGTAATATAACCTAACCATGCTTATGTAATCGAAACGACGAATAAAAGAGACTAACTTAACCGTGCTTAAGAAATCGGAACGACGAGTTAAACAGACTTGAGACGCGACATACTAATCTAGCGTCACTTTTCACTCACTTTTTGCGTAATATAACCTAAGCATGCTTAGGTAATCGGAACGACGCGTTAAAGAGGCTTGAGATACGACATACTAATCTAGCGTCACTTTTCACCCACACTTTGCGTAATATAAATTAACCGTGCTTAAATAATCGGAATGACGAGTTAAACAGAATTGAGACGCGACATACTAATCTAGCGTCACTTTTCACGCACATTTTGCGTAATATAACCTAACAATGCTTAGGTAATAAGAACGACACGTTAAAGAGACTTGAGATGCAACAGTTTTCACGCACATACTAATCTAGCGTCACTTTTCATGCACAATTTGCGTAAAATAACCTAGCCATGCTTAGGTAATCGGAACAACGCGTTAAAGAGACTTAAGACGCGGCATACTAATCTAGCGTCACTTTTCACGCACACTTTGCGTAAAATATCCTAACCAAGCTTAGGTAATCGGAACGATGCGTTAAAGAGACTTAAGATGCGACATACTAATCTAGCGTCACTTTTCACGAACACTTTTTTTAAAATAACCTAACCATGCTTAGGTAATCGGAACGACGCGTTAAAGTGACTTGAGACGCAACATACTAATCTATTGTCAATTTTTACGCACACTTTGCGTAATATAACCTAACCATTGTTTGGTAATCGGAACGACGTATTGGAGAGACAGGTAACGTGACATAAGAATGGTAATCGAAACGACGTGTTAAAGAGACTTGAAACGCGCCATACTAATCTAGCGTCACTTTTTAAGCACCCAACTCTCTTTAACGCATCGTTTCGATTACCATGCTTAGGTCGCGTCACAAGTCTCTCTAACGCGTCGTTCTGATTACATAAACATTGTTAGGTTATATTACGCAAAGAGTGCGTGAAAAGTGAGGCTAGATTTGTATGTCGCATCTCAATTCTCTTTAACGCGTTGTTCCGATTACCTAAGGATGGTTTGGTAATATTACGCAAAGCGTGCGTGAAAAGTGACGCTAAATTAGCATGTCTTGTCTCAAGTATGTTTAACGCGTCATTCCGGTTACCTAAGCATGGTTAGGTTATATTACACAAAGTGTGCGTGAAAAGTGACGCTAGATTAGTATGTCGCGTCTCAATTCTCTTTAACGCGTTGTTCCGATTACCTAAGCATGGTTAGGTTATATTACGCAAAGTGTGCGTAAAAAGTGACGCTAGATTAGTATGGCGTGTCTCAAGTCTCTGGTTAGGTTATATTACGCAAAGTGTGCGTGAAAAATGACGGTATATAAGTATGTCGTGTTCTCTTTAACGCGTCGTTCCGTTTACCTAAGCATGGTTAGGTTAGATTACGCAAACAGTGCGTGAAAAGTGACGCTAGATTAGTATGTCGAGTCTCAAGTCTCTTTAACGCGTCGTTCCGATTACCCAAGAATGGTTAGGTTATATTACTCAAAGTGTGCGAGAATAGTAACGCTAGATTACTATGTCACGTCTCAAGTCTCTTTAACACGTCGTTCTGATTAGCTAAGCATGGTTAGGTTATATTACACATGGTGTGCGTGAAAAATGACGTTAGATTAGTACGCCGCGTCTCAAGGCTCTTTAACGCTTCGTTCCGATTACTCAAAAATGGTTAGGTTATATTTCGCAAAGTGTGCGAGAAAAGTAACGCTAGATTAATATGCCGCGTCTCAAGTCTCTTTAACGCGTCGTTCCAATTATCTAAGCATGCTTTAGGTTATTTTACGCAAGGTGTGCGTGAAAAGTGACGCTAGATTAGTATGCCGCGTCTCAAGGCAATAATGCGTCGTTCCGATTACCTAACCATGGTCAGGTTATATTAGGCAAAGGGTGCGTTCAAGTCTCTTTAACGCGCCATTCCAATTATCTATGCATGGTAAGGTTATATTATGCAAGGTGTGCGTGAAAAATGACGCTAGATTAGTATGCCGCGTCTCAAGGCTCTTTAATGCGTCGTTTCGATTACCTAACCATGGTCAGGTTATATTACGCAAAGGGTGCGTGAAAAGTGACGCTAGATTAGTATGTCGCGTCTTAATTCTCTTTAATGCGTTGTTCCGATTACCTAAGTTGCGTAATATAACCTAACCATGCTTAGGTAATCGGAACGACGCGTTAAAGAGACTTGTGACGCGAGATAAGTATGGTGATCGAAACGACGCGTTAAAGAGACTTGATATGAAACATACTAATCTAGTGTCACTTTTTACGCACACTTTGCGTAATATAACCTAACCATGCTTAGGTAATCGGAACGACGCGTGAAAGAGATTGGAGACTTGACATACTAATCTAGCGTCACTTTTCAAGCACATTTTGCGTAATATAACCTAACCATTCTTAGGTAATAGGAACGACGCGTTAAAGAGACTTGAGACGCGACATACTTACCTATTGATCCTTTTTACGAACACTTTGCGTACTATAACCTAACCATGCTTAGATAATCGGAACGACGCGTTAGAGAGACTTGTGACGCGACATAAGCAAGGTAATCGAAACGACACGTTACGGAGACTTGAGAAGCGACATACTAATCTAGGGTCACTTTTCACGCAAACTTTGCGTAGTATAACCTAATCATGCTTAGGTAATCGGAACGATGCATTAAAGAGCCTTTATACGCAACATGCTAATCTAGCGTCACTTTTCACGCCCACCTTGCGTAATATAACCTAATCATGCTTAGGTAATAGGAACGACGCGTTAAAGAGACTTGAGACTCAATATACTAATCTACTGATCATTTTTACGCACACTTCGCGTACTATAACCAAACCGTGCTTAGGTAATCAGAACGACGCGTTAAAGAGCCTTGACACGCGACATACTAATCTAGCGTCACTTTCCACGCAAACTTTGCGTTTTATAACCTAACTATGCTTAGGTAATCGGAATGACGCATTAAAGAGCCTTGAGACGCGACATACTAATCTAGCGTCACTTTTCACGCACACCTTGCGTAATATAACCTAACCATGCTTAGGTATAAGGAACGACGCGTTAAATAGACTTTTGACGCGACATACTAATCTAGTGTCACTTTTCACGCACGCTTTGCCTAATATAACCTCTAACCATTCTTAGATAATCGGAATAACGCGATAAAGAGAATTGAGACGCGACATACTAATCTAGCGTCACTTTCGACGCAAACTATGCGTAATATAACCTAACCATGCTTAAGTAATTGGAAGGACGCGTTAAATAGACTTGAGACGCTACATACTAATCTATTGTCATTTTCTACGCACACTTTGCGTAATATAACCTAACCATGCTTAGGTAATCAGAACGACACGTTCGAGAGACTTGTGACGCGACATAAGAATGGTAATCGAAACGACGCGTTAAAGAGACTTGAGACGTGCAATATTAATCTAGCGTCACTTTTTTACGCACGTGTTGCGTAATATAACATAACTATGCTTAAGAAATCGGAACGACGCGTTAGAGAGACTTGAGACGCGACATACTAATCTAGTGTCACTTTTCACGCACGCTTTGCATAATATAACCTAACCATGAGGTAATTGAAACGACGCGTTAGAGAGACTTAAGACGCGACATACTAATATAGCGTCACTATTCACGCACTCTTTACGTAATATAACCTAACCATGCTTAGGTAATGCTCCCGGCCAAGACTAAGAAGCCTGTGTTCGGCGAAGGTGAGGATGAACCTAAGCGCCCAAGCGAAACTCTTGAAGAGAGGAAGAAAAAAAAGTAGTCCTTCCGGAATGAGAAAGTACGAAAAATCTTCAATGCTCAGAACGACGCGTTAAAGAGACTTGTGACGCGAGATAAGTATAGTAATCGAAACTACGCGTTAAAGAGACTTGAGATAAAAAAACTAATCTAGCGTCACTTTTTACGCTCACTTTGCGTAATATAACCTAACCATGCATAGGTAATCGGAACGACGCGTTAAAGAGACTGGACATACTAATCTAGCGTCACTTTTCACTCACACCTTGAGTAAAATTACCTAACCATTGTTAGGAAATTGGACAACGCATTAGAGAGACTTGAGACGAGACATACTAATTTAACGTTACTTTTCACGCACTGTTTGCGTAATATAACCTAACCATGCTTAGGTAATCGAAACGACGCGATAAAGAGACTTGTGACGCGAGATAAGTATGGTAATCGGAACTACGCGTTAAAGAGGCTTGTGACGCGAGATAAGTATGGTACTCGCAACGACTTGTAAAAGAAACTTGAGACTAAACAAACTGATCTAGCGTTACTTTTTAAGCACACTTTGCGTAATATAACCTAACCATGCTTAGGTAATCGGAACGACGCGTTAAAGAGACTTGAGACTAGACATACTACTAATCTAGCGTCACTTTTCACGCACACTTTGCGTAATATAACCTAACCATGCTTAGGAAATTGGAACGACGCGTTAGAGTGACTTGTGACGCGACATAAGCATGATAATCGAAACGACGCGTTCAAGAGACTTGAGACGCGCAATATTAATCTCGCGTCACTTTTTACGCACACTTTGCCTAATATAACATAACCATGCTTAGGAAATCGGAACGACGCGTATGGAGACTTGAGACGCGACATACTAATCTAGCGTCACTTCCCACGCACACTATGCGTAATATAAACTAGCCATGCTGAGGTAATCGGAACAACGCGTTAGACGCGACATACTAATCTATTGTCATTTTTCACGTACACTCTGCGTAATATAACCTAACCATGCTTATGTAATTGGAACGACGCGTTAAATAGACTTTAGACGCTACATACTAATCTATTGTCATTTTTTACACACACTTTGCGTAATATAACCTAACCATGCTTAGGTAATCAGAACGACATGTTCGAGAGACATAAGCATGGTAATCGAAACGACGCGTTAAAGAGACTTGAGACGTGCAATATTAATCTAGCGTCACTTTTTTACGCACGCATTGCGTAATATAACGTAACTATGCTTAGGAAATCGGAACGACGCGTTAGAGAGACTTGAGACGCGACATGCTAATCTAGTGTCACTTTTCACGCACGCTTTGTGTAATATAACCTAATCATGCTTAGGTAATCAGAACTACGCGTTAAAGAGACTTGTGACGCGAGATAAGTATAGTAATCGAAACTACGCGTTAAAGAGACTTGAGACGAAACAAACTAATCTAGCGTCACTTTTCACGCATTGTTTGCGTAATATAACCTAACTATGCTTAGGTAATCGGAACGACGCGATAAAGAGACTTGTGACGCGAGATAAGTATGGTAATCGGAACGACGCATTAAAGAGACTTGTGACGCGAGATAAGTATGGCACTCGCAACGACTTGTAAAAGAGACTTGAGACGAAACAAACTAATCTAGCGTCACTTTTTAAGCACACTTTGCGTAATATAACCTAACCATGCTTAGGTAATCGGAACGACGCGTTAAAGAGACTTGAGACTAGACATAGTAATCTAGCGTCGCTTTTCACGCACACTTTGCGTAATATAACCTAACCATGCCTAGGTAGTCGGAAAGAGGCGATAAAGAGACTTGAGACGCGACATACTAATCTAGCGTAACTTTTCACGCAAACTTTGAATAATATAACCTAACCATGCTTAGGTAATCGGAACAACACGTTAAAGAGAATTGAGACGCAACATATTAATCTAGCGTAACTTTTCACGAACACTTCGCATAATATAACCTAACCGTGCTTTGATAATCAGAACGATGCGTTAAATAGACTTAAGACGCGACATACTAATCTAGCGTCACATTTCACGTACACTTTCTGTAAAGTAACCTAGCCATGCTCGGGTAATTGGTACAACGCGTTAAAGAGAATGGAGATGCGACATACTAATCTAGCGTCGCTTTCCATGCACTCTTTGCGTAATATAACCTAACCATGCTTAGGTAATCGGAATAAAGCGTTAAATAGACTTGAGATGCGACATACTAATGTTTGTTACTTTTCACGCACACTTTTCGTGAAGTAACCTAACCATCCTTAGTTAATCGGTACAATGCGTTAAAGAGACTTGAGACACGACATACAAATGTACCATCATTTTTCACGCACACTTTTCGTAAATAACCTAACCATGCTTAGATAATCGGAACGACGCGTTAAAGAGACTTCAGAGGCGACATACTAATATGGCGTCACTTTTCACGCAAACTTTGCATACTATAACCTAACCATGCTTAGAAAATCGGAACGACGCATTAAAGAGACTTGAGTAGCGACACATTAATCTAGCATCACTTTTCACGCACACTTTGCGTAGTATAACCTAACCATGCTTACATAATCGGAAAGACGCGTTAAAGGACTTGAGATGCGACATACTAATCTAGCGTCCCTTTTCACGCACACTTCACGTAATATAACCTAACCATGCTAAGGTAATCGGAATACGCATTAAAGAGACTTGAGACGCGTTATACTAATCTAGCGTCACTTTTCACGCACACTTTGCGTAAAATAACCTAACCATGCCTAGGTAATCGGAACGACGCGTTAAAAAGACTTGAGATGCTACATACTTTTTCACGCACACTTTGCGTAATATATAATCTAATCATGCTTAGGTAATCAGAACGACGCGTTAGAGATACTTGTGACGCGACATAAGCACAGTAATCGAAACGATGCGTTAAAGAGACTTGAAACGCGCCATACTAATCTAGCGTCACTTATTGCGCATGCTTAGGTAATCAGAACGACGCATCATAGAGACTTGAGTAGCGACATATTAATCTAGCGTAACGTTTCACGCACACTATGCGTAATATAATCTAATTATGCTTAGGTAATCGGGACGACGGGTTAATAAGCATGGTAATCAAAACGACGCGTTAAAGAGACTTGAGACGCAAGATACTAATACAGCGTCACTTTTCACACAAACATTGCGTAATATAATCTAACCATACTTAGGTAAACGGAACGACGCGTTAAAGGGCATTGAGATGTGACATACTAATCTAGCGTCACTTTTCACGCACACCTTGCGTAACATAACCAATTCGTGGTTAGGTCATCAAAACGACACATTAAAGAGACTTGAGACGCGATATACTAATCTACCGTCATTTTTCAGCACACTTTGCGTAATATAAGCTTTCCATGCTTAGGTAATTGGAACGACGTGTTAAAGAGACTTCAGAAGCGATATACTAATCTACCATCACTTTTTTATGCACCCTTTAACGACGTGTTAAAGAGACTTGACACGAGTCATACTAATCTAGCGTCACTTTTCACGCACACTTTGCGTAATATAACCTAACCATGCTTAGAAAATCGGAACGACGCGTTAGTGAGACTTGAGGTAGGATATACAGATCTAGCGTCACTTTTCACGCACACTTTGCGTAATATAACCAAACCATGCGGAGGTAATCACAATGACGAGTTAAAGATACTTGTGACGCGAGATAAGCATGGTAATCGAAGCGACGCGTTAAAGAGACTTGAGACGCGACATACTAATATAACGTCACTTTTCACGCACACTTTGCGTGATATAACCTAACCATGCTTAGATAATCGGAACGATGCGTTAGAGAGACTTGCAACGCGTTGAAGAGACTTGTAACGCGTTGATATACTAATCTAGCGTCACTTTTCACGCACACTTTGCGTAATATAACCTAACCATGCTTAGGTAATCGTAACGACGCGTTAATGAGACTTGTGACGCGAGATAAACATGGTAATCGAAACGACACGTTAAAAAGACTTGAGACGCGACATACTAATCTAGCGTTACTTTTCACGCACACTTTGCGTAATGTAACCTAACCATTCTTAGGTAATCGGAACGACGCGTTAAATAGACGTAAGATGCGACATACTATTGTCATTTTTCACGTACACTTTGCGTAATATAACCTAACCATGCTTAGGTAATCGAAACGACGCATTACACAGACTTGTGACGCGACATAAGCATGGTTGGAACGACGAGTTAAAGTGACTTGAGACGCGCCATACTAATCTAGCATCACTATTCACGCACACTTTGCGTAAAATAACCTAACCATGCTTCGGTAATGGGAACCACGCGTTAAAGAGAATTGAGACCCGACATACTAATCTAGCGTCTCTTTTCACGCACACTTTGCGTAATATAACTTAACTATGCTTAGTTAACTGGAACGACGCCTTAAAGAGACTTGAAATGCGACATACTAATCTAGCTTATCTAGCATAACTTTTCACGCACACTTTGCGTATTATAACCTAACCATTCTTAAGTAATCGGAACGACGCGTTAAATAAAATTGAGACGCGACATACTAATGTATTGTTACTTTTCACGCACACTTTCCGTAAAGTAACCTAACCATCCTTAGTTAATCGGTACAACGCGTTAAAGAGAACTGAGACACAATATACTAATCCAGCGTCACTTTCCGCGAACACTTTGCGTAATATAACTAACCATGCTTAGGTAATCGGAACGACGCGTTAAATAGACGTGAGACTCGACATACTAATTTATTGTTACTTTTCACGCACAGTTTGCGTAATATATAACCTAACCATGCTTAGGTAATCGGAAAGACGCGTTAGAGAGACTTGTGACACGACATAAGGATGGTAATCGAAACGACGAGTTAAAGAGACTTGAGACGCGACATACTAATCTAGCGTCACTTTTCACGCACACGTTGTGTAATATAACCTAACCATGCTTAGGTAATCGGAACAACGCGTTAAAGATCCTTGAGACGCGACATACTAATCTAGCTTAACTTTTCACGCACACCTTGCGTAATATAACCTATCCATGCTTATGTAATCAGAACGACACGTTGAAGAGATTTGAGACGCGACATACTAATCTAACATAACTTTTCACGCACACTTTGCGAAATATAACCTAACCATGCTTAAGTAATCGGAACGACGTGTTAAAGAGACTTGAGACGCGTAATACTAATCTAGCGTCACTTTTTACGCACACTTTGCGAAATATAACCTAACCATGCTTGGGAAATCAAAACGGCGCGTTAGAGAGACTTGAAATACGATATACTAATCTAATGTCACTTTTCACGCTCACTCTGCGTAATATAACCTAACCATGCTTAGGTAATCGAAACGATGCGTTAAAGAGACTTGTGACACAAGATAACCATGGTAATCGAAACGACGCGTTAAAGAGACTTGAGATGCGACATACTAATCTAGCGTCACTTTTCACTCACATTTTGTGTAAAATAACCAAACCATGCTTAGGAAATCGGAACGACGCGTTAAAGACACCTGAGACGCGGCATACTAATCTAGCGACACTTTTAACGCACACTTTGCGTAATAGTAACCTAACCATGCTTAGCTAATCGAAACGACGCGTTAGAGAGACTTGTGACGCGACATAAGCATGGTAATCGGAATGACGCGTTAAAGTGACTTGAGACGCGACATACTAATCTAGCGTCACTTTTCACGCACACTTTGCGTAATATAACCTAACTATGCTTAGTTAATCGGAATAACACGTTAAATAGAATTGAGACACGATATACTAATCTAGCGCCAGTTTTCAAGCAAACTTTGCGTACTATAACCTAATCATGGTTCGGTAATCGCAATGCCGCTTTTAATCGACTTAAGACGCGACATACTAATTAATTGTGACTTTTTACGCACACTTTGCGTAATATAACCTAACCATGCTTAGGAAATCGGAACGACGCGTTAGATGGACTTGAGGTAGGATATACTAATCTAGCTTCAATTTTCACGCACACTTTGCGTAATATAACCTAACCGTGCTTAGGTAATCGTAACGACGCGTTAAAGAGACTTGGGACACGAGATAAGCATGGTAATCGAAACGACACGTTAAAGAGACTTGAGACGCGACATACTAATCTAGCGTCACATTTCACGCACACTTTGCATAATATAACCTAACCATTCTTAGGTAATCGGTACGACGCGTTAAATAGACGTAAGACGCGACATACTATTGTCATTTTTCACGCACACTTTGCGTAATATAACCTAACCATGCTTAGGTAATCGAAACGACGCATTACACAGACTGATGACGCGACATAAGCATGGTAATTGGAACGACGAGTTAAAGTGACTTGAGACGCGACAAACTAATCTAGCGTCACTTTTCACGCACACTTTGCGTAAAATAACCTAACCATGCTTGGGTAATCGGAACCATGCGTTAAAGAGAATTGAGACACTACATACTAATCTAGCGTCACTTTTCACGCAAACTTTGAGTAAAATAACTTAATCATGCTTAGGTAATCAGAACAACGCGTTAAAGAGACTTGAGACTGGACATACTAATCTAGCATCTCTTTTCACGCACACTTTGCGTAATATAAACCAACTATGCTTAGGTAATCGGAAAGACGCGTTAGAGAGACTTGTGACGCGACATAAGCATGGTAATCGAAACGACGCGTTAGAGAGACTTGAGACGCGCCATACTAATCTAGTGTCACTTTTTATGCACACTTTGCGTAATATAACCTTACCAAGCTTAGGTAATCGGAACGACGCGTTAAAGTGACTTGTGACTCAACATACTTATCTAGCGTCACTTTTCACGCATACTTTGCGTAATATAACCTAATCATGGTTAGGTAATCGGAAGGATGCGTTAAACAGACTTGAGACGCGAAATATTAATCTAGCGTTACTTGTCACGCATGCTTTGTGTCATATAACGTAACCATGCTTAGGTAATCGGAACGACGCGTTAAATAGAATTGATACGCGACATACTAATCTATAGTCACTTTTCACGCACACTTTGCGTAATATAACCTAACCATGCGTAGGTAATCAAAACGACGCGTTAAAGAGACTTGAGACGCGACATATTAATCAATTGTTACTTTTCACGCTATAAGCTAGCCATGCTTAGGTAATGGGAACAACGCGTTAGAGAGACTTGAGACGCAAGATATAAATCTAGCGTCACTTTTCATGCAAACTTTGCATAATATAACTATGCTTAGTTAATCGGAACGACGCATTAAAGAGCCTTGAGACGAGACATACTAGTCTAGCGTCACTTTTCACGCACACCTTGCGTAATATAACCTAACCATGCTTAGGTAATCGGAGCGACGCGTTAAAGAAAGAGACTTGAGAAGCGACATACTAATCTAGCGTTACTTTTCTCGCACACTTTGCGTAATATAACCTAACTATTCTTGGGTAATCTGAACGACGCGTTAAAGAGACTTGAGACGCGACATACTAATCTAGCGTCACTTTTCACGCACTCTTTGGGTAATATAACATAACCATGCTTAGGTAATCAGAACGACGTATTAAAGAGACTTTAGACGCGACATACTAATCTAGCATCATTTTTCACGCACACTTTGCATAATATAACCTAACCATGCTTAGGTAATCAGAACGACGTATTAGATAGACTTAACATGCGACAGACTAATCTATTGTCATTTTTCACACATAGTTTGCGTAATATAACCAAACCATGCTTAAATAATATAACCTAACCATGCTTAGGTAATCAGAACGACGCGTTAAAGAGACTTGTAACGCGACATAAGCATGGTAATAGAAATGACCCGTTAAAGAGACTTGATATGCGCCATATTAATCTGGCATCACTTTTTATGCACACTTTGCGTAATATAACCTACACATGCTTAGGAAATCGGAACGACGCGTTAGAGAGACTTGAGACGCGACATACTAGTCTAGCATCACTTTTCACACACACTTTGCCTAAATAACCTAATAACCATGCTTAGGAAATTGGACGACGCGTTAAAGAAACTTGAGACGAGACATACTAATTTAACATCACTTTTCACGCACTGTTTGCGTAATATAACCTAACCATGCTTAGGTAATCGGAACGACGCGTTAAAGAGACTTGTGACGCGAGATAAGTATGGTAATCGGAACGACGAGTTAAAGAGACTTGTGACTCGAGATAAGTATGGTAATCGGAACGACGCGTTAAAGAGACTTGTGACGCGAGATAAGAATGGTAATCGGAACGACGCGTTAAAGAGACTTGTGACGCGAGATAAGTATGGTAATCGAAACGACTTGTAAAAGAGACATGAGACGAAACAAACTAATCTAGCGTCACTTTTTAAGCACACTTTGCGTAATATAACCTAACCATGCTTAGGTAATCGAAACGACGCTTTCAAGAGACTTGAGACGCGCAATATTAATCTAGCGTTACTTTTTACACACACTTTGCGTAATATAACATAACCATACTTAGGAAATGGGAACGGCGCGTATGGAGGCTTGAGACGCGACATTAATCTAGTGTCACTTTTCACGCACACTTTGCGTAATATAACCTAGCCATGCTTAGTAAATAAATACGACGCGTTAGAGAGACTTGAGACGCGACGTACTAATCTAATGTCACTATTCACGCACACATTGCGTAATATAACCTAACCATGCTTAAGTAATCGGAACGACGCGTTAAAGAGACTTGTGACGCGAGATATGTATGGTAAGCGAAACGACGCATTAAAGAGACTAGAGACGAAACATACTAATCTAGCATCACTTTTTACACACACTTTGCGTAATTGAACCTAACCATGCTTAGGTAATCGGAACAATGCATTAAGGAGATTTGAGCCTGGACATACTTATCTAGCGTCACTTTTCACGCACACTTTGCGTAATGTAACCTAACCATGCTTATGTAATAGGAACAATGCGATAAAGATACTTGAGACACGACATACCAATCAATTGATCCTTTTTACGCACACTTTGCGTACTATATCCTAACCATAATTAAGTAATCGGAACGACGCGTTAAAGAGCCTTGACACGCGACATACTAATCTAGCGTCACTTTTCACGCAAACTTTGCGCATTATAACCTAACCATGCTTAGGTAATCGAACGACACATTAAAGAGCCTTGAGACGCGACATGCTAATCTAGCGTCACTTTTCACGCACACTGCGTAATATAACCTAACCATTCTTAGGTAATAGGAATGACGCGTTAAATAGACTTTAGACGCAACATACTAATCTAATGTCACTTTTCACGCACGCTTTGCATAATATACCCTAACCATGCTTAGATAATTGGAACAACGCGATAAAGAGAATTGAGATGCGACATACTAATCTAGCGTCACTTTTCATGCACAATTTGCGTAATATAACCTAAGGTAATCGGAACAACACGTTAGATAGACTTAAGACGCGACATACTAATCTATTGTCATTTTTCACGTACACTCTGCCTAATATAACCTAACCATGCTTAAGTAATTCGAACGATGCGTTAAATAGACTTGAGATGTGACATACTAATCAATTGTCATTTTCAACGCACACTTTGTGTAATATACCCTAACCATGCTTAGGTAATCGGAACGACGTGTTCGAGAGACTTGTGACGCGACATAAGCATTGTAATCGAAACGACGCGTTAAAGAGATTTGAGACGCGCAATATTAATCTAGCGTAACCTTTTACGCACGCATTGCGTAATATAACATAACAATGCTTAGGATATCGGAACGACGCGTTAGAGAGACTTGAGACGCGACATACTAATCTAGTGTCACTTTTCACGGACACTTTGCGTAATATAACCTAACCATGCTTAGGAAATCGGAATGACGCGTTAGAGAGATTTGAGATGCGACATACAAATCTAAAGTTACTATTCACGCACACTTTGCGTAATATAACCTAACCATGCTTAGGTAATCGGAACGACGCGTTAAAGAGACTTGTGACTCGAGATAAGTATAGTAATCGAAACGACCCGTTAAAGAGAATTGAGACGAAACAAACTAATCTAGCCTCACTTTTTACTCACACTTTGCGTAATATAACCTAACCATGCTTAGGTAATCGGAACGACGCATTAAAGAGACTTGAGAGTGGACATACTAATCTAGCGTCACTTTTCACGCACACTTTGCGTAATATAACCTAACCACACTTAGGTAATCGGAACGACGCATTAAAAAGACTTGAGACGCGACATACTTTATTGCTCCTTTCCACGCACACTTTGCGTACTATAACCTAACCATGCTTAGGTAATCGGAATGACGCGTTAGAGAGACTTGTGACGCGACATAAGCATCGTAATCGAAATGACGCGTTAAAGAGACTTGAGACGCGCAATATTAATCTAGCGTCACTTTTTACGCACGCGTTGTGTAATATAACATAACCATGCTTAGGAAATCGGAGCGACGCGTTAGAGAGACTTGAGACGCGACATACTAATTTAGTGTCACTTTTCATGCACACTTTACGTATTATAACCTAACCATGCTTAGGAAATTGGAACGACGCGTTAGAGAGAATTGAGACGCGACATACTAATCTAACCTCACTTTTCACGCACACTTTGCGTAATATAACCTAACCATGCATAGGTAATCAGAACGACGCGTTAAAGAGACTTGTTGACGCGAGATAAGTATGGTGATCGAAACGACGCGATAAAGAGACTTGATACGAAACATACTAATCTAGTGTCACTTTTTACGCACACTTTGCGTAATATAACCTAACCATGCTTAGGTATTCGGAACGACGCGTGAAAGAGATTGGAGACTTGACATACTAATCTAGCGTCACTTTTCAAGCACACTTTGCGTCATATAACCTAACCATTCTTAGGTAATAGGAACGACGCGTTAAAGAGACTTGAGACGCAACATACTTATCAATTGATCCTTTTTACGCACACTTTGCGTACTATAAACTAACCATGCTTAGGTAATCGGAAGGACGCGTTAGAGAGACTTGTGACGCGACATAAGCATGGTAATCGAAACGACGCGTTAAAGAGACTTGAGAAGCGACATACTAATCTAGCGTCACTTTTCACGCAAACTTTGCGTAGTATAACCTAATCATGCTTAGGTAATCGGAACGACGCATTTAAGAGCCTTGAGACCCGACATGCTAATCTAGCGTCACTTTTCACGCACACCTTGCGTAATATAACCTAACCATGCTTAGGTAATAAGAACGACGCGTTAAAGAGACTTGAGACACGATATACTAATCTATTGATCCTTTTTACGCACACTTTGCGTACTATATCCTAACCATGCTTAGGTAATCAGAACGACGCGTTAAAGAGCCTTGACACGCGACATACTAATCTACCGTCACTTTCCACGCAAACTTTGCGTATTACGCATTAAAGAGCCTTGAGACGCGACATACTAATCTAGCGTAACTTTTCAAGCACACCTGCGTAATATAACCTAACCATGCATAGGTATTAGGAACGACGCGTTAAATAGACTTTATACGCGACCTACTAATCTAGTGTCACTTTTCACGCACGCTTTGCATTAATATAACCTCTAACCATGCTTAGATAAATACCAATGAGCTATAGCTCAAATGGTATAAGCGCTAGGCAGCAAACTGCTAGGTCGTGAGTTCAATTCCTCCCACAAGCGCTCTCCCTCCCCAATTATCAAAAAAAAAAACCATGCTTAGATAATCAGAATAATGCGATAAAGAGAACTGAGACGCGACATACTAATCTAGCGTCACTTTCCATGCACACTATGCGTAATATAACCTAACCATGCTAACATAATCGGAACAACGCGTTAGATAGACTTAAGACGCGACATACTAATCTATTGTCATTTTTCACGTACACTCTGCGTAATATAACCTAACCATGGTTATGTAATTGGAACGACGCGTTAAATAGACTTGAGACGCTACATACTAATCTATTGTCATTTTCTACGCATACTTTGCGTAATATAACCTAACCATGCTTAGGTAATCAGAACGACACGTTCGAGAGACTTGTGACGCGACATAAGCATGGTAATCGAAACGACGCGTTAAAGAGACTTGAGACGTGCAATATTAATCTAGCGTCACTTTTTACGCACGCATTGCGTAATATAACATAACCATGCTTAGGAAATTGGAACGACGCGTTAGAGAGACTTGAGACGCGACATACTAATATAGCGTCACTATTCACGCACTCTTTGCCTAATATAACCTAACCATGCTTAGGAAATTGGAACGACGCGTCAGAGAGACTTGAGACGCGATATACTAATATTGCGTCACTATTTACGGACTCTTTGCGTAATATAACGTAACCATGCTTAGGTAATCGGAACGACGCGTTAAAGAGACTTATGACACGAGATAAATATAGTAATCGAAACTACGCGTTAAAGAGGCTTGAGACGAAATAAACTAATCTAGCGTCACTTTTTACGCACACTTTGCGTAATATAACTTAACTATGCTTAGGTAATCGGAACGACGCATTAAAGAAACTTGAGATGCGACATACTAATCTAGTGTCACTTTCCATGCACACTTTGCGTAATATAACCATGACGCGACGTACTAATCTAATGTCACTTTTCACGCACAGTTTGCGTAATATAACCTAACCATGCTAAGGTAATCGGAACAACGCGTTAGATAGACTTAAGACGCGACATACTAATCTTGTCATTTTTCACGTACACTCTGCCTAATATAACCTAACCATGCTTAAGTAATTCGAACGATGCGTTAAATAGACTTGAGATGCGACATACTAATCTATTATCATTTTCAACGCACGCTTTATGTAATACAACCTAACCATGCTTAGGTAATCGGAACGACGTGTTCGAGAGACTTGTGACGCGACATAGGCATGGTAATCGAAAAGACGCGTTAAAGAGATTTGAGACGCGCAATTTAAATTTAGAGTCACTGTTTACGCACGCGTTGCGTAATATAACATAACCATGCTTAGGATATCGGAACGACGCGTTAGAGAGACTTGAGACGCAACATACTAATCTAGTGTCACTTTTCACGGACACTTTGCGTAATATAACTTAACCATGCTTAGGAAATCGGAATGACGCGTTAGAGAGACTTGAGATGTGACATACTAATCAAAAGTCACTTTTCACGCACACTTAGCGTAATATAACCTAACCATGCTTAGGTAATCGGAACGACGCGTAAAAGAGACTTGTGACTCGAGATAAGTATAGTAATCGAAACGACGCGTTAAAGAGAATTGATACGAAACAAACTAATCAAAAGTCACTTTTTACGCACACTTTGCGTAATAAAACCTAACCACGCTTAGGTAATCGGAACGACGCATTGAAGAGACGTGAGACTGGACATACTAATCTAGCGTCACTTTTCACGCACACTTTGCGTAATATAACCTAACCATACTTAGGTAATCGGAACGACGCGTTAAAAAGACTTGAGACGCGACATACTAAACTATTGCTCCTTTCCACGCACACTTTGCGTACTATAACCTAACCATGCTTAGGTAATCGGAATGACGCGTTAGAGAGACTTGTGACGCGACATAAGCATGGTAATCGAAATGACGGGTTAAAAAGACTTAAGACACGCAATATTAATCTAGGGTCACTTTTTACGCACGCGTTGTGTAATATAACATAACCATGCTCAGTAAATCGGAACGACGCGTTAGAGAGGCTTGAGACGCGACATACTAATGTAGTGTCACTTTTCACGCACACTTTACGTATTATAACCTAACCATGCTTAGGAAATTGGAACGACGCGTTAGAGAGAATTGAGACGCGACATACTAATCTAACCTCACTTTTCACGCACATTTGCGTAATATAACCTAACCATAATCGGAACGACACATTAAAGAGACTTGTGACGCGAGATGAGTATGGTGATCGAAACGACGCGATAAAGAGACTTGATACGAAACATACTAATCTAGTGTCACTTTTTACGCACACTTTGCGTAATATAACCTAACCATGCTTAGGTATTCGGAACGACGCGTGAAAGAGATTGGAGACTTGACATACTAATCTAGCGTCACTTTTAAAGCACAATTTGCGTAATATAACCTAACTATTCTTAGGTAATATGAACGACGCGTTAAAGAGACTTGAGACGCGACATACTTATCTATTGATCCTTTTTACGCACAATTTGCGTACTATAACCTAACCATGCTTAGGTAATCGGAACAACGCGTTGGAGAGACTGGTGACGCGACATAAGCATGGTAATCGAAACGACGCGTTAAAGAGACTTGAGAAGCGACATACTAATCTAGCGTCACTTTTCACGCAAACTTTGCGTAGTATAACCTAATCATACTTAGGTAATCGGAACGACACATTAAAGAGCCTTGAGACCCGACATGCTAATCTAGCGTCACTTTTCACGCTCACCTTGCGTAATATAACCTAACCATGCTTAGGTAATAAGAATGACGCGTTAAAGAGACTTGAGACACGATATACTAATCTATTGATCCTTTTTACGCACACTCTGCGTACTATATCCTAACCATGTTTAGGTAATCAGAACGACGCATTAAAGAGCCTTGACACGCGACATACTAATCTACCGTCACTTTCCACGCAAACTTTGCGTATTACGCATTAAAGAGCCTTGAGACGCGACATACTAATCTAGCGTCACTTTTCACGCACACCTTGCGTAATATAACCTAACCATGCTTAGCTATTAGGAACGACGCATTAAATAGACTTTATACGCGACATACTAATCTAGTGTCACTTTTCACGCACGCTTTGCATAATATAACCTCTAACCATGCTTAGATAATACCAATGAGCTATAGCTCAAATTGGTAAAAGCGCTAGGCAGCAAACTGCTAGGTCGTGAGTTCAATTCCTCCCACAAGCGCTCTCCCTCCCCAATTATCAAAAAAAAAAACCATGCTTAGATAATCAGAATAATGCGATAAAGAGAATTGAGACGCGACATACTAATCTAGCGTCACTTTCCATGCACACTATGCGTAATATAACCTAACCATGCTAAGATAATCGGAACAACGCGTTAGATAGACTTAAGACGCGACATACTAATCTATTGTCATTTTTCACGTACACTCTGCGTAATATAACCTAACCATGCTTATGTAATTGGAACGACGCGTTAAATAGACTTGAGACGCTACATACTAATCTATTGTCATTTTCTACGCATACTTTGCGTAATATAACCTAACCATGCTTAGGTAATCAGAACGACACGTTCGAGAGACTTGTGACGCGACATAAGCATGGTAATCGAAATGACTTGTAAAAGAGACTTGAGACAAAACAAACTAATCTAGCATCACTTTTGACGCACACTCTGCGTAATATAACCTAACCGTGCTTAGGTAATCATAACGACGCGTTGAAGAGACTTGTGACGCAAGATAAGAATGGTAATCGAAACGACGCGTTAAAGAGACTTGAAACGCGACATACAAATCTAACATCACTTTTCACGCACACTTTGTGTAAAATAACTTAACCATGCTTAAGTAATCGGAACGACGCGTTAAAGAGACTTGAGACGCGGCATACTAATATAGCGTCACTAATCACGCACACTTTGCGTAATAATAACATAACCATGCTTAGGTAATCGAAACGACGCGTTAACGCGACATAAGCATGGTAATTGAAACGATGCGTTAAAGTGACTTGAGACGCGACATACTAATCTAGCGTCACTTTTCACGCACACTTTGCGTAATATAACCTAACCATGCTTAGTCGGAACAACGCGTTAAATAGAATTGAGACGCAATATACTAATCTAGCGTCACTTTTCAAGCAAACTTTGCGTACTATAACCTAACCATGGTTAGGTAATCGCAACACCGCTTTAAATCGACTTGAGACGCGACATACTAAATAATTGTAACTTTTCACGCACACTTTGCGTACTATAACCTAACCATGCTTAGGAAATCGGAACGACGCGTTAGAGAGACTTCAGATAGGATATACTAATCTAGCGTCACTTTTCACGCACACTTTGCGTAATATAACCTAACCAGTATATCGGTAAGACGCGTTAGAGAGACTTGAGACGCGACATACTAATCTAGTGTCACTTTTCACGGACACTTTGCGTAATATAACCTAACCATGCTTAGGAAATCGGAACGACGCGTTAGAGAGACTTGAGATGCGACATACTAATCTAAAGTCACTTTTCACGCACACTTTGCGTAATATAACCTAACCATGCTTAGGAAATCGGTACGACGCGTTAGAGAGACTCGTGACGCGACATAAGCATGATAATGGAAATGACGCGTTCAAGAGACTTGAGACGCGCAATATTAATCTAGCGTCATTTTTTACGCACACTTTGCGTAATATAACATAACCATGCTTCGGAAATGGGAACGGCGCGTATGGAGACTTAAGACGCGACATACTAATCTAGTGTCACTTTTCACGCACACTTTGCGTAATATAACCTAGGCATGCTTAGTAAATCGGTACGACGCGTTAGAGAGACTTGAGACGCGACGTACTAATCTAACGTCACTTTTCACGCACAGTTTGCGTAATATAACCTAACCATGCTAAGGTAATCGGAACAACGCGTTAGATAGACTTAAGACGCGACATACTAATCTATTGTCATTTTTCACGTACACTCTGCCTAATATAACCTAACCATGCTTAAGTAATTCGAACGATGCGTTAAATAGACTTGAGATGCGACATACTAATCTATTATCATTTTCAACGCACGCTTTATGTAATACAACCTAACCATGCTTAGGTAATCGGAACGACGTGTTCGAGAGACTTGTGACGCGACATAAGCATGGTAATCGAAAAGACGCGTTAAAGAGATTTGAGACGCGCAATTTAAATTTAGAGTCATTGTTTACGCACGCGTTGCGTAATATAACATAACCATGCTTAGGATATCGGAACGACGCGTTAGAGAGACTTGAGACGCAACATACTAATCTAGTGTCACTTTTCATGGACACTTTGCGTAATATAACCTAACCATGCTTAGGAAATCGGAATGATGCGTTAGAGAGACTTGAGATGTGACATACTAATCAAAAGTCACTTTTCACGCACACTTAGCGTAATATAACCTAACCATGCTTAGGTAATTGGAACGACGCGTAAAAGGGACTTGTGAATCGAGATAAGTATAGTAATCGAAACGATGCGTTAAAGAGAATTGAGACGAAACAAACTAATCTAGCCTCACTTTTTACGCACACTTTGCGTAATAAAACCTAACCACGCTTAGGTAATCGGAACGACGCATTGAAGAGACTTGAGACTGGACATACTAATCTAGCGTCACTTTTCACGCACACTTTGCGTAATATAACCTAACCATACTTAGGTAATCGGAACGACGCATTAAAAAGACTTGAGACGCGACATACTAAACTATTGCTCCTTTCCACGCACACTTTGCGTACTATAACCTAACCATGTTTAGCTAATCGGAATGACGCGTTAGAGAGACTTGTGACGCGACATAAGCATGGTAATCGAAATGACGGGTTAAAAAGACTTGAGACACGCAATATTAATCTAGGGTCACTTTTTACGCACGCGTTGCGTAATATAACATAACCATGCTCAGTAAATCGGAACGACGCGTTAGAGAGGCTTGAGACGCGACATACTAATGTAGTGTCACTTTTCACGCACACTTTACGTATTATAACCTAACCATGCTTAGGAAATTGGAACGACGCGTTAGAGAGAATTGAGACGCGACATACTAATCTAACCTCACTTTTCACGCACACTTTGCGTAATATAACCTAACCATGCATAGGTAATCGGAACGACACATTAAAGAGACTTGTGACGCGAGATAAGTATGGTGATCGAAACGACGCGATAAAGAGACTTGATACGAAACATACTAATCTAGTGTCACTTTTTACGCACACTTTGCGTAATATAACCTAACCATGCTTAGGTATTCGGAACGACGCGTGAAAGAGATTGGAGACTTGACATACTAATCTAGCGTCACTTTTCAAGCACAATTTGCGTAATATAACCTAACTATTCTTAGGTAATAGGAACGACGCGTTAAAGAGACTTGAGACGCGACATACTTATCTATTGATCCTTTTTACGCACAATTTGCGTACTATAACCTAACCATGCTTAGGTAATCGGAACAACGCGTTGGAGAGACTGGTGACGCGACATAAGCATGGTAATCGAAACGACGCGTTAAAGAGACTTGAGAAGCGACATACTAATCTAGCGTCACTTTTCACGCAAACTTTGCGTAGTATAACCTAATCATACTTAGGTAATCGGAACGACACATTAAAGAGCCTTGAGACCCGACATGCTAATCTAGCGTCACTTTTCACGCTCACCTTGCGTAATATAACCTAACCATGCTTAGGTAATAAGAATGACGCGTTAAAGAGACTTGAGACACGATATACTAATCTATTGATCCTTTTTACGCACACTCTGCGTACTATATCCTAACCATGTTTAGGTAATCAGAACGACGCATTAAAGAGCCTTGACACGCGACATACTAATCTACCGTCACTTTCCACGCAAACTTTGCGTATTACGCATAAAAGAGCCTTGAGACGCGACATACTAATCTAGCGTCACTTTTCACGCACACCTTGCGTAATATAACCTAACCATGCTTAGCTATTAGGAACGACGCGTTAAATAGACTTTATACGCGACATACTAATGTAGTGTCACTTTTCACGCACGCTTTGCATAATATAACCTCTAACCATGCTTAGATAATACCAATGAGCTATAGCTCAAATTGGTATAAGCGCTAGGCAGCAAACTGCTAGGTCGTGAGTTCAATTCCTCCCACAAGCGCTCTCCCTCCCCAATTATCAAAAAAAAAACCATGCTTAGATAATCAGAATAATGCGATAAAGAGAATTGAGACGCGACATACTAATCTAGCGTCACTTTCCACGCACACTATGCGTAATATAACCTAACCATGCTAAGATAATCGGAACAGCGCGTTAGATAGACTTAAGACGCGACATACTAATCTATTGTCATTTTTCACGTACACTCTGCGTAATATAACCTAACCATGCTTATGTAATTGGAACGACGCGTTAAATAGACTTGAGACGCTACATACTAATCTATTGTCATTTTCTACGCATACTTTGCGTAATATAACCTAACCATGCTTAGGTAATCAGAACGACACGTTCGAGAGACTTGTGACGCGACATAAGCATGGTAATCGAAACGACGCGTTAAAGAGACTTGAGACGTGCAATATTAATCTAGCGTCACTTTTTACGCACGCATTGCGTAATATAATATAACCATGCTTAGGAAATTGGAACGACGCGTTAGAGAGACTTGAGACGCGACATACTAATATAGCGTCACTATTCACGCACTCTTTGCGTAATATAACCTAACCATGCTTAGGTAATCGGAACGACGCGTTAAAGAGACTTGTGACGCGAGATAAATATATTAATCGAAATTAAGCGTTAAAAAGACTTGAGACGAAACAAACTAATCTAGCGTCACTTTTTACGCACACTTTGCGTAATATAACTTAACCATGCTTAGGTAATCGGAACGACGCGTTAAAGAGACTTGAGATTGGACATACTAATCAAGCGTCACTTTTCACGCACACTTTGCGTAAAATAACTTAACCATGCTTCGGAAATTGGACGACGCGTTAGAGAGACTTGAGACGAGACATACTAATTTAACGTCAGTTTTCACGCACTGTTTGCGTAATATAACCTAGCCATGCTTAGGTAATCGGAACGACGCGTTAAAGAGACTTGTGACGCGAGATAAGTATGGTAATCGGAACGACGCGTTAAAGAGACTTGTGACGCGAGATAAGTATGGTAATCGAAATGACTTGTAAAAGAGACTTGAGACAAAACAAACTAATCTAGCATCACTTTTTAAGCACACTTTGCGTAATATAACCTAACCGTGCTTAGGTAATCGGAACGACGCGTTAAAGAGACTTGAGACTGGACATACTAATCTAGCGTCGCTTTTCACGCAAACTTTGCGTAATATAACCTAACCATGCCTAGGTAACCGGAAAGATGCGATAAAGAGACTTGAGACGCGACATACTAATCTAGCGTAACTTTTCACGCACACTTTGCATAATATAACCTAACCATTCTTAGGTAATCGGAACAACGCGTTAAAGAGAATTGAGACGCGACATACTAATCTAGCGTAGCTTTTCACACACACTTCGCGTAATATAACCTAACCATGCTTTCATAATCAGAACGACGCGTTAAATAGACTTAAGACACGACATACGTCACTTTTCACGTAAACTAACCTAACCATCCTTAGGTAATCGGTACAACGCGTTAAAGAGAATTGAGATGCGACATACTAATCTAGCGTCAGTTTCCATGCACAGTTTGCGCACACTTTTCGTGAAGTAACAATCCTTAGGTAATCGGTACAATGCGTTAAAGAGACTTGAGACGCGACATACTAATGTAGCGTCATTTTTCACGCACACTTTTCGTAAAATAACCTACCCATGCTTAGATAATCGGAACGACGCGTTAAAGAGACTTCAGAGGCGACATACTAATATGGCGTCACTTTTCACGCAAACTTTGCGTACTATAACCTAACCATGCTTAGGAAATCGGAACGACGCATTAAAGAGACTTGAGTAGCGACACATTAATCTAGCATCACTTTTCACGCACTATTTGCGTAATATAACCTAACCATGCTTACATAATCGGAAAGACGCGTTAAAGGACTGGAGATGCGACATACTAATCTGGCGTCCCTTTTCACGCACACATCACGTAATATAACCTAACCATGCTTAGGTAATCGGAATACGCATTAAAGAGACTTGAGACGCGTCATACTAATCTAGCGTCACTTTTCACGCACACTTTGCGTAAAATAACCTAACCATGCCTAGGTAATCGGAACGACGCGTTAAAAAGACTTGAGATGCTACATACTAATACATTGTCACTTTTCATGCACACTTTGCGTAATATATAATCTAACCATGCTTAGGTAATCAGAACGACGCGTTAGAGACACTTGTGACGCGACATAAGCACAGTAATTGAAACGACGCGTTAAAGAGACTTGAAACGCACCATACTAATCTAGCGTCACTTATTACACATGCTTAGGTAATCAGAACGACGCATCATAGAGACTTGAGTAGCGACATATTAATCTAGCGTAACGTTTCACGCACACTTTGCGTAATATAACCTAACTATGCTTAGGTAATTGGAATGACAGGTTAATAAGCATGGTAATCAAAACGACGCGTTAAAGAGACTTGAGACGCAAGATACTAATATAGCGTCACTTTTCACACAGACATTGCGTAATATAACCTAACCATGCTTAGGTAAACGGAACGACGCGTTAAAGAGCATTGAGATGCGACATACTAATCTAGCGTCACTTTTCACGCACACCTTGCGTAACATAATCAAACCATGGTTAGGTAATCAGAACGACACATTAAAGAGACTTGAGACGCGATATACTAATCTACCGTCACTTTTCAAAACACTTTGCGTAATATAAGCTTTCCATGCTTAGGTAATTGGAACGACGTGTTAAAGAGACTTGAGACGCGATATACTAATCTACCGTCACTTTTTTACGCACACTTTGCGTAATATAACCTAACCATGCTTAGGAAATCGGAACGACGTGTTAAAGAGACTTGACACGAGTCATATAATCTAGCGTCACTTTTCACGCACACTTTCCGTAATATAACCTTACCATGCTTAGGAAATCGAAACGACGCGTTAGTGAGACTTGAGGTAGGATATACTGATCTAGTGTCACTTTTCACGCACACTTTGCGTAATATAACCTAACCATGCTTAAGTAATCACAATGACGAGTTAAAGAGACTTGTTATGCGAGATAAGCATGGTAATCGAAACGACGCGTTAAAGAGACTTGAGACGCGACATACTAATATAACGTCACTTTTCACGCACACTTTGCGTGATATAACCTAACCATGCTTAGATAATCGGAACGATGCGTTAGAGAGACTTGTGACGCGACATAAGCATGGTAATCGAAACAACGCGTTAAAGAGACTTGAGACGCGACATACTAATCTAGCGTCACTTTTAACGCACTCTTTGTGTAATATAACCTAACCATGCTTAGGTAATCGGAACGACGCATTAAAGAGACTTGAGACTGGACATACTAATCTAGCGTCACTTTTCACGCACACTTTGCTTAATATAACCTAGCCTTGCTTCGGTAATCAGAACGACACGTTAAAGAGACTTGAGATGCGACGTACTAATCTAACGTAACCTTTAGCGCACACTTTGCGTAATATAACCTAACCATGCTTAGGTAATCGGAACGACGCGTTAGAGAGACGTGAGGTAGGATATACTTATCTAGCGTCACTTTTCACGCACACTTTGCGTAATATAACATAATCATCTTAGGAAATCGGAACGACGTGTTAGAGAGACTTGACACGTGACATACTAATTTAGCGTCGCTTTTCACGCACACTTTGCGTAATATAACCTAACCATGCCTGGGAAATTGGAACGACCGTTAGAGAGACTTAAGATACGATATACTAATCTAGCATCACTTTTGACGCACACTCTGCGTAATATAATCTAACCATGCTTAGGTAATCATAACGACGCGTTAAAGAGACTTGTGACGCAAGCTAAGAATGGTAATCGAAACGACGCGTTAAAGAGACTTGAGACGCGACATACAAATCTAGCATCACTTTTCATGCACACTTTGTGTAAAATAACTTAACCATGCTTAAGTAATCGGAACGACGCGTTAAAGATACTTCAGACGCGGCATACTAATCTAGCGTCACTAATCACGCACACTTTGCGTAATAATAACATAACCATGCTTAGGTAATCGAAACGACGCGTTAACGCGACATAAGCATGGTAATTGGAACGACGCGTTAAAGTGACTTGAGACGCGACATACTAATCTAGCGTCACTTTTCACGCACACTTTGCGTAATATAACCTAACCAAGCTTAGTCGGAACAACGCGTTAAATAGAATTGAGACGCAATATACTAATCTAGCGTCACTTTTCAAGCAAACTTTGCGTACTATAACCTAACCATGGTTAGGTAATCGCAACACCGCTTTAAATCGACTTGAGACGCGACATATTAAATAATTGTAACTTTTCACGCACACTTTGCGTAATATAACTTAACCATGCTTAGGAAATCGGAACGACGCGTTAGAGAGACTTGAGGTAGGATATACTAATCTAGCGTCACTTTTCACGCACACTTTGCGTAATATAACCTAACCATGCTCAGGATATCGGAACGATGCGTTAGAGAGACTTGAGACGCGACATACTAATCTAGTGTCACTTTTCACGGACATTTTGCCTAATATAACCTAACCATGCTTAGGAAATCGGAACGACGCGTTAGAGAGACTTGAGATGCGACATACTAATCTAAAGTCACTTTTCACGCACACTTTGCGTAATATAACCTAACCATGCTTAGGAAATCGGTACGACGCGTTAGAGAGACTCGTGACGCGACATAAGCATGATAATCGAAACGACGCGTTCAAGAGACTTGAGACGCGCAATATTAATCTAGCGTCATTTTTTACGCACACTTTGCGTAATATAACATAACCATGCTTCGGAAATGGGAACGGCGCGTATGGAGACTTTAGACGCGACATACTAATCTAGTGTCACTTTTAATGCACACTTTGCGTAATATAACCTAGGCATGCTTAGTAAATCGGTACGACGAATTAGAGAGACTTGAGACGCGACGTACTAATCTAACGTCACTTTTCACGCACACATTGCGTAATATAACCTAACCATGCTTAGGTAATCGGAACGACGCTTTAACGAGACTTGTGACGCGAGATATGTATGGTAAGCGAAACGACGCATTAAAGAGACTTGAGACGAAACATACTAACCTAGCATCACTTTTTACACACGCTTTGCGTAATAGAACCTAACCATGCTTAGGTAATCGCAACAACGCTTTAAAGAGATTTGAGCCAGGACATACTAATCTAGCGTCACTTTTCACGCACACTTTGCGTAATATAACCTAACCATGCTTATGTAATAGGAACAATGCGATAAAGATACTTGAGATGCGAAATACTAATAAATTGATCCTTTTTACGCACACTTTGCGTACTATAGCCTAACCATGGTTAGGTAATCGGAACGACGCGTTAAAGAGCCTTGACACGCGACATACTAATCTAGCGTCACTTTTCACGCTAACTTTGCGCATTATAACCTAACCATGCTTAGCTAATTGGAACGACGCATTAAAGAGCCTTGAGACGCGACATGCTAATCTAGTGTTACTTTTCACTCACACTGCGTAATATAACCTAACCATCCTTAGGTAATTGGAACGACGCGTTAAATAGACTTTAGACGCGACATACTAATCAAATGTCACTTTTCACACACGCTTTGCATAATATACCCTAACCATGCTTAGATAATTGGAACAACGCGATAAAGAGAATTGAGATGCGACATACTAATCTAGCGTCACTTTTCACGCACAGTTTGCGTAATATAACCTAACCATGCTAAGGTAATCGGAACAACGCGTTAGATAGACTTAAGACGCGACATACTAATCTATTGTCATTTTTCACGTACACTCTGCCTAATATAACCTAACCATGCTTAAGTAATTCGAACGATGCGTTAAATAGACTTGAGATGCGACATACTAATCTATTGTCATTATCAACGCACACTTTATGTAATACAACCTAACCATGCTTAGGTAATCGGAACGACGTGTTCGAGAGACTTGTGACGCGACATAAGCATGGTAATCGAAAAGACGCGTTAAAGAGATTTGAGACGCGCAATATTAATCTAGAGTCACTGTTTACGCACGCGTTGCGTAATATAACATAACCATGCTTAGGATATCGGAACGACGCGTTAGAGAGACTTGAGACGCGACATACTAATCTAGTGTCACTTTTCACGGACACTTTGCGTAATATAACCTAACCATGCTTAGGAAATCGGAATGACGCGTTAGAGAGACTTGAGATGCGACATACTAATCAAAAGTCACTTTTCACGCACACTTTGCGTAATATAACCTAACCATGCTTAGGTAATCGGAACGACGCGTAAAGAGACTTGTGACTCGAGATAAGTGTAGTAATCGAAACGACGCGTTAAAGAGAATTGAGACGAAACAAACTAATCTAGCCTCACTTTTTACGCACACTTTGTGTAATAAAACCTAACCATGCTTAGGTAATCGGAACGACGCATTAAAGAGACTTGAGACTGGACATACTAATTTTCACGCACACTTTGCGTAATATAACCTAACCATACTTAGGTAATCGGAACGACGTGTTAAAAAGACTTGAGACGCGACATACTAAACTATTGCTCCTTTCCACGCACACTTTGCGTACTATAACCTAACCATGCTTAGGTAATCGGAATGACGCGTTAGAGAGACTTGTGACGCGACATAAGCATGGTAATCGAAATGACGGGTTAAAAAGACTTGAGACACGCAATATTAATCTAGCGTCACTTTTTACGCACGCGTTGCGTAATATAACATAGCCATGCTCAGCAAATCGGAATGACGCGTTAGAGAGACTTGAGACGCGACATACTAATATAGTGTCACTTTTCACGCACACTTTACGTATTATAACCTAACCATGCTTAGGAAATTGGAACGACGCGTTAGAGAGAATTGAGACGCGACATAATAATCTAACCTCACTTTTCACGCACACTTTGCGTAATATAACCTAACCATGCATAGGTAATCGGAACGACGCATTAAAGAGACTTGTGACGCGAGATAAGTATGGTGATCGAAACGACGCGATAAAGAGACTTGATACGAAACATACTAATCTAGTGTCACTTTTTATGCACACTTTGCGTAATATAACCTAACCATGCTTAGGTATTCGGAACGACGCGTGAAAGAGATTGGAGACTTGACATACTAATCTAGCGTAACTTTTAAAGCACACTTTGCGTAATATAACCTAACCATTCTTAGGTAATAGGAACGGCGCGTTAAAGAGACTTGAGACGCGACATACTTATCTATTGATCCTTTTTACGCACAATTTGCGTACTATAACCTAACCATGCTTAGGTAATAAAAACGACGCGTTAGAGAGACTTGTGACGCGACATAAGCATGGTAATCGAAACGACGCGTTAAAGAGACTTGAGAAGCGACATACTAATCTAGCGTCACTTTTCACGCAAACTTCGCGTAGTATAACCTAATCATGCTTAGGTAATCGGAACGACGCATTAAATGGCCTTGAGACGCGACATGCTAATCTAGCATCACTTTTCACGCTCACCTTGCGTAATATAACCTAACCATGCTTAGGTAATAAGAATGACGCGTTAAAGAGACTTGAGACACGATATACTATTCTATTGATCCTTTTTACGCACACTTTGCGTACTATATCCTAACCATGTTTAGGTAATCAGAACGACGCATTAAAGAGCCTTGACACGCGACATACTAATCTACTGTCACTTTCCACGCAAACTTTGCGTATTACGCATTAAAGAGCCTTGAGACGCGACATACTAATCTAGCGTCACTTTTCACGCACACCTTGCGTAATATAACCTAACCATGCTTAGGTATTAGGAACGACGCGTTAGATAGACTTTATACGCGACATACTAATCTAGTGTCACTTTTCACGCACGCTTTGCATAATATAACCTCTAACCATGCTTAGATAATACCAATGAGCTATAGCTCAAATGGTAGAGAATTGAGACGCGACATACTAATCTAGCGTCACTTTTCACACACTCTTTGCGTAATATAACCTAACCATGCTTAGGTAATCGAAAAGATGCGTGAAAGAGAACGCGACATACTCATCTAGCGTCCCTTTTCACGCACACTTTGCGTAATATAACCTAACCATGCTTAGGTAATCGTAATGATGCGGTAAATAGACTTGAGACGCGACATGCTAATCTAGCGTCTGTTTTCACGCACGCTTTGCGTAATATAACCCAACAAAGCTTAGGTAATCGGAATGATGCGTTAAATAGACTTGAGACGCGACATACTAATCTAGCGTCACTATTCACGCACGCTTTGCGTAATATAACCCAACAATGTGTAGGTAATCAGAACAACGCGTTAGAGAGACTTGTGACGCTACATAGGCATGGTAATTAAAACCACGCGCTAGAGAGACTTGAGACGCGCCATACTAATCTAGCGTCACTTTTTACGCACACTTCGCGTAACCTTACCAAGCTTAGGTAATCGGAACGACGCGTTAAAGAGAATTGTGACGCTATATACTTATCTAGCGTCACTTTTCACGCACTATATAACCTAACTATGCTTAGGTAATCGGAACGACGCGTTAAAGAGACTTGAGACGCGACATACTAATCTAGCATCACTTTTCGCGCACACTTTGCATAATATAACCTAACCATGCTTAAGTAATTGGAACGACACGTTATATAGACTTGAGACGCGACATACTAATCAATTTTCATCTTTCACGCACACTTTGCGTAATATAACCTAACCATGCTTAGGTAATCGGAACGTCGCGTTAGAGAGACTTGTGACACGACATAAGCATGGTAATCGAAACGACCCATTAAAAAGACTTAAGACGCGCCATATTAATCTAGCATCACTTTTTACACACACTTTGCGTAATATAACCTACCCATGCTTAGGAAATCGGAACGACGCGTTAGAGACGCTTGAGACGCGACATACTAATCTAGCATCACTTTTCACACACACTTTGCCTAAATAACCTAACCATGCTTAGGAAATCAGAACGACGCGTTAGAGAGACTTGAGATGCGACATACTAATATAACGTCACTTTTCACGCACACTTTGCGTAATATAACCGAACCATGCTTAGGTAATCGGGATGACGCTTTAAAGAGACTTGTGACGCGAGATAAGCATGGTAATCGAAACGACGCGTTAAAGAGTCTTGAAATGTAACATACTAATCTAGCCACACTTTTTATGCACATTTTGCGTAATATAACCTAACTATGCTTAGATAATCGGAACGACGTGTTAAAGAGACTTGAGACTGGACATACTAATCTAGCGTCACTTTTCACGCAAACTTTTCGTAATATATTCTAACCATGCTTAGGCAATAGGAACGATGCGCTAAAGAGACTTGAGATGCGACATACTAATCTATTAAGTCTTTTCACGCACACTTTGCGTACTATAACCTAACCATGCTTAGGTAATCGGAACGCTGCTCTAGAGAGACTTGTGACGCGACATAAGCATGGTAATCGAAACGACGCGTTAAAGACACTTGAGACGCGAAATTAATATAGCGTCACTTATAACGCGCAATTTGCGTAACATAACCTAACCATGCTTAGGTAATCGGAACGACGCGTTAAAGAGACTTGTGACGCGGCATACTTATCTATTGTTACCTTTCACGCATACTTTGCGTACTATGGTAATCGGAACGACGCATTAGAGAGTCTTATGACTCGATATAAACATGGTAATCGAAACGACGCGATAAAGAGACTTGAGATGCGAGACAACAGGAACTCCTTTTTCTTATGGAAATGGTTCAAGCATGAACTGTGTAGAAAATACCTGAGGGACGTCTCAATAGTGCCATCGGGTTTTTTTTGTGAATACTGGAGTACAGGATTGAATAAGTTGAGTAGATTCATCATGCATTATTTCATAGTTGCGTAATATAACCTAACCATGCTTAGGTAATCTGAATAACGCGATAAAGAAAATTGAGGCGCGACATACTAATCTAGCGTCACATTTCACGCACACTTTGCGTAATATAACCTAACCATGGTTAGGTAATTGGAACGACGCGTTAGATAGACTTAAGACGCGACATACTAATCTATTGTCATTTTTCACGTACACTCTGTGTAATATAACCTAACCATGATTAAGTAATTGGAACGACGCGTTAAATAGACTTAAGACGCGACATACTAATCTATTGTCATTTTTCACGCACACTTTGCCTAATATAATAACCCAACTATGCTTAGGTAATTGAAACGACGCGTTAGAGAGACTTGTGACGCGACATAAGCATGATAATCGAAACGACTTCAAGAGACTTGAGACGCGCAATATTAATCTAGCGTCACTTTTACGCACACTTTGCGTAATATAACATAACTATGCTTAGCGGAACGACGCGTATGGAGACTTGAGACGCAACATACTAATCTAGTCTAACGTTTCACGCACACTTTGCGTAATATAATCTCGAGTCACAAGTCTCTTTAAATCGTCGTTCCGATTATCTAAGCATGGTTAGGTTATATTACGCAATGTGTGCTTGAAATGTGACTTTAGATTAGTACGTCGCGTCTCAAGTCTCTCTAACGCGTCGTACCGATTTACTAAGCATGGCTAGGTTATATTACACAAAGTGTCCGTGAAAAGTGACACTAGATTAGTATGTCGCGTCTCAAGTCTCCATACGCGCCGTTCCGATATCCTAAGCATGGTTATGTTATATTACGCAAAGTGTGCGTAAAAAATATAGGTTACAGTACGCAAAGTGTGCGTAAAACATATTGGTTATAGTACGCAAAGTGTGCGTGAAAAGTGACTTTAGATTAGTATGTCGCATCTCAAGTCTCTCTAACGCGTCGTTCCGATTTCCTAAGAATTGTTAGGTTATATTACGCAAAGTGTCCGTGAAAAGTGACACTAGATTAGTATGTCGCATCTCAAGTCTCTTTAACGCGTCGTTCCGATATCCTAAGCATGGTTAGGTTATATTACGCAAAGTGTGCGTGAAAAGTGACGCTAGATTAGTATATTCTACCTCAAGTCTCGCTAACGCGTCGTTCCGATTTCCTAAGCATGGTTAGGTTATATTACGCAAAGTGTTCGTGAAAAGTCACAATTATTTAGTATGTCGCGTCTCAAGTCGATTTAATGCGGTGTTGCGATTACCTAACCGTGGTTAGGTTATAGTACGCAAAGTTTGTTTGAAAAGTGACACTAGATTAGTATATTGCGTCTCGATTCTATTTAACGCGTTGTTCCGACTAAGCATGGTTAGGTTATATTACGCAAAGTGTGCGTGAAAAGTGACGCTAGATTAGTATGTCGCGTCTCAAGTCACTTTTACGCGTCGTTCCGATTACCATACTTATGTCGCGTCACACAAGTCTCTCTAACGCGTAGTTTCGATTACCTAAGCATGGTTATGTTATTATTACGCAAAGTGTGCGTGAAAAGTGACGCTAGATTAGTATGTCGCGTCTCAGGTCTCTTTAACGCGTCTTTTCGATTACTTAAGCATGGTTAGGTTATTTTACACAAAGTGTGCGTGAAAAGTGATGCTAGATTTGTATGTCGCGTCTCAAGTCTCTTTAACGCGTCGTTTCGATTACCATTCTTATCTTGCGTCACAAGTCTCTTTAACGCGTCGTTATGATTACCTAAGCATGGTTAGGTTATATTACGCAGAGTGTGCGTCAAAAGTGATGCTAGATTAGTATATCGTGTATCAAGTCTCTCTAACGGTCGTTCAAGATTTCCCAAGCATGGTTAGGTTATATTACGAAAAATGTGCGTGAAAAGCGACGCTAAATTAGTATGTCACGTGTCAAGTATCTCTAACACGTCGTTCCGATTTCCTAAGATGACTATGTTATATTACGCAAAGTGTGCGCTAAAAGTTACGCTAGATTAGTATGTCGCGTCTCAAGGTTCTTTATTGCGTCGTTCCGATTACCTAAGCATGGTAAGGTTATATTACGCAAAGAGTGCGTTAAAAGTGACGCTAGATTAGTATGTCGTGTCTCAAGTCTCTTTAACGCGTTGTTTCGATTACCTAAGCATGGCTAGCTTATAGCGTGAAAAGTAACAATAGATTAATATGTCGCGTCTCAAGTCTCTTTAACGCGTCGTTCCGATTACCTACGCATGGTTAGGTTATATTACGCAAAGTGTGCGTGAAAAGTGACTATAGATTAGTATGTCGCTTATCAATTCTATTTAACGCGTCGTTCCGATTACCTAAGCATGGTTAGGTTATATGACACAAAGCGTGCGTGACAAGTAACGCTAGATTAATATTTCGCGTCTCAAGTCTGTTTAACGCATCCTTCCGATTACCTAAGCATGGTTAGGTTATATTAGGCAAAGTGTGCGTGAAAAGCAACGCTAGATTAGTATGTTGCGTCTCAAGTTTCTTTAATGCGTCGTTCCGATTACCTAAGCATGGTTATTTATATTATGCAAAATGTGCATGAAAAGTGACGCTAGATTAGTATGTACCAATTAGAGGAACGACGATAAACCTTAACAGATTACATGTATGACTAGCCAGGATCACAGCCTCACCGCGGGCATTTTATCAACCGGCATGTCCTCTAAGTATCTGTTGAAATTTATCGCATTACCATGTTTTTGACACAAGGTTTTGATTCACAGGATCCTACGTGTTGTTCCGATTACCTAAGAATGGTTAGGTATACTACGCAAAGTGTGCGTAAAAAGTGACCCTAGATTAGTATGTTTCGTCACAAGTCTATTTAACGTGTCGTTTCGATTACAATGCTTATGTCGCGTCACAAGTCTCTCTAACGTGACGTTTTGATTACCTAAGTATGGTTAGGTTATATTACGAAAAAAGTGCGTGAAAAGTGATGTTAGATTAGTATGCCGCGTCTCACGTCTCTTTGACGCTTCGTTCCGATTACCTAAGCATGGTTAGGTTATATTACACAAAGTGTGATTAAAAGTGACGCTAGATTAATATGGCGCGTCTCAAGAACGCGTCGTATTAATTACCATGCATATGTCTCGTCAGAAGTCTCTCTAACGCGTCGTTCGAATTACCTAAGCATGGTTAGGTTATATTACGCAAAGTGTGCGTGAAAAATGACAATAGTATCACGTCTCAAGTCTATTTAACGCGTCGTTCCAATTACCTAAGCATGGTTAGGTTATATTACGCAAAGCGTGCGTGAAAAGTGACGCTAGATTAGTATGTCGCGTCTCAAGTCTGTTTAACGCGTCGTTCCGATTAACTAAGCATGGTTAGGCTATATTACGCGAAGCGTGAGTGACGCTAGATTAGTATGTCGATTCTCAAGTCTGTTTAACGCGTCGTTCCAATTACCTAAGCATTGTAAGGTTATATTAGGCAAAGTGTGCGTGAAAAGTGACGTTAGATTTGTATGCCGCGTCTCAGGTTTCTTTAACTCGTCGTTCATGGTTAAGTTATATTACGCAAAGTGTGTTTGAAAAGTGAGGCTAAAATAATTTGTCGCGTCCCAAGTTTCTCTAACGCGACGTTCTGATTACCTAAATTTGGTTAGGTTATATTATGCATACTGTGCTTGAAAAGTGATGCTAGATTAGTACGTCGCGTCTCAAGTCTCTTGAACACATCGTTCCGATTTCCTAAGCATGGTTAGGTTATATTACACAAAGAGTGCGTAAAATGTGACTATAGATTAGTATGGCACGTCTTCAGTCTATTTAACGCGGCGTCTCGATTACCTTGCTTATGTCCATTCACAACTCTCTCTAACGCGATGTTCCAATTACCAAAGCATGGTTAGGTTATATTACGCAAAGTGTACTTGAAAAGTGAGGCTAGATTATTTTGTCGCGTCTCAAGTCTCTGTAACACGTCGTTCTGATTACCTAAGCATGGTTAGGTTATATTATGCAAAGTTTGCGTGAAAAGTGACGCTAGATTAGTATGTCGCATCTCAAGTCTCTTTAACACGTCGTTTCAATTACCATGCTTATGTCGCGTCACAAGTCTCTCAAACGCGTCGTTCCGATAACCAAAGCAAGGTTAGGTTATATTACACAAAGTGTGCGGGAAAAGTAAAAAAAGATTAGTATGTCGCATCTCAATTCTATTTAACGCGTCGTTCCGATTACCTAAGCATAGTTGGGTTATATTACGCAAAGTGTGCGTGAAAAGTGACACTAGATTAGTATCTCGCGTCTCAAGTCTCTTTAACGCGTCGTTCCGATTACCTAACCATGGTTAGGCTATATTACGCAAAGTGTGCGTAAAAAGTGACGATAGATTAATATGACGCATCTCAAGTCTCTCTAACTCGTCGTTCCGATTACCTAAGTATGGTTATGGTAAATTACGAAAACTGTGCGTGAAAAATGACAATAGCTTAGTATGTCGCGTCTCAAGTCTATTTAACGCGTCATTCAGATTATCTAAGCATGGTTCAGTTATATTAAGCAAAGTGTGCGTGAAAAGTGACTCTAGATTAGTAAGTTGCGTCTCAAGTCTCTTTAACGCGTCGCTTCGATTATCATGCTTATGTCGTGTCACAAGTCACTCTAACGCATCATTCCGATTACCTAAGCATGGTTAGGTTATATTACTCAAAGTGTGCGTGAATAATGATAATAAATTAGTATGTCGCGTCTCAAGTATATTTAGCGCGTCGTTCCGATTACCTAAGCATGGTATGTTTTATAATGCACAGTGCGCGTGAAAAGTGATGCAAGATTAGTATGGCGCGTCTCAAGTCTCTTTAATGCGTCGTTTCGATTACCATGCTTATGTCGTGTCACAAGTCTCTTCAATGCGTCGTTCTGATTACCTAACCATGGTTGGGCTATATTACGCAGAGTGTGCGTGAAAAGTGACGCTAGATTAGTTTGTCGCGTCTCAAGTCTCTTTATCACATCGTTCCAATTACCTAAGCATGGTTAGGTTATATTACGCAAAGTCTTCTTGAAAAGGGACGCTAGATTAAATTGTCGCGTCTCAATTCTCATTAACGATTTTTTCCGATTACCTAAGCATGGTTAGGTTATATTACGCAAAGTTAGCGTGAAAAGTGACGCTAGATAAGTATGTCGTGTCTTTTGTCTCTTTAACGAATCGTTTCGATTACAATGCTTTTGTTGTGTCACAAGTCTCTAAAGCGTCATTCGATTACCAAAGCATGGTTAGGTTATAGTACGCAAAGTGTGCGTGAAATGTAACAATAGATTAGTATGTTGCGTCACAAGTCTCTTTAACTCGTCGTCCCGGTCTCTTTAACGCGTTGTTACAATTACATAAGCATGGTTAAGTTATATTACACAAAGTGTGCGTAAAAAGTGACGCTAGATTAGTATGGCGCGTCTCAAGTCTCTTTAACGCATCGTCTCGATTACCATGCTTATGTTACGTTACAAGTCTCTCTAACGCGTCGCTCCGATTACGAAAGCATGGTTAGGTCATATTACGCGAAGTGTGCGAGAATAGTAACCCTCTAGATTAGTATGTCGCATCTCAAAGTGTCTTTAACGCGTCGTTCCGATTACCTAAGCATGGTTAGATTATATTACGCAAAGTGTGCGTGAAAAGTAACAATAAATCAGTATGTCGCGTCTCAAGTCTCTCTAGTGTGTCGTTCCGATTACCTAAACATGGTTAGGTTATATTACGCAAAATGTGCGGGAAAAGTGACACTAGATTAGTATGTCGCGTCTCAAGTCTCTCTAACAGGTCGTTCCGATTTTCTAAGCATGGTTAGGTTATATTATGCAATGTGTCCTTGAAAACTGTTGCTAGGTTAGTATATCGCGTCTCAAGTCTCTTTAACGCGTTGTTCCGATTACCTAAGCATGGTTAGGTTATATTACGCAAAATGTGCGTGAAAAGTGACGCTAGATTAGTATGTCGTGTCTCAAGTCTCTTTAACTCGTCGTTCCGATTACTTAAGCATGGTTAGGTTATATTACGCAAAGTGTGCGTGAAAAGTGACGCTAGATTAGTATGTCGCGTCTCAAGTCTCTTTAACGCTTCGTTTCGATTACCATGCTTATGCTGCGTCTCAAGTTTCCAACGCGTCGTTCTGATTACATAAGCATGGTTAGGTTATAGTACGCAAAGTGTGAGTGAAAAAGGATCAATAGATTAGTATATCGCGTCTCAAGTCTCTTTAACGCGTCGTTCCGATTACCTAATCATGGTTAGGTTATATTACGCAAAATGTGCGTGAAAAGTGACGCTAGATTAGTATGTCGCGTCTCAAGTCTCTTTAACTCGTCGTTCCGATTACTTAAGCATGGTTAGGTTATATTACGCAAAGTGTGCGTGAAAAGTGACGCTAGATTAGTATGTCGTGTCTCAAGTCTCTTTAACGCTTCGTTTCGATTACCATGCTTATGCTGCGTCTCAAGTTTCCAACGCGTCGTTCTGATTAGATAAGCATGGTTAGGTTATAGTACACAAACGTGAAAATGATCAATAGATTAGTATGTCGCGTCTCAAGTCTCTTTAACGCGTCGTTCCGAATACCGAAGCGTGGTTAGGATATATTACGCAAAGTGTGCGTGAAAAATAACGCTAGATTAGTATGTCGCGTCTCAAGTCTCTTTAACGCGTCGTTCCGATTACCTATGCATGGTTATGTTATATTACGCCAAGTGCGCGTTAAAAGTGTCGCTAGATTAGTATGTCGCGTCACAAGTATCTTTAACGCGTTGTTACAATTACATAAGCATGGTTAAGTTATATTACGCAAAGTGTGCGTAAAAAGTGACGCTAGATTAGTCAAGTCTCTTTAACGCATCGTTTCGATTACCATGCTTATGTTACGTTACAAGTCTCTCTAACGCGTCGCTCCGATTACCAAAGCATGGTTAGGTCATATTACGCGAAGTGTGCGAGAATAGTAACCCTAGATTAGTATGTCACATCTCAAAGTGTCTTTAACGCGTCGTTCCGATTACCTAAGCATGGTTGGATTATATTACGCAAAGTGTGCGTGAAAAGTGACAATAAATCAGTATGTCGCGTCTCAAGTCTCTCTAATGTGTCGTTCCGATTACCTAAACATGGTTAGGTTATATTACGCAAAATGTGCGGGAAAAGTGACACTAGATTAGTATGTCGCGTCTCAAGTCTCTCTAACGGGTCGTTCCGATTTTCTAAGCATGGTTAGGTTATATTATGCAATGTGTCCTTGAAAACTGTTGCTAGGTTAGTATATCGCGTCTCAAGTCTCTTTAACGCGTCTTTCTAATTACCTAAGCATGGTTAGGTTATATTACGCAAAATGTGCGTGAAAAGTGACGCTAGATTAGTATGTCGCGTCTCAAGTCACTTTAACTCGTCGTTCCGATTACTTAAGCATGGTTAGGTTATATTACACAAAGTGTGCGTGAAAAGTGACGCAAGATTAGTATGTCGCGTCTCAAGTCTCTTTAACGCTTCGTTTCGATTACCATGCTTATGTTGCGTCTCAAGTTTCCAACGCGTCGTTCTGATTACATAAGCATGGTTAGGTTATAATACACAAAGTGTGAGTGAAAAGGATCAATAGATTAGTATGTCGCGTCTCAAGTCTCTTTAACGCGTCGTTCTGAATACCTAAGCGTGGTTAGGATATATTACGCAAAGTGTGCGCGAAAATAACGCTAGATTAGTATGTCGCGTCTCAAGTCTCTTTAACGCGTCGTTCCCATTACCTATGCATAGTTATGTTATATTACGCCAAGTGCGCGTTAAAAGTGTCGCTAGATTAGTATGTCGCGTCACAAGTCTCTTTAACGCGTTGTTACAATTACATAAGCATGGTTAAGTTATATTACGCAAAGTGTGCGTAAAAAGTGACTCTTGATTAGTATGGCGCGTCTCAAGTCTCTTAAACGCATCGTTTCGATTACCATGCTTATATTACGTTACAAGTCTCTCTAACATGTCGTTCCGATTACTAAAGCATGTTTAGGTTATATTACGCAAAGTGTGCGTGAAAATTGACAATAGATTAGTATGTCGCGTCTCAAGTCTCTTTTATGCGTCGTTCTGATAACCTAAGTATGGTTAGGTTATTTTACACAAAGTGTGCGTAAAAAGTGACGCTAGATTAATATGTCGCGTCTGAAGTCTCTTTAACGCGTCGTTCCGATTCCTAAGCATGGATAGGTTATATTATGCAACGTGTGCGTGAAAAGTGATGCTAGATTAGTATGTCGCGTCTCAAGTCTCTTTAACGCGTAGGATTTCTGTGTAAGAAAGAATAAGAAGAGAAAAGAAGGAGAATATTCAGAGAAGAGAAAGAATTACCTAGGGTTTGCCCTTAAACCCCTTATTTATAGTTAGGGTTTAAGGACAAACCTTGCCTTGCTGGCAGGCTGTGCTTGGAGTGGTCCTTCAAAAACGGTTATGCCTACGTGGAGGATATCCCTGTGTGGGGCGCAGGTTGTTAGGTGTGTCAGGTGGAGGGAACATTTCTCACGCACCTGTTAGAGGATCTTCTGTGGTCCCAAGATCTGGTACACGTGAGTGTTCTCATGGGCCAGATCTCGGAGCTCGGTCAAGGTCTGAAGCTCGGATTGTTCAGACCCCACTCATGTATTTCTAGTTTCAGAGTTGGTTGTATCTCGAAGCTCGGGTCGCATGTACCGAGCTTCCAGGTCTCTAGTCAAGAAGCTCGGACAGGATCTTCGATCCGACCTCATTGTGAGCACGCATTTCGGATGATGCTCGAATGTGCATCGATCCGGTGACCCCCCAGGTCGCGTGGTCTATGATTTAGGAGATGGTCGGAAGTCGACGCCAGGTCGGTGAAATGCTTGATTTAGCGATGTTCGTTCTTGGAGAGGTTGCTTCGCCCCTACTAGATGTGCTACATCATCACTAGTCCCCCCCCAGTTTATCGGATATTTATGTCCGAGTTGGTAATGTTTTCCGAGTTCCTGGGTCACATGAGTGTTGGTGTGATTGTCTTGTTTTTGGATGGTCTCTGACACCGAGCCGCTTGTCAGAAGGGAGGGTGAGCTGATGTGGTATGTGAAAGGACATGTCTGTCGAGATGTCCTATTTGACAACTGTTGGAGCCGTTTGCCTTAGGTAGCGGTTATTTGTTGTCTATTCTGAGTCCACGTGTCTAGCAGTTATTGCTTGTGCAATTTTCTAGGAGACGTTTTGAGTGGGAAGAGAGAGGAAATGTAAGCGTGCCTTTTCGTTTTCCCTCTCTTTTTCAGTTATATCCTTTATTTTTCAAAAACTTATAACCTTTCTCATTTATTCTCTGATTTTTACATCTTCTCTCAGCCTTTAGAAAAGAAAACTTGTTTTCTTTATCTTCTCCAAGCTTTCTTCGTCTTCTGCCGGTTGAAGGATTCTTTGGTTTTTATTTCTGAGATTGCCAAGTTTCATCGTTGTTCTTGCTTCGCGTTTCCAGTCATCGTTTTTGCTTTTGCTCAGGGATTTACTGCGTTTTTTCACAAGTGCTCTTAACTTTTTGATTTAATCTTCTGTTTTTCCCTTTGTGCTATGAGTTTTTCATTTTTTTGTGTGTTTATTTCCTGAAATCGCAGTTTGTTTATGGACTTTTGCTTTGCCATGTTGATTATGCTATGGTTGTTAGTGATTTCTTCGTTAGGTTCTCTGTTTTTTCCAGTTTGGTGTAATGTTTGTTTTGAGGGATTTTTCCAGAAATTGTTACTCTACGTTCGTTGTTTTGATCTGTGCTTGGTGTCTGTGTTCATGAGTTGTTGAGTTGATTTCCAGAATTTTGCTTTATTTCCTGCTTCGTGTTCTTTGTTTGGGAAATGAGTTTCCAGTATTCTGGAAATTCATTGTAGTGTCCTTCATGTTCTGATGATTTCACCCCTTAGGAATTCCTTTTTGATCTATGATTTCAAGTTTTAGCAATTTATTGTCTAGTGGAACGAGTCTCATCCGAGCTTGTTTCCCTGTACTTAGGCATGTCAGGTGAATTATCAGAACGCGAAGAAGGGATGGGGTACGATGATAATGATATGGGTACTGACAAGCCTTCCACCGAGTTTCATGTGATTCGGCCACCACATACCGTGACCTCCGAGGTAGAAGAGGTGGGGACCTCGAGGCCCGAGCCTTCTAGGAAGGGGAAAGAAAAGAAAAGAGCTACTGGTGGTGGTGATAAGTCGGACGACCGGGATATCAAGGTGTCTCGGTGCACGGCGGGGTTTTTGGACGCCATCCGGTCAGCTTTTAGCATCCCGGAAGAATACGAGCTTTCCGTGATTCCTGAAGGTCGGAGATTGACCGATCCCCCCCTGTGAATTCATGCTGACCTTAGAGCACCTGCAGTCTTGGATAAGGTTTCCCATTTCTGAGGAATACCAACGGCTGAGCACTTATTTCAAAGTGCCTTTGTCTCGGATCTACCCAAACGGAGTTCGGCATTACTCTTGTTTTCTGAAGCTTTGCCAGCAGACCGGAGTTGTGGATACTATGGGACTCTTCTGTTGTCTGTACCTAATGTTGCTGAAAGACTGGAACCATTTTGCTTATCTTCGGTTCCGGGGTGAGAGGAAAGAGGTGCCCGGAGGATTGATTATCGGGATAACCGACTCCCTGAGGGATTTCAAGGAGGATTATTTCCAAATTACTCATCCTACCGCCTTTCAAGGGATGATCGCTTCTTGGACGACCGGGTGCCATAAGCCGGATAAGTGGTTTCATGTGCCTTGTCCTTTTGAGTTGGTTAGGTAATCAGAACGACACATTAAAGAGACTTGAGACGCGATATACTAATCTACCGTCACTTTCCAGCACAATTTGCGTAATATAAGCTTTCCATGCTTAGGTAATTGGAACGACGTGTTAAAGAGACTTGAGACGCGATATACTAATCTACCGTCACTTTTTTACGCACACTTTGCGTAATATAACCTAACCATGCTTAGGAAATCGGAACGACGTGTTAAAGAGAATTGACACGCGTCATACTAATCTAGCGTCACTTTTCACGCACACTTTGCGTAATATAACCTAACCATGCTTAGGAAATCGGAACGACGCGTTAGTGAGACTTGAGGTAGGATATACTGATCTAGCGTCATTTTTCACGCACACTTTGCGTAATATAACCTAACCATGCTTAGGTAATCACAATGACGAGTTAAAGAGACTTGTGACGCGAGATAAGCATGGTAATCGAAACGACGCGTTAAAGAGACTTGAGACGCGACATACTAATATAACGTCACTTTTCACGCACACTTTGCGTGATATAACCAAACCATGCTTAGATAATCGGAACGATGCGTTAGAGAGACTTGTGACGCGACATAAGCATGGTAATCGAAACAACGCGTTAAAGAGACTTGAGATGCGACATACTAATCTAGCGTCACTTTTAACGCACTCTTTGTGTAATATAACCTAACCATGCTTGGGTAATCGGAACGATGAATTAAAGAACCTTGAGACGCGACATACTTATCTACCGTAACATTTAACGCACAGCTTGCGTAATATAGCCTAACCATGCTTAGGTAATCGGAACGACGCGTTAGAGAGACTTGAGGTAGGATATACTGATCTAGCTTCACTTTTCACGCACACTTTGCGTAATATAACATAATCATCTTAGGAAATCGGAACGACGTGTTAGAGAGACTTGACACGTGACATACTAATTTAGCGTTGCTTTTCACGCACACTTTGCGTAGTATAACCTAACCATGCTTGGGAAATCAGAACGACCGTTAGAGAGACTTGAGATACGATATACTAATTTAGCATCACTCATGACGCACACTATGCGTAATATAACCTAACCATGCTTAGGTAATAAAAACGTCGCGTTAAAGAGACTTGTGACGCAAAATAAGAATGGTAATCGAAACGACGCCTTAAAGAGACTTGAAACGCGACATACAAATCTAGCGACACTTTTCACGCACACTATGTGTAAAATAACCTAATCATGCTTAAGTAATCGGAACGACGCGTTAAAGAGACCTGAGACGCGACATACTAATCTAGCGTCACTTTTCACGCACACTTTGCGTAATAATAAAATAACCATGCTTAGGTAATTGAAACGACGCGTTAGAGAGACTTGTGACGCGACATAAGCATGGTAATCGGAACGACGCGTTAAATTGACTTGAGACGCGACATACTAATCTAGCGGTACTTTTCACGCACACTTTGCGCAATATAACCTAACCATGCTTAGTTAGTCGAAATGACGCGTTAAAAAGACATGAGACGCGCAATATTAATCTAGCGTCACTTTTTACGCACGCGTTGCATAATATAACATAACCATGCTTAGGAAATCAGAACGACGCGTTAGAGAGACTTGAGACGCGACATACTAATCTGTGTCACTTTTCACGCACACTTTACGTACTATAACCTAACCATGCTTAGGAAATCGGAACGACGCGTTAGAGAGAATTAAGACGCGACATACTAATCTAACCTCAGTTTTCACGCACACTTTGGGTAATATAACCTAACCATGCTTAGGTAATCGGAACGACGCGTTAAAGAAACTTGTGACGCGAGATAAGTATGGTGATCGAAACGACGCGTTAAAGAGACTTGATACAAAACATACTAATCTAGTGTCACTTTTTACGCACACTTTGCGTAATATAACATAACCATGCTTAGGTAATCGGAACGACGCGTTAAAGAGATTGGAGACTGGACATACTAATCTAGCGTCACTTTTCAAGCACACTTTGCGTAACCTAACCATTCTTAGGTAATAGGAACGACGCGTTAAAGAGACTTGAGACGTGACATACTTATCTATTGATCCTTTTTACGCACACTTTGCGTACTATAAACTAACCATGCTTAGGAACGACGCGTTAGAGAGACTTGTGACGAGACATAAGCATGGTAATCGAAACGACACGTTAAAGAGACTTGAGAAGCAGCATACTAATCTAGCGTTACTTTTCACGCAAACTTTGCGTATTATAACCTAATCATGCTAAGACATGCTAATCTAGCGTCACGTTTCACACACACCTTGCGTAATATAACCTAAACATGCTTAGGTAATAGGAACGACGCGTTAAAGAGACTTGAGACACGATATACTAATCTATTGATCCTTTTTACGCACACTTTGAGTACTATAACCTAACAATTCTTAGGTAATTAGAACGACGCGTTAAAGAGCCTTGACACGCGACATACTAATCTAGCGTCACTTTCCACGCAAACTTTGCGTATTATAACCTAACTATGCTTAGGTAATTGGAATGACGCATTAAAGAGCATTGAGACGCGACATACTAATCTAGGGTCATTTTTCACGCACACTTTGCGTTATATAACCTAACCATGCTTAGGTATTAGGAACGACGTGTTAAATAGACTTTAGACGCGACATACTAATCTAGTGTCACTTTTCACGCACGCTTTGCATATTATAACATCTAACCATGCTTAGATAATTGGAATAACGCGATAAAGAGAATTGAGACGTGACATACTAATCTAGCGTAAGTTTCCACGCACACTATGCGTAATATAACCTAACCATGGGTAGTCGGAACAACGCGTTAGATAGACTTAAGACGCGACATACTAATCTATTGTCATTTTTCACGTACACTCTGCGTAATATAACCTAACCATGCTTAAGTAATTGGAACGACGCGTTAAATAAACTTAAGACGCTACATACTAATCTATTGTCATTTTCTACGCACACTTTGCGTAATATAACCTAACCATGCTTAGGTAATCAGAACGACACATTCGAGAGACTTGTGACGCGACATAAGCATGGTAATCGAAACGACGCGTTAAAGAGACTTGAGATGTGCAATATTAATCTAGCATCACATTTTACGCACGCGTTGCGTAATATAACATAACTATGCTTAGGAAATCGGAACGACGCGTTAGAGAGACTTGAGACGCGACATACTAATCTAGTGTCACTTTTCACGCACGCTTTGCATAATATAACATAACCATGCTTAGAAAATTGGAACGACGCGTTAGAGAGACTTGAGACGCGACATACTAATCTGTGTCACTTTTCACGCACACTTTACGTATTATAACCTAACCATGCTTAGGAAATCGGAACGACGCGTTAGAGAGAATTAAGACGCGGCATACTAATCTAACCTCAATTTTCACGCACAATTTGCGTAATATAACCTAACCATGCTTAAGTAATCGGAACGACGCGTTAAAGAGACTTGTGACGCGAGATAAGTATGGTGATCGAAACGACGCGTTAAAGAGACTTGATACAAAACATACTAATCTAGTGTCATTTTTTACGCACACTTTGCGTAATATAACATAACCATGCTTAGGTAATCGGAACGACGCTTTAAAGAGATTGGAGACTGGACATACTAATCTAGCGTCACTTTTCAAGCACACTTTGCGTAATATAACCTAACCATTCTTCGGTAATAGGAACGACACGTTAAAGAGACTTGAGACGCGACATACTTATCTATTGATCCTTTTTACGCACACTTTGCGTACTATAACCTAACCATGCTTAGGTAATCGGAACGACGCGTTAGAGAGACTTGTGACGAGACATAAGCATGGTTATATAAACGACACGTTAAAGAGACTTGAGAAGCAGCATACTAATCTAGCGTCACTTTTCACGCAAAATTTGCGTATTATAACCTAATCATGCTTAGACATGCTAATCTAGCGTCACGTTTCACGCACACCTTGCGTAATATAACCTAACCATGCTTAGGTAATAGGAACGACGCGTTAAAGAGACTTGAGACACGATATACTAATCTATTGATCCTTTTTACGCACACTTCGAGTACTATAACCTTACCATTCTTAGGTAATTAGAACGATGCGTTAAAGAGCCTTGACACGCACATACTAATCTAGCGTCACTTTCCACGCAAACTTTGCGTATTATAACCTAACTATGCTTAGGTAATTGGAATGACGCATTAAAGAGCATTGAGACGCGACATACTAATCTAGCGTCATTTTTCACGCACACCTTGCGTAATATAACCTAACCATGCTTAGGTATTAGACACGACGCGTTAAATAGACTTTAGACGCGACATACTAATCTAGTGTCACTTTTCACGCATGCTTTGCATATTATAACCTCTAACCATGCTTAGATAATTGGAATAACGCGATAAAGAGAATTGAGACGCGACATACTAATCTAGCGTCACTTTCCACGCACACTATGCGTAATATAACCTAACCATGCTAAGGTAATCGGAACAACTCGTTAGATAGACTTAAGACGCGACATACTAATCTATTGTCATTTTTCACATACACTCTGCGTAATATAACCTAACCATGGTTAAGTAATTGGAACGACGCGTTAAATAGACTTAAGACGCTACATACTAATCTATTGTCATTTTCTACGCACACTTTGCGTAATATAACCTAACCATGCTTAGGTAATCAGAACGACACATTCGAGAGACTTGTGACGCGACATAGGCATGGTAATTGAAACGACGCGTTAAAGAGACTTGAGACGTGCAATATTAATCTAGCGTCACTTTTTACGCACGCGTTGCGTAATATAGCATAACTATGCTTAGAAAATCGGAACGACACGTTAGAGAGACTTGAGACGCGACATACTAATCTAGTGTCACTTTTCACGCACGCTTTGCGTAATATAACCTAACCATGCTTAGGAAATTGGAACGACGAGTTAGAGAGACTTGAGACGCGACATACTAATATAGCGTCACTATTCACGCACTCTTTGCGTAATATAACCTTACCATGCTTAGGTAATCGGAACGACGCATTAAAGAGACTTGTGACGCGAGATAAGTATAGTAATCGAAACTACGCGTTAAAGAGACTTGAGACGAAACAAATTAATCTAGCGTCACTTTTACGCACACTTTGCGTAATATAACCTAACCATTCTTAGGTAATCGGAACGACGCGTTAAAGAGACTTGTGACTGGACATACTAATCTAGCGTCACTTTTCACGGACACTTTGCATAAATTAACCTAACCATGCTTAGGAAATTGGACGACGCGTTAGAGAGACTTGAGACGAGACATACTAATTTAAAGTCACTTTTCACGCATTGTTTGCGTAATATAACCTAACCATGCTTAGGTAATCGGAACGACGCATTAAAGAGACTTGTGACGCGAAATAAGTATGGTAATCGGAACGACGCGTTATAGAGACTTGTGACGCGAGATAAGTATGGTAATCGGAACGACGCGTTAAAGAGACTAGTGACGCGAGATAAGTATGGTAATCAAAACGACTTGTAAAAGAGACTTGAGACGAAACAAACTAATCTAGCGTCACTTTTTAAGCACACTTTGCGTAATATAACCTAACCATGCTTAGGTAATCGGAACGACGCGTTAAAGAGACTTGAGACTGGACATACTAATCTAGCGTCACTTTTCACGCACACTTTGCGTAATATGACCTAACCATGCTTAGGAAATTGGAACGACGCGTTAGAGAGACTTGAGACGCGACATACTAATTTAACGTCACTTTTCAAGCACACTTTGCGTAATATAACCTAACCATGCTTAGGTAATTGGAAGGACGAGACTTGTTACGCAAGATAAGTATGGTAATCGAAACGACGCATTAAAGAGACTTAAGACGAAACATACTAATCTAGTGTCACTTTTTACGCACACTTTGCGTAATATAACCTAACCATGCTTAGGTAATCGGAACGACGCGTTAAAGAGATTGGAGAGACTTGACAGACTAATCTAGCGTCACTTTTCAAGCACACTTTGCGTAATATAACCTAACCATTCTTAGGTAACAGGAATGACGCGTTAAAGAGACTTGAGACGCGACATACTTATCTATTGATCCTTTTTACGAACACTTTGCGTACTATAACCTAACCATGCTTAGGTAATCGAAACGACGCGTTAGAGAGACTTATGACGCGATATAAGCATGGTAATCGAAACGACGTGTTAAAGAGACTTGAGAAGCGACATACTAATCTAGCGTCACTTTTCACGCAAACTTTGCGTATTATCTAATCATGCTTAGATAATCGGAACAACGCGTTAAAGAAACTTGTGACGCGAGATTAGTATAGTAATCGAAACTACGCGTTAAAGAGACTTGAGACGAAACAAACTAATCTAGCGTCACTTTTTACGCACACTTTGCGTAATATAACCTAACCATGCTTAGATAATCGGAACGACGTGTTAAAGAGACTTGAGACTGGACATACTAATCTAGCGTCACTTTTCATGTACACTTTGCGTAACATAACCTAACCATGCTTAGGAAATTGGAACGACGCGTTGGAGAGACTTGAGACGAGACATACTAATTTAACGTCAGTTTTCACGCACTATTTGCGTAATATAACCTAACCATGCTTAGGTAATCGGAACGACGCGTTATAGAGACTTGTGACGCGAGATAAGTATGGTAATCGAAACGACGCGTAAAAGAGACTTGAGACACAACAAACTAATCAAGCTTCACTTTTTACGCACGCGTTGCGTAATATAACATAACCATGCTTAGGAAATCGGAACGACGCGTTAGAGAGACTTGAGACTGGACATACTAATCTAGCGTCACTTTTCACGCACACTTTGCATAATATAACCTAACCATGCTTAGGAAATTGGAACGACGCGTAAGAGAGACTTGAGACGCGACATACTAATATAGCGTCACTATTCACGCACTCTTTGCGTAATATAACTTAACCATGCTTAGGTAATCGGAACGACGCGTTAAAGAAACTTATGACGCGAGATAAGTATAGTAATCGAAGCTACGCGTTAAAGAGACTTGAGACGAAAAAAACTAATCTAGCGTCACTTTTTGAGCACACTTTGCGTAATATAACCTAACCATGCTTAGGTAATCGGAACGACGCGTTAAAGAGACTTGAGACTGGACATACTAATCTGGCGTCACTTTTCACGCACACTTTGCGTAAAATGTAATACCCCAAAATAATAATTAGCTAATTGGACCACGTGTCCAGTTTGGACTCGCCCAAGAGGCGTTATCGGAAAGTTTTCCGATAAATTAAAGATATTTAAGTTTTAGTAGGTCGATTTTGGAAAAGATAATAGCGAAGAATTTAATAATATATTCCAATTCTGAAGTTAGAATTGGAATTAAAAAGAAAAATGTCAAGAAAAGTCCAAAATAAGGTACAGGGATCAAAGTGGTAATTTAGCCACTTTGTGTCGAAAGCGGAAATTTTAGATTTTGACGGGAAAGTATTAATATCGAGTTCCATATTAATTATTGGACATAAATAATACGTATAAGTCATAATAAAAGAAGTTAACAGTTTAGCTATGGACTAAATCGTACGATTGAAAAGTTTAAAAGATAAATGATAATATACAAAAAGAACAAGGATCAAAGTGACACTTTAGCCAAGATATATATAATGAGAAATATGAAAGAAGAAGAGCAGAGAGAGTTCCAGAGAGAGCGAGAGAAATTCGTTCGATATCGTCGATTCGCCGCCGTTTCTCCGTTCGACGTCCGATTCGCGTGATTTTCGCGGCAATCTCTTCAGAATCGAGAGCCCTATCGATCCTAAACCTCGTTTCAAGGTAAATTTCGAGAAAGTTTGGTTAAAAATCGATAATAAATGGCTGTATTGACTTTTATGGTGTATTGGTTTGAATTCGACGTTTTTGAAGTTATTATCGCATTTTAATGAAAACGGAGGAACGGGTTTTGACTAGGGAAGTGTTAGAAGCACGTCGGGATGGCTGAAAACCCCGGAAATCGCATTTCCGGGGCTGTGCATGTGGTGCACGACCGTGCACCACGGGTGCACGAACGTGCCCCCAGCAAGGTGCACGAACGTGCACCTGAAGTGCACGAACGTGCACCTCAAATGCACGAACGTGCACGCACGTGCACTCTTCATGGTGCACGAAAGTGCACGCACGTGCACTCTTCATGGTGCACGAACGTGCACGCACGTGCACTCTTCATGGTGCACGACCGTGCACTCTCCATGGTGCACGAACGTGCACCAGTGAGGTGCACGAACGTGCACTTGGTTGCACGATCGTGCTTCCACTGAAGGCACGCCCGTGCACCCCGACTCGTATCCACGTGTGTATGACATCTATTCGATCTAGAGATTTGATGTTTCGAGTAAATTGGATTAAAAGACGAACTTTGGACTTTGAGAATCATTAATCTCGATATTAGCTCGACGTTTTAGATAATTAATAATAATGGAAAACGTCAAGGACGTTAAGCGATTCTCAATTATGAGAAATGGTATCCGCTAAATCGACTATGCGACTAAAGTTACCGAATACGTAAATAAGAATAAAAATGAAACTAAACCCTAAAAACTTAGAAGTATTATACGTGTAAAAGCACGAGTTTCACGTCTAACTATTAAACGATTTATCAGACGTGTCAGCGAGTAGTGGGGTCAGTAGACGCGGACTAGCGAGAGCGTACTATCAGATCGACCACATCATTACTTGGATAGCGGTCACGGTGAGTTGCACTTTACTTTCGTGTATTATATATTAAAGTTATTATATATATATATATATATATATATATATATATATATATATATATATATATATATATATTATATATATATATATACTGTTTATACGCATCGTATAATGTATGATTTGATTAAATGTTATATATGTTTCTATCAAATGTATATACGAGAACTAGTATGCGATAAGAAGAAACTAGCTACGGGTGTCAATAGGTTGTGTGATCACCAGTATTGAGTCAGTCTAGTGTGTTTGCATTTGAGAAATGATTTGATATGTATGGCATGATGTGATTATGAAATTCAAGATTGGGTATATGATTTCGATACGAGTGAGCACTCGGTTACGGTGTAACCTTGAGTCCCCGTATCTAGTGGGTTGGACTCGAGTCCCCGTATCTAGTGGGTTGGACCCACTAGTGAGTTGGATTCACAACTTGTGATTTCTGATTGGGTTGAAAGATATATGATTATTCAAGAGATGTGTCGCATGCTAGGATATTAGTTTTGTACGGATCAAATACCTGTTTATATGTTTTATATTATTGTTTTCTTGAAATGCGATGCTATGTTTTTATGTTAATACCGTTAGTAAATGCAAACTCACTCAGTATTTTCCCAAATACTGACCCCTCACCTTTGATGTCTTTCACGTACTTAGTATGTGGACCTAGCTAGAGGCCAATTTTGAAGTCCAGAAGTCAGCTGTGTATGTATAGTTTCTGACTTCTGTGAATGTTGCAGTAGTGGTCCCGTGTTGACAAAGTCGTAGCCTAGACAGTAGTACATTTTGAGTGTACATATTACGTGCTGTCTTGTTTGTATTTTTGTAGGCTACATGTATTATATGTGGTTCACGGCCCCAGATGTCGATGACATGTTCTGAGACACTAACTGATGTATATAGCACCGCGAGGCCAGTTCTTACAGGGTACGGTAACTAGAGCCTGCGAGGTGAACGGAACAGTTAGTGTATATGTTATATATGTAGATTTGCTTCCGTTGTTTACTGTTATTTATTTATTATTTGCGAAAAATTAATAGTGGTTTGAGGCGTACGGGTTCCGGAGCTACCACTCCCGTTCCCTAGCGCCGGTTGCGGCTCAATGTTATGGGTCGTGACAATGTTGGTATCAAAGCAGTTAGTCCAGTTACCACTGCCAGTTGTGTCTGAATGTCTGTTTGACTTGGAATACTCTGTCAGTAAGTAACCCTAGGAACTACTGCAGCAGAGAGTCGGACCTTAGTTGTCTGCATTTGCTTGATGTATGCATTAGTAATATAGTTTATAGCGTGCGCGAATGAGGGCTACTCGGCTAGTAAATGATTAACATTCGCATATACGAACGGCTGAGATAACTAAGTAATTATTATTTGCGCTGGGATTGTTAAACGGTTATTTGCTTGCGAACTACGTGCGGCTGGATTAAATGCTAAATGTTTACAGTTGATATTGGAATTGCGTGTGGAAATGGGCTCAGATGGTCGCTTATGTTTGAAATTGTTTCTTTTCAGCATGTCTGGGCAAAACGGAGCTCAGTCACATGCTGAGGAAGAACGGGAGGAAGCGCCTCCTATATTTCAGAATGGGTTTCATAGTGAAATAGGCGAACCATCTGGTGTCCATCAGAACGGATTCCATGCAGATAATAGGAGATCGCCAGAAATTTATCAAAATGGCTATATGTCAGTGTCAGAAATTGGCAGTTCTTCTGGCAACAGGGGTAGAGTACACTCGCCAGAAATAGAATATAGCGAAGAAGATGAGGAGGAACCAAAGGAAGATCCGGAGGAGGATCCGAAGGAAGGTCCGGAGGAGGATCCAGAAGAGCATCTAGGAGAAGAGGCAGAAGAAGAAGATCCTCAGGAGGAAGAGTATGAAGAAGAGGAACTGTTAGATGAATCAGATGTTGAACAGTACAAAAGCGAGCATTTCTGGTCTAGGGTGCAGAGGTATCGCGATTTGAGAGAAGATGCAGATATAGCAGATAGCTCTAGACCAAGTTAGGAGACAGATGCGCTCCTTCTCTCGAGGAATGCTAACAGTAGGAATGTATTCTACTGATTTTCTGCGAATGGTTGAGGGAGTTCCTGATCTGGATGAAGGTAATAGAACCATCAACCGTAGGTACGTCAGAGGCTTAGGACCTGAGTTTAGTGAGTTATAAGAACACGTAGGTGAACATTTTGGCACGCTCACTACGATGGCTCGTAGGATCGAGACTGAGCATGAATGGGCGGGCGATCCAGTACGACCCTTCTATTTTAGACGTGAGTACCATCCAGACTACGTCAGCACATCCTCCAGAGTTAGGACTAACCCCTACTTTGTGCAAAGAGGTGGAAGCAACTCAGGTAGAACCGTTAGGGGCCGACACACAGGCGTGGTTATTAGGGAACCTAGCGTTCCACATCAGGCACCTCCAGGTATTAGCGATTTATATGTTTTGAGTATTTGTGTTTATGTGTTTGCATTACTGTGTATATATGTTTGTTGCATTGCATAATAGAATGTCAGTATTAGGATATGGCTATAGAATAACACCTCAGATGGTGAGAACCTATAGGAAGCGATGTTAATAACACGTAACCAATAAGAGAATATACGAACATAATATACAAAAGCAATAATATAATAAACACCATATAATACATTTGTCGTGAACGTAATTCCTATATTACGTTCTAGAACCTGTGAAGGGAAAGATGATTTACTAAAAGGTAATCGATGTAGAACATTGGTACCTGCGTTTGTATATGATATGATATGGTATATGATGTGGTGATTACAGCAGTGGAAAATTTTTGAATTGAATTGAGTTATCGGAGATATGGAGAAAGAAGTGATGTGACAGAAGAATAGTCAGGAAAATGACAAAAAGTGACAGCAATATAAAAAATTTATAATGTATCCAATAACAATAAAGAATGCCGTTAATAGTCGCAGAGTGTACAACCTAGAGTAAACTTACGATTTTATGAAAATTTTTAAGATTTTTCAAGGTACAATTGTGCTCAGACATCGCATATGATATTGCATAATCACGATAGGAATGCATAAGAAAATGATTTTCAAAATATAGGTCATGCATCATATCTTTACAATGATAAAGAAAGTGCGATTTTGAGCAACTCTTTGGTGATGAGTGGTGTCATCACTCTGAGCTACAATTGTATTAACGATTTCAAACGATTTATGAAAAGTGATTTAAAAGAGCTGGCCAGCCAAAGAGTGTTTTGAAATCTTTTGTTTAGTTAGTGAACTCAGATGTGAAACTCTGCGTTGAATAATAAAAGACTCTTAATAAATAAGACTAAAATTGTAAAACAAACCCCAATAACAGAATAAAGCCATATAATGATTAATTGCAACAAGGCTAATAAAGCTAAAGGAGAATGTGAATGAGGAGTTATCGCCGGAGAGCATACACAGGTAAAATGCGATGCACTGGCAATATTTAAGGATACAGTATTTATCCTTATGATAGAATAAAGGATGAAATGACAGAGAATCATGTTAGACGAAAGAAACGTAACGAATACATAAGGATGAAAAATGTAATGATTATTCTTATATTGAAATAAGCGACATAGCGATCGAGAGTATACCGGAAGAGAGATTAAAAGTATGAAGAATAAGAAGATGATACTATAAATGATGAACATGAAGTAATATTTAAAGGATATATAACCTTATCAATACCAGTGTTTGAAGATACATAAATAGAAAGAGGAAGGATACGGACGATGATAAGGTTCGAAGTTGGATAAATCAAAAGAGATAATGATACTAATTGACTGATATTAAGTAAAGTCACTAATATCAGCATTAAGAGTATAGATTGCGTTAATAGAATGGAGAAAAATTAAGTTTTGAAACTCTCGTATAAGGAGAAAAGCACACATATAGGTATACGTGTTAGTAAATATCAAAATGATGGAAATTATAAAAGAAAGTATAGTGAAAAAACTCGGATACCCTCAAAATTTAGTAAGATGATTAGAGAAATGAAAAGTTCTAGAGGTACATTAGAAGAGTTATCAGAAAAGAGCGGTTACAGCAAAACTGTTATAAACAGAGGAAAGGCGTACAAGACACAATAAGAAAAGAGCAAGATAATACTTCATTGCTATTGAACAGATAGGAGTGAACTATATCCAAGTGACCATGATGTCATAAGGACAAGAGATGATGTTAGTACAGAGAAATCAAGTTATTTAAAAGGACAATCAGAGTCATGTTATAAGTGCTAAAGAAGCATAAGATGTATAGGACAACAAAATCGAAACTATTCCCTAATTTTGGAATTTATAAGGTTAAGTATAACTTATACATTAGGAATAGTCTGAAACACTTCAAGAAGAAGATGAGAGCCAGAGTAAAGACAAACTAAGAAATGATTGTAGTCAGTGCCAAGAGGATACCTTGAAAAGTGAGAACAATGTTGTGAAGCTATTCGAGAGTAAGAAGAAGAAGTGTAAGATACAAGAGAAAGTTGCTTATACAGTAAGGAGGAATAACGATAAAGAAAGTAAATAAGTTATTAAGGATCTACTGAATCTGTTAAAGATTAAAGGTAAAGATGAAGTTAAGCGAAGGCTAACTAACGATAAGGATTCTTGAAACAGTTAAATGATAAAGAAACATATGAGATTCTTATGAGGTCATCATGAATAGGAAACTGTGACGTAAAGGAAGAATATCGTTGACTAAAAAGTCAATAAGAGATTCGAGGCGAACCTCAAAGGAGCAACTAGAGAGAAGTGAAGAGAATAAGAATATGAGTAGTACTAGCAAACAAAGGCAACTGTACAAGCCATACGACTAAAAGTAACGTGAAATGAAACGTTTAAGACAATGGTAAAGGATGAAGGATCACGACCAACAGAACGACGTGAAAATCACGATAGCTTAAGGAAGCAAAGGAAAGAGAAATGGAGGATAGTGAAAAATGCATCAAGTTAGCTACATTAAGAGAAAGTGAATGTATTAGACATAGTGCAAGTTGAGAAAGATTGGTTAATGAGGAATGAAGTGTCAGACAATGATAGAAAGGAGTGAGAAATGACAAGAACCAGTTAAGAAAGGAAAGTGATAATTACATACGATAGTAAAGATCATAACTGCAGGTTATAATTACGAGAGAAAATATTCATAGAAATACGCATAAAGTAAGTACGTCATTAAGATGAAAATGGCACGTCGTGACCATTCACGTATAAAGGAGACGAGTAGCAACCCTATGGCTACTAAGAATGAAATGATGAAACGAGAAAACATTAGATTATGATTAGTGACAACTAGGTGGCAATGGTGTAAGGACTATGACATCAAGAATACGTCCAAGAACCATTCTATCTCGGAAAAAGATAACAGATGAGACGAAGGTACCAGTAAGAGAATTCTCAACGACGTAACGGCAAGCAACTATCAAGAGTTGAATAGACAATCGATTAGCAACAAGTATGAAGTTATAGTTGTGTATGGAAAACTAAGAGTTAAGTAAAAGGAAAAGCTGCGATCAAAACGTATTAATGGACGTCAAGGATAAGTAAGATCCCAACAAGATTTATGAAAATTCGAGGATGAATTTTTATAAGGGGGGAAGAATGTAATACCCCAATATAAGTAATTAGCTAATTGGACCACGTGTCCAGTTTGGACTCGCCCGAGAGGCGTTATCGGAAAGTTTTCCGATAAAATAAAGATAAATAAGTTTTAGTAGGTCGATTTTGGAAAAGATAATAGCGAACAATTTAATATTATATTCCAATTCTGAAGTTAGAATTGGAATTAAAAGGAAAAATGTCAAGAAAAGTCCAAAATAAGGTACAGGGACCAAAGTGGTAATTTAGCCACTTTGTGTCGAAAGCGGAAATTTTAGATTTTGACGGGAAAGTGTTAATATCGAGTTCCATATTAATTATTGGACATAAATAATACGTATAAGTCATGATAAAAGAAGTTAACAGTTTAGCTATGGACTAAATCGTACGATTGAAAAGTTTAAAAGATAAGTGATAATAAACAAAAAGAACAAGGATCAAAGTGGCACTTTAGCCAAGATATATATAAAGAGAAATATGAAAGAAGAAGAGCAGAGAGAGTTCCAGAGAGAGCGAGAGAAATTCGTTCGATATCGTCGTTTCGCCGCCGTTTCTCCGTTCGACGTCCGATTCGCGTGATTTTTGCGGAAATCTCTTCAGAATCGAGAGCCCTATCGATCCTAAACCTTGTTTCAAGGTAAATTTTGAGAAAGTTTAATTAAAAATCGATAATAAATGGCTGTTTTGAGTTTTATGGTGTATTGGTTTGAATTCGACGTTTTGGAAGTTATTATCGCATTTTAATGAAAACAGCGGAACGGGTTTTGACTAGGGAAGTGTTAGAAGCACGTCGGGATGGTTGAAAACCCCGGAAATTGTATTTCCGGGGCTGTGCACGTGGTGCACGACCGTGCACCACGGGTTCACGAACGTGCACCTGAAGTGCACGAACGTGCACCAGTGAGGTGCACGAACGTGCACCAGTGAGGTGCACGAACGTGCACTTGGTTGCACGATCGTGCACTTGGTTGCACGATCGTGCACCCACTGAAGGGCACGCCCATGCACCCCGACTCGTATCCACGTGTGTATGACGTCTATTCGATCTAGAGATTTGATGTTTCGAGTAAATTGGATTAAAAGACGAACTTTGGACTTTAAGAATCATTAATCTCGAGATTAGTTCGACGTTTTAGATAATTAATAGGGTTAATTCCTAAAAAAATCACGAACTTTACACGAAGTTTCATTTTAATCGTGACCTTTAAAAGTTGTCATTTAAAGGCACGAACTTTCAGTTTGTTTCAAATCTATCACCAAAGTAAAATTCGGCGTATTTTATCCGACTAAAAATTCATAATCCTACATAATCCAAATGAAAGATAATAAGATTTAATGTCGATTTATAATTTGCGTCTTTTATTATTGGTTTAATGAAGAATTTAGTCAACAAAAATAACTTAAATGATAGATTTGAAACAAACTGAAAGTTCGTGCCTTTAAATGACAACTTTTAAAGGTCTTGATTAAAATGAAATTTCATGTAAAGTTCGTGATTTTTTTATGGAATTAACCCTAATTAATAATAATAGAAAACGTCAAGGGCGTTAAGCGATTCTCAATTATGAGAAATGGTATTCGCTAAATCGTCTATGCGACTAAAGTTATCGAATACGTAAATAAGTATAAAAATGAAACTAAACCCTAAAAACTTAGAAGTATTATACGTGTAAAAGCACGAGTTTCACGTCTAACTATTAAACGATTTATCAGACGTGTTAGCAGTGGGGTCAGTAGACGCAGACTAGCGAGAGCGTACTATCAAATCGACCACATCATTACTTGGATAGCGGTCACAGACTTGTGACGCCAGATAAGTATGGTAATCGAAACGACGCGTTAAAGAGACTTGAGACGAAACAAACTAATCTAGCATCACTTTTTAAGCACACTTTGCGTAATATAACCTAACCATGCTTAGGTAATCAGAACGACGCGTTAAAGAGACTTGAGACTGGACATACTAATCTAGAGTCACTTTTCACGCACACTTTGCGTAATATAACCTAACCATGCTTAGGAAATTGGAACGACGCGTTAGAGAGACTTGAGACACGACATCCTAATTTAACGTCACTTTTCAAGCACACTTTGCATAATATAACCTAACCATGGTTGGGTAATCGGAACGACGAGACTTGTGAGGCGAGATAAGTGTGGTAATCAAAACAACGCGTTAAAGAGACTTGAGATAAAACAGACTAATCTATTGTAACTTTTTACGCACACTTTGCGTAATATAACCTAACCATGCTTAGGTAATCGGAACGACGCGTTAAAGACATTGGAGACTGGACATAATAATCTAGCGTCACTTTTCAAGCACACTTTGCGTAACATAACCAAACCATTCTTAGGTAATAGGAACGACGCGTTAAAGAGACTTGAGACGCGACATACTTATCTATTGATCCTTTTTACGCACACTTTGCGTACTATAACCTAACCATGCTTAGGTAATCGGAACGACGCGTTAGAGAGACTTGTGACGAGACATAAGCATGGTAATCTAAACGACACGTTAAAGAGACTTGAGAAGCAGCATACTAATCTAGCGTCACTTTTCACGCAAACTTTGCGTATTATAACCTAATCATGCTTAGGTAATAGGAACGACGCATTAAAGAGCCTTGAGACGCGACATACTAATCTAGCGACACTTTTCACTCACACCTTGTGTAATATAACCTAACCATGCTTAGGTAATTGGAACGACGCGTTAAATAGACTTGTGACGCGAGATAAGTATGGTAATCAAAATGACGCGTTAAAGACACTTGAGACGGAACATACTAATCTAGCATCACTTTTTACGCACACTTTACGTAATATAACCTAATCATGCTTAGCTAATCGAAACGACGCGCTAAAGAGACTTGAGACTGGACATACTAATCTACCGTCACTTTTAACGCACACTTTACGTAATATAACCTAACCATGCTTAGGTACGAGGAATGACGCGTTAACGAGACTTGAGACGCGACATACTAATCTATTGATCCTTTTCACGCACACTTTGCGTACTATAACCTGACCATGCTTAGGTAAAAGAAACGACGCGTTAGAGAGACTTGTGACGCGAGATAAGCATGGTAATCGAAACGACACGTTAAAGAGACTTGAGAAGCTATATACCAATCTAGCGTCACTTTTCACGCAACCTTTGCTTATTATAACCTAATCATAATTAGGTAATCGGAACGTCGCATTAAAGAGCCTTGAGACGCGACATACTAATCTAGCTTCACCTTCACGCACACCTTGCGTAATATAACCTAACCATGCTTAGGTAATAAGAACAGCGCGTTAAATAGACTTGAGATGCGACATCTGAATCTATTTTCATTTTTCACGCACACTTTGAATAATATAACCAAACCATGCTTAGGTAATCGGAACGACGTGTTAGAAAGACTTGTGATTCGACATAAGCATGGTAATCGAAACGACGCGTTAAAGAGACTCGATACGAGCCATACTAATCTAGCGTCACTTTTCACGCACACTTTGTGTAGTAACCTAACCATGCTTACGTAATCGGAACGACGGTTTAAAGAGAATTTCAACGCGGCATACTAATCTGGTGTCTCTTTTCACGCACACTTTGTGTAATATAACCTAACCTTGCTTAGGTAATCGAAACGACGCGATAAATATACTTGAGACGCGACATACTAATCTATTGTCACTTTTCACGCAGACTTTGAGTAATATAACCGAACCATGCTTAAGTAATTTGAACGACGCGTTAAAGACACTTGAGACACGACATACTAATCTACTATTGCTTTTCACGCACACTTTGCGTACTATAACCTAACCACGCTTAGATAATCGGAACGACGCGTTAGAGAGACTTGTGATGCGACCAATGCATGGTAATAGAAATGACGCGTTAAAGAGACTTGAGATGCGACGTACAAATCTAGCGTCATTTTTCACCCCAACTTTGCATAATATAACATAACCATGCTTAGGTAATCGGAACGACGCATTAACTCCTTGAGACGCTACATACTAATCTAGTGTCCCTTCTCTCGCACACCTTGTGTAATCTAACCTAACCATGCTTAGGTAATCGGAACGACGCGTTAAAGAGACTTGAGACGTTACATACTAATCTAGCGTTACTTTTCTTGCACACTTTACGTAATATAACCTAACCATTCTTGGGTAATCGGAACAATGCGTTAAAGAGACTTGAGACGCGGCATACTAATCTAGCGTCACTTTCCAGGCACGCTTTGCGTAATATAACCTAACCATGCTTAGGCAATCAGAAAAGCACGTTAAAGAGAATTGAGACACGATAGCTTTATTTTTATGCACAATTTTCGTAATATAACCTAACCATGCTTAGCTAATCGGAAAGACGCGTTAAATAGACTTGATACGCGACATACTATTCTATTGTCAATTTCACGCACAGTTTGCGTAATATAACCTAACCACGCTTAACTAATCGGAATGACGCGTTAAAGAGACTTTAGACGCGACATACAAATATATTGTTACTTTTCACGCACACTTTGCGTACTATGACCTAACCATGCTTAGGTAATCGGACGAGTTAGAGAAACTTGTGATGCGACATAAGCATTGCAATCGAAACAATGCGTTAAAGATACTTGAGACACAACATACTAATCTAGCGTCACTATTCACACCAACTTTGTATAATATAATCTAAGCATGCTTAGGTGATCGGAACGACGCATTAAAGAGTCTTGAGATGCGACATACTAATCTAGCGTTACTTTCCAATAACACCTTGCGTAACAAAACCTAACCATGCTTAGATAATCGAAACAACGCGATAAAGAGAATTGAGACGCGACATACTAACTTTGTATAATATAATCTAACCATGCTTAAGTAATTGGAACTACGCGTTAAATAGAATTGAGACGCGAGATACTAATCTATTGTCATTTTTTGCGAACACTTTTCGTAATATAACATCACCATGCTTAGGTAATTGGAACGACGCGTTCGAGAGACTTGTGACGCGACATAATCATGGTAATCGAAACGACGCATTAAGGAGAATATATACGCGCAATATTAATCTAGCGTCACTTTTAATATAACATAACCATGCTTAGGAAATCAGAACGAAGCGTTAGAGAGACTTGAGACGCGACATACTAATCTAGTTTAACTTTTCACGCACACTTTGCGTAATATAACCTAACCATGCTTAGAAAATCGGAACGACGCGTTAGAGAGATGTCACGACCCAAATTATTGAGCCGAGACCGGCGCTAGGGAATGGGAGTGGTAGCTCCAAAACCCGTAGCAAGCCTAAAACCATTAATAATTTTTCGCATTTAAAAGTATAATACTGTATATAAAACATTTTCAGAAAACTCTTTTAAATAATATAATTATAGATATTAAAATATCATATCAGAGTTTACATTAAAATGAATCATTTGAAGTCAATTCACAAATCTGCTACTGACTCTTATTGACTACTGCAGCTCTAGGACCTCATACTTGTGCAAGTCCAACGACTTCTGGCACAATGAATATGGTTTGTATGATCCGACTTCTACTACCTGCAAACATCAGAGTGAGGGGTCAGTATTTGGGAAAATACTGAGTGAGTATGCAAATTATTAACGGTATTATTAAATTTACAACATCGCATACTCAGAATATAATTCATGGCTTTTCATTTCATAACTATCGTACTTAACCTCATCCTCCTGACATCGATAGCGAAGCCAACCGATGTATCCTATATGCCTGACATCGATAGCGAAGCCAACCGATGTATCTCATACGTCTGACATCGATAGCGAAGCCAACCGATGTATCTGATATGTCTGACATCGATAGCACAGCCAACCGATGTATTTGATTCAACTCACACAAACCAATCTAATATATCATTCAGACCATAAACATCACCACAAGGTTGATGTATCAAAGCAATCAAACATAACAAAGTCCCATACAAACAAATCATATAAATGCGATGTATTGATAACAACATTAATAATATATGAAAATAACTTTTATAATAATAATACGCGAAAGTAATTTGCCACTCACAGTGACCGCTATTCCTTATATCTGAACGTAAGCTCCAGGAGACTGGTCCGTCAATCCTCGTCGAGCTTCTTGATTCGTCATACTTGTAGCTCGATAATCCGTCACATCTATCATAGGATTCTATCATTAAAAATATGCTTAGATTCCTATTCTAGCAATCATTCTAACCACCAAACATGACCAAAAGCGCAAAACGTAAGCCGTCGCGTTCTAAACGTATCTTTCTTGATATCTATTACCAAATCTCATTCTTACACTTGGTTAATACCATTAGTGGTGTTCAACTAATCAATTAAGCCTTGCTTAATATGCTTATTCCAAAAGCCTAGCTCAAAACGTCAAGATCCATGTCCATTTCATGCTATCGGAAGCTATTTTCCGCTCCCGGAGGTCCCCCGGAGGTCACGATCGAAGTAGGGCACGTCGTGCTAGCTTGGCACGTCGTGCCCCTCATTTTTCATGAAGGGCACGTCGTGCCCTTCCTTGTGCACGTCGTGCACCCCTGGTGGTGCACGTCGTGCACCTCTGGTGGTGCACGTCGTGCACTCTTGTGGCGCACGTCGTGCCCAATTCGGGTACGACGTTTTTGATGCTTTCGGACCGTTTCCGAAGCCCCAAAACACTCATAATCCCTTCTAATATATACCCAATCCATCTAGACTCAAAATTCATTAAGAATCCATTCAAAAATGATGAAAAACGACATGTTTTCGACATTTCGAAACGAAACTCTTACCTTGATTTGAGGCTGCAAAATGATAGAGGATCTTTTCCTCGTTCCGTGGCCGCGAGAATCGCTCAATTCCGAGTCCGAACGAAGGAGTTATGTCGATTTTAAGTTTGATCGCGTTACGAAACTATGTCGCACGTCGTGAGACATAGTCGCACGTCGTGCGACACCCCTAAACAGGCCCAAACATCATCTCGACATGCTCCCGACATCCCTAACTCATTCCGACATGTTTCTACATCAATATAACACAATATTCAACTCAATAATCATCAAAAACGTCAAAAACTACATGATTACGATAGATTCGATCCGACCGAATCAAAACAGCCCTTAACTAGGGGATTTCAGAAATAATAACCTCAATTTTACCTTAGTTTGATGCCCGTAGTTGATAGAGAATCAAATTCCGAACGAATCGATATAAAGAACTCGCGATTTGGACGAGAAACGGCGAAACCGCGGTGAATCGAACGATCGTCACTTTTCTTTCTTTCTTTCTCTTTTCTGTATCCTTCTTGAATCATCTGATTCATTTGTTTCTTTATTATATAGATTGGCTAATTAGCCACTTTAGTCCTTCATTTCTTTAACCTAAACCATTTCTCTTTTAAACTTTCTAATTTAACCTAACGGTTAAATTACCCTTTTTAACTCAATTCCGTACGTTTCATTTACATCCAAATAAATAATACTATCCCAAAATTATTATTTCCGTCAATAGTCTTTTAACTACTATACCCGAGGCTTAATTGGCTAATTTACACTTTAGCCCTTGAAACTTTTCAAAAGTTACAATTTAGCCCAAACGCATCCGCGTCCAAATTTTTAAAGGTCTCCGATTGACCCGAAACTTTTACCACGTATACTATAAAACATTTCGCGGATCTTGGCGAAATAATTTCCATTTTAAGTCGTAGTGGCTAAATTACCACTTTAGTCCCTGTACCTTATTTCGAGCTTTTCTTGACATTTTTCCTTTTAATTCCAATTCTAACTTTAGAATTGAAATATAGTATTAAGTTTCTCGAAAATTATTTCCAATATCGCCACCCTGGCGAAACAGGACTGGACACGTAGTCCAATTAAATGCTTCAATATTTTGGGGTATTACATTCTTCCCCCCTTATAAAAATTCGTCCTCGAATTTTCATATTCTTTTCTTACCTTAATCTCTTTTACATCTAGAATTTAGTAGGGATATCGTGTTCATCTTACAACACTGGTTAGCACAAGAAATCGTTATTTCAATTTCTGTACTTCCTACCCTGTGATGTCAGTTAACACTGTCAACCTTACTTTTGATTTCATCTCTTTGAACTTCTAGTTCCTTACTGCTATCCAATGGCAGTTCGTCTTAATGACGTCTTATTACTAAAGACGATAATCTTTGTCATTCAACATCTCCCTTTTATGACGACATTAGTCGTATTCATATGTATCTACGATTTGCCGTTCTTAATTCTTTACTCTTGTAATCTCTTCCATATGGCCGTCATCACGGCCTGATTCTTATTTATCATTATGTTGGGATCTTTATCCCATTATCCACTATTCTCTTTTTGTCTCGTTACTTCACTTCTCATATGAAGATTCTTTCGCTATCGTCGTTAATCATGGTTATCCATGAGGTGAATCCTTAGGACATATCCTTATGAGGTCTTCACTTTTCTTGTAAAACTTACTTAACCTTCTTCTTGCATCTTGATATCTCATATACCTCTTTATTCGTTTGCATATCCATTGATTTATTTTCTTTTTCTTTAGCATGACGTACTATTCTTTGAAATTCCTCGTCTCTTCTTACCTCACATCGATCTGTTTCATCAATCTGGTTTTCAACCAGATAGGATTGTCATATAGGTTGCTGAATTCTTATTTTAATAAGATAGCGTGTGACCAATGCTTTGGTAAGCTTTCTTTGCTTATAATCCCTAAATAAGGATCTTAATCCTTTTCCAATCATATACTTGCATCAGAATGTCCTCTGATGACATTGTTACTTGCTCCATATTTGATCTTTTTATTCTTCATAATCTAACTTTTTCTTATCTATTCCTTCCTTCCAATTCTCAATCTTAATTGGCTCTTAGCTTTCAAATCATTTCCCTTTACTATCACGTAGTACTAAACTTACTTCTCATTACTATTCATGATCTTTCCATTTCACTTGTTATTCCTACTTCTATCCATATCGTAGGTATACTTCTTCGTTACTTTCTTTGACTTCTTGTCCTTAGTTAACCAATAGGATTAATAGTCTAAATGCTATTATCCTATGGTACTCTTATTGCGTTCCTAATTCACGCTTTTATCATATTTCTTGATTATCTTCTATTGCATTCTTTGCTTTCCTCTTCTACGCACCTTGTACATCGTATACTATTTGTTTTTAATATCCACAACATCAATCATTAATAGAGAGTTGTGGCCTTTTTCGTCTGAATTTCTCGATGTAGTGCGTTCTCAATCGTATATATATTATCATGGCCGTCTGTAAAGCCGATCATATGCGGGTATCACCTCTATCCCATCTCGTATTCCTGATTTTTCTTGTTTCGGCACTCTGAACGTCGATTACCAATTAAATAATGGGTCGCAGTTCTTTTGCCTGAATTATTGACGCAGAGCGTTCTCGATTACTTGCATCTTGTCCTATTGTACCTTTACTAACATCTTAACTGTCAGTGGATTCGATTCTATGTCTCTGTTCTTTTTGTCTTTCTTTGTTTCTATGCATCCGCGACTATATAGATTCCCATTTCTCTAATCTCCTTGTCAACCTTCCACATGACTTTTCTCTTTTTTATTTCCTCGATTACTTCTATCGAGTTCCTTGCGTCATACACAGATTATCTGTACTTTTCTTAACTCTAATAACTTTAACTGATTTCTTATTATCCATAATCTACGTTTGCATCCTCATACTTAATCATACATGTTATGTATCTTCGACATTCCCTCGACCATACGCAGAAAGTCAGTGGAATACAATCCCACCGGTAGCGTTCCTTAAGGAAAGGAGCGCATTTGCCTCCTAACCTATTTTAGAGCCACTCGTGCCTGACCGTTGGCTATCTCTGCATCCTTCCTCAGACTACGATCTTTTCGTACACGGGACCAGAAATGCTCACTCCGGTACTCCTCGACATCGGACTTGTCTGATCATTCTCTTTTTCCCAACATCCTCTTCCTGAGAATCTTCTCCTGGGAATATCTCAAACAGGTTTGATTGTGTCTAACATATCTTAATCCTTTAAGGATCATAATCAATCTCTCATATCGATCACATTATGCACTTTACTCTTTATTTGATCTGGTTTGAATTTTAAGGTTTAGCACCTCACAAGTATCCATTACATTTGTACTTTTCACAGTCTACTATTCCACTCTATAATCGAAACCTTGAGGTGGAAGTTTTAATTCTTAATCCACCACTTATAGTTCTTGTTGTTTATCTCTCGATCTTTCTTATTGTATACTTCAATTATTCATTTTCATCATATCTTCTGATCTAAGTACCTTGATTTCCCCCGATTATTCTTAACGGGAACTAATGGTAGAAAGAATTTCCCAAGTCGGGTTACAAACTTAGTCCATATTATCTGGTCTATCACTGCTCTAATTGCTTGTCGAAATTAATCATGGGTTGAACCTTTCATCGACACCCTAGTTCGACAATACAGTTTGTCTTTCATCCGCTCGATATGTACGAACATCTTACTTTACTTTTCCTAGAGGATCTAGCATACTGCTTGATCCGTTAAACTCTTTTAGCCTTAACTTATGTATACCACCATCAAACCTCTATAGGTGTTCCTTTCTTCATGTTAATACTGTCTTTGTATCCGTCGTCCTATTATTGGCACATAATTCCTTATATCAATTACTTTTATGGCTAACTGATTCACAACGACGTTGGGTTACTGCGGCACTCTCGACGCCTGTACATTTTTACTTCGTCTTACTGGGTTCCCATTGACCTTCATCTCGTTTCTGGCCTTCACCGGCCAAATGAATTAGATTACACTTGTTCTTGTTACCTCGATCTTCTTCTCGCGCTTCACATACTTGCTGTGCAACAGCAGACGTTCACGCAGTTCTTTGTTCATAATATAGCGATTATATAAAGGAATACTAATAAATTCCTTAAAATATATCACTTACTAATCATCACAACTACTTGCTGTCCACGTAAGTTGGACTATCGGAACATGTCCTTCCTTATGACCTTCCATGATTACGTCTTTCGTTGCAAGTCTTCTGAGTGTTCTAACTCATTGTAGACTTGCAAATTATCAAAACATATACTCGCGTCGTATATGTTAAACGCATATTACTATCGTAGCTACAAGCATCTATGTTGACCGGATTCAAGAAAATCAGTGTCCCCTAGATTTTCTTGATTGCGTATCGCATCTTAAGTCTTGCGAGCATTCCGCTCACATAGACTTAATCAAACATCATGAGTATTAAAACATATCATACATGTTCTATACATTATTAATCAGATATAAATTATTACCCGAACACATTTACTATTCTGATCATGTACTAGTTCGTTCAATCAAGGCTAAGTTCATTAGCTAGAGGCATAAATCCTATGTTCTCACAACTATACATATTCATTCGCCTCATAGCCTAGATCACAGCTTACTCGCGAGCACTTCACTTCCGTCACAGAGTTCTGGTCTAGGTATACTTACATAAAAAACAAAACTTCTTGAAAACTCTTTCAAATAAAACGACTCATTTGAAAATTTCATTTAAATCTTAGCAAAATTGTGCACTAGGGTGATGACGTCTCTCATCCCCAAAGAGTTGCCACATCTCACCTCTTCGTCTGGACATAATACATATGATGCATGTCCTATTAATGCATGTATTGATGTATGTAGTGATGCATTTCTATTAATGTCGTGGCAAGCATATATTTCTGTATCGGGTCTAGGCACAATTATGCTTTCAGAATCATTAAACAAATAACTTTAACAAGTTATAAACTTTACGTTTTGTAAATTCTCTAGACCTTAAAACACTGTCTCCGGCAAGTTTCTCCCACTTCTGTAACTTTGCATTCCTTCTTCACACTCCTCCTAAAATTTTGATCGATCGAATTTAATAGCATCTCTCACTTTATCTGATGCTAAACACACATATATATGGCATCAAATCATAATCATATCAATTATATTCTATTTATAGGAGGTAATACCTCTCCTAAAAACTTCATTTCAAAAGGCATATCATGTATGCCTGTCTCATCGAAACAACATATACGTATATACCTCGTATATACGTGTCACAAGTAGCAAACAAGCATTTCACAAATCATTTTATCGTGCTTATCACAAAGCACATCATACTAACGACTTGGATCAGACAAACCTCAACTCTATAGCTGCAGTAGTTCCTAGGTTACTTGACCGACAAACGCATCTTAGCAGAGGTAACTGGACCAACTGCTCTGATACCACAATTGTCACGACCCAAATTATTGAGCCGAGACCGGCGCTAGGGAATAGGAGTGGTAGCTCCAAAACCCGTAGCAAGCCTAAAACCACTAATAATTTTTCGCATTTAAAAGTATAATACTGTATATAAAACATTTTCAGAAAACTCTTTTAAATAATATAATTATAGATATTAAAATATCATATCAGAGTTTACATTAAAATGAATCATTTGAAGTCAATTCACAAATCTGCTACTGACTCTTATTGACTACTGCAGCTCTAGGACCTCATACTTGTGCAAGTCCAACGACTTCTGGCACAATGAATATGGTTTGTATGATCCGACTTCTACTACCTGCAAACATCAGAGTGAGGGGTCAGTATTTGGGAAAATACTGAGTGAGTATGCAAATTATTAACGGTATTATTAAATTTACAACATCGCATACTCAGAATATAATTCATGGCTTTTCATTTCATAACTATCGTACTTAACCTCATCCTCCTGACATCGATAGCGAAGCCAACCGATGTATCCTGCATGCCTGACATCGATAGCGAAGCCAACCGATGTATCCTATATGCCTGACATCGATAGCGAAGCCAACCGATGTATCTCATACGTCTGACATCGATAGCGAAGCCAACCGATGTATCTGATATGTCTGACATCGATAGCACAGCCAACCGATGTATTTGATTCAACTCACACAAACCAATCTAATATATCATTCAGACCATAAACATCACCACAAGGTTGATGTATCAAAGCAATCAAACATAACAAAGTCCCATACAAACAAATCATATAAATGCGATGTATTGATAACAACATTAATAATATATGAAAATAACTTTTATAATAATAATACGCGAAAGTAATTTGCCACTCACAGTGACCGCTATTCCTTATATCTGAACGTAAGCTCCAGGAGACTGGTCCGTCAATCCTCGTCGAGCTTCTTGATTCGTCATACTTGTAGCTCGATAATCCGTCACATCTATCATAGGATTCTATCATTAAAAATATGCTTAGATTCCTATTCTAGCAATCATTCTAACCACCAAACATGACCAAAAGCGCAAAACGTAAGCCGTCGCGTTCTAAACGTATCTTTCTTGATATCTATTACCAAATCTCATTCTTACACTTGGTTAATACCATTAGTGGTGTTCAACTAATCAATTAAGCCTTGCTTAATATGCTTATTCCAAAAGCCTAGCTCAAAACGTAAAGATCCATGTCCATTTCATGCTATCGGAAGCTATTTTCCGCTCCCGGAGGTCCCCCGGAGGTCACGATCGAAGTAGGGCACGTCGTGCTAGCTTGGCACGTCGTGCCCCTCATTTTTCATGAAGGGCACGTCGTGCCCTTCCTTGTGCACGTCGTGCACCCCTGGTGGTGCACGTCGTGCACCTCTGGTGGTGCACGTCGTGCACTCTTGTGGCGCACGTCGTGCCCAATTCGGGTACGACGTTTTTGATGCTTTCGGACCGTTTCCGAAGCCCCAAAACACTCATAATCCCTTCTAATATATACCCAATCCATCTAGACTCAAAATTCATTAAGAATCCATTCAAAAATGATGAAAAACGACATGTTTTCGACATTTCGAAACGAAACTCTTACCTTGATTTGAGGCTGCAAAATGATAGAGGATCTTTTCCTCGTTCCGTGGCCGCGAGAATCGCTCAATTCCGAGTCCGAACGAAGGAGTTATGTCGATTTTAAGTTTGATCGCGTTACGAAACTATGTCGCACGTCGTGAGACATAGTCGCACGTCGTGCGACACCCCTAAACAGGCCCAAACATCATCTCGACATGCTCCCGACATCCCTAACTCATTCCGACATGTTTCTACATCAATATAACACAATATTCAACTCAATAATCATCAAAAACGTCAAAAACTACATGATTACGATAGATTCGATCCGACCGAATCAAAACAGCCCTTAACTAGGGGATTTCAGAAATAATAACCTCAATTTTACCTTAGTTTGATGCCCGTAGTTGATAGAGAATCAAATTCCGAACGAATCGATATAAAGAACTTGCGATTTGGACGAGAAACGGCGAAACCGCGGTGAATCGAACGATCGTCACTTTTCTTTCTTTCTTTCTCTTTTCTGTATCCTTCTTGAATCATCTGATTCATTTGTTTCTTTATTATTTAGATTGGCTAATTAGCCACTTTAGTCCTTCATTTCTTTAACCTAAACCATTTCTCTTTTAAACTTTCTAATTTAACCTAACGGTTAAATTACCCTTTTTAACTCAATTCCGTACGTTTCATTTACATCCAAATAAATAATACTATCCCAAAATTACTATTTCCGTCAATAGTCTTTTAACTACTATACCCCAGGCTTAATTGGCTAATTTACACTTTAGCCCTTGAAACTTTTCAAAAGTTACAATTTAGCCCAAACGCATCCGCGTCCAAATTTTAAAAGGTCTCCGATTGACCCGAAACTTTTACCACGTATACTATAAAACATTTCGCGGATCTTGGCGAAATGATTTCCATTTTAAGTCGTAGTGGCTAAATTACCACTTTAGTCCCTGTACCTTATTTCGAGCTTTTCTTGACATTTTTCCTTCTAATTCCAATTCTAACCTTAGAATTGAAATATAGTATTAAGTTTCTCGAAAATTATTTCCAATATCGCCACCCTGGCGAAACAGGACTGGACACGTAGTCCAATTAAATGCTTCAATATTTTGGGGTATTACAAGAGACTTGAGACGCGACATACTAATCAAACGTCACTTTTCACTCAGACTTTGCATAATATAACATAACCATGCTTAGGTAATCGGAACGATGCGTTAAAGAGACTTGAGACGCGACATACTAATCTAGCGTTACCTTTCTCGAAAACTTTGCGTACTATAACCTAACCATTCAAGGGTAATCGGAACGACGCGTTAAAGAGACTGGAGACGCAACATAATAATCTAGCGTCACTTTTCACGCACTCTTTGCGTAATATAACCTAACCATGCTTAGATAATCAGAACAACGCGTTAGAGAGGCTTAAGACACGACATACTAATCTAGCGTCACTTTTCACGCACACTTTTCATAATATAACCTAACCATGCTTAGGAAATCGGAACGACGCGTTAGAGAGGCTTGAGACGAGACATACTAATCTAACGTAACTTGTCACCCACACTTTGCGTAATATAACCAAACCATGCTTAGGTAATCAGAACGACGCGTTAAAGAGATTTGTGACGCGAGATAAGTATGGTAATCAAAATGACTCGAGATAAGTATGGTAATCGAAATGACGCGTTAAAGAGACTTGAGAGGAAACATAATCTAGCGTCATGTTTTACGCACACTTTGCGTAATATAACCTAACCATGCTTAGGTAATCGGAATAAAGAGTTAAATAGACTTAACACTGGACGTACTAATCTAGGGTCACTTTTCACGCACACTTTGCGTAATATAACCTAACCATTCTTAGGTAATAGGAACGACGCGTTAAAGAGACTTGAAACACGACATACTAATCTATTGATCCTTTTCAAGCACACTTTGCGTACTATAACCTAAACATGCTTAGGTAATAGAAACGATGCGTTAGAGAGACTTGTGACGCGACATAAGCATGGTAATCGAAACGACGCGTTAAAGAGACTTGAGAATCGACATACTAATCTAGCATCACTTTTCACGCAAACTTTGCGTATTATAACCTAATCATGCTTAGGTAATCGAAGCGACGCGTTAGAAAGACTTGAGACGCGACATACTAATCTACCGTTACTTTTTACGCACACTTTGCGTAATGTAACCTAACCATGCTTAGGAAATCAGAACGACGCGTACTAATCTAGCGTCACTTTTTACGCACACTTTGCGTAATATAACCTAACCATGCATAGGAAATCGGAACAACGCGTTAGAGAGACTTGAGACGCGATATAGTAATCTACCGTCACTTTTCACGCACACTCTGTGTAATATAACCTAACCATTATTAGGTAATCGGAACGACGCGTTAAAGAGACTTGTGACGCGAGATAAGCATGGTAATAGAAACGACGCGTTAAAGAGACTTGAGACAAAACATACTAATATAGCGTGACTTTTCACGCAGACTTTACATAATATAATCTGTAATCGGAACGACGCGTTAGATAAACTTAAGACGCGCCATGCTAATCTAGCATCAATTTTTATGCACACTTTGCTTAATTTAACCTAATCATGCTAAGGTAATCGGAACGACGCATTAAATATACTTGAGACGCGACATACTAATCTAGCGTAACTTTTCATGCATACTTCGCGTAATATAATCTAACCATGGTTGTTAGGTAATCGGAACAACTCGTTAATGAGAATTGAGACACGACATACTAATCTAGCGTCACTTTTTACGCACACTTCGTGGAATATAACCTAACCATGCTTAGGTAATCGGAACGAGGCGTTAAATATACTTGATACGCGACATACTAATCTAGCGTTACTTTTTAGGCACACTTTGCTGAATATAACCTAAACATGAATAGGTAATTGGAATGACGCGCTAAAGAGACTTGTGACACGACATACTTATATAGCGTCCCTTTTCTCGCACACTTTGCATAATATAACCTAACCATGCATAGGTAATCGGAAACACGCGTTAAAGAGACTTGTGATGCGACATACTACTAATCTAGCGTCACTTATAACACACTCTTTGCGTAATATAACCTAACCATGCTTGGGTAATCGGAACGACGTGTTAAAAAAGACTTGTGACGCGACATACTTATACAGCGTCACAGTTCACGCACACTTTACGTAATTTAACCTAACCACTGTTAGGTTAGAATGACGCGTTAAAAAGACTTGCGACGCGTCATACTAATCTAACGTCACTTTTAACACACACTTTGCGTCATATAACCAAACCATGCTTAGGTAATCGGAACGACACGTTAAAGAGACTTTAGATGCGACATGTTAATAATCTAGCATCACTTTCCATGCAAACTTTGCGTAATATAACCTAACCACGCTTAGGTAATCGGAACAACGCGTTAAGGAGACTTGTGACGCGACATACTACTAATCTAGCGTCACTGTAATATGCATACTTTGCGTTATATAACCTAATCATGCCTAGGTAATCGGAACGACTTGTTAAAGAGACTTGTGACGCGACATAGTAATCTAGGGTCACTTTTCACGCAAACTTTGCGTAATATAACCTAACCATGCATAGGTGATTGGAACGGCGCGATAAAGAGACTTGTGACGCGACATAATAATCTAGCGTCACTTTTAACGCACAGTTTGCGTAATATATCCTAACCATTCTTAGGTAATCGGAACAACGCGTTAAAGCGACTTGTGACGCGACATACTTATATAGCGTCCCTTTTCACGCACACTTTGCGTAATATAACCAAATCATTGTTACGTAATCAGAACGACGCGTTAAAGAGACTTGTGGCGCGACATACTAATCTAGCCACAATTTTAAGGCACACTTTGCGTAATATAACCGAACCATGCTTAGGTAATCGGAACGACGACGCGTTAAAGAGACTTGTGACGCGACATAATAATCTAGCTTCACTTTTAAGGCACACTTTGCGTAATATAATCTGACCATGCTTACGTAATCGGAACGATAAGTTAAAGAGACTTGTGACGCGACATACTATTCTAGCATAACTTTTAATGCACACTTTGCGCAATATAACCTAACCATTGTTAGATAATCGGAACGACGCGTTAAAAAGACTTGTGACACGACATACTTATCTAGCATCACTTTTCACGCACACTTTTGCGTAATATAACCTAACCATACTTAGGTAATCAGAATGACGCGTTAAAGAGACTTGTGATGCGGCATACTAATCTAGCGTCACTTTTCATGCACACTTTGCGTTACATAAACTAACCATGCTTAGGTTATCGGAATGTCGCGCTAAAGAGACTTGTGACGCGACATACCACTATTCTAGCGTCACTTTTAACGCCGACTTTGCGTAATATAACCTAACCATGCTTAGGTAATCGACATGTCGCATAAAAGAGACTTGAGACGCAACATACTAATCTAGCGTCACTTATAATGCACACTTGGTGTTATATAATCTAACCATGCATAGGTAATCGGAACGACTCGTTAAAGAGACTTGTGACGCGACATACTAATCTAGCATCACTTTCACCGCACACTTTGTGTAATATAATCTAACCATGCTTAGGTAATCGGAACGACACGTTAAAAAAACTTGTGACGTGACATACTACTAATCTAGCGTCACTTTTAACGCACACTTTGCGTTATATAATCTAACCATCCTTAGGTAATCGGAACAACGCGTTAAAAAGACTTGTGAAGCGGCATACTTATCTAGTGTCACTTTTCACGCTCACTTTGCGTAAAATATAACATAACCATGCTTAGGTAATTAGAACGACGCATTTAAGAGAATGGTGACTCGACATACTAATCTTGCATCACTTTTCACGCACACTATGCGAAATATAATCTAAACATGCTTAGGTAATCAGAACGACGCGTTACAGAGACTTGTAACGCGACAGACTACTAATCTAGCGTCGCTATTAACACACACTTGAGACGCGAAATACTAATCTAGCGTCACTTTTCATGCCAACTTTGCATAATATAACCTAACCATGCTTAGGGAATCGGAATGACGCATTAAAGAGCCTTGAGACGCGACATACTAATCTAGCGTCACTTTTCACGCACACCTTGGGTAATATAACTTAACCATGCTTAGGTAATCGGAACGGCGCGTTAAAGAGACTTGAGACGTGAAATACAAATCTAGCGTTACTTTTCTCGCACACTTCGCGTAAACCTAACCATTCTTGGGTAATCGGAACGACGCGTTAAAGAGAGTTAAGATACGATATACTAATCTAGCGTCATTTTTCACGCACTCTTTGCGTAATATAACCTAACCATGGTAAGGTAATCGGAACGACGCGTTTAAGAGTCTTGAGACGCGACATACTAATCTAGCGTCACTTTTCACCCACACTTTGCGTAATATAACATAACCATGCTTAGGTAATAGGAACGACGCGTTAAATACACTTGAGACGCGACATACTAACCTAGCGACAGTTTTCATGCACACATTGCTCAATATAACCTAACCATGCTTAGGTAATCAGAATGACGCGTTAAAGTGACTTGAGACGCGACAAACTAATCTAGCGTCACTTTTCACGCACAATTTGCGTAAAATAACCTAACCATGCTTAGATAATCGTGACGACGCGTTAAAGGGACTTAAGACGCGACATACTAATCTATTGTCACTTTTCAAGCGCACTTTGCGTAATATAACCTAACAATGCTTAGGTAATCAGAACGACATGTTAGAGAGACTTGTAACGTAACATAAGCATGGTAATCGAAACGACGCGTTAAAGAGACTTGAGACCGACAAACTAATCTAGCGACACTTTTAACGCGCACTTGGTGTAATATAACATATCCATGCTTAGGTAATCGGAACGACGAGTTAAAGAGACTTGAGGCACGACATACTAATTTATTGTCACTTTTCACGCACACTTTGCTTAGGTAATCAAAACGATGCGTTAGAGACACTTGTTAAGCGACATAAGCATGGTAGTCGAAACGACGCGTTAAAGAGACTTGAAACGAGCTATACTAATCTAGAGTCACTTCTTACGAACACTTAGCGTAATATACCCTAACCATGCTTAAATAATCGGAACAACGCGTTAAAGAGAATTGAGACGCGACACACTAATCTAGCGTGACACTATTCATGCACTCTTTGCGTAATATAACCTAACCATGCTTAGGTAATCGGAACGACGCGTTAAAGAGGCTTGAGACGCGACATACTAATCTATTTTCACTTTTCACTCACACTTTGCACAATATAACCTAACCATGCTTAAATAATCGGAACAACGCGTTAAAGAGACTTGAGACGCGACATACTAATCTAGCGTCACTATTCGCGCACTCTTTGCGTAATATAACCTAACCATGCTTAGGTAATCGGAACGACGCGTTAAAGAGACTTGAGACGCGACATACTAATCTAGCGTCACTTTTCACGCACACTTTGCGTATTATAACCTAACCATGCTTAGGTAATCGGAACGACGCGTTAAAGAGACTTGAGACGCGACATACAAATCTATTAATCCTTTTCACGCACTTTTTGCGTACTATAACCTAACCATGCTTAGGTAATCGGAACGACGAGTTAAAAGAGACTTGAGACGTGACATAGTAATCTAGCGTCACTTTTCACGCACATTTGCGTAAAATAAACTAACCATGCTTAGATAGTCGTAACGACGCGTTAAAGAGACTTGAGATGCAACATACTAATCTAGAGTCACTTTTCACGCACACTTTGTATAAAATAACCTAACCATACTTAGGTAATCGGAACGACGCGTTAAAGAGATTTATGACGCGACATATTAATCTAGTGTCATTTTTCACGCACACTTTGTGTAAAATAACCTAACTTTGCTTAGGTAATGGGAACGACGCGTTAAAGAGACTGAAGACTCGACATACTAATCTATTTTCAGTTTTGACGCACCCTTTGTGTAATATAACCTAACCATGCAAAAGTATTCGGAACAACGCATTAAAGAGACTTGAGACGCGACATCCTAATCTAGTGTCACTATTCACGCACTCTTTCATAATACAGCCTAACCATGCTTAGGTAATCGGAACGACGCGTTAAAGAGACTTGAGACGCAACATACTAATTTATTATCGGAACGACGCATTAGAGAGACTTGTGACTCGACATAAGCATGGTAATCGAAACGACGACGTTAAAGAGACTTGAGATGCGACATGCTAATCTAGCGTCACTTTTCGCACACTTTACGTAATATAACCTAACCATGCTTAGGTACGAGGAATGACGCGTTAAAGAGACTTGAGACGCGACATACTAATCTATTGATCCTTTTCACGCACACTTTGCGTACTATAACCTGACCATGCTTAGGTAAAAGAAACAACGCGTTAGAGAGACTTGTGACGCGAGATAAGCATGGTAATCGAAACGACACGTTAAAGAGACTTGAGAAGCTATATACCAATCTAGCGTCACTTTTCACGCAACCTTTGCTTATTATAACCTAATCATAATTAGGTAATCGGAACGTCGCATTAAAGAGCCTTGAGACGCGACATACTAATCTAGCTTCACCTTCACGCACACCTTGCGTAATATAACCTAACCATGCTTAGGTAATCGGAACAACGCGTTAAATAGACTTGAGATGCGACATCTGAATCTATTTTCATTTTTCACGCACACTTTGAATAATATAACCAAACCATGCTTAGGTAATCGAAACGACGCGTTAAAGAGACTCGAGACGAGCCATACTAATCTAGCGTCACTTTTCACGCACACTTTGTGTAGTAACCTAACCATGCTTACGTAATCGGAACGACGGTTTAAAGAGAATTTCAACGCGGCATACTAATCTGGTGTCTCTTTTCACACACACTTTGCGTAATATAACCTAACCTTGCTTAGGTAATCGAAACAACGCGATAAATATACCTGAGACGCGACATACTAATCTATTGTCACTTTTCACGCAGACTTTGAGTTATATAACCGAACCATGCTTAAGTAATTTGAACGACGCGTTAAAGACACTTGAGACACGACATACTAATCTACTATTGCTTTTCACGCACACTTTGCGTACTATAACCTAACCACGCTTAGGTAATCGGAACGACGCGTTAGAGAGACTTATGATGCGACCTATGCATGGTAATAGAAATGACGCGTTAAAGAGACTTGAGATGCGACGTACAAATCTAGTGTCATTTTTCACCCCAACTTTGCATAATATAACTTAACCATGCTTAGGTAATCGGAACGACGCATTAACTCCTTGAGACGCTACATACTAATCTAGTGTCCCTTCTCTCGCACACCTTGTGTAATCTAACCTAACCATGCTTAGGTAATCGGAACGACGCGTTAAAGAGACTTGAGACGTTACATACTAATCTAGCGTTACTTTTCTCGCACACTTTACGTAATATAACCTAACCATTCTTGGGTAATCGGAACAATGCGTTAAAGAGACTTGAGACGCGACATACTAATCTAGCATGACTTTTCACGCACTCTTTGCATAATATAACCTAAACAAGATTAGGTAATCAGAACTACGCATTAAAGAGCCTTGAGACGCGGCATACTAGCGTCACTTTCCAGGCACGCTTTGCGTAATATAACCTAACCATGCTTAGGCAATCAGAAAAGCACGTTAAAGAGAATTGAGACGCGATAGCTTTATTTTTACGCACAATTTTCGTAATATAACCTAACCATGCTTAGCTAATCGGAAAGACGCGTTAAATAGACTTGATACGCGACATACTATTCTATTGTCAATTTTCATGCACAGTTTGCGTAATATAACCTAACCACGCTTAACTAATCGGAATGACGCGTTAAAGAGACTTTAGACGCGACATACAAATATATTGTTACTTTTCACGCACACTTTGCGTACCATGACCTAACCATGCTTAGGTAATCGGACGAGTTAGAGAAACTTGTGATGCGACATAAGCATTGTAATCGAAACAATGCGTTAAAGATACTTGAGACACGACATACTAATCTAGCGTCACTATTCACACCAACTTTGTATAATATAATCTAACCATGCTTAGGTGATCGGAACGACGCATTAAAGAGTCTTGAGATGCGACATACTAATCTAGCGTTACTTTCCAATAACACCTTGCGTAACAAAACCTAACCATGCTTAGATAATAGAAACAACGCGATAAAGAGAATTGAGACGCGACATACTAACTTTGTATAATATAATCTAACCATGCTTAAGTAATTGGAACTACGCGTTAAATAGAATTGAGACGCGAGATACTAATCTATTGTCATTTTTTGCGCACACTTTTCGTAATATAACCTCACCATGCTTAGGTAATTGGAACGACGCGTTCGAGAGACTTGTGACGCGACATAATCATGGTAATCGAAACGACGCATTAAGGAGAATATATACGCGCAATATTAATCTAGCGTCACTTTTTAATATAACATAACCATGCTTAGGAAATCAGAACGAAGCGTTAGAGAGACTTGAGACGCGACATACTAATCTAGTTTAACTTTTCACGCACACTTTGCGTAATATAACCTAACCATGCTTAGAAAATCGGAACGACGCGTTAGAGAGACTTGAGACGCGACATACTAATCAAACGTCACTTTTCACGCAGACTTTGCATAATATAACATAACCATGCTTAGGTAATCGGAACGATGCGTTAAAGAGACTTGAGATGCGACATACTAATCTAGCGTTACCTTTCTCGAAAACTTTGCGTACTATAACCTAATCATTCAAGGGTAATCGGAACGACGCGTTAAAGAGACTGGAGACGCAACATAATAATCTAGCGTCACTTTTCACGCACTCTTTGCGTAATATAACCTAACCATGCTTAGATAATCAGAACAACGCGTTAGAGAGGCTTGAGACACGACATACTAATCTAGCGTCACTTTTCACGCACACTTTTCATAATATAACCTAACCATGCTTAGGAAATCGGAACGACGCGTTAGAGAGGCTTGAGACGAGACATACTAATCTAACGTAACTTGTCACCCACACTTTGCGTAATATAACCAAACCATGCTTAGGTAATCAGAACGACGCGTTAAAGAGATTTGTGACGCGAGATAAGTATGGTAATCAAAATGACTCGAGATAAGTATGGTAATCGAAATGACGCGTTAAAGAGACTTGAAAGGAAACATAATCTAGCGTCATGTTTTACGCACACTTTGCGTAATATAACCTAACCATGCTTAGGTAATCGGAATAAAGAGTTAAATAGACTTAACACTTGACGTACTAATCTAGGGTCACTTTTCACGCACACTTTGCGTAATATAACCTAACCATTCTTAGGTAATAGGAACGACGCGTTAAAGAGACTTGAAACACGACATACTAATCTATTGATCCTTTTCAAGCACACTTTGCGTACTATAACCTAAACATGCTTAGGTAATAGAAACGATGCGTTAGAGAGACTTGTGACGCGACATAAGCATGGTAATCGAAACGACGCGTTAAAGAGACTTGAGAATCGACATACTAATCTAGCATCACTTTTCACGCAAACTTTGCGTATTATAACCTAATCATGCTTAGGTAATCGAAGCGACGCGTTAGAAAGACTTGAGACGCGACATACTAATCTACCGTCACTTTTTACGCATACTTTGCGTAATGTAACCTAACCATGCTTAGGAAATCAGAACGACGCGTACTAATCTAGCGTCACTTTTTACGCACACTTTGCGTAATATAACCTAACCATGCATAGGAAATCGGAACAACGCGTTAGAGAGACTTGAGACACGATATAGTAATCTACCGTCACTTTTCACGCACACTCTGCGTAATATAGCCTAACCATTATTAGGTAATCGGAACGACGCGTTAAAGAGACTTGTGACGCGAGATAAGCATGGTAATAGAAACGACGCGTTAAAGAGACTTGAGACAAAACATACTAATATAGCGTGACTTTTCACGCAGACTTTACATAATATAATCTGTAATCGGAACGACGCGTTAGATAAACTTAAGACGCGCCATGCTAATCTAGCATCACTTTTTACGCACACTTTGCTTAATTTAACCTAATCATGCTAAGGTAATCGGAACGACGCGTTAAATATACTTGAGACGCGACATACTAATCTAGCGTAACTTTTCATGCATACTTCGTGTAATATAATCTAACCATGGTTGTTAGGTAATCGGAACAACTCGTTAATGAGAATTGAGACGCGACATACTAATCTAGCGTCACTTTTTACGCACACTTCGTGGAATATAACCTAACCATGCTTAGGTAATCGGAACGAGGCGTTAAATATACTTGATACGCGACATACTAATCTAGCGTTACTTTTTAGGCACACTTTGCTGAATATAACCTAAACATGAATAGGTAATTGGAATGACGCGCTAAAGAGACTTGTGACACGACATACTTTTATAGCGTCCCTTTTCTCGCACACTTTGCATAATATAACCTAACCATGCATAGGTAATCGGAAACACGCGTTAAAGAGACTTGTGATGCGACATACTACTAATCTAGCGTCACTTATAACACACTCTTTGCGTAATATAACCTAACCATGCTTGGGTAATCGGAACGACGTGTTAAAAAAGACTTGTGACGCGACATACTTATACAGCGTCACAGTTCACGCACACTTTACGTAATTTAACCTAACCACTGTTAGGTTAGAATGACGCGTTAAAAAGACTTGCGACGCGTCATACTAATCTAACGTCACTTTTAACACACACTTTGCGTCATATAACCAAACCATGCTTAGGTAATCGGAACGACACGTTAAAGAGACTTTAGACGCGACATGTTAATAATCTAGCATCACTTTCCATGCAAACTTTGCGTAATATAACCTAACCATGCTTAGGTAATCGGAACAACGCGTTAAGGAGACTTGTGACGCGACATACTACTAATCTAGCGTCACTGTAATATGCATACTTTGCGTTATATAACCTAATCATGCCTAGGTAATCGGAACGACTTGTTAAAGAGACTTGTGACGCGACATAGTAATCTAGGGTCACTTTTCACGCAAACTTTGCGTAATATAACCTAACCATGCATAGGTGATTGGAACGGCGCGATAAAGAGACTTGTGACGCGACATAATAATCTAGCGTCACTTTTAACGCACAGTTTGCGTAATATATCCTAACCATTCTTAGGTAATCGGAACAACGCGTTAAAGCGACTTGTGACGCGACATACTTATATAGCGTCCCTTTTCACGCACACTTTGCGTAATATAACCAAATCATTGTTACGTAATCAGAACGACGCGTTAAAGAGACTTGTGGCGCGACATACTAATCTAGCCACAATTTTAAGGCACACTTTGCGTAATATAACCGAACCATGCTTAGGTAATCGGAACGACGACGCGTTAAAGAGACTTGTGATGCGACATAATAATCTACCTTCACTTTTAAGGCACACTTTGCGTAATATAATCTGACCATGCTTACGTAATCGGAACGATAAGTTAAAGAGACTTGAGACGCGACATACTATTCTAGCGTCACTTTTCACGCACACTTTGCGTAATACAACCTAACCATGCTTAGGTAATCAGAACGACGCGTTAAAGAGACTTGAGACGCGACATACAAATCTATTAATCCTTTTTACGCACATTTTGCGTACTATAACCTAACCATGCTTAGGTAATCGGAACGACGAGTTAAAAGACTTGAGACGCGACATAGTAATCTAGCGTCACTTTTCACGCACAATTTGCGTAAAATAAACTAACCATGCTTAGATAGTCGTAACGACGCGTTAAAGAGACTTGAGATGCAACATACTAATCTAGAGTCACTTTTCACGCACACTTTGTGTAAAATAACCTAACCATACTTAGGTAATCGGAACGAAGCGTTGAAGAGATTTATGACGCGACATATTAATCTAGTGTCATTTTTCACGCACACTTTGTGTAAAATAACCTAACTTTGGTTAAGTAATGGGAACGACGCGTTAAAGAGACTTGAGACTCGACATACTAATCTATTTTCAGTTTTGACGCACCCTTTGCGTAATATAACCTAACCATGCTTAAGTATTCGGAACAACGCGTTAAAGAGACTTGAGACGCGACATCCTAATCTAGTGTCACTATTCACACACTCTTTCATAATACAGCCTAACCATGCTTAGGTAATCGGAACGACGCGTTAAAGAGACTTGAGACGCAACATACTAATTTATTATCGGAACGGCGCGTTAGAGAGACTTGTGATGCGACATAAGCATGGTAATCGAAACGACGCGTTAAATAGACTTGAGAAGCGCCATACTAATCTAGCGTCACTTTTTACGTAAACTTTGCTTAAATATAACCTAACCATGCTTAGCTAATCGGAACGACGCGTTAAAGAGACTTGAGACGCGACATACTAATCTAGCGTCACTTTTCACGCACACTTTGCGTAATATAACCTAACCATGCTTAGGTAATCGGAACGACGCGTTAAAGAGACTTGAGACGCGACATACAAATCTATTAATCCTTTTCACGCTCTTTTTGCGTACTATAACCTAACCATGCTTAGGTAATCGGAACGACGAGTTAAAAGAGACTTGAGACGCGACATAGTAATCTAGCGTCACTGTTCACGCACAATTTGCGTAAAATAAACTAACCATGCTTAGATAGTCGTAACGACGCGTTAAAGAGACTTGAGATGCAACATACTAATCTAGAGTCACTTTTCACGCACACTTTGTGTAAAATAACCTAACCATACTTAGGTAATCGGAACGACGCGTTAAAGAGATTTATGACGCGACATATTAATCTAGTGTCATTTTTCACGCACACTTTGTGTAAAATAACCTAACTTTGATTAAGTAATGGGAACGACGCGTTAAAGAGACTTGAGACTCGACATACTAATCTATTTTCAGTTTTGACGCACCCTTTGCGTAATATAACCTAACCATGCTTAAGTATTCGGAACAACGCGTTAAAGAGACTTGAGACGCGACATCCTAATCTAGTGTCACTATTCACACACTCTTTCATAATACAGCCTAACCATGCTTAGGTAATCGGAACGACGCGTTAAAGAGACTTGAGACGCAACATACTAATTTATTATCGGAACGACGCGTTAGAGAGACTTGTGACTCGACATAAGCATGGTAATCGAAACGACGCGTTAAATAGACTTGAGAAGCGCCATACTAATCTAGCATCACTTTTTACGTAAACTTTGCTTAAATATAACCTAACCATGCTTAGCTAGATTAGTATGGCGCGTCATAAGTCTCTTTAACGCGTCTTTTCGATTACCATGCTTATGTCACGTCACAAGTCTCTCTAACAGTGTCGTTCTGATTACCTAAGCATGGTTGAGTTATATTACGTAAAGTGTGCGTGAAAAGTGACGTTAGACTAGTATGTCGCGTCACAAGTTTCTCTAACGCATCGTCCGGATTACCTAAGCATCATTAGGCTATATTACGCAAAGTGTGCGTGAAAAGTGATGCTAAATTAGTATTTCGCGTCTCAAGTCTCTTTAATGCGTCGTTCCGATTACCTAAGCATGGTTAGGTTATATTACGCAAAGTCTGTGTAAAAAGTAACGCTAGATTAGTATGGCGGGTCTCAAGTGTTTTTAACGCGTCGTTTTGATTACCATGCTTATGTCGCGTCTCAAGACTCTTTAACTCGTCGTTCCGATTACCAAAGCATGGTTAGGTTATATTACATAAAGACTGTGTGAAATGTTACTCCAGATTAGTATATCGCGTCACAAGTCTCGTTCCGATTACCTAAGCATGGTAAGGTTATATTACGCAAAGTGTGCGTAAAAAGTGACGCTAAATTAGTATGTCGCGTCTCAAGTCCTTTTAACGCGTTGTTTTGATTACCTAAGCATGGTTAGATTATATTACGCAAAGTGTGCGTGAAAAGTGACACTAGATTAGTATCGTGTCAAGTCCCTTTAACGCGTGTTCCGATTACCTAAGCATGGTTAGGTTATATTACGTAGAGTGTGCGTGAAAAGTGACACTATATTAGTATGTCGTGTCTCAAGTCTCTTTAACGCGTCGTTCCGATTACCAAAGCATGGCTATGTTATATTATGCCAAGTGCGCGTTAAAAGTGTCACTAGATTAGTATGTCGTGTCACAAGTCTCTTTAACGCGTTGTTACGATTACTTAAGCATAGTTAGGTTATATTACGCTAAGTGTGCGTAAAAAATGAGGCTAGATTAGTATGACACGTCTCAAGTCTCTTTAACGCGTTGTTTCGATTACCATGCTTATGTCATGTTACAAGTCTCTCAAACACGTCGTTCCAATTACCTAAGAATGTTGGGGTTATATTACGCATATTTTTTGTAAGAAGTTACAATAGATTAGTATGTCGCGTCTCAAGACTCTTTAACTTGTCGCTCCGATTACCTAAGCATGGTTAAGTTATATTATGCAAAGTGTGCGTGAATAGTGACGCTATATTAGTATGTCGCGTCTCAAGTCTCTTTAACTCGTCGTTTCGATTACCAAAGCATGGTTAGGTTATATTACGCAAAGTCTGCGTAAAAAGTGACGCTAGATTAGTATGATAAGTCTCAAGTCTCTATAACGCGTGGTTTCGATTACCATGCTTATGTCGCGTCACAAGTCTCTCTAATGCGTCGTGCCGATTACCTAAGCATGGTTGAGCTATATTAGGCAAAGTGTGCGTGACAAGTGACATTAGATTAGTATGTCGCGTCTCAAGTCTCTTTAATACGTCGTTCCGATTACCTAAGCATGGTTAAATAACCTAGCATGCTTATGTAATCAGAACGACGCGTTAGAGAAACTTGTGATGCGACAATGGTAATCGAAACAAAGCGTTAAAGAGACTTGAAACGTGCCATACTAATCTGGCGTCACTTTTTACGCACGCTTTGCGTATTATGACCTAACTATGCTTAAGTAATCAGAACGACGCGTTAGAGAAACTTGTGACGCGACAATGGTAATCGAAACGACGCGTTTAAGAGACTTGAAATGTGTCATGCTAATCTACCGTCACTTTTTACCCACGCTTTGCGTATTATAACCTAACTATGCTTAGGTAATCGGAACAACGCGTTAAAGAGACTTGAGACGCGACATACTGTTCTAGCGTCACTTTTCAGGCACATTTTGCGTAATATAACATGACCATGCTTTTGTAATCAGAACACGCGTTAAAGAGACTTGAGACTTGTAACGTGACATAAGCATTGTTCTCGAAACGATGCATTGAAGAGACTTGAGACGCGCCATACTAATCTAGCATCACGTTTTACACAGACTTTGCATAATATAACCTAACCATGCTTAGGAAATCGGAACGATGCGTTAAAGAGACTTGAGTAGGACATACTAATCTAGAGCCAGTTTTCACGCACACTTTGCATAATATAACCTAACCAGGCTTAGCTAATCGGAACGACGCGTTAAAGACACTTAAGACACGACATACATTAACTTGCATCACTTTTCACGCACACTTTGCGTAAAATAACCTAGCATGCTTATGTAATCATAACGACGCGATAGAGAAACTTGTGACGCGATAATGGTAATCGAAACGACGCGTTAAAGAGACTTGAAACGTGCCATACTAATCTAGCGTCACTTTTTACGCATGCTTTGCGTATTATAACCTAACTATGCTTAGGTAATCATAACGACGCGTTAGAGAAACTTGTGACGCGACAATGGAAATCGAAACGACTCGTTAAAGAGACTTGAAACGTGCCATGCTAATCTACCATCACTTTTTACCCACGCTTTGCGTATTATAACCTAACTATGCTTAGGTAATCGAAACAACGCGTTAAAGAGACTTGAGACGCGACATACTGTTCTAGCGTCACTTTTCAGGCACATTTTGCGTAATATAACATGACCATGCTTTGGTAATCGAAACACGCGTTAAAGAGACTTGTAACGTGACATAAGCATGGTAATCGAAACGATGCATTGAAAAGACTTGAGATGCGCCATACTAATCTAGCATCACTCTTTACGCATACTTTGTGTAATATAAATTAACCATGCTTAGGTAATCATAACAACGCGTTAGAGACACTTGTTACGCGACATACTAATCTAGCGACACTTTTAATGCGCACTTGGCGTAGTAAAACATAACCATGCTTTGGCAATCGGAACGACGCGGTAAAGGGACTTGAGACGCGGCATACTAATCTAGCGTCACTTTTCACGTACACTTTGCAAAAAATAACCTAACCATGCTTAGGTAATCGAAATGACGAGTTATAGAGACTTCAGACACGACATACTAATCTATGGACACTTTTCACGCATACTTTGCGTAATATAACCTAACCATGCTTAGGGAATCAGAACAACGCGTTAGAGACACTTGTGACGCGACATAAGCATGGTAATCGAAGCGACACGTTAAAGAAACTTGAAACGCGCCATACTAATCTAGCGTCACTTTTTACGCACGCTTTGCATAATATATCCTGACTATGCTTAGGGAATCGGAACGACACGTTAAAGAGACTTGAGACGCGACATACTAATCTACCGTCACTTTTCACGCACAGTTTGCGTAATATAACCTAACCATGTTTAGGTAATCAGAACGACGCATTAAAGAGACTTGAAACTCGACATACCAACCTAGCAACAGTGTTCACGCACACATTGCGTAATATAACCTAACCATGCTTAGGTAATCGGAACGACGCGTTAGAGAGACTTGTGACGCGACATAAGAGTGGTAATCGAAACGACGCGTTAAAGAGACTTGAGACACGACATACAAATCTATTGTCGCTTATCATGCACAATTTAAGTAATATAACCTAACCATGCTTAGGTAATCGGAACGAAGCATTGAAGAGACTTAAGACGCGACATACTAATCTAGCGTCACTTTTTACGCACACTTTGCGTAATATAACCTAACCATACTTATGTAATTGGAACGACGCGTTAGATAGACTTGTGACGTGACATACTAATCTAGCGCCAATTTTTACGCACACTTTGCGTAATATAAATCAAACATGATTAGGTAATCGCAACGACGCGTTAGAGAGACTTGTGACGCGACATAAGCATGGTAATCGAAATGACGCGTTAAAGAGACTTGAGACGCGCCAAACTAATCTAGCATCACTTTTTACACAGACTTTGCATAATATAATCTAACCATGCTTAGGAAATCGGAACGATGTGTTAAAGAGACTTGAGTAGCGACATACTAATCTAGCGCCAGTTTTCACGCACACTTTGCATAATATAACCTAGCCATGCTTATGTAATCGGAACGACGCGTTAAATAGACTTGAGACACGACATACATTAACTAGCATCACTTTTCACGCACACTTTTGCGTAAAATAACCTAGCATGCCTATGTAATCAGAACGACGCGTTAGAGAAACTTGTGACGCGACAATGGCAATCGAAACTACGCGTTAAAGACACTTGAAACGTGCCATACTAATCTAGCGTCACTTTTTACGCACGCTTTGCGTATTATAACCTAACTATGCTTAGGTAATCAGAACAACGCGTTTAAGAGACTTGAGACGCGACATACTGTTCTAGCGTCACTTTTCAGGCACATTTTGCGTAATATAACATGACCATGCTTTGGTAATCGGAACACGCGTTAAAGAGACTTGAGACGCGACAATGTGACATAAGCATGGTACTCGAAACGATGCATTGAAGAGACTTGAGACGCGCCATACTAATCTAGCATCACTCATTACGCATACTTTGCGTAATATAACTTAACTATGCTTAGGTAATCATAACAACGCGTTAAAGAGACTTGTGACGCGACATACTAATCTAGCGACACTTATAATACGAACTTGGCGTAATAAAACATAACCATGCTTTGGCAGTCGGAACGACGCGTTAAAGGGACTTGAGACGCGACATACTAATCTAGCGTCACTTTTCACGCACACTTTGCATAAAATAACCTAACCATGCTTAGGTAATCGAAACGACGAGTTATAGAGACTTCAGACACGACATACTAATCTATTGTAACTTTTCACGCACACTTTGCGTAATATAACCTAACCATGCTTAGGCAATCAGAACGACGAGTTAGAGACACTTGTGACAATAGATTCGTATGTTGCGTCTTAAGTCTATCTAATGCGTTGTTTCGATTACATTAGCATGGTTAGGTTATATTACGCATAGTGTGCGTGGTAAATGACGCTAGATTAGTATGTCGCGTCTCAATTCTCTTTATCGCATTATTCTGATTATCTAAGCAAGGTTTTTTTTGTTGATAATTGGGGAGGGGAGAGCGCTTGTGGGAGCAATTGAACCCACGACCTAGCAGTTTGTTGCCTAGCGCTTATACCATTTGAGCTATAGCTCATTGGTATTATCTAGGCATGGTTAGAGGTTATATTATGCAAAGCGTGCGTGAAAAGTGACACTAGATTAATATGTCGCATATAAAGTCTATTTAACGCGTCGTTCCTAATACCTAAGTATGGTTAGGTTATATTACGCAAGGTGTGCGTGAAAAGTGACGCTAGATTAGTATGTCGCGTCTTAAGGCTCTTTAATGCGTAATACGCAGAGTTTGCGTGGAAAGTGACGATAGATTAGTATGTCACGTGTCAAGGCTCTTTAACGCGTCGTTTTGATTACCTAAGCATGGTTACGATATAGTACGCAAAGTGTGCGTAAAAAGGATCAATAGATTAGTATATCGTGTCTCAAGTCTCTTTAACGCGTCGTTCTTATTACCTAAGCATGGTTAGGTTATAATACGCAAGGTGTGCGTGAAAAGTGACGCTAGATTAGCATGTCGCGTCTCAAGGCACTTTAATGCGTCGTTCCGATTACCTAAGCATGATTAGGTTATACTACGCAAAGTATGCGTGAAAAGTGACGCTAGATTAGTATGTCGCTACTCAAGTCTCATTAACGCGTCGTTTCGATTACCATGCTTTTGTTGCGTCACAAGTCTCTCTAACGCGTCGTTCCGATTACCTAAGCATGGTTAGGTTATAGTACGCAAAGTGTGCGTAAAAAGGATCAATAGATAAGTATGTCGCGTCTCAAGTCTCTTTAACGCGTCGTTCCTATTACCTAAGAATGGTTAGGTTATATTACGCAAAGTGTGCTTAAAAAGTGACACTAGATTAGTATGTCAAGTCTCCAATCTCTTTCACGCGTCGTTCCGATTACCTAAGCATGGTTAGGTTATATTATGCAAACTGTGCGTAAAAAGTGACACTAGATTAGTATGCTTCGTATCAAGTCTCTTTATCGCGTCGTTTCGATCACCATACTTATCTCGCGTCACAAGTCTCTTTAACGCGTCGTTCCGATTACCTATGCATGGTTAGGTTATATTCCGCAAAGTGTGCGTGAAAAGTGAGGTTAGATTAGTATGTCGCGTCTCAATTCTCTCTAACGCGTCGTTCCGATTTCCTAAGCATGGTTAGGTTATAATACGTAAAGTGTGCGTGAAAAGTGACACTAGATTAGTATGTCGCATCTCAAGTCTCTCTAACGCGTCATTCTGATTACCTAAGCATGGTTAGGTTATAGTACACAAAGTGTGCGTGGAAAGGAGCAATAGTTTAATATGTCGCGTTTCAAGTCTTTTTAACGCGTCGTTCCGATTACCTAAGTATGGTTAGGTTATATTACGCAAAGTGTGCGTGAAAAGTGACGCTAGATTAGTATGTCCAGTCTCAAGTCTCTTTAATGCGTCGTTCCGATTACCTAAGCATGGTTAGGTTATATTACGCAAAGTGTCGTAAAAAGTGAGGCTAGATTAGTTTGTTTCGTCTCAATTCTCTTTAACGCGTCGTTTCGATTACTATACTTATCTCGAGTCACAAGTCTCTTTAACTCGTCGTTCCGATTATCTAAGCATGGTTAGGTTATATTACGCAATGTGTGCTTGAAAAGTGACTTTGGATTAGTACGTCGCGTCTCAAGTCTCTCTAACGCGTCGTACCGATTTACTAACCATGGCTAGGTTATATTACACAAAGTGTCCGTGAAAGGTGACACTAGATTAGTATGTCGCGTCTCAAGTCTCCATACGCGCCGTTCCGATATCCTAAGCATGGTTATGTTATATTACGCAAAGTGTGCGTAAAAAATATAGGTTACAGTACGCAAAGTGTGCGTAAAACATATTGGTTATAGTACGCAAAGTGTGCGTGAAAAGTGACTTTAGATTATTATGTCGCATCTCAAGTCTCTCTAACGCGTCGTTCCGATTTCCTAAGAATGGTTAGGTTATATTAAGCAAAGTGTCCGTGAAAAGTGACACTAGATTAGTATGTCGCATCTCAAGTCTCTTTAACGCGTCGTTCCGATATCCTAAGCATGGTTAGGTTATATTACGCAAAGTGTGCGTGAAAAGTGACGCTAGATTAGTATATTCTACCTCAAGTCTCGCTAACGCGTTGTTCCGATTTCCTAAGCATGGTTAGGTTATATTACGCGAAGTGTGCGTGAAAAGTCACAATTATTTAGTATGTCGCGTCTCAAGTCGATTTAATGCGGTGTTGCAATTACCTAACCGTGGTTAGGTTATAGTACGCAAAGTTTGCTTGAAAAGTGACACTAGATTAGTATATTGCGTCTCGATTCTATTTAACGCGTTGTTCCGACTAAGCATGGTTAGGTTATATTACGCAAAGTGTGCGTGAAAAGTGACGCTAGATTAGTATGTCGCGTCTCAAGTCACTTTTACGCGTCGTTCCGATTACCATACTTATGTCGCGTCACACAAGTCTCTCTAACGCGTAGTTTCGATTACCTAAGCATGGTTATGTTATTATTACGCAAAGTGTGCGTGAAAAGTGACGCTAGATTAGTATGCCGCGTCTCAGGTCTCTTTAACGCGTCTTTTCGATTACTTAAGCATGGTTAGGTTATTTTACACAAAGTGTGCGTGAAAAGTGATGCTAGATTTGTATGTCGCGTCTCAAGTCTCTTTAACGCGTCGTTTCGATTACCATTCTTATCTTGCGTCACAAGTCTCTTTAACGCGTCGTTATGATTACCTAAGCATGGTTAGGTTATATTACGCAGAGTGTGCGTCAAAAGTGATGCTAGATTAGTATATCGTGTATCAAGTCTCTCTAACGGTCGTTCAAGATTTCCCAAGCATGGTTAGGTTATATTACGAAAAAATGTGCGTGAAAAGCGACGCTAAATTAGTATGTCACGTGTCAAGTATCTCTAACACGTCGTTCCGATTTCCTAAGATGACTATGTTATATTACGCAAAGTGTGCGTGAAAAGTGACGCTAGATCAGTATATCCTACCTCAAGTCTCTCTAACGCGTCGTTCCGATTACCTAAGCATGGTTAGGTTATATTACGCAAAGTGTGCGCTAAAAGTTACGCTAGATTAGTATGTCGCGTCTCAAGGTTCTTTATTGCGTCGTTCCGATTACCTAAGCATGGTAAGGTTATATTACGCAAAGAGTGCGTTAAAAGTGACGCTAGATTAGTATGTCGTGTCTCAAGTCTCTTTAACGCGTTGTTTCGATTACCTAAGCATGGCTAGCTTATAGCGTGAAAAGTAACAATAGATTAATATGTCGCGTCTCAAGTCTCTTTAACGCGTCGTTCCGATTACCTACGCATGGTTAGGTTATATTACGCAAAGTGTGCGTGAAAAGTGACTATAGATTAGTATGTCGCTTATCAATTCTATTTAACGCGTCGTTCCGATTACCTAAGCATGGTTAGGTTATATGACACAAAGCGTGCGTGACAAGTAACGCTAGATTAATATTTCGCGTCTCAAATCTGTTTAACGCATCCTTCCGATTACCTAAGCATGGTTAGGTTATATTAGGCAAAGTGTGCATGAAAAGTAACGCTAGATTAGTATGTTGCGTCTCAAGTTTCTTTAATGCGTCGTTCCGATTAGCTAAGCATGGTTATTTATATTATGCAAAATGTGCATGAAAAGTGACGCTAGATTAGTATGTACCAATTAGAGGAACGACGATAAACCTTAACAGATTACATGTATGACTAGCCAGGATCACAGCCTCACCGCGGGCATTTTATCAACCGGCCTGTCCTCTTAGTATCTGTTGAAATTTATCGCATTACCATGTTTTTGACACAAGGTTTTGATTCACAGGATCCTACGTGTTGTTCCGATTACCTAAGAATGGTTAGGTATACTACGCAAAGTGTGCGTAAAAAGTGACCCTAGATTAGTATGTTTTGTCACAAGTCTATTTAACGTGTCGTTTCGATTACAATGCTTATGTCGCGTCACAAGTCTCTCTAACGTGACGTTTTGATTACCTAAGTATGGTTAGGTTATATTACGAAAAAAGTGTGTGAAAAGTGATGTTAGATTAGTATGCCGCGTCTCACGTCTCTTTAACGCTTCGTTCCGATTACCTAAGCATGGTTAGGTTATATTACACAAAGTGTGATTAAAAGTGACGCTAGATTAATATGGCGCGTCTCAAGAACGCGTCGTATTGATTACCATGCATATGTCTCGTCAGAAGTCTCTCTAACGCGTCGTTCGAATTACCTAAGCATGGTTTGGTTATATTACGCAAAGTGTGCGTGAAAAATGAAAATAGTATCGCGTCTCAAGTCTATTTAACGCGTCGTTCCAATTACCTAAGCATGGTTAGGTTATATTACGCAAAGCGTGCGTGAAAAGTGATGCTAGATTAGTATGTCGCGTCTCAAGTCTGTTTAACGCGTCGTTCCGATTAACTAAGCATGGTTAGGCTATATTACGCGAAGCGTGAGTGACGCTAGATTAGTATGTCGATTCTCAAGTCTGTTTAACGCGTCGTTCCAATTACCTAAGCATTGTAAGGTTATATTAGGCAAAGTGTGCGTGAAAAGTGACGTTAGATTTGTATGCCGCGTCTCAGGTTTCTTTAACTCGTCGTTCATGGTTAAGTTATATTACGCAAAGTGTGTTTGAAAAGTGAGGCTAAAATAATTTGTCGCGTCCCAAGTTTCTCTAATGCGACGTTCTGATTACCTAAGTTTGGTTAGGTTATATTATGCATACTGTGCATGAAAAGTGATGCTAGATTAGTACGTCGCGTCTCAAGTCTCTTGAACACATCGTTCCGATTTCCTAAGCATGGTTAGGTTATATTACACAAAGAGTGCGTAAAATGTGACTATAGATTAGTATGGCACGTCTTCAGTCTATTTAACGCGGCGTCTCGATTACCTTGCTTATGTCCATTCACAACTCTCTCTAACGCGATGTTCCAATTACCAAAGCATGGTTAGGTTATATTACGCAAAGTGTACTTGAAAAGTGAGGCTAGATTATTTTGTCGCGTCTCAAGTCTCTGTAACACGTCGTTCTGATTACCTAAGCATGGTTAGGTTATATTATGCAAAGTTTGCGTGAAAAGTGACGCTAGATTAGTATGTCGCATCTCAAGTCTCTTTAACACGTCGTTTTGATTACCATGCTTATGTCGCGTCACAAGTCTCTCAAACGCGTCGTTCCGATAACCAAAGCAAGGTTAGGTTATATTACACAAAGTGTGCGGGAAAAGTAAAAAAAGATTAGTATGTCGCATCTCAATTCTATTTAACGCGTCGTTCCGATTACCTAAGCATAGTTGGGTTATATTACGCAAAGTGTGCGTGAAAAGTGACACTAGATTAGTATCTCGCGTCTCAAGTCTCTTTAACGCGTCGTTCCGATTACCTAACCATGGTTAGGCTATATATTACGCAAAGTGTGCGTAAAAAGTGACGATAGATTAATATGACGCGTCTCAAGTCTCTCTAACTCGTTGTTCCGATTACCTAAATATGGTTATGGTAAAATACGAAAACTGTGCGTGAAAAATGACAATAGCTTAGTATGTCGCGTCTCAAGTCTATTTAACGCGTCATTCAGATTATCTAAGCATGGTTCAGTTATATTAAGCAAAGTGTGCGTGAAAAGTGACTCTAGATTAGTAAGTTGCGTCTCAAGTCTCTTTAACGCGTCGTTTCGATTATCATGCTTATGTCGTGTCACAAGTCACTCTAATGCATCATTCCGATTACCTAAGCATGGTTAGGTTATATTACGCAAAGTGTGCGTGAATAATGATAATAAATTAGTATGTCGCGTCTCAAGTATATTTAGCGCGTCGTTCCGATTACCTAAGCATGGTATGTTTTATAATGCACAGTGCGCGTGAAAAGTGATGCAAGATTAGTATGGCGCGTCTTAAGTCTCTTTAATGCGTCGTTTCGATTACCATGCTTATGTCGCGTCACAAGTCTCTTCAATGCGTCGTTCTGATTACCTAACCATGGTTGGGCTATATTACGCAGAGTGTGCGTGAAAAGTGACGCTAGATTAGTTTGTCGCGTCTCAAGTCTCTTTATCACATCGTTCCAATTACCTAAGCATGGTTAGGTTATATTACGCAAAGTCTTCTTGAAAAGGGACGCTAGATTAAATTGTCGCGTCTCAATTCTCATTAACGATTTTTTCCGATTACCTAAGCATGGTTAGGTTATATTACGCAAAGTTAGCGTGAAAAGTGACGCTAGATAAGTATGTCGCGTCTTTTGTCTCTTTAACGAATCGTTTCGATTACAATGCTTTTGTTGCGTCACAAGTCTCTAAAGCGTCATTCGATTACCAAAGCATGGTTAGGTTATAGTACGCAAAGTGTGCGTGAAATGTAACAATAGATTAGTATGTTGCATCACAAGTCTCTTTAACTCGTCGTCCCGGTCTCTTTAACGCGTTGTTACAATTACATAAATATGGTTAAGTTATATTACACAAAGTGTGCGTAAAAAGTGACGCTAGATTAGTATGGCGCGTCTCAAGTCTCTTTAACGCATCGTCTCGATTACCATGCTTATGTTACGTTACAAGTCTCTCTAACGCGTCGCTCCGATTACGAAAGCATGGTTAGGTCATATTACGCGAAGTGTGCAAGAATAGTAACCCTCTAGATTAGTATGTCGCATCTCAAAGTGTCTTTAACGCGTCGTTCCGATTACCTAAGCATGGTTAGATTATATTACGCAAAGTGTGCGTGAAAAATGACAATAAATCAGTATGTCGCGTCTCAAGTCTCTCTAATGTGTCGTTCTGATTACCTAAACATGGTTAGGTTATATTACGCAAAATGTGCGGGAAAAGTGACACTAGATTAGTATGTCGCGTCTCACGTCTCTTTAACGCGTCGTTCCGATTACCTAAGCATGGTTAGGTTATATTACGCAAAATGTGCGTGAAAAGTGACGCTAGATTAGTATGTCGCGTCTCAAGTCTCTTTAACTCGTCGTTCCGATTACTTAAGCGTGGATAGGTTATATTACGTAAAGTGTGAGTGAAAAGTGACGCTAGATTAGTATGTTGCGTCTCAAGTCACTTTAACTCGTCGTTCCGATTACTTAAGCATGGTTAGGTTATATTACGCAAAGTGTGCGTGAAAAGTGACGCTAGATTAGTATGTCGCGTCTCAAGTCTCTTTAACGCTTCGTTTCGATTACCATGCTTATGCTGCGTCTCAAGTTTCCAACACGTCGTTCAGATTACATAAGCATGGTTTGGTTATAGTACGCAAAAGTGTGAGTGAAAAGGATCAATAGATTAGTATGTCGCGTCTCAAGTCTCTCTAACGTGTCGTTCCGAATACCTAAGCGTGGTTATGATATATTACGCAAAGTGTGCATGAAAAAAAACGCTAGATTAGTATGTCGCGTCTCACGTCTCTTTAACGCGTTGTTCCGATTACCTATGCATGGTTATGTTATATTACGCCAAGTGCGCGTTAAAAGTGTCGCTAGATTAGTATGTCGTGTCACAAGTCTCTTTAACGCGTTGTTACAATTACATAAGCATGGTTAAGTTATATTACACAAAGTGTGCGTAAAAAGTGACGCTAGATTAGTATGGCGCGTCTCAAGTCTCTTTAACGCATCGTTTCGATTACCATGCTTATGTTACGTTACAAGTCTCTCTAACGCGTCGCTCCGATTACGAAAGCATGGTTAGGTCATATTACGCGAAGTGTGTGAGAATAGTAACCCTAGATTAGTATGTCGCATCTCAAAGTGTCTTTAACGCGTCGTTCCGATTACCTAAACATGGTTAGATTATATTACGCAAAGTGTGCGTGAAAATTGACAATAAATCAGTATGCCGCGTCTCAAGTCTCTCTAATGTGTCGTTCCGATTACCTAAACATGGTTAGGTTATATTACGCAAAATGTGCAGGAAAAGTGACAGTAGATTAGTATGTCGCGTCTCAAGTCTCTCTAACAGGTCGTTCCGATTTTCTAAGCATGGTTTGGTTATATTATGCAATGTGTCCTTGAAAACTGTTGCTAGGTTAGTATATCGCGTCTCAATTCTCTTTAACGCGTTGTTCCGATTACCTAAGCATGGTTAGGTTATATTACGCAAAATGTGCGTGAAAAGTGACGCTAGATTAGTATGTCGCGTCTCAAGTCTCTTTAACTCGTCGTTCCGATTACTTAAGCATGGTTAGGTTATATTACGCAAAGTGTGCGTGAAAAGTGACGCTAGATTAGTATGTCGCGTCTCAAGTCTCTTTAACACTTCGTTTCGATTACCATGCTTATGCTGCGTCTCAAGTTTCCAACGCGTCGTTCTGATTACATATGCATGGTTAGGTTATAGTACGCAAAGTCTGAGTGAAAAGGATCAATAGATTAGTATGTCGCGTCTTAAGTCTCTTTAACGCGTCGTTCCGAATACCTAAGCGTGGTTAGGATATATTACGCAAAGTGTGCGTGAAAAATAATGCTAGATTAGTATGTTGAGTCTCAAGTCTCTTTAACGCGTCGTTCCGATTACCTATGCATGGTTATGTTATATTACGCCAAGTGCGCGTTAAAAGTGTCGCTAGATTAGTATGTCACGTCACAAGTCTCTTTAACGCGTTGTTACAATTACATAAGCATGGTTAAGTTATATTACGCAAAGCGTGCGTAAAAAGTGACGCTAGATTAGTATGGCGCGTCTCAGGTCTCTTTAACGCATCGTTTCGATTACCATGCTTATGTTACGTTACAAGTCTCTCTAACGCGTCGCTCCGATTACCAAAGCATGGTTAGGTCATATTACCCGAAGTGTGCGAGAATAGTAACCCTAGATTAGTATGTCGCATCTCAAAGTGTCTTTAACGCGTCATTCCGATTACCTAAGCATGGTTAGATTATATTACGCAAAGTGTGCGTGAAAAGTGACAATAAATCAGTATGTCGCGTCTCAAGTCTCTCTAATGTGTCGTTCCGGTTACCTAAACATGGTTAGGTTATATTACGCAAAATGTACGGGAAAAGTGACACTAGATTAGTATGTCGCGTCTCAAGTCTCTCTAACGGGTCGTTCCGATTTTCTAAGCATGGTTAGGTTATATTATGCAATGTGTGCTTGAAAAGTGTTGCTAGGTTAGTATATCGCGTCTCAAGTCTCTTTAACGCGTCGTTCCGATTACCTAATCATGGTTAGGTTATATTACGCAAAATGTGCGTGAAAAGTGACGCTAGATTAGTATGTCGCGTCTCAAGTCTCTTTAACTCGTCGTTTCGATTACCTATGCATGGTTATGTTATATTACGCCAAGTGCGCGTTAAAAGTGTCGCTATATTAGTATGTCGCGTCACAAGTCTCTTTAACGCGTTGTTACAATTACATAAGCATGGTTAAGTTATATTACGCAAAGTGTGCGTAAAAAGTGACGCTAGATTAGTCAAGTCTCTTTAACGCATCGTTTCGATTACCATGCTTATGTTACGTTACAAGTCTCTCTAACGCGTCGCTCCGATTACCAAAGCATGGTTAGGTCATATTACGCGAAGTGTGCGAGAATAGTAACCCTAGATTACTATGTCACATCTCAAAGTGTCTTTAACGCGTCGTTCCGATTACCTAAGCATGGTTAGATTATATTACGCAAAGTGTGCGTGAAAAGTGACAATAAATCAGTATGAGATGCGACATACTAATCTAGCGTCACTTTTAACGCACTCTTTGTGTAATATAACCTAACCATGGGTAATCGGAACGATGAATTAAAGAACCTTGAGACGCGACATACTTATCTACCGTAACATTTAACGCACAGCTTGCGTAATATAGCCTAACCATGCTTAGGTAATCGGAACGACGCGTTAGAGAGACTTGAGGTAGGATATACTGATCTAGCTTCACTTTTCACGCACACTTTGCGTAATATAACATAATCATCTAAGGAAATCGGAACGACGTGCTAGAGAGACTTGACACGTGACATACTAATTTAGCGTTGCTTTTCACGCACACTTTGCGTAGTATAACCTAACCATGCTTGGGAAATCGGAACGACCGTTAGAGAGACTTGAGATACGATATACTAATTTAGCATCAGTTTTGACGCACACTCTGCGTAATATAACCTAACCATGCTTAGGTAATCAAAACGACGCGTAAAAGAGACTTGTGACGCAAGATAAGAATGGTAATCGAAACGACGCCTTAAAGAGACTTGAAACGCGACATACAAATCTAGCGTCACTTTTCACGCACACTTTGTGTAAAATAACCTAATCATGCTTAAGTAATCGGAACGACGCGTTAAAGAGACCTGAGACGCGGCATACTAATCTAGCGTCACTTTTCACGCACACTTTGCGTAATAATAACATAACCATGCTTAGGTAATTGAAACGACGCGTTAGAGAGACTTGTGACGCGACATAAGCATGGTAATCGGAACGACACGTTAAATTGACTTGAGACGCGACATACTAATCTAGCGGTACTTTTCACGCACACTTTGCGCAATATAACCTAACCATGCTTAGTTAGTCGAAATGACGCGTTAAAAAGACATGAGACGCGCAATATTAATCTAGCGTCACTTTTTACGCACGCGTTGCATAATATAACATAACCATGCTTAGGAAATCGGAACGACGCGTTAGAGAGACTTGAGACGCGACATACTAATCTGTGTCACTTTTCACGCACACTTTACGTACTATAACCTAACCATGCTTAGGAAATCGGAACGACGCATTAGAGAGAATTAAGACGCGACATACTAATCTAACCTCAGTTTTCACGCACACTTTGGGTAATATAACCTAACCATGCTTAGGTAATCGGAACGACGCGTTAAAGAAACTTGTGACGCGAGATAAGTATGGTGATCGAAACGACGCGTTAAAGAGACTTGATACAAAACATACTAATCTAGTGTCACTTTTTACGCACACTTTGCGTAACATAACATAACCATGCTTAGGTAATCGGAACGACGCGTTAAAGAGATTGGAGACTGGACATACTAATATAGCGTCACTTTTCAAGCACACTTTGCGTAACCTAACCATTCTTAGGTAATAGGAACGACGCGTTAAAGAGACTTGAGACGCGACATACTTATCTATTGATCCTTTTTACGCACACTTTGCGTACTATAACCTAACCATGCTTAGGAACGACGCGTTAGAGAGACTTGTGACGAGACATAAGCATGGTAATCGAAACGACACGTTAAAGAGACTTGAGAAGCAGCATACTAATCTAGCGTTACTTTTCACACAAACTTTGCGTATTATAACCTAATCATGCTAAGACATGCTAATCTAGCGTCACATTTCACGCACACCTTGCGTAATATAACCTAAACATGCTTAGGTAATAGGAACGACGCGTTAAAGAGACTTGAGACACGATATACTAATCTATTGATCCTTTTTACGCACACTTTGAGTACTATAACCTAACAATTCTTAGGTAATTAGAACGACGCGTTAAAGAGCCTTGACACGCGACATACTAATCTAGCGTCACTTTCCACGCAAACTTTGCGTATTATAACCTAACTATGCTTAGGTAATTGGAATGACGCATTAAAGAGCATTGAGACGCGACATACTAATCTAGGGTCATTTTTCACGCACACCTTGCGTAATATAACCTAACCATGCTTAGGTATTAGGAACGACGTGTTAAATATAGACTTTAGACGCGACATACTAATCTAGTGTCACTTTTCACGCACGCTTTGCATATTATAACATCTAACCATGCTTAGATAATTGGAATAAGGCGATAAAGAGAATTGAGACGTGACATACTAATCTAGCGTAAGTTTCCACGCACACTATGCGTAATATAACCTAACCATGGGTAGTCGGAACAACGCGTTAGATAGACTTAAGACGCGACATACTAATCTATTGTCATTTTTTACGTACACTCTGCGTAATATAACCTAACCATGCTTAAGTAATTGGAACGACGCGTTAAATAAACTTAAGACGCTACATACTAATCTATTGTCATTTTCTACGCACACTTTGCGTAATATAACCTAACCATGCTTAGGTAATCAGAACGACACATTCGAGAGACTTGTGACGCGACATAAGCATGGTAATCGAAACGACGCGTTAAAGAGACTTGAGATGTGCAATATTAATCTAGCGTCACGTTTTACGCACGCGTTGTGTAATATAACATAACTATGCTTAGGAAATTGGAACGACGCGTTAGAGAGACTTGAGACGCGACATACTAATCTAGTGTCACTTTTCACGCACGCTTTGCATAATATAACATAACCATGCTTAGGAAATTGGAACGACGCGTTAGAGAGACTTGAGACGCGACATACTAATCTGTGTCACTTTTCACGCACACTTTACGTATTATAACCTAACCATGCTTAGGAAATCGGAACGACGCGTTAGAGAGAATTGAGACGCGGCATACTAATCTAACCTCAATTTTCACGCACAATTTGCGTAATATAACCTAACCATGCTTAGGTAATCGGAACGACGCGTTAAAGAGACTTGTGACGCGAGATAAGTATGGTGATCGAAACGACGCGTTAAAGAGACTTGATACAAAACATACTAATCTAGTGTCACTTTTTACGCACACTTTGCGTAATATAACATAACCATGCTTAGGTAATCGGAACGACGCTTTAAAGAGATTGGAGAGTGGACATACTAATCTAGCGTCACTTTTCAAGCACACTTTGCGTAATATAACCTAACCATTCTTAGGTAATAGGAACGACGCGTTAAAGAGACTTGAGATGCGACATACTTATCTATTGATCCTTTTTACGCACACTTTGCGTACTATAACCTTAACCATGCTTAGGTAATCGGAACGACGCGTTAGAGAGACTTGTGACGAGACATAAGCATGGTTATATAAACGACACGTTAAAGAGACTTGAGAAGCAGTATACTAATCTAGCGTCACTTTTCACGCAAACTTTGCGTATTATAACCTAATCATGCTTAGACATGCTAATCTAGCGTCACGTTTCACGCACACCTTGCGTAATATAACCTAACCATGCTTAGGTAATAGGAACGACGCGTTAAAGAGACTTGAGACACGATATACTAATTTATTGATCCTTTTTACGCACACTTCGAGTACTATAACCTTACCATTCTTAGGTAATTAGAACGATGCGTTAAAGAGCCTTGACACGCACATACTAATCTAGCGTCACTTTCCACGCAAACTTTGCGTATTATAACCTAACTATGCTTAGGTAATTGGAATGACGCATTAAAGAGCATTGAGACGCGACATACTAATCTAGCGTCATTTTTCACGCACACCTTGCGTAATATAACCTAAGCATGCTTAGGTATTAGAAACGACGCGTTAAATAGACTTGAGACGCGACATACTAATCTAGTGTCACTTTTCACGCATCGTGCACCCCGACTCATATCCACGTGTGTATGACATCTATTCGATCTAGAGATTTGATGTTTCGAGTAAATTGGATTAAAAGACGAACTTTGGACTTTGAGAATCATTAATCTCGATATTAGCTCGACGTTTTAGATAATTAATAATAATGGAAAACGTCAAGGACGTTAAGCGATTCTCAATTATGAGAAATGGTATCCGCTAAATCGACTATGCGACTGAAGTTACCGAATACGTAAGTAAGTATAAAAATGAAACTAAACTCTAAAAACTTAGAAGTATTATACGTGTAAAAGCACGAGTTTCACGTCTAACTATTAAACGATTTATCAGACGTGTCAGCGAGTAGTGGGGTCAGTAGACGCGGACTAGCGAGAGCGTACTATCAGATCGACCACATCATTACTTGGATAGCGGTCACGGTGAGTTGCACTTTACTTTCGTGTATTATATATTAAAGTTATTATATATATATATATATATATATATATATATATATATATATATATATATATATATATATATATATATATATATATATATATATATATATATACTGTTTATACGCATCGTATAATGTATGATTTGATTAAATGTTATATGTTTCTATCAAATGTATATACGAGAACTAGTATGCGATAAGAAGAAACTAGCTACGGGTGTCAATAGGCTGTGTGATCACCAGTATTGAGTCAGTCTAGTGTGTTTGCATTTGAGAAATGATTTGATATGTATGGCATGATGTGATTATGAAATTCAAGATTGGGTATATGATTTCGATACGAGTGAGCACTCGGTTACGGTGTAACCTCGAGTCCCCGTATCTAGTGGGTTGGACTCGAGTCCCCGTATCTAGTGGGTTGGATTCACAACTTGTGATTTCTGATTGGGTTGAAAGATATATGATTATTCAAGAGATGTGTCGCATGCTAGGATATTAGTTTTGTACGGATCAAATACCTGTTTATATATTTTATATTATTGTTTTCTTGAAATGCGATGCTATGTTTTTATGTTAATACCGTTAGTAAATGCAAACTCACTCAGTATTTTCCCAAATACTGACCCCTCACCTTTGATGTCTTTCACGTACTTAGTATGTGGACCTAGCTAGAGGCCAATTTTAAAGTCCAGAAGTCAGCTGTGTATGTATAGTTTCTGACTTCTGTGAATGTTGCAGTAGTGGTCCCGTGTTGACAAAGTCGTAGCCTAGACAGTAGTACATTTTGAGTGTACATATTACGTGCTGTCTTGTTTATATTTTTGTAGGCTACATGTATTATATGTGGTTCACGGCCCCAGATGTCGGTGACATGTTCTGAGACACTAATAGCACCGCGAGGCCAGTTCTTACAGGGTACGGTAACTAGAGCCTCCGAGGTGAACGGAACAGTTAGTGTATATGTTATATATGTAGATTTGCTTCCGTTGTTTACTGTTATTTATTTATTATTTGCGAAAAATTAATAGTGGTTTGAGGCTTACTACGGGTTCCGGAGCTACCACTCCCGTTCCCTAGCGCCGGTTGCGGCTCAATGTTATGGGTCGTGACAATGTTGGTATCAAAGCAGTTGGTCCAGTTACCACTGCAGTTGTGTCTGAATGTCTGTTTGACTTGGAATACTCTGTCAGTAAGTAACCCAAGGAACTACTGCAGCAGAGAGTCGGACCTTAGTTGTCTGCATTTGCTTGATGTATGCATTAGTAATATAGTTTATAGCGTGCGCGAATGAGGGCTACTCGGCTAGTAAATGATTAGCATTCGCATATACGAACGGCTGAGATAACTAAGTAATTATTATTTGCGCTGGGATTGTTAAACGGTTATTTGCTTGCGAACTACGTGCGGCTGGATTAAATGCTAAATGTTTACAGCATTTTATAAGTTGATATTGGAATTGCGTGTGGAAATGGGCTCAGATGGTCGCTTATGTTTGAAATTGTTTCTTTTCAGCATGTCTGGGCAAAACGGAGCTCAGTCACATGTTGAGGAAGAACGGGAGGAAGCGCCTCCTATATTTCAGAATGGGTTTCATAGTGAAATAGGCGAACCATCTGGGGTCCATCAGAACGGATTCCATGCAGATAATAGGAGATCGCCATAAATTTATCAAAATGGCTATATGTTAGTGTCAGAAATTGGCAGTTCTTCTGGCAACAGGGGTAGAGTACACTCGCCAGAAATAGAATATAGCGAAGAAGATGAGGAGGAACCAAAGGAAGATCCGGAGGAGGATCCGAAGGAAGATCCGGAGGAGGATCCGAAGGAAGGTCCGGAGGAGGATCCGAAGGAAGGTCCGGAGGAGGATCCGAAGGAAGGTCCGGAGGAGGATCCTGAGGAGGATCCAGAAGAGCATCTAGGAGAAGAGGCAGAAGAAGAAGATCCTCAGGAGGAAGAGTATGAAGAAGAGGAACTGTTAGATGAATCAGTTGTTGAACAGTACAAAAGCGAGCGTTTCTGGTCTAGGGTGCAGAGGTATCGCGATTTGAGAGAAGATGCAGATATAGCAGATAGCTCTAGACCAAGTTAGGAGACAGATGCGCTCCTTCTCTCGAGGAATTCTAACAGTAGGAATGTATTCTACTGATTTTCTGCGAATGGTTGAGGGAGTTCCTGATCTGGATGAAGGTAATAGAACCATCAACTGTAGGTACGTCAGAGGCTTAGGACCTGAGTTTAGTGAGTTATAAGAACACGTAGGTGAACATTTTGGCACGCTCACTACGATGGCTCGTAGGATCGAGACTGAGCATGAATGGGCGGGCGATCCAGTACGACCCTTCTATTTTAGACGTGAGTACCATCCAGACTACGTCAGCACATCCTCCAGAGTTAGGACTAACCCCTACTTTGTGCAAAGAGGTGGAAGCAACTCAGGTAGAACAGTTAGGGGCCGACACACAGGCGTGGTTATTAGGGAACCTAGCGTTCCACATCAGGCACCTCCAGGTATTAGCGATTTATATGTTTTGAGTATTTGTGTTTATGTGTTTGCATTACTGTGTATATATATGTTTGTTGCATTGCATAATAGAATGTCAGTATTAGGATATGGCTATAGAATAACACCTCAGATGGTGAGAACCTATAGGAAGCGATGTTAATAACACGTAACCAATAAGAGAATATACGAACATAATATACAAAAGCAATAATATAATAAACACCATATAATACATTTGTCGTGAACGTAATTCCTATATTACGTTCTAGAACCTGTGAAGGGAAAGATGATTTACTAAAAGGTAATCGATGTAGAACATTGGTACCTGCGTTTGTATATGATATGATATGGTATATGATGTGGTGATTACAGCAGTGGAAAATTTTTGAATTGAATTGAGTTATCGGAGATATGGAGAAAGAAGTGATGTGACAGAAGAATAGTCAGGAAAATGACAAAAAGTGACAGCAATATAAAAAATTTATAATGTATCCAATAACAATAAAGAAAGCCGTTAATAGTCGCAGAGTGTACAACCTAGAGTAAACTTACGATTTTATGAAATTTTTTAAGATTTTTCAAGGTACAATTGTGCTCAGACATCGCATATGATATTGCATAATCACGATAGGAATGCATAAGAAAATGATTTTCAAAATATAGGTCATGCATCATATCTTTACAATGATAAAGAAAGTGCGATTTTGAGCAACTCTTTGGTGATGAGTGGTGTCATCACTCTGAGCTACAATTATATTAACGATTTCAAACGATTTATGAAAAGTGATTTAAAAGAGCTGGCCAGCCAAAGAGTGTTTTGAAATCTTTTGTTTAGTTAGTGAACTCAGATGTGAAACTCTGCGATGAATAATAAAAGACTCTTAATAAATAAGACTAAAATTGTAAAACAAACCCCAATAACAGAATAAAGCCATATAATGATTAATTGCAACAAGGCTAATAAAGCTAAAGGAGAATGTGAATGAGGAGTTATCGCCGGAGAGCATACACAGGTAAAATGCGATGCACTGGCAATATTTAAGGATACAATATTTATCCTTATGATAGAACAAAGGATGAAATGACAGAGAATCATGTTAGACGAAAGAAACGTAACGAATACATAAGGATGAAAAATGTAATGATTATTCTTATATTGAAATAAGCGACATAGCGATCGAGAGTTATACCGGAAGAGAGATTAAAAGTATGAAGAACAAGAAGATGATACTATAAATGATGAACATGAAGTAATATTTAAAGGATATATAACCTTATCAATACCAGTGTTTGAAGATACATAAATAGAAAGAGGAAGGATACGGACGATGATAAGGTTCGAAGTTGGATAAATCAAAAGAGATAATGATACTAATTGACTGATATTAAGTAAAGTCACTAATATCAGCATTAAGAGTATAGATTGCGTTAATAGAATGGAGAAAAATTAAGTTATGAAACTCTCGTATAAGGAGAAAAGCACACATATAGGTATACGTGTTAGTAAATATCAAAATGATGGAAATTATAAAAGAAAGTATAGTGAAAAAACTCGGATACCCTCAAAATTTAGTAAGATGATTAGAGAAATGAAAAGTTCTAGAGGTACATTAGAAGAGTTATCAGAAAAGAGCGGTAACAGAAAAACTGTTATAAACAGAGGAAAGGCGTAAAAGACACAATAAGAAAAGAGCAAGATAATACTTCATTGCTATTGAACAGATAGGAGTGAACTATATCCAAGTGACCATGATGTCATAAGGACAAGAGATGATGTTAGTACAGAGAAATCAAGTTATTTAAAAGGACAATCAGAGTCATGTTATAAGTGCTAAAGAAGCATAAGATGTATAGGACAACAAAATCGAAACTATTCCCTAATTTTGGAATTTATAAGGTTAAGTATAACTTATACATTAGGAATAGTCTGAAACACTTCAAGAAGAAGATGAGAGCCAGAGTAAAGACAAACTAAGAAATGATTGTAGTCAGTGCCAAGAGGATACCTTGAAAAGTGAGAACAATGTTGTGAAGCTATTCGAGAGTAAGAAGAAGAAGTGTAAGATACAAGAGAAAGTTGCTTATACAGTAAGGAGGAATAACGATAAAGAAAGTAAATAAGTTATTAAGGATCTACTGAATCTGTTAAAGATTAAAGGTAAAGATGAAGTTAAGCGAAGGCTAACTAACGATAAGGATTCTTGAAACAGTTAAATGATAAAGAAACATATGAGATTCTTATGAGGTCATCATGAATAGGAAACTGTGACGTAAAGGAAGAATATCGTTGACTAAAAAGTCAATAAGAGATTCGAGGCGAACCTCAAAGGAGCAACTAGAGAGAAGTGAAGAGGATAAGAATATGAGTAGTACTAGCAAACAAAGGCAACTGTACAAGCCATACGACTAAAAGTAACGTGAAATGAAACGTTTAAGACAATGGTAAAGGATGAAGGATCACGACCAACAGAACGACGTGAAAATCACGATAGCTTAAGGAAGCAAAGGAAAGAGAAATGGAGGATAGTGAAAAATGTATCAAGTTAGCTACATTAAGAGAAAGTGAATGTATTAGACATAGTGCAAGTTGAGAAAGATTGGTTAATGAGGAATGAAGTGTCAGACAATGATAGAAAGGAGTGAGAAATGACAAGAACCAGTTAAGAAAGGAAAGTGATAATTACAGACGATAGTAAAGATCATAACTGCAGGTTATAATTACGAGAGAAAATATTCATAGAAATACGCATAAAGTAAGTACGTCATTAAGATGAAAATGGCACGTCGTGACCATTCACGTATAAAGGAGACGAGTAGCAACCCTATGGCTACTAAGAATGAAATGATGAAACGAGAAAACATTAGATTATGATTAGTGACAACTAGGTGGCAATGGTGCAAGGACTATGACATCAAGAATACGTCCAAGAACCATTCTATCTCGGAAAAAGATAACAGATGAGACGAAGATACCAGTAAGAGAATTCTCAACGACGTAACGGCAAGCAACTATCAAGAGTTGAATAGACAATCGATTAGCAACAAGTATGAAGTTATAGTTGTGCATGGAAAACTAAGAGTTAAGTAAAAGGAAAAGCTGCGATCAAAACGTATTAATGGACGTCAAGGATAAGTAAGATCCCAATAAGATTTATGAAAATTCGAGGATGAATTTTTATAAGGGGGGAAGAATGTAATACCCCAATATAAGTAATTAGCTAATTGGACCACGTGTCCAGTTTGGACTCGCCCGAGAGGCGTTATCGGAAAGTTTTCCGATAAAATAAAGATAAATAAGTTTTAGTAGGTCGATTTTGGAAAAGATAATAGCGAACAATTTAATAATATATTCCAATTCTGAAGTTAGAATTGGAATTAAAAGGAAAAATGTCAAGAAAAGTCCAAAATAAGGTACAGGGACCAAAGTGGTAATTTAGCCACTTTGTGTCGAAAGCGGAAATTTTAGATTTTGACGGGAAAGTATTAATATCGAGTTCTATATTAATTATTGGACATAAATAATACGTATAAGTCATAATAAAAGAAGTTAACAGTTTAGCTATGGACTAAATCGTACGATTGAAAAGTTTAAAAGATAAGTGATAATAAACAAAAAGAACAAGGATCAAAGTTGAACTTTAGCCAAGATATATATAAAGAGAAATATGAAAGAAGAAGAGCAGAGAGAGTTCTAGAGAGAGCGAGAGAAATTCGTTCGATATCGTCGTTTCGCCGCCGTTTCTCCGTTCGACGTCCGATTCGCGTGAGTTTTGCGGAAATCTCTTCAGAATCGAGAGCCCTATCGATCCTAAACCTTGTTTCAAGGTAAATTTTGAGAAAGTTTAATTAAAAATCGATAATAAATGGCTGTTTTGAGTTTTATGGTGTATTGGTTTGAATTCGACGTTTTGGAAGTTATTATCGCATTTTAATGAAAACAGAGGAACGGGTTTTGACTAGGGAAGTGTTAGAAGCACGTCGGGATGGTTGAAAACCCCGGAAATCGCATTTCCGGGGCTGTGCACGTGGTGCACGACCGTGCATTAGAAGTGCACGAACGTGCACCTGAAGTGCACGAACGTGCACCTGAAGTGCACGAACGTGCACTCTTCATGGTGCACGAACGTGCACTTGGTTGCACGATCGTGCACCCACTGAAGGGCACGCCCGTGCACCCCGACTCGTATCCACGTGTGTATGACGTCTATTCGATATAGAGATTTGTTTTCGAGTAAATTGGATTAAAAGACGAACTTTGGACTTTAAGAATCATTAATCTCGAGATTAGTTCGACGTTTTAGATAATTAATAGGGTTAATTCCTAAAAAAATCACGAACTTTACACGAAGTTTCATTTTAATCATGACCTTTAAAAGTTGTCATTTAAAGGCACGAACTTTCAGTTTGTTTCAAATCTATCACCAAAGTAAAATTCGGCGTATTTTATCCGACTAAAAATACATAATCCTACATAATCCAAATGAAAGATAATAAGATTTAATGTCGATTTATAATTAACGTCACTTTTCAAGCACACTTTGCATAATATAACCTAACCATGGTTGGGTAATCGGAACGACGAGATTTGTGACGCGAGATAAGTGTGGTAATCAAAACAACGCGTTAAAGAGACTTGAGACAAAACAGACTAATCTATTGTAACTTTTTATGCACACTTTGCGTAATCTAACCTAACCATGCTTAGGTAATCGGAACGACGCGTTAAAGACATTGGAGACTGGACATAATAATCTAGCGTCACTTTTCAAGCACACTTTGCGTAATATAACCAATCCATTCTTAGGTAATAGGAACGACGCGTTAAAGAGACTTGAGACGCGACATACTTATCTATTGATCCTTTTTACGCACACTTTGCGTACTATAACCTAACCATGCTTAGGTAATCGGAACGACGCGTTAGAGAGACTTGTGACGAGACATAAGCATGGTAATCGAAACGATACGTTAAAGAGACTTGAGAAGCAGCATACTAATCTAGCGTCACTTTTCACGCAAACTTTGCGTATTATAACCTAATCATGCTTAGGTAATAGGAACGACGCATTAAAGAGCCTTGAGACGCGACATACTAATCTAGCGACACTTTTCACTCACACCTTGCGTAATATAACCTAACCATGCTTAGGTAATTGGAACGACGCGTTAAATAGACTTGTGACGCGAGATAAGTATGGTAATCAAAATGACGCGTTAAAGACACTTGAGACGGAACATACTAATCTAGCATCACTTTTTATGCACACTTTACGTAATATAACCTAACCATGCTTAGCTAATCGAAACGACGCGCTAAAGAGACTTGAGACTGGACATACTAATCTACAGTCACTTTTAACGCACACTTTACGTAATATAACCTAACCATGCTTAGGTACGAGGAATGACGCGTTAAAGAGACTTGAGACGCGACATACTAATCTATTGATCCTTTTCACGCACACTTTGCGTACTATAACCTGACCATGCTTAGGTAAAAGAAACGACGCGTTAGAGAGACTTGTGACGCGAGATAAGCATGGTAATCGAAACGACACGTTAAAGAGACTTGAGAAGCTATATACCAATCTAGCGTCACTTTTCACGCAACCTTTGCTTATTATAACCTAATCATAATTAGGTAATCGGAACGTCGCATTAAAGAGCCTTGAGACGCGACATACTAATCTAGCTTCACCTTCACGCACACCTTGTGTAATATAACCTAACCATGCTTAGGTAATAAGAACAACGCGTTAAAAAGACTTGAGATGCGACATCTGAATCTATTTTCATTTTTCACGCACACTTTGAATAATATAACCAAACCATGCTTAGGTAATCGGAACGACGTGTTAGAAAGACTTGTGATTCGACATAAGCATGGTAATCGAAACGACGCGTTAAAGAGACTCGAGACGAGCCATACTACTCTAGCGTCACTTTTCACGCACACTTTGTGTAATAACCTAACCATGCTTACGTAATCGGAACGACGGTTTAAAGAGAATTTCAACGCGGCATACTAATCTGGTGTCTCTTTTCACGCACACTTTGCGTAATATAACCTAACCTTGCTTAGGTAATCGAAACGACGCGATAAATATACTTGAGACGCGACATACTAATCTATTGTCACTTTTCACGCAGACTTTGAGTAATATAACCGAACCATGGTTAAGTAATTTGAACGACGTGTTAAAGACACTTGAGACACGACATACTAATCTACTATTGCTTTTCACGCACACTTTGCGTACAATAAACTAACCACGCTTAGGTAATCGGAACGACGCGTTAGAGAGACTTGTGATGCGACCTATGCATGGTAATAGAAATGACGCGTTAAAGAGACTTGAGATGCGACGTACAAATCTAGCGTCATTTTTCACCCCAACAACTTTGCATAATATAACATAACCATGCTTAGGTAATCGGAACGACGCATTAACTCCTTGAGACGCTACATACTAATCTAGTGTCCCTTCTCTCGCACACCTTGCGTAATCTAACCTAACCATGCTTAGGTAATCGGAACGACGCGTTAAAGAGACTTGAGACGTTACATACTAATCTAGCGTTACTTTTCTCGCACACTTTACGTAATATAACCTAACCATTCTTGGGTAATCGGAACAATGCGTTAAAGAGACTTGAGACGCGACATACTAATCTAGCATGACTTTTCACGCACTCTTTGCATAATATAACCTAAACAAGATTAGGTAATCAGAACGACGCATTAAAGAGCCTTGAGACGCGGCATACTAATCTAGCGTCACTTTCCAGGCACGCTTTGCGTAATATAACCTAACCATGCTTAGGCAATCAGAATAGCACGTTAAAGAGAATTGAGACGCGATAGCTTTATTTTTACGCACAATTTTCGTAATATAACCTAACCATGCTTAGCTAATTGGAAAGACGCGTTAAATAGACTTGATACGCGACATACTATTCTATTGTCAATTTTCACGCACAGTTTGCGTAATATAACCTAACCACGCTTAACTAATCGGAATGACGCGTTAAAGAGACTTTAGACGCGACATACAAATATATTGTTACTTTTCACGCACACTTTGCGTACTATGACCTAACCATGCTTAGGTAATCGGACGAGTTAAAGAAACTTGTGATGCGACATAAGCATTGTAATCGAAACAATGCGTTAAAGATACTTGAGACACGACATACTAATCTAGCGTCACTATTCACACCAACTTTGTATAATATAATCTAACCATGCTTAGGTGATCAGAACGACGCATTAAAGAGTCTTGAGATGCGACATACTAATCTAGCGTTACTTTCCAATAACACCTTGCGTAACAAAACCTAACCATGCTTAGATAATCGAAACAACGCGATAAAGAGAATTGAGACGCGACATACTAACTTTCTATAATATAATCTAACCATGCTTAAGTAATTGGAACTACGCGTTAAATAGACTTGAGACGCGAGATACTAATCTATTGTCATTTTTTGCGCACACTTTTCGTAATATAACCTCACCATGCTTAGGTAATTGGAACGACGCGTTCGAGAGACTTGTGACGCGACATGATCATGGTAATCGAAACGACGCATTAAGGAGAATATATACGAGCAATATTAATCTAGCGTCACTTTTTAATATAACATAACCATGCTTAGGAAATCAGAACGAAGCGTTAGAGAGACTTGAGAAGCGACATACTAATCTAGTTTAACTTTTCACGCACACTTTGCGTAATATAACCTAACCATGCTTAGAAAATCGGAACGACGCGTTAGAGAGACTTGAGACGCGACATACTAATCAAACGTCACTTTTCACGCAGACTTTGCATAATATAACATAACCATGCTTAGGTAATCGGAACGATGCGTTAAAGAGACTTGAGACGCGACATACTAATCTAGCGTTACCTTTCTCGAAAACTTTGCGTACTATAACCTAACCATTCAAGGGTAATCGGAACGACGCGTTAAAGAGACTGGAGACGCAACATAATAATCTAGCGTCACTTTTCACGAACTCTTTGCGTAATATAACCTAACCATGCTTAGATAATCAGAACAACGCGTTAGAGAGGCTTGAGACACGACATACTAATCTAGCGTCACTTTTCACGCACACTTTTCATAATATAACCTAACCATGCTTAGGAAATTGGAACGACGCGTTAGAGAGGCTTGAGACGAGACATACTAATCGAACGTAACTTGTCACCCACACTTTGCGTAATATAACCAAACCATGCTTAGGTAATCGGAACGACGCGTTAAAGAGATTTGTGACGCGAGATAAGTATGGTAATCAAAATGACTCGAGATAAGTATGGTAATCGAAATGACGCGTTAAAGAGACTTGAGAGGAAACATAATCTAGCGTCATGTTTTACGCACACTTTGCGTAATATAACCTAACCATGCTTAGGTAATCGGAATAAAGAGTTAAATAGACTTAACACTGGACGTACTAATCTAGGGTCACTTTTCACGCACACTTTGCGTAATATAACCTAACCATTCTTAGGTAATAGGAACGACGCGTTAAAGAGACTTGAAACAAGACATACTAATCTATTGATCCTTTTCAAGCACACTTTGCGTACTATAACCTAAACATGCTTAGGTAATAGAAACGATGCGTTAGAAAGACTTGTGACGCGACATAAGCATGGTAATCGAAACGACGCGTTAAAGAGACTTGAGAATCGACATACTAATCTAGCATCACTTTTCACGCAAACTTTGCGTATTATAACCTAATCATGCTTAGGTAATCGAAGCGACGTGTTAGAAAGACTTGAGACGCGACATACTAATCTACCGTCACTTTTTACGCACACTTTGCGTAATGTAACCTAACCATGCTTAGGAAATCAGAACGACGCGTACTAATCTAGCGTCACTTTTTACGCACACTTTGCGTAATATAACCTAACCATGCATAGGAAATCGGAACAACGCGTTAGAGATACTTGAGACGCGATATAGTAATCTACCGTCACTTTTCACGCACACTCTGCGTAATATAACCTAACCATTATTAGGTAATCGGAACGACGCGTTAAAGAGACTTGTGACGCGAGATAAGCATGGTAATAGAAACGACGCGTTAAAGAGACTTGAGACAAAACATACTAATATAGCGTGACTTTTCATGCAGACTTTACATAATATAATCTGTAATCGGAACGACGCGTTAGATAAACTTAAGACGCGCCATACTAATCTAGCATCACTTTTTACGCACACTTTGCTTAATTTAACCTAATCATGCTAAGGTAATCGGAACGACGCGTTAAAGATACTTGAGACGCGACATACTAATCTAGCGTAACTTTTCATGCATACTTCGCGTAATATAATCTAACCATGGTTGTTAGGTAATCGGAACAACTCGTTAATGAGAATTGAGACGCGACATACTAATCTAGCGTCACTTTTTACGCACACTTCGTGGAATATAACCTAACCATGCTTAGGTAATCGGAACGAGGCGTTAAATATACTTGATACGCGACATACTAATCTAGCGTTACTTTTTAGGCACACTTTGCTGAATATAACCTAAACATGAATAGGTAATTGGAATGACGCGCTAAAGAGACTTGTGACACGACATACTTATATAGCATCCCTTTTCTCGCACACTTTGCATAATATAACCTAACCATGCATAGGTAATCGGAACGACGCGTTAAAGAGACTTGTGACGAGACATACTAATCTAGTATCACTTTTAACGCACGGTTTGCGTAATATAACCTAAGCATGCTTAGGTAATCGGAAACACGCGTTAAAGAGACTTGTGATGCGACATACTACTAATCTAGCGTCACTTATAACACACTCTTTGCGTAATATAACCTAACCATGCTTGGGTAATGGGAACGACGTGTTAAAAAAGACTTGTGACGCGACATACTTATACAGCGTCACAGTTCACGCACACTTTACGTAATTTAACCTAACCACTGTTAGGTTAGAATGACGCGTTAAAAAGACTTGCGACGCGTCATACTAATCTAACGTCACTTTTAACACACACTTTGCGTCATATAACCAAACCATGCTTAGGTAATCGGAACGACACGTTAAAGAGACTTTAGACGCGACATGTTAATAATCTAGCATCACTTTCCATGCAAACTTTGCGTAATATAACCTAACCACGCTTAGGTAATCGGAACAACGCGTTAAGGAGACTTGTGACGCGACATACTACTAATCTAGCGTCACTGTAATATGCATACTTTGCGTTATATAACCTAATCATGCCTAGGTAATCGGAACGACTTGTTAAAGAGACTTGTGACGCGACATAGTAATCTAGGGTCACTTTTCACGCAAACTTTGCGTAATATAACCTAACCATGCATAGGTGATTGGAACGGCGCGATAAAGAGACTTGTGACGCGACATAATAATCTAGCGTCACTTTTAACGCACAGTTTGCGTAATATATCCTAACCATTCTTAGGTAATCGGAACAACGCGTTAAAGCGACTTGTGACGCGACATACTTATATAGCGTCCCTTTTCACGCACACTTTACGTAATGTAACCAAATCATTGTTACGTAATCAGAACGACGCGTTAAAGAGACTTGTGGCGCGACATACTAATCTAGCCACAATTTTAAGGCACACTTTGCGTAATATAACCGAACCATGCTTAGGTAATCGGAACGACGACGCGTTAAAGAGACTTGTGACGCGACATAATAATCTAGCTTCACTTTTAAGGCACACTTTGCGTAATATAATCTGACCATGCTTACGTAATCGGAATGATAAGTTAAAGAGACTTGTGACGCGACATACTATTCTAGCATAACTTTTAATGCACACTTTGCGAAATATAACCTAACCATTGTTAGATAATCGGAACGACGCGTTAAAAAGACTTGTGACACGACATACTTATCTAGCATCACTTTTCACGCACACTTTTGCGTAATATAACCTAACCATACTTAGGTAATCAGAATGACGCGTTAAAGAGACTTGTGATGCGGCATACTAATCTAGCGTCACTTTTCATGCACACTTTGCGTTACATAAACTAACCATGCTTAGGTTATCGGAATGTCGCGCTAAAGAGACTTGTGACGCGACATACCACTATTCTAGCGTCACTTTTAACGCCGACTTTGCGTAATATAACCTAACCATGCTTAGGTAATCGACACGTCGCATAAAAGAGACTTGAGACGCAACATACTAATCTAGCGTCACTTATAATGCACACTTGGTGTTATATAATCTAACCATGCATAGGTAATCGGAACGACTCGTTAAAGAGACTTGTGACGCGACATACTAATTTAGCATCACTTTCACCGCACACTTTGTGTAATATAATCTAACCATGCTTAGGTAATCGGAACGACACGTTAAAAAAACTTGTGACGCGACATACTACTAATCTAGCGTCACTTTTAACGCACACTTTGCGTTATATAATCTAACCATCCTTAGGTAATCGGAACAACGCGTTAAAAAGACTTGTGAAGCGGCATACTTATCTAGTGTCACTATTCACGCGCACTTTGCGTAAAATATAATATAACCATGCTTAGGTAATTGGAACGACGCATTTAAGAGACTGGTGACTCGACATACTAATCTTGCATCACTTTTCACGCACACTATGCGAAATATAATCTAACCATGCTTAGGTAATCAGAACGACGCGTTACAGAGACTTGTAACGCGACATACTACTAATCTAGCGTCGCTATTAACGCACACTTGAGACGCGAAATACTAATCTAGCGTCACTTTTCATGCCAACTTTGCATAATATAACCTAACCATGCTTAGGTAATCGGAATGACGCATTAAAGAGCCTTGAGACGCGACATACTAATCTAGCGTCACTTTTCACGCACACCTTGGGTAATATAACTTAACCATGCTTAGGTAATCGGAACGACGCATTAAAGAGAGTTAAGATACGATATACTAATCTAGCGTCATTTTTCACGCACACATTGCTCAATATAACCTAACCATGGTAAGGTAATCGGAACGACGCGCTTAAGAGACTTGTGACGCGACATAAGCATGGTAATCGAAACAACGCGTTAAAGAGACTTGAGACGCGCAATATTAATCTAGCGTCACTTTTTACGCACGCATTGCGTAATAAAACATAATCATGCTTATGATATCGGAACGACGCGTTAGAGAGACTTGAGACTCGACATACTAATCTAGTGTCACTTTTCGCGGACACTTTGCGTAATATAACCTAACCATGCTTAGGAAATCGGAACGGCGCGTTAGAGAGACTTGAGATGCGACATACTAATCTAAAGTCACTTTTCAAGCACACTTTGCGTAATATAACCTAAACATGCTTAGGTAATCGGAACGACGCGTTAAAGAGACTTGTGACGCGAGATAAATATAGTAATCGAAACGACGCGTTAAAGAGAATTGAGACAAAACAAACTAATGTAGCCTCACTTTTTACGCACACTTTGCGTAATATAACCTAACCATGCTTAGGTAATCGGAACGACGCGTTAAAGAGACTTGAGACTGGACATACTAATCTAGCGTCACTTTTCACGCACGCTTTGCGTAATATAACCTAACTATACTTAAGTAATCAGAACGACGCGTTAAAGAGACTTGAGACGCGACATACTAAACTATTGCTCCTTTCCACGCACACTTTGCGTACTATAACCTAACCATGCTTAGCTAATCGAAATGACGCGTTAGAGAGACTTGTGACGCAACATAAGCATGGTAATCGAAATGACGCGTTAAAGAGACTTGAGAGGCAAAATATTTATCTAGCGTCACTTTTTACGCATGCGTTGCGTAATATAACATAACCATGCTTAGGAAATGGGAACGACGCGTTAGAGAGACTTGAGAGGGGACATACTAATCTAGTGTCACTTTTCACGCACACTTTACGTATTATAACCTAACCATGCTTAGGAAATCGGAACGACGCGTTAGAGAGAATTGAGACGCGACATACTTACTAATGAAAAGATTCTATTTGTCCCCTAAACCAAATTCTTAAAGTGAAATTAGATAGCTTGTTGATGCCTATCCCTCTTACTAAATCTAAATTTCTCATTTGTTAAATTACTGGTTTAGCGTGAGAGAGAGATATGCCTATTTATTTTAACACGGAGTTAATTAATGTACTGGAATGAAAGCGAAAGAAAATCGAGTTAACCCGATTTTCTTACTTTTTGGCAGACCCATTGAAAGAATCTTTTGTATTATTTCTATTTGTTCTTCTATTTTCTTTTCGATTATCTATTAATTTATTAATTCTATTTTATTTATTATTCTTAGAATGGATAATAGTGAATATACAAATCACAAAAATCTATCAAATCGTGAAGGGCGGAAAGATTCTTCGACTCTAGTCATACCATTTTGTTATATTGACAATTTCAAAAAACTGTTCATACTATGAGCATAGTATGTCGGCGGTCGGGCAAATACGCCCCCATCGTCTAGTGGTTCAGGACATCTCTCTTTCAAGGAGGCAGCGGGGATTCGACTTCCCCTGGGGGTAGGGTATTACGAAAGGAAGTTGATCATGGATTCTTACTAAGTCTAGAATTGCTTCTTCCTGGGTCGATGCCCGAGTGGTTAATGGGGACAGACTGTAAATTCGTTGGCAATATGTCTACGCTGGTTCAAATCCAGCTCGGCCCAATAATTCACTGATCCGCCATAACCATGCTTAGGAAATGGGAACGACGCGTTAGAGAGACTTGAGATGTGACATACTAATCTAGTGTCACTTTTCACGCACACTTTACGTATTATAACCTAACCATGCTTAGAAAATTGGAACGACGCGTTAGAGAGAATTGAGACGCGACATGCTAATCTAACCTCACTTTTCACGCACACCAATAACCTAACCATGCTTAGGTAATCGGAACGACGCGTTAAGGAGACTTGTGACGCGAGATAAGTATGGTGATCGAAACAACGCGTTAAAGAGACTTGATATGAAACATACTAATCTAGTGTCACTTTTTACGCACACTTTGCGTAATATAACCTAACCATGCTTAGGTAATCGGAACGAGGCGTGAAAGAGATTGGAGACTTGACATACTAATCTAGCGTCACTTTTCAAGCACATTTTGCGTAATATAACCTAACCATTCTTAGGTAATAGGAACGACGCGTTAAAGAGACTTGAGTCGCGACATACTTACCTATTGATCCTTTTTACGAACATAATATAACCTATTGATCCTTTTTACGAACACTTTGCGTACTATAACCTAACCATGCTTAAGTAATCTGAACGACGCGTTAGAGAGACTTGTGACGCGACATAAGCAAGGTAATCGAAACGACGCGTTACGGAGACTTGAGAAGCGACATACTAATCTAGGGTCACTTTTCACGCAAACTTTGCGTAGTATAACCTAATCATGCTTAGGTAATCGGAACGATGCATTAAAGAGCCTTTATACGCGACATGCTAATCTAGCGTCACTTTTCACGCCCACCTTGCGTAATATAACCTATACATGCTTAGGTAATAGGAACGACGCGTTAAAGAGACTTGAGACTCAATATACTAATCTACTGATCATTTTTACGCACACTTCGCGTACTATAACCAAACCGTGCTTAGGTAATCAGAACGACGCGTTAAAGAGCCTTGACACGCGACATACTAATCTAGCGTCACTTTCCACGCAAACTTTGCGTTTTATAACCTAACTATGCTTAGGTAATCGGAATGACGCATTAAAGAGCCTTGAGACGCGCCATACTAATCTAGCGTCACTTTTCACGCACACCTTGCGTAATATAACCTAACCATGCTTAGGTATAAGGAACGACGCGTTAAATAGACTTTTGACGCGACATACTAATCTAGTGTCACTTTTCACGCACGCTTTGCCTAATATAACCTCTAACCATTCTTAGATAATCGGAATAACGCGATAAAGAGAATTGAGACGCGACATACTAATCTAGCGTCACTTTCGACGCAAACTATGCGTAATATAACCTAACCATGCTTAAGTAATTGGAACGACGTGTTAAATAGACTTGAGACGCTACATACTAATCTATTGTCATTTTCTACGCACACTTTGCGTAATATAACCTAACCATGCTTAGGTAATCAGAACGACATGTTCGAGAGACTTGTGACGCGACATAAGCATGGTAATCGAAACGACGCGTTAAAGAGACTTGAGACGTGCAATATTAATCTAGCGTCACTTTTTTACGCACGCGTTGCGTAATATAACGTAACTAAGCTTAGGAAATCGGAACGACGCGTTAGACAGACTTGAGACGCGACATACTAATCTAGTGTCACTTTTCACGCACGCTTTGCGTAATATAACCTAACCATGCTTAGGTAATCAGAACGACGCGTTAAAGAGACTTGTGACGCGAGATAAGTATAGTAATCGAAACTACGCGTTAAAGAGACTTGAGATGAAAAAAACTAATCTAGCGTCACTTTTTACGCTCACTTTGCGTAATATAACATAACCATGCATAGGTAATCGGAACGACGCATTAAAGAGACTGGACATACTAATCTAGCGTCACTTTTCACGCACACCTTGCGTAAAATTACCTAACCATTGTTAGGAAATTGGACAACGCGTTAGAGAGACTTGAGACGAGACATACTAATTTAACGTTACTTTTCACGCACTGTTTGCGTAATATAACCTAACCATGCTTTGGTAATCGAAACGACGCGATAAAGAAACTTGTGACGCGAGATAAGTATGGTAATTGAAACCACGCGTTAAAGAGACTTGTGACACGAGATATGTATGGTACTCGCAACGACTTGTAAAAGAGACTTGAGACGAAACAAACTAATCTAGCGTCACTTTTTATGCACACTTTGCGTAATATAACCTAACCATGCTTAGGTAATCGGAACGACGCGTTAAAGAGACTTGAGACTGGACATACTAATCTAGCGTCGCTTTTCACGCACACTTTGCGTAATATAACCTAACCATGCCTAGGTAGTCGGAAAGAGGCGATAAAGAGACTTGAGACGCGACATACTAATCTAGCGTAACTTTTCACGCACACTTTCAATAATATAACCTAACCATGCTTAGGTAATCGGAACAACACGTTAAAGAGAATTGAGACGCAACATACTAATCTAGCGTAACTTTTCACGCACACTTCGCATAATATAACCTAACCATGCTTTGATAATCAGAACGACGCGTTAAATAGACTTAAGACGCGACATACTAATCTAGCGTCACATTTCACGTACACTTTCTGTAAAGTAACCTAACCATGCTCAGGTAATTGGTACAACGCGTTAAAGAGAATTGAGATGTGACATACTAATCTAGCGTCGCTTTCCATGCACTCTTTGCGTAATATAACCTAACCATGCTTAGGTAATCGAAATAAAGCGTTAAATAGACTTGAGATGCGACATACTAATGTTTGTTACTTTTCACGCACACTTTTCGTGAAGTAACCTAACCATCCTTAGTTAATCGGTACAATGCGTTAAAGAGACTTGAGACACGACATACAAATGTACCATCATTTTTCACGCACACTTTTCGTAAATAACATAACCATGCTTAGATAATCGGAACGACGCGTTAAAGAGACTTCAGAGGCGACATACTAATATGGCGTCACTTTTCACGCAAACTTTGCGTACTATAACCTAACCATGCTTAGGAAATCGGAACGACGCATTAAAGAGACTTGAGTAGCGACACATTAATCTAGCATCACTTTTCACCGCACACTTTGTGTAGTATAACCAAACCATGCTTACATAATCGGAAAGACGCGTTAAAGGACTTGAGATGCGACATACTAATCTAGCGTCCCTTTTCACGCACACTTCACGTAATATAACCTAACCATGCTAAGGTAATCGGAATACGCATTAAAGAGACTTGAGACGCGTCATACTAATCTAGCGTCACTTTTCACGCACACTTCGCGTAAAATAACCTAACCATGCCTAGGTAATCGGAACGACGCGAAAAAAGACTTGAGATGCTACATACTAATACATTGCCACTTTTCACGCACACTTTGCGTAATATATAATCTAATCATGCTTAGGTAATCAGAACGACGCGTTTGAGATACTTGTGACGCGACATAAGCACAGTAACCGAAACGATGCGTTAAAGAGACTTGAAACGCGCCATACTAATCTAGCGTCACTTATTGCGCATGCTTAGGTAATCAGAACGACGCATCATAGGACTTGAGTAGCGACATATTAATCTAGCGTAACGTTTCACGCACACTATGCGTAATATAATCTAACTATGCTTAGGTAATCGGAACGACGGGTTAATAAGCATGGTAATCAAAACGACGCGTTAAAGAGACTTGAGACGCAAGATACTAATATAGCGTCACTTTTCACACAAACATTGCGTAATATAATCTAACCATGCTTAGGTAAACGGAACGACGCGTTAAAGGGCATTAAGATGTGACATACTAATCTAGCGTCACTTTTCACGCACACCTTGCGTAACATAACCAATCCATGGTTAGGTCATCAAAACGACACATCTACCGTCACTTTTCAGCACACTTTGCGTAATATAAGCTTTCCATGCTTAGGTAATTGGAACGACGTGTTAAAGAGACTTCAGAAGCGATATACTAATCTACCGTCACTTTTTTATGCACCCTTTGCGTAATATAACATAACTATGCATAAGAAATCGGAACGAAGCGTTAGAGAGACTTGAGATGCGACATACTAATCTAGTGTCACTTTTCACGCACGCTTTGCATAATATAACCTAACCATGCTTAGGAAATTGGAACGACGCGTTAGAAAGACTTGAGACGCGACATACTAATATAGCGTCACTATTCACGCACTCTTTGTGTAATATAACCTAACCATGCTTAGGTAATCAGAACGACCCGTTAAAGAGACTTGTGACGCGAGATAAGTATAGTAATCGAAGCTACGCGTTAAAGAGACTTGAGACGAAACAAACTAATCTAGCATCACTTTTTACGCTCACTTTGTGTATTATAACCTAACCATGCATAGGTAATCGGAACGACGCGTTAAGGAGACTGGACATACTAATCTAGCGTCACTTTTCACGCACGCTTTGTGTAAAATAACCTAACCACTGTTAGGAAATTGGACAACGCGTTAGAGAGACTTGAGACGAGACATACTAATTTAACGTTACTTTTCACGCACTGTTTGCGTACTATAACCTAACCATGCTTAAGTAATCGAAACGACGCGATAAAGAGACTTGTGACGCGAGATAAGTATGGTAATCGGAACGACGCGTTAAAGAGACTTGTGACCCGAGATAGGTATGGTAATCGGAACGACGCGTTAAAGAGACTTGTGACGCGAGATAAGTATGGTACTCGCAACGACTTGTAATAGAGACTTGAGACGAAACAAACTAATCTAGCGTCACTTTTTAAGCACACTTTGCGTAATATAACCTAACCATGCTTAGGTAATCGGAACGACGCGTTAAACAGACTTGAGACTGGACATACTAATCTAGCGTCGCTTTTCACGCACACTTTGCGTAATATAACCTAACCATGCTTAGGAAATCGGAACGACGCGTTAGAGAGACTTGTGACGCGACATAAGCATGATAATCGAAACGACGCGTTCAAGAGACTTGAGACGCGCAATATTAATCTAGCGTCACTTTTTACGCACACTTTGCGTAATATAACATAACCATGCTTAGGAAATCGGAACGACGCGTATGGAGACTTGAGACGCGACATACTAATCTAGTGTCACTGTTCACACACACTTTGCGTAATATAACCTAGCCATGCTTAGGAAATCGGTACGACGCGTTAGATAGACTTGAGACGCGACGTACTAAACAAACGTCACTTTTCACGCACACATTGCGCAATATAACCTAACCGTTCTTAGGTAATCGGAACGACGCGTTAAAGAGACTTGTGACGCGAGAAATGTATGGTAAGCGAAACGACGCATTAAAGAGACTGGAGACGAAACATACTAATCTAGCGTCACTTTTTTCACACATAATAGAACCTAACCATGCTTAGGTAATCAGAACAACGCTTTAAAGAGATTTAAGCCTGGACATACTAATCTAGCGTCACTTTTCACGCACACTTTGCGTAATATAACCTAACCATGCTTATTTAATAGGAACAATGCGATAAAGAGACTTGAGACGCGACATACTAATATATTGATCCTTTTTACGCACACTTTGCGTACAGCCTAACTAAGCTTAGGTAATCGGAACGACGTGTTAAAGAGCCTTGACACGCGACATACTAATCTAGCGTCACTTTTCACGCAAACTTTCCGTATTATAACCTAACCATGCTTAGGTAATCGGAACGACGCATTAAAGAACCTTGAGACGCGACATGCTAATCTAGCGTCACTTTTCACGTACACTGCGTAATATAACCTAACCATTCTTAGGTAATAGGAACGACGCGTTAAATAGACTTTAGACGCGACATACTAATCTAATGTCACTTTTCACGCACAGTTTGCGTAATATAACCTAACTATGCTAAGGTAATCGGAACAACGCGTTAGATAGACTTAAGACGCGACATACTAATCTATTGTCATTTTTCACGTACACTTTGCCCAATATAACCTAACCATGCTTAAGTAATTCGAACGATGCGTTAAATAGACTTGAAATGCGACATACTAATCTATTGTCATTTTCAACGCACACTTTGTGTAATATAACCTAACCATGCTAAGGTAATCGGAACTACGTGTTCGAGAGACTTGTGACGCGCCATAAGCATGGTAATCGAAACAACGCGTTAAAGAGACTTGAGACGTGCAATATTAATCTAGCGTCACTTTTTACGCACGCATTGCGTAATATAACATAATCATGCTTATGATATCGGAACGACGCGTTAGAGAGACTTGAGACGCGACATACTAATCTAGTGTCACTTTTCGCGGACACTTTGCGTAATATAACCTAACCATGCTTAGGAAATCGGAACGACGCGTTAGAGAGACTTGAGATGAGACATACTAATCTAATGTCACTTTTCACGCACACTTTGCGTAATATAACCTAACCATGCTTAGATAATCGGAACGACGCGTTAAAGAGACTTGTGACGCGAGATAAATATAGTAATCGAAACGACGCGTTAAAGAGAATTGAGACAAAACAAACTAATCTAGCCTCACTTTTTACGCACACTTTGCGTAATATAACCTAACCATGCTTAGGTAATCGGAACGACGCGTTAAAGAGACTTGAGACTGGACATACTAATCTAGCGTCACTTTTCACGCACACTTTGCGTAATATAACCTAACCATACTTAAGTAATTAGAACGACGCGTTAAAGAGACTTGAGACGCGACATACTAAACTATTGCTCCTTTCCACGCACACTTTGCGTACTATAACCTAACCATGCTTATCTAATCGAAATGACGCGTTAGAGAGACTTGTGACGCAACATAAGAAATGACGCGTTACAGAGACTTGAGAGGCAAAATATTAATCTAGCGTCACTTTTTACGCATGCGTTGCGTAATATAACATAACCATGCTTAGGAAATGGGAACGACGCGTTAGAGAGACTTGAGACGTGACATACTAATCTAGTGTCACTTTTCACGCACACTTTACGTATTATAACCTAACCATGCTTAGGAAATCGGAACGACGCGTTAGAGAGAATTGAGACGCGACATTCTAATCTAACCTCACTTTTCACGCACACTTTGCGTAATATAACCTAACCATGCTTAGGTAATCGGAACGACGCGTTAAAGAGACTTGTGACGCGAGATAAGTATGGTGATCGAAACGACGCGTTAAAGAGACTTGATATGAAACATACTAATCTAGTGTCACTTTTTACGCACACTTTGCGTAATATAACCTAACCATGCTTAGGTAATCGGAACGAGGCGTGAAAGAGATTGGAGACTTGACATACTAATCTAGCGTCACTTTTCAAGCACATTTTGCGTAATATAACCTAACCATTCTTAGGTAATAGGAACGACGCGTCAAAGAGACTTGAGACGCGACATACTTACCTATTGATCCTTTTTACGAACACTTTGCGTACTATAACTTAACCATGCTTAGATAATCGGAACGACGCGTTAGAGAGACTTGTGACGCGACATAAGCAAGGTAATCGAAACGACGCGTTACGGAGACTTGAGAAGCGACATACTAATCTAGGGTCACTTTTCACGCAAACTTTGCGTTGTATAACCTAATCATGCTTAGGTAATCGGAACGATGCATTAAAGAGCCTTGATACGCGACATGCTAATCTAGCGTCACTTTTCACGCCCACCTTGCGTAATATAACCTAATCATGCTTAGGTAATAGGAACGACGCGTTAAAGAGACTTGAGACTCAATATACTAATCTACTGATCATTTTTACGCACACTTCGCGTACTATAACCAAACCGTGCTTAGGTAATCAGAACGACGCGTTAAAGAGCCTTGACACGCGACATACTAATCTAGCGTCACTTTCCACGCAAACTTTGCGTTTTATAACCTAACTATGGTTAGGTAATCGGAATGACGCATTAAAGAGCCTTGAGACGCGACATACTAATCTAGCGTCACTTTTCACGCACACCTTGCGTAATATAACCTAACCATGCTTAGGTATAAGGAACGACGCGTTAAATAGACTTTTGACGCGACATACTAATCTAGTGTCACTTTTCACTCACGCTTTGCCTAATAAACCTCTAACCATTCTTAGATAATCGGAATAACGCGATAAAGAGAATTGAGACGCAACATACTAATCTAGCGTCACTTTCGATGCAAACTATGCGTAATATAACCTAACCATGCTTAAGTAATTGGAACGACGCGTTAAATAGACTTGAGACGCTACATACTAATCTATTGTCATTTTCTACGCACACTTTGCGTAATATAACCTAACCATGCTTAGGTAATCAGAACGACACGTTCGAGAGACTTGTGACGCGACATAAGAATGGTAATCGAAACGACGCGTTAAAGAGACTTGAGACGTGCAATATTAATCTAGCGTCACTTTTTTACGCACGTGTTGCGTAATATAACATAACTATGCTTAAGAAATCGGAACGACGCGTTAGAGAGACTTGAGACGCGACATACTAATCTAGTGTCACTTTTCACGCACGCTTTGCATAATATAACCTAACCATGCTTAGGTAATTGGAACGACGCGTTAGAGAGACTTGAAACGCGACATACTAATATAGCGTCACTATTCACGCACTCTTTACGTAATATAACCTAACCATGCTTAGGTAATGCTCCCGGCCAAGACTAAGAAGCCTGTGTTCGGCGAAGGTGAGGATGAACCTAAGCGCCCAAGAGAAACTCTTGAAGAGAGGAAGAAAAAAAAGTAGTCCTTCCGGAAAGAGAAAGTACGAAAAATCTTCAATGCTCAGAACGACGCGTTAAAGAGACTTGTGACGCAAGATAAGTATAGTAATCGAAACTACGCGTTAAAGAGACTTGAGATAAAAAAACTAATCTAGCGTCACTTTTTACGCTCACTTTGCGTAATATAACCTAACCATGCATAGGTAATCGGAACGACGCGTTAAAGAGACTGGACATACTAATCTAGCGTCACTTTTCACTCACACCTTGCGTAAAATTACCTAACCATTGTTAGGAAATTGGACAACGCATTAGAGAGACTTGAGACGAGACATACTAATTTAACGTTACTTTTCACGCACTGTTTGCGTAATATAACCTAACCATGCTTAGGTAATCGAAACGACGCGATAAAGAGACTTGTGACGCGAGATAAGTATGGTAATCGGAACCACGCGTTAAAGAGACTTGTGACGCGAGATAAGTATGGTACTCGCAACGACTTGTAAAAGAGACTTGAGACTAAACAAACTAATCTAGCGTTACTTTTTAAGCACACTTTGCGTAATATAACCTAACCATGCTTAGGTAATCGGAACGACGCGTTAAAGAGACTTGAGACTAGACATACTAATCTAGCGTCACTTTTCACGCACACTTTGCGTAATATAACCTAACCATGCTTAGGAAATTGGAACGACGCGTTAGAGAGACTTGTGACGCGACATAAGCATGATAATCCAAACGACGCGTTCAAGAGACTTGAGACGCGCAATATTAATCTCGCGTCACTTTTTACGCACACTTTGCCTAATATAACATAACCATGCTTAGGAAATCGGAACGACGCGTATGGAGACTTGAGACGCGACATACTAATCTAGCGTCACTTCCCACGCACAATATGCGTAATATAAACTAACCATGCTAAGGTAATCGGAACAACGCGTTAGACGCGACATACTAATCTATTGTCATTTTTCACGTACACTCTGCGTAATATAACCTAACCATGCTTATGTAATTGCAACGACGCGTTAAATAGACTTGAGACGCTACATACTAATCTATTGTCATTTTCTACGCACACTTTTCGTAATATAACCTAACCATGCTTAGGTAATCAGAACGACATGTTCGAGAGACTTGTGACGCGACATAAGCATGGTAATCGAAACGATGCGTTAAAGAGACTTGAGACGTGCAATATTAATCTAGCGTCACTTTTTTACGCACGCGTTGCGTAATATAACGTAACTATGCTTAGGAAATCGGAACGACGCGTTAGAGAGACTTGAGACGCGACATACTAATCTAGTGTCACTTTTCACGCACGCTTTGCGTAATATAACCTAATCATGCTTAGGTAATCAGAACTACGCGTTAAAGAGACTTGTGACGCGAGATAAGTATAGTAATCGAAACTACGCGTTAAAGAGACTTGAGACGAAACAAACTAATCTAGCGTCACTTTTTACGCTCACTTTGCGTAATATAAGCTAACCATGCATAGGTAATCGGAACGATGCGTTAAAGAGGCTGGACGTACTAATCTAGCGTCACTTTTCACGCACACTTTGCGTAAAATAACCTAACCATTGTTAGGATATTGGACAACGCGTTAGAGAGACTTGAGACGAGACATACTAATTTAACGTTACTTTTCACGCATTGTTTGCGTAATATAACCTAACTATGCTTAGGTAATCGAACGACGCGATAAAGAGACTTGTGACGCGAGATAAGTATGGTAATCGGAACGACGCGTTAAAGAGACTTGTGACGCGAGATAAGTATGGTACTCGCAACGACTTGTAAAAGAGACTTGAGACGAAACAAACTAATCTAGCGTCACTTTTTAAGCACACTTTGCGTAATATAACCTAACCATGCTTAGGTAATCGGAACGACGCGTTAAAGAGACTTGAGACTGGACATACTAATCTAGCGTCGCTTTTCACGCACACTTTGCGTAATATAACCTAACCATGCCTAGGTAGTCGGAAAGAGGCGATAAAGAGACTTGAGACGCGACATACTAATCTAGCGTAACTTTTCACGCAAACTTTGAATAATATAACCTAACCATGCTTAGGTAATCGGAACAACACGTTAAAGAGAATTGAGACGCAACATATTAATCTAGCGTAACTTTTCACGAACACTTCGCATAATATAACCTAACCATGCTTTGATAATCAGAACGACGCGTTAAATAGACTTAAGACGCGACATACTAATCTAGCGTCACATTTCACGTACACTTGCTGTAAAGTAACCTAACCATGCTCAGGTAATTGGTACAACGCGTTAAAGAGAATTGAGATGCGACATACTAATCTAGCGTCGCTTTCCATGCACTCTTTGCGTAATATAACCTAACCATGCTTAGGTAATCGGAATAAAGCGTTAAATAGACTTGAGATGCGACATACTAATGTTTGTTACTTTTCACGCACACTTTTCGTGAAGTAACCTAACCATCCTTAGTTAATCGGTACAATGCGTTAAAGAGACTTGAGACACGACATACAAATGTACCATCATTTTTCACGCACACTTTTCGTAAATAACCTAACCATGCTTAGATAATCAGAACGACGCGTTAAAGAGACTTCAGAGGCGACATACTAATATGGCGTCACTTTTCACGCAAACTTTGCATACTATAACCTAACCATGCTTAGGAAATCGGAACGACGCATTAAAGAGACTTGAGTAGCGACACATTAATCTAGCATCACTTTTCACGCACACTTTGCGTAGTATAACCTAACCATGCTTACATAATCGGAAAGACGCGTTAAAGGACTTGAGATGCGACATACTAATCTAGCGTCCCTTTTCACGCACACTTCACGTAATATAACCTAACCATGCTAAGGTAATCGGAATACGCATTAAAGAGACTTGAGACGCGTCATACTAATCTAGCGTCACTTTTCACGCACATTTTGCGTAAAATAACCTAACCATGCCTAGGTAATCGGAACGACGCGTTAAAAAGACTTGAGATGCTACATACTAACATTGTCACTTTTTCACGCACACTTTGCGTAATATATAATCTAATCATGCTTAGGTAATCAGAACGACGCGTTAGAGATCTTAGGTAATCGGAACGACGCGATAAAGAGACTTGTGATGCGAGATAAGTATGGTAATTGGAACGACGCGTTAAAGAGACTTGTGACGCGAGATAAGTATGGTACTCACAACGACTTGTAAAAGAGACTTGAGACGAAACAAACTAATCTAGCGTCACTTTTTAAGCACACTTTGCGTAATATAACCTAACCATGCTTAGGTAATCGGAACGACGCGTTAAAGAGACTTGAGACTGGACATACTAATCTAGTGTCGCTTTTCACGCACACTTTGCGTAATATAACCTAACCATGCCTAGGTAGTCGGAAAGAGGCGATAAAGAGACTTGAGACGCGACATACTAATCTAGCATAACTTTTCACGCACACTTTGAGTAATATAACCTAACCATGCTTAGGTAATCGGAACAACACGTTAAAGAGAATTGAGACGCAACATACTAATCTAGCGTAACTTTTCACGCACACTTCGCATAATATAACCTAACCATGCTTTGATAATCAGAACGACGCGTTAAATAGACTTAAGACGCGACATACTAATCTAGCGTCACATTTCACGTACACTTTCGTAAAGTAACCTAACCATGCTCAGGTAATTGGTACAACGCGTTAAAGAGAATTGAGATGCGACATACTAATCTAGCGTCGCTTTCCATGCACTCTTTGCGTAATATAACCTAACCATGCTTAGGTAATCGGAATAAAGAGTTAAATAGACTTGAGACGCGACATACTAATGTTTGTTACTTTTCACGCACACTTTTCGTGAAATAACCTAACCATCCTTAGTTAATCGGTACAATGCGTTAAAGAGACTTGAGACACGACATACAAATGTACCAACATTTTTCACGCACACTTTTCGTAAATAACCTAACCATGCTTAGATAATCGGAACGACGCGTTAAACAGACTTCAGAGGTGACATACTAATATGGCGTCACTTTTCACGCAAACTTTGCGTACTATAACCTAACCATGCTTAGGAAATCGGAACGACGCATTAAAGAGACTTGAGTAGCGACACATTAATCTAGCATCACTTTTCACGCACACTTTGCGTAGTATAACCTAACCATGCTTACATAATCGGAAAGACGCGTTAAAGGACTTGAGATGCGACATACTAATCTAACGTCCCTTTTCACGCACACTTCACATAATATAACCTAACCATGCTAAGGTAATCGGAATACGCATTAAAGAGACTTGAGACACGTCATACTAATCTAGCGTCACTTTTCACGCACACTTTGCGTAACATAACCTAACCATGCCTAGGTAATCGGAACGACGCGTTAAAAAGACTTGAGATGCTACATACTAATACATTGTCACTTTTCACGCACACTTTGCATAATATATAATCTAATCATGCTTAGGTAATCAGAACGACGCGTTAGAGATACTTGTGACGCGACATAAGCACAGCAATCGAAACGATGCGTTAAAGAGACTTGAAACGCGCCATACTAATCTAGCGTCACTTATTGCGCATGCTTAGGTAATCAGAACGACGCATCATAGAGACTTGAGTAGCGACATATTAATCTAGCGTAACGTTTCACGCACACTATGCGTAATATAATCTAACTATGCTTAGGTCATCGGAACGACGGGTTAATAACAATGGTAATCAAAACGACGCGTTAAAGAGACTTGAGACGCAAGATACTAATCTAGCGTCACTTTTCACGCACGCTTTGCGTAAAATAACCTAACCACTGTTAGGAAATTGGACAACGCGTTAGAGAGACTTGAGACGAGACAAACTAATTTAACGTTACTTTTCACGCACTGTTTGCGTACTATAACCTAACCATGCTTAGGTAATCGAAACGACGCGATAAAGAGACTTGTGACGCGAGATAAGTATGGTAATCGGAACGACGCGTTAAAGAGACTTGTGACGCGAGATAAGTATGGTACTCGCAACGACTTGTAAAAGAGACTTGAGACGAAACAAACTAATCTAGCGTCACTTTTTAAGCGCACTTTGCGTAGTATAACCTAACCATGCTTAGGTAATCGGAACGACGCGTTAAAGAGACTTGAGACTGGACATACTAATCTAGTGTCACTTTTCACGCACACTTTGCGTAATATAACCTAACCATGCTTAGGAAATTGCAACGACGCGTTAGAGAGACTTGTGACGCGACATAAGCATGATAATCGAAGCGACGCGTTCAAGAGACTTGAGACGCGCAATATTAATCTAGCGTCACTTTTTACGCACACTTTGCGTAATATAACATAACCATGCTTAGGAAATCGGAACGACGCGTATGGAGACTTGAGACGCGACATACTAATCTAGTGTCACTGTTCACACACACTTTGTGTAATATAACCTAGTCATGCTTAGGAAATCGGTACGACGCGTTAGAGAGACTTGAGACGCGACGTACTAAACAAACGTTACTTTTCACTCACACATTGCGTAATATAACCTAACTGTGCTTAGGTAATCGGAACGACGCGTTAAAGAGACTTGTGACGCGAGATATGTATGGTAAGCGAAACGACGCATTAAAGAGACTGGAGACGGAACATACTAATCTAGCGTCACTTTTTTCACACATAATAGAACCTAACCATGCTTAGGTAATCAGAACAACGCTTTAAAGAGATTTAAGCCTGGACATACTAATCTAGCGTCACTTTTCACGCACACTTTGCGTAATATAACCTAACCATGCTTATTTAATAGGAACAATGCGATAAAGAGACTTGAGACGCGACATACTAATATATTGATCCTTTTTACGCACACTTTGCGTACAGTCTAACCAAGCTTAGGTAATCGGAACGACGTGTTAAAGAGCCTTGACACGCGACATACTAATCTAGCGTCACTTTTCACGCAAACTTTCCGTATTACAACCTAACCATGCTTAGGTAATCGGAACGACGCATTAAAGAACCTTGAGACGCGACATGCTAATCTAGCGTCACTTTTCACGTACACTGCGTAATACAACCTAACCATTCTTAGGTAATAGGAACGACGCCTTAAATAGACTTTAGACGCGACATAGTAATCTAATGTCACTTTTCACGCACGCTTTGCATAATATACCCTAACCATGCTTGGATAATGTGAACAACGCGATAAAGAGAATTGAGATGCGACATACTAATCTAGCGTCAATTTTCACGCAGAGTTTGCGTAATATAACCTAACTATGCTAAGGTAATCGGAACAACGCGTTAGATAGACTTAAGACGCGACATACTAATCTATTGTCATTTTTCACGTACACTCTGCCTAATATAACCTAACCATGCTAAAGTAATTCGAACGATGCGTTAAATAGACTTGAAATGCGACATACTAATCTATTGTCATTTTCAACGCACACTTTGTGTAATATAACCTAACCATGCTAAGGTAATCGGAACTACGTGTTCGAGAGACTTGTGACGCGACATAAGCATGGTAATCGAAACAACGCGTTAAAGAGACTTGAGACGTGCAATATCTAGCGTCACTTTTTACGCATGCGTTGCGTAATATAACATAACAATGCTTAGGAAATGGGATCGACGCGTTAGAGAGACTTGAGATGTGACATACTAATCTAGTGTCACTTTTCACGCACACTTTACGTATTATAACCTAACCATGCTTAGGAAATTGGAACGACGCGTTAGAGAGAATTGAGACGCGACATGCTAATCTAACCTCACTTTTCACGCACACCAATAACCTAACCATGCTTAGGTAATCGGAACGACGCGTTAAAGAGACTTGTGACGCGAGATAAGTATGGTGATCGAAACGACGCGTTAAAGAGACTTGATATGAAACATACTAATCTAGTGTCACTTTTTACGCACACTTTGCGTAATATAACCTAACCATGCTTAGGTAATCGGAACGACGCGTGAAAGAGATTGGAGACTTGACATACTAATCTAGCGTAACTTTTCAAGCACATTTTGCGTAATATAACCTAACCATTCTTAGGTAATAGGAACGACGCGTTAAAGAGACTTGAGACGCGACATAATTACCTATTGATCCTTTTTACGAACACTTTGCGTACCATAACCTACCCATGCTTAGGTATTCGGAACGACGCGTTAGAGAGACTAGTGACGCGACATAAGCAAGGTAATCGAAACGACGCGTTACGGAGACTTGAGAAGCGACATACTAATCTAGTGTCACTCTTCACGCAAACTTTGCGTAGTATAACCTAATCATGCTTAGGTAATCGGAACGATGCATTAAAGAGCCTTTATACGCGACATGCTAATCTAGCGTCACTTTTCACGCCCACCTTTCGTAATATAACCTAATCATGCTTACGTAATAGGAACGACGCGTTAAAGAGACTTGAGACTCAATATACTAATCTATTGATCAGTTTTACGCACACTTCGCGTACTATAACCTAACCGTGCTTAGGTAATCAGAACGACGCGTTAAAGAGCCTTGACACGCGACATACTAATCTAGCGTCACTTTCCACGCAAACTTTGCGTTTTATAACCTAACTATACTTAGGTAATCGAAATGACGCATTAAAGAGCCTTGAGACGCGACATACTAATCTAGCGTCACTTTTCACGCACACCTTGCGTAATATAACCTAACCACGCTTAGGTATAAGGAACAACGCGTTAAATAGACTTTTGACGCGACATACTAATCTAGTGTCACTTTTCACGCACGCTTTGCCTAATATAACCTCTAACCATTCTAAGATAATCGGAATAACGCGATAAAGAGAATTGAGACGCGACATACTAATCTAGCGTCACTTTCGACGCAAACTATGCGTAATATAATCTAACCATGCTTAAGTAATTGGAACGACGCGTTAAATAGACTTGAGACGCTACATACTAATCTATTGTCATTTTCTATGCACACTTTGCGTAATATAACCTAACCATGCTTAGGTAATCAGAACGACACGTTCGAGAGACTTGTGACGCGACATAAGAATGGTAATCGAAACGACTCGTTAAAGAGACTTGAGACGCGACATACTAATCTAGTGTCACTTTTCACGCACGCTTTGCATAATATAACATAACCATGCTTAGGTAATTGGAACGACGCGTTAGAGAGACTTGAGACGCGACATACTAATATAGCGTCACTATTCACGCACTCTTTGCGTTATATAACCTAACCATGCTTAGGTAATGCTCCCGGCCAAGACTAAGAAGCCTGTGTTCGCCGAAGGTGAGGATGAACCTAAGCGCCCAAGAGAAACTCTTGAAGAGAGGAAGAAAAAAAAGTAGTCCTTCCGGAATGAGAAAGTACGAAAAATCTTCAATGCTCAGAACGACGCGTTAAAGAGACTTGTGACGCGAGATAAGTATAGTAATCGAAACTACGCGTTAAAGAGACTTGAGATGAAAAAAACTAATCTAGCGTCACTTTTTACCCTCACTTTGCGTAATATATCATAACCATGCATAGGTAATCTGAACGACGCGTTAAAGAGACTGGACATACTAATCTAGCGTCACTTTTCACGCACAGCTTGCGTAAAATTACCTAACCATTGTTAGGAAATTGGACAACGCGTTAGAGAGACTTGAGACGAGACATACTAATTTAACATTACTTTTCACGCACTGTTTGCATAATATAACCTAACCATGCTTAGGTAATCGAAACGACGCGATAAAGAGACTTGTGACGCGAGATAAGTATGGTATTTGGAACCACGCGTTAAAGAGACTTGTGACGCGAGATATGTATGGTACTCGCAACGACTTGTAAAAGAGACTTGAGACTAAACAAACTAATCTAGCGTTACTTTTTAAGCACACTTTGCGTAATATAACCTAACCATGCTTAGGTAATCGAAACGACGCGTTAAAGAGACTTGAGACTGGACATACTAATCTAGCGTCGCTTTTCACGCACACTTTGCGTAATATAACCTAACCATGCCTAGGTAGTCGGAAAGAGGCGATAAAGAGACTTGAGACGCGACATACTAATCTAGCGTAACTTTTCACGCACACTTTGAATAATATAACCTAACCATGCTTAGGTAATCGGAACAACACATTAAAGAGAATTGAGACGCAACATACTAATCTAGCGTAACTTTTCACGCACACTTCGCATAATATAACCTAACCATGCTTTGATAATCAGAACGACGCGTTAAATAGACTTAAGACGCGACATACTAATCTAGCGTCACATTTCACGTACACTTTTTGTAAAGTAACCTAACCATGCTCAGGTAATTGGTAAGCATGGTAATCGAAGCGACACGTTAAAGAAACTTGAAACGCGCCATACTAATCTAGCGTCACTTTTTACGCACGCTTTGCATAATATATCCTCACTATGCTTAGGGAATCGGAACGACGCGTTAAAGAGACTTGAGACGCGACATACTAATCTAGCGTCACTTTTCACGCACAGTTTGCGTAATATAACCTAACCATGTTTAGGTAATCAGAACAACGCATTAAAGAGACTTGAAACTCGACATACCAACCTAGCAACAGTGTTCACGCACACATTGCATAATATAACCTAACCATGCTTAGGTAATCGGAACGACGCGTTAGAGAGACTTGTGACGCGACATAAGAGTTGTAATCGAAACGACGCGTTAAAGAGACTTGAGACACGACATACAAATCTATTGTCGCTTATCATGCACAATTTAAGTAATATAACCTAACCATGCTTAGGTAATCGGAACGAAGCATTGAAGAGACTTAAGACGCGACATACTAATCTAGCGTCACTTTTTACGCACACTTTGCGTAATATAACCTAACCATACTTATGTAATTGGAACGACGCGTTAGATAGACTTGTGACGCGACATACTAATCTAGCGTCAATTTTTACGCACACTTTGCGTAATATAAATCAAACATGCTTAGGTAATCGCAACGACGCGTTAGAGAGACTTGTGACACAACATAAGCATGGTAATCGAAATGACGCGTTAAAGAGACTTGAGACGCGCCAAACTAATCTAGCATCTCGTTTTACACAGACTTTGCATAATATAACTTAACCATGCTTAGGAAATCGGAACGATGCGTTACAGTGACTTGAGTAGCGACATAGAGCCAATTTTCACGCACACTTTGCATAATATAACCTAACCATGCTTAGCTAATCGGAACGACGCGTTAAAGAGACTTGAGACGCGACATACATTAACTAGCATCACTTTTCACGCACACTTTGCGTAAAATAACCTAACATGCTTATGTAATCAGAACGACGCGATAGAGAAACTTGTGACGCGATAATGGTAATCGAAACGACGCGTTAAAGAGACTTGAAACGAGCCATACTAATCTAGCGTCACTTTTTACGCAGGCTTTGCGTATTATAACCTAACTATGCTTAGGTAATCAGAACGACGCGTTAGAGAAACTTGTGAGGCGACAATGGTAATCGAAACGACGCGTTAAAGAGACTTGAAACGTGCCATGCTAATCTACCGTCACTTTTTACCCACGCTTTGCGTATTATAACCTAACTATGCTTAGGTAATCGGAACAACGCGTTTAAGAGACTTGAGACGCGACATACTGTTCTAGCGTCACTTTTCAGGCACATTTTGCGTAATATAACATGACCATGCTTTGGTAATCGGAACACGCGTTAAAGAGACTTGAGACTTGTAACGTGACATAAGCATGGTACTCGAAACGATGCATTGAAGAGACTTGAGACGCGCCATACTAATCTAGCATCACTCATTACGCATACTTTGAGTAATATAACTTAACCATGCTTAGGTAATCATAACAACGCGTTAAAGAGACTTGTGACGCGACATACTAATCTAGCGACACTTTTAATACGCACTTGGCGTAATAAAACATAACCATGCTTTGGCAATCGGAACGACGCGTTAAAGGGACTTGAGACGCGACATACTAATCTAGCATCACTTTTTTTCACACACAGTTTGCATAAAATAACCTAACTATGCTTAGGTAATCGAAACGACGAGTTATAGAGACTTCAGACACGACATACTAATCTATTTTCACTTTTCACGCACACTTTGCGTAATATAACCTAACCATGCTTAGGGAATCAGAACGACGAGTTAGAGACACTTGTGACGCGACATAAGCATGGTAATCGAAGCGACACGTTAAAGAAACTTGAAACGCGCCATGCTAATCTAGCGTCACTTTTTACGCACGCTTTGCGTAATATAACCTGACTATGCTTAGGGAATCGGAACGACTCATTAAAGAGACTTGAGACGCGACATACTAATCTAGCGTCACTTTTCACGCACAGTTTGCGTAATATAACCTAACCATGCTTAGGTAATCTGAACGACGCATTAAAGAGACTTGAAACGCGACATACCAACCTAGCAACAGTGTTCACGCACACATTGCGTAATATAACCTAACCATGCTTAGGTAACCGCAACGACGCGTTAGAGAGACTTGTGACGCGACATAAGAGTGGTAATCGAAACGACGCGTTAAAGAGACTTGAGACACAACATACAAATCTATTGTCCCTTTTTATGCACAATTTAAGTAATATAACCTAACCATGCTTAGGTAATCGAAACGAAGCATTAAAGAGACTTGAGACGCGACATACTAATCTAGCGTCACTTTTCACGCACACTTTGCGTAATATAACCTAACCATGCTTATGTAATTGGAACGACGCGTTAGATAGACTTGTGACGCGACATACTAATCTAGCATCAATTTTTACGCACACTTTGCGTAATATAAATCAAACATGCTTAGGTAATCACAGCGACGCGTTAGAGAGACTTGTGACGCGACATAAGCATGGTAATCGAAATGACGCGTTAAAGAGACTTGAGACGCGCCAAACTAATCTAGCATCACGTTTTACACAGACTTTGCATAATATAACCTAACCATGCTTAGGAAATCGGAACGATTCGTTAAAGAGACTTGAGTAGCGACATACTAATCTAGAGCCAGTTTTCACGCACACTTTGCATAATATAACCTAACCATGCTTACCTAAACGGAACGACGCGTTAAAGAGACTTGAGACGCGACATACATTAACTAGCATCACTTTTCACGCACACATTGCGTAAAATAACCTAGCATGCTTATGTAATCAGAACGACGCGATAGAGAAACTTGTGACGCGACAATGGTAATCGAAACGACGCGTTAAAGAGACTTGAAACGTGCCATACTAATCTAGCGTCACTTTTTACGCACGCTTTGCGTATTATAACCTAACTATGCTTAGGTAATCAGAACGACGCGTTGGAGAAACTTGTGACGCGACAATGGTAATCGAAACGACGCGTTAAAGAGACTTGAAACGTGCCAAGCTAATCTACCGTCACTTTTTACCCACGCTTTGCGTATTATAACCTAACTATGCTTAGGTAATCGGAACAACGCGTTAAAGAGACTTGAGACGCGATATACTGTTCTAGCGTCACTTTTCAGGCACATTTTGCGTAATATAACATGACCATGCTTTGGTAATCGGAACACGCGTTAAAGAGACTTGAGACTTGTAACGTGACATAAGCATGGTACTCGAAACGATGCGTTGAAGAGACTTGAGACGCGCCATACTAATCTAGCATCACTCTTTACGCATACTTTGCGTAATATATCTTAACCATGCTTAGGTAATCATAACAACGCATTAAAGAGACTTGTGACGCGACATACTAATCTAGCGACACTTTTAATACGCACTTGGCGTAATAAAACATAACCATGCTTTGGCAATCGGAACGATGCGTTAAAGGGACTTGAGACTCGACATACTAATCTAGCGTCACTTTTTTTCACGCACACTTTGCGTAAAATAACCTAACCATGCTTAGGTAATCGAAACGACGAGTTATAGAGAACTTCAGACACGACATACTAATCTATTGTCACTTTTCACGCACACTTTGCGTAATATAACCTAACCATGCTTCGGGAACCAGAACGACGAGTTAGAGACACTTGTGACGTGACATAATCATGGTAATCGAAGCGACACGTTAAAGAAACTTGAAACGCGCCATACTAATCTAGCGTCACTTTTTACGCACGCTTTGCGTAATATGACCTGACTATGCTTAGGGAATCGGAACGACGCGTTAAAGAGACTTGAGACGCGACATACTAATCTAGCGTCACTTTTCACGCATAGTTTGCGTAATATAACCTAACCATGCTTTAGTAATCGGAACGACGCATTAAAGAGACTTGAAACGCGACATACCAACCTAGCAACAGTGTTCACGCACACATTGCGTAATATAACCTAACCATGCATAGGTAATTGGAACGACGCGTGAGAGAGACTTGTGACGCGACATAAGAGTGGTAATCGAAACGACGCGTTAAAGAGACTTGAGACACGACATACAAATCTATTGTCGCTTTTCATGCACAATTTAAGTAATATAACCTAACCATGCTTAGGTAATCGGAAGGAAGCGTTGAAGAGACTTGAGACGCGACATACTAATCTAGCGTCACTTTTCACGCACACTTTGCGTAATATAACTTAACCATGCTTAGGTAATCATAACAACGCATTAAAGAGACTTGTGACGCGACATACTAATCTAGCGACACTTTTAATACGCACTTGGCGTAATAAAACATAACCATGCTTTGGCAATCGGAACGACGCGTTAAAGGGACTTGAGACGCGACATACTAATCTAGCATCACTTTTTTTCACACACAGTTTGCATAAAATAACCTAACTATGCTTAGGTAATCGAAACGACGAGTTATAGAGACTTCAGACACGACATACTAATCTATTGTCACTTTTCACGCACACTTTGCGTAATATAACCTAACCATGCTTAGGGAATCAGAACGACGAGTTAGAGAAACTTGTGACGCGACATAAGCATGGTAATCGAAGCGACACGTTAAAGAAACTTGAAACGCGCCATGCTAATCTAGCGTCACTTTTTACGCACGCTTTGCGTAATATAACCTGACTATGCTTAGGGAATCGGAACGACTCATTAAAGAGACTTGAGACGCGACATACTAATCTAGCGTCACTTTTCACGCACAGTTTGCGTAATATAACCTAACCATGCTTAGGTAATCTGAACGACGCATTAAAGAGACTTGAAACGCGACATACCAACCTAGCAACAGTGTTCACGCACACATTGCGTAATATAACCTAACCATGCTTAGGTAACCGCAACGACGCGTTAGAGAGACTTGTGACGCGACATAAGAGTGGTAATCGAAACGACGCGTTAAAGAGACTTGAGACACAACATACAAATCTATTGTCCCTTTTTATGCACAATTTAAGTAATATAACCTAACCATGCTTAGGTAATCGAAACGAAGCATTAAAGAGACTTGAGACGCGACATACTAATCTAGCGTCACTTTTCACGCACACTTTGCGTAATATAACCTAACCATGCTTATGTAATTGGAACGACGCGTTAGATAGACTTGTGACGCGACATACTAATCTAGCGTCAATTTTTACGCACACTTTGCGTAATATAAATCAAACATGCTTAGGTAATCACAGCGACGCGTTAGAGAGACTTGTGACGCGACATAAGCATGGTAATCGAAATGACGCGTTAAAGAGACTTGAGACGCGCCAAACTAATCTAGCATCACGTTTTACACAGACTTTGCATAATATAACCTAACCATGCTTAGGAAATCGGAACGATTCGTTAAAGAGACTTGAGTAGCGACATACTAATCTAGAGCCAGTTTTCACGCACACTTTACATAATATAACCTAACCATGCTTAACTAAACGGAACGACGCGTTAAAGAGACTTGAGACGCGACATACATTAACTAGCATCACTTTTCACGCACACATTGCGTAAAATAACCTAGCATGCTTATGTAATCAGAACGACGCGATAGAGAAACTTGTGACGCGACAATGGTAATCGAAACGACGCGTTAAAGAGACTTGAAACGTGCCATACTAATCTAGCGTCACTTTTTACGCACGCTTTGCGTATTATAACCTAACTATGCTTAGGTAATCAGAACGACGCGTTGGAGAAACTTGTGACGCGACAATGGTAATCGAAACGACGCGTTAAAGAGACTTGAAACGTGCCAAGCTAATCTACCGTCACTTTTTACCCACGCTTTGCGTATTATAACCTAACTATGCTTAGGTAATCGGAACAACGCGTTAAAGAGACTTGAGACGCGATATACTGTTCTAGCGTCACTTTTCAGGCACATTTTGCGAAATATAACATGACCATGCTTTGGTAATCGGAACACGCGTTAAAGAGACTTGAGACTTGTAACGTGACATAAGCATGGTACTCGAAACGATGCGTTGAAGAGACTTGAGACGCGCCATACTAATCTAGCATCACTCTTTACGCATACTTTGCGTAATATAACTTAACCATGCTTAGGTAATCATAACAACGCATTAAAGAGACTTGTGACGCGACATACTAATCTAGCGACACTTTTAATACGCACTTGGCGTAATAAAACATAACCATGCTTTGGCAATCGGAACGATGCGTTAAAGGGACTTGAGACTCGACATACTAATCTAGCGTCACTTTTTTTCACGCACACTTTGCGTAAAATAACCTAACCATGCTTAGGTAATCGAAACGACGAGTTATAGAGAACTTCAGACACGACATACTAATCTATTGTCACTTTTCACGCACACTTTGCGTAATATAACCTAACCATGCTTCGGGAACCAGAACGACGAGTTAGAGACACTTGTGACGTGACATAATCATGGTAATCGAAGCGACACGTTAAAGAAACTTGAAACGCGCCATACTAATCTAGCGTCACTTTTTACGCACGCTTTGCGTAATATGACCTGACTATGCTTAGGGAATCGGAACGACGCGTTAAAGAGACTTGAGACGCGACATACTAATCTAGCGTCACTTTTCACGCATAGTTTGCGTAATATAACCTAACCATGCTTTAGTAATCGGAACGACGCATTAAAGAGACTTGAAACGCGACATACCAACCTAGCAACAGTGTTCACGCACACATTGCGTAATATAACCTAACCATGCATAGGTAATTGGAACGACGCGTGAGAGAGACTTGTGACGCGACATAAGAGTGGTAATCGAAACGACGCGTTAAAGAGACTTGAGACACGACATACAAATCTATTGTCGCTTTTCATGCACAATTTAAGTAATATAACCTAACCATGCTTAGGTAATCGGAAGGAAGCGTTGAAGAGACTTGAGACGCGACATACTAATCTAGCGTCACTTTTCACGCACACTTTGCGTAATATAACTTAACCATGCTTAGGTAATCATAACAACGCATTAAAGAGACTTGTGACGCGACATACTAATCTAGCGACACTTTTAATACGCACTTGGCGTAATAAAACATAACCATGCTTTGGCAATCGGAACGACGCGTTAAAGGGACTTGAGACGCGACATACTAATCTAGCGTCACTTTTTTTCACGCACACTTTGCGTAAAATAACCTAACCATGCTTAGGTAATCGAAACGACGAGTTATAGAGAACTTCAGACACGACATACTAATCTATTGTCACTTTTCACGCTCACTTTGCGTAATATAACCTAACCATGCTTAGGGAACTAGAACGACGTGTTAGAGACACTTGTGACGTGACATAATCATGGTAATCGAAGCGACACGTTAAAGAAACTTGAAACGCGCCATACTAATCTAGCGTCAGTTTTTACGCACGCTTTGCGTAATATAACCTGACTATGCTTAGGGAATCGGAACGACGCGTTAAAGAGACTTGAGACGCGACATACTAATCTAGCGTCACTTTTCACGCATAGTTTGCGTAATATAACCTAACCATGCTTAAGTAATCGGAACGACGCATTAAAGAGACTTGAAACGCGACATACCAACCTAGCAACAGTGTTCACGCACACATTGCGTAATATAACCTAACCATGCTTAGGTAATTGGAACGACGCGTGAGAGAGACTTGTGACGCGACATAAGAGTGGTAATCGAAACGACGCGTTAAAGAGACTTGAGACGCGACATAAGCATGGTAATCGAAATGACGCGTTAAAGAGACTTGAGACGCGCCAAACTAATCTAGCATCACGTTTTACACAGACTTTGCATAATATAACCTAACCATGCTTAGGAAATCGGAACGATTCGTTAAAGAGACTTGAGTAGCGACATACTAATCTAGAGCCAGTTTTCACGCACACTTTGCATAATATAACCTAACCATGCTTAGCTAATCGGAACGACGCGTTAAAGAGACTTGAGACGCGACATACATTAACTAGCATCACTTTTCACGCACACATTGCGTAAAATAACCTAGCATGCTTATGTAATCAGAACGACGCGATAGAGAAACTTGTGACGCGACAATGGTAATCGAAACGACGCGTTAAAGAGACTTGAAACGTGCCATACTAATCTAGCGTCACTTTTTACGCACGCTTTGCGTATTATAACCTAACTATGCTTAGGTAATCAGAACGACGCGTTGGAGAAACTTGTGACGCGACAATGGTAATCGAAACGACGCGTTAAAGAGACTTGAAACGTGCCAAGCTAATCTACCGTCACTTTTTACCCACGCTTTGCGTATTATAACCTAACTATGCTTAGGTAATCGGAACAACGCGTTAAAGAGACTTGAGACGCGATATACTGTTCTAGCGTCACTTTTCAGGCACATTTTGCGTAATATAACATGACCATGCTTTGGTAATCGGAACACGCGTTAAAGAGACTTGAGACTTGTAACGTGACATAAGCATGGTACTCGAAACGATGCGTTGAAGAGACTTGAGACGCGCCATACTAATCTAGCATCACTCTTTACGCATACTTTGCGTAATATAACTTAACCATGCTTAGGTAATCATAACAACGCATTAAAGAGACTTGTGACGCGACATACTAATCTAGCGACACTTTTAATACGCACTTGGCGTAATAAAACATAACCATGCTTTGGCAATCGGAACGATGCGTTAAAGGGACTTGAGACGCGACATACTAATCTAGCGTCACTTTTTTTCACGCACACTTTGCGTAAAATAACCTAACCATGCTTAGGTAATCGAAACGACGAGTTATAGAGAACTTCAGACACGACATACTAATCTATTGTCACTTTTCACGCACACTTTGCGTAATATAACCTAACCATGCTTCGGGAACCAGAACGACGAGTTAGAGACACTTGTGACGTGACATAATCATGGTAATCGAAGCGACACGTTAAAGAAACTTGAAACGCGCCATACTAATCTAGCGTCACTTTTTACGCACGCTTTGCGTAATATGACCTGACTATGCTTAGGGAATCGGAACGACGCGTTAAAGAGACTTGAGACGCGACATACTAATCTAGCGTCACTTTTCACGCATAGTTTGCGTAATATAACCTAACCATGCTTTAGTAATCGGAACGACGCATTAAAGAGACTTGAAACGCGACATACCAACCTAGCAACAGTGTTCACGCACACATTGCGTATTATAACCTAACCATGCTTAGGTAATTGGAACGACGCGTGAGAGAGACTTGTGACGCGACATAAGAGTGGTAATCGAAACGACGCGTTAAAGAGACTTGAGACGCGACATAAGCATGGTAATCGAAATGACGCGTTAAAGAGACTTGAGACGCGCCAAACTAATCTAGCATCACATTTTACACAGACTTTGCATAATATAACCTAACCATGCTTAGGAAATCGGAACGATGCGTTAAGAGACTTGAGTAGCGACATACTAATCTAGAGCCAGTTTTCACGCACACTTTGCATAATATAACCTAACCATGCTTAGCTAATCGGAACGACGCGTTAAAGAGACTTGAGACACGACATACATTAACTAGCATCACTTTTCACGCACACTTTGCGTAAAATAACCTAGCATGCTTATGTAATCATAACGACGCGATAGAGAAACTTGTGACGCGATAATGGTAATCGAAACGACGCGTTAAAGAGACTTGAAATGTGCCATACTAATCTAGCGTCACTTTTTACGCACGCTTTGCAAATTATAACCTAACTATGCTTAGGTAATCATAACGACGCGTTAGAGAAACTTGTGACGCGACAATGGTAATCGAAACGACCCGTTAAAGAGACTTGAAACGTGCCATGCTAATCTACCATCACTTTTTACCCACGCTTTGCGTATTATAACCTAACTATGCTTAGGTAATCAGAACAACGCGTTAAAGAGACTTGAGACGCGACATACTGTTCTAGCGTCACTTTTCAGGCACATTTTGCGTAATATAACATGACCATGCTTTGGTAATCGGAACACGCGTTAAAGAGACTTGAGACTTGTAACGTGACATAAGCATGGTACTCGAAACGATGCATTGAAGAGACTTGAGACGCGCCATACTAATCTAGCATCACTCATTACGCATACTTTGCGTAATATAACTTAACCATGCTTAGGTAATCATAACAACGCGTTAAAGAGACTTGTGACGCGACATACTAATCTAGCGACACTTTTAATACGCACTTGGCGTAATAAAATATAACCATGCTTTGGCAATCGGAACGACGCGTTAAAGGGACTTGAGACGCGACATACTAATCTAGCGTCACTTTTCACGCACACTTTGTATAAAATAACCTAACTATGCTTAGGTAATCGAAACGACGAGTTATAGAGACTTCAGACACGACATACTAATCTATTGTCACTTTTCACGCACACTTTGCGTAATATAACCTAACCATGCTTAGGGAATTAGAACGACGAGTTAGAGACACTTGTGACGCGGCATAAGCATGGTAATCGAAGCGACACGTTAAAGAAACTTGAAACGCGCCATACTAATCTAGCGTCACTTTTTACGCACGCTTTGCGTAATATAACCTGACTATGCTTAGGGAATCGGAACGACGCGTTAAAGAGACTTGAGACGCGACATACTAATCTAGCGTCGCTTTTCACGCACAGTTTGCGTAATATAACCTCACCATGCTTAGGTAATCGGAACGACGCGTTAGAGTGACTTGTGACGCGTCATAAGAGTGGTAATTGAAACGACGCGTTAAAGAGACTTGAGACACGACATATAAATCTATTGTCGCTTTTCATGCACAATTTAAGTAATATAACCTGACCATGCTTAGGTAATCGGAACGAAGCATTAAAGAGACTTGAGATGCGACATACTAATCTAGCGTCACTTTTCACGCACACTTTGCGTTATATAATCTAACCATGCTTATGTAATTGGAACGACGCGTTAGATAGAATTGTGACGCGACATACTAATCTAGCGTCAATTTTTACGCACACTTTGCGTAATATAAATCAAACTTGCTTAGGTAATCACAACGACGCGTTAGAGAGACTTGTGACGCGACATAAGCGTGGTAATCGAAATGACGCGTTAAAGAGACTTGAGACGCGCCAAACTAATCTAGCATCACGTTTTACACAGACTTTGCATAATATAACCTAACCATGCTTAGGAAATCGGATCGATGCGTTAGAGAGACTTGAGTAGCGACATACTAATCTAGAGCCAGTTTTCACGCACACTTTGCATAATATAACCTAACCATGCTTAGCTAATCGGAACGACGCGTTAAAGAGACTTGAGACGCGACATACATTAACTAGCATCACTTTTCACGCACACTTTGCGTAAAATAACCTAGCATGCTTATGTAATCAGAACGACGCGATAGAGAAACTTGTGACGCGACAATGGTAATCGAAACGACGCGTTAAAGAGACTTGAAACGTGCCATACTAATCTAGCGTCACTTTTTACGCACGCTTTGCGTATTATAACCTAACTATGCTTAGGTAATCAGAACGACGCGTTAGAGAAACTTGTGACGCGACAATGGTATTCGAAACGACGCGTTAAAGAGACTTGAAACGTGGCAAGCTAATCTACCGTCACTTTTTACCCACGCTTTGCGTATTATAACCTAACTATGCTTAGGTAATCGGAACAACGCGTTAAAGAGACTTGAGACGCGACATACTGTTCTAGCGTCACTTTTCAGGCACATTTTGCGTAATATAACATGACCATGCTTTGGTAATCGGAACACGCGTTAAAGAGATTTGAGACTTGTAACGTGACATAAGCATGGTACTCGAAACGATGCATTGAAGAGACTTGAGATGCGCCATACTAATCTAGCATCACTCATTACGCATACTTTGCGTAATATAACTTAACCATGCTTAGGTAATCATAACAACGCGTTAAAGAGACTTGTGACGCGACATACTAATCTAGCGACACTTCTAATACGCACTTGGCGTAATAAAACATAACCATGCTTTGGCAATCGGAACGACGCGTTAAAGGGACTTGAGACGCGACATACTAATCTAGCGTCACTTTTTTTCACGCACACTTTGCGTAAAATAACCTAACCATGCTTAAGTAATTGAAACAACGAGTTATAGAGAACTTCAGACACGACATACTAATCTATTGTCACTTTTCACGCACACTTTGCGTAATATAACCTAACCATGCTTAGGGAACCAGAACGACGAGTTAGAGACACTTGTGACGTGACATAATCATGGTAATCGAAGCGACACGTTAAAGAAACTTGAAACGCGCCATACTAATCTAGCGACACTTTTTACGCACGCTTTGCGTAATATAACTTGACTATGCTTAAGGAATCGGAACGACGCGTTAAAGAGACTTGAGACGCGACATACTAATCTAGCATCACTTTTCACGCATAGTTTGCGTAATATAACCTAACCATGCTTAAGTAATCGGAACGACGCATTAAAGAGACTTGAAACGCGACATACCGACCTAGCAACAGTGTTCACGCACACATTGCGTAATATAACCTAACCATGATTAGGTAATTGGAACGACGCGTGAGAGAGACTTGTGACGCGAGATAAGAGTGGTAATCGAAACGACGCGTTAAAGAGACTTGAGACACGACATACAAATCTATTGTCGCTTTTCATGCACAATTTATGTAATATAACCTAACCATGCTTAGGTAATCGGAACGAAGCATTCAAGAGACTTGAGACGCGACATACTAATCTAGCGTCACTTTTCACGCACACTTTGTGTAATATAATCTAACCATGCTTATGTAATTGGAACGACGCGTTAGATAGACTTGTGACACGACATACTAATCTAGCGTCAATTTTTACGCACACTTTGCGTAATATAAATCAAACATGCTTAGGTAATCACAACGACTAAGCATGCTAATCGAAATGACGCGTTAAAGAGACTTGAGACGCGCCAAACTAATCTAGCATCACGTTTTCCACAGACTTTGCATAATATAACCTAACCATGCTTAGGAAATCGGAACGATGCGTTAAAGAGACTTGAGTAGCGACATACTAATCTAGAGCCAGTTTTCACGCACACTTTGCATAATATAACCTAACCATGCTTAGCTAATCGGAACGACGCGTTAAAGAGACTTGAGACACGACATACATTAACTAGCATCACTTTTCACGCACACTTTGCGTAAAATAACCTAGCATGCTTATGTAATCATAACGACGCGATAGAGAAACTTGTGACGCGATAATGGTAATCGAAACGACGCGTTAAAGAGACTTGAAATGTGCCATACTAATCTAGCGTCACTTTTTACGCACGCTTTGCGAATTATAACCTAACTATGCTTAGGTAATCATAACGACGCGTTAGAGAAACTTGTGACGCGACAATGGTAATCGAAACGACCCGTTAAAGAGACTTGAAACGTGCCATGCTAATCTACCATCACTTTTTACCCACGCTTTGCGTATTATAACCTAACTATGCTTAGGTAATCGGAACAACGCGTTAAAGAGACTTGAGACGCGACATACTGTTCTAGCGTCACTTTTCAGGCACATTTTGCGTAATATAACATGACCATGCTTTGGTAATCGGAACACGCGTTAAAGAGACTTGAGACTTGTAACGTGACATAAGCATGGTACTCGAAACGATGCATTGAAGAGACTTGAGACGCGCCATACTAATCTAGCATCACTCATTACGCATACTTTGCGTAATATAACTTAACCATGCTTATGTAATCATAACAACGCGTTAAAGAGACTTGTGACGCGACATACTAATCCAGCGACACTTTTAACGCGCACTTGGCGTAATAAAACATAACCATGCTTTGGTAATCGGAACGACGCGTTAAAGGTACTTGAGAGGCGACATACTAATCTAGCGTCACTTTTCAAGCACACTTTGCGTAAAATAACCAAACCATGCTTAGGTAATCGAAACGACGAGTTATAGAGACTTCAGACACGACATATTAATCTATTGTCACTTTTCACGCACACTTTGCGTGATATAACCTAACCATGCTTAGGGAATCAGAACGATGCTTTAGAGACACTTGTGACGCGACATAAGCATGGTAATCGAAGCGACACGTTAAAGAAACTTGAAACGCGCCATACTAATATAGCGTCACTTTTTACGCACGCTTTGCGTAATATAACCTAACTATGCTTAGGGAATCAAAACGACGCGTTAAAGAGACTTGAGACGCGACATACTAATCTAGCGTCACTTTTCACGCAAAGTTTGCGTAATATAACTTATTCATGCTTAGGTTAAAAGGACTCGAGACACGATATACTAATCTAGCGTAACTTTTCACCCCCACTTTGTGTAAAATAACCTAACCATGCCTAGGTAATCGGAACGACGCGTTAAAAAGACTTTAGACGCGACATACTAATCTATTGTCACTTTTTACGCACACTTTGCGTAATATAACCTAACCATGCTTAGGTAATCAAAACGACGCATTAGACGCACTTGTGACGCGACATAAGCACAGTAATCGAAACGACGCGTTAAATAGACTTGACACGCGCCATACTAATCTAGCATCACTTTTTACGTACGCTTTGCGTATTATTACCTAACCGCGCTTAGGTAATCGGAACGACGCATTAAAGAGATTGAGAAGCGACATACTAATCTAGCGTCACTTTTCACGCATACTTTGCGTAATACAACCTAATCATGATTAGGTAATCGGAACGACGCTTTAAAGAGACTTGAGACGTTACATACTAACCTAGCAAATGTTTTCACGCACACATAGAGTAACTAAAGAGACTTGAAACGCGACATACTAATCTAGTGTTACTTTTCACGCACACTTTGCGTAAAATAACCTAACCATGCTTAGGTAATCGGAACGGCATATTAAAGACACTTGCAATGCGACATACTAATTTATTGTCACTTTTCACGTACACTTTGCGTAATATAACCTAGCCATGCTTTGGTAATTGGAACGACGTGTTAGAGAGACTTGTAACGTGACATAAGCATGGTAATCGAAACGATACGTTAAAGAGACTTGAGACGCGCCATACTTATCTAACGTCACTTTTTACGCACACTTTGCGTAACATAACTTAACCATGCATAGGTAATCGTAACAACGAGTTAAGGAGACTTGTGACGCAACATACTAATCTAGCGACCCTTTTACGCGCACTTGGCATAATATAACATAACCATGCTTTGGTAATCGGTACGACGCGTTAAAGAGACTGTAGGCGTGACATGCTAATCTAGTGTTACTTTTCACGCACATTTTGTGTAGTATAACCTAACCATGCTTAGGTAATCAGAACACGCGTTAAAGGGACTTGAGACGCGACATACTAATCCAGCGTCACTTTTCATGGACACTTTGCGTAAAATAACCTAACCATGCTTAGATAATCGGAATAACGCGATAAATAGACTTGAGATGCGACATACTAATCTATTTTCACTTTTCACGCACACTTTACGTAATATAACCTAACCATTCTTAGATAATCAGAACGACGCATTAGACACACTTGTGAAGCGACATAAGCATGGTAATTGAAACGATGCGTTAAAGAGACTTGAAACGCGCAATACAAATCTAATGTTACTTTTTACGCACGCTTTGCTTTATATAACCTAACCATGCCTTAGGTAATCGGAACGACGCGTTAAAGAGACTTGAGATGCAACATACTTATCTAGCGTCATTTTCCACGCACATTTTGTGTAATATAACCTAACCATGCTTAAGTAATCGGAGCGACGCGATTAAGAGACTTGAGACAAGACATACTAATTTATTGTCAATTTTCACGAACACTTTGCGTATTATAACCTAACAATCAGAATGACGTCTTAGAGAAACTTGTAACGTGACATAAGTATGGTAATCGAAACGACGCGTTAGAGAGACTTTTGACGCGACATACTAATCTAGCGACACTTTTAACGCGCACTTGGCGTAACATAACATAACCATTCTTAGGTAATCGGAACGACGCATTAAAGAGACTTGAGATGCGAAATACTAATCTAGTGTAACTTTTCATGCACACTTTGCATAAAATAATCTAACCATGCTTAGGTAATAGGAACAATAAAGAGACTTGAGACGTGACATACTAATCTAGCGTCACTTTTCACGCACATTTTGCGTAATATAACCTAACCATGCATAGGTAATCGGAGCGACGCATCAAATAGACTTAGCACACGCCATACTAATCTAACGAATTTTCGAGAACACTTTGCGTAATTTAACCTAACCATGCTTAGGTAATCGGAACGACGCGTTAAAGAGAATTGAGACGCGACATACTAATCTAGTGACACTTTTCACACACACTTTGCATAATATAACCTAATTATGCTTAGGTAATCGGAACGACGCGTTATATACACTTGAGTCACGACATACTAATCTAGCGTCACTTTCACGCACACTTTGCGTAATATAACCTAACCATGCTTAGGCAATCGGAACGACGCGTAAGAGAGACTTTGACCCGACATAAACATGGTAATCGAAACGACGCGTTAAAAAGAATTGAGACGCGACATACTAATCTAGCGTCACTTTTCACGCACAGTTTGCGTAATATAACCTAACCATGCTTAGGTAATCGGAATGACGCGTTAAAAAGACGTGAGACGAGACATACTAATCCATTATCATTTTTCACGCACACTTTGCGTAATATGACCTAACCATGTTTAGGTAATCGAAACGACGCGTTAGAGAGACTTGTGACGCGTCATAAGCATGGTAATCGGAACGACGAGTTAAAGTGACTTGAGACGCGACATACAAATCTAGCGTCACTTTTCAGGCACACTTTGCGTAAAAACCATGCTTAGGTAATCGGAACCACACGTTAAAGAGAATTGAGACACGACATACTAATCTAGCGTCACTTTTCACGCACACTCTGCGTAAAATAACGTAATCATGCTTAGGTAATCGGAGCAACGCGTAAAAGAGACTTGAGACGCGACATACTAATCTATCGTCTCTTTTCACACACACTTTGCGTAATATAATCTAACTATGCTTAGGTAATCAGAACGGCGCGTTAAAGAGACTTGAAACACGACATACTGATCTAGTGTAACTTTTCACACAAAACACTGTGCATAATATAACCTAATCATGCTTAGATAATTGGAACAACGCGTGCAAGAGAATTGAGACGCAACATACTAATCTAGCGGAACTTTTCACGCACACTTTACGTAATATAATCTAACCATGCTTAGGTAATCAGAACGACGCGTTAAATATACTTGGGACGCGACATATAAATGTATTGTTACTTTTCACGCACACTTTCCGTAAAGTAACCTAACTTTGCGCAATATAACCTAATCATGCTTAGGTAATCGGAACAACGCGTTAAAAAGACTTGAGACGCGACATACTAATCTATCGTCTTTTTTCATGCACAATTTGCGTAATATAACCTAACTATGCTTAGGTAATCAGAACAAACGCATTAAAGAGACTTGAAACGCGACATACTAATCTAGCGTAACCTTTCACGCACACTTTGCATAATATAACCTAACCATGCTTAGGTAATCAATACAACGCGTTAAAGAGAATTGAGATGCGACATACTAATCTAGCGTCACTTTCCAGGCACACTTTGCGTAATATAACCTAACCATGCTTATGTAATCGGAACGACGCATTCAGTGTGACGCGACATACTAATTTATTGTTACTTTTCACGCACATTTTACGTAATATAACCTAAGCATGCTTAGGTAATCGGAACAACGCGTTAAAAGAATTGAGACGGAGCATGCTAATCTAGCGTAACTTTTCACGCACACTTTGCATAATATAACCTAACCATGCTTAGGTAATTAGAACGACGCGTTAAATAGGCTTGAGACGCAATATACTGATGTATTGCTACTTTTCACGCAGACTTTCCGTAAAGTAACCTAACCGGATATCCTTAGGTAATCGGTACAACGCGTTAAAGAGAATTGAGACTCCATATACTAATCTAGCGTCACTTTCCATACACACTTTGCGTAATATAACCTAACCATGCTTAGGTAATCGGAACGACGGTTTAGAGAGACGTGCGACTCGACATACTAATTAATTTTTACTTTTCACGCACACATTGCGTAATATAACTTAACCAAGCTTAGGTAATCAGAACAACGCGTTAAAGAGAAATGAGACACGACATACGTATCTAATCTAGCGTAACTTTGCACGCACATTTTGCGTAATATAACCTTACCATGCTTAGGTAATTGGAACGACGCATTAAATAGACTTGAGACGCAACATACTAATGTATTGTTACTTTTCACGCACACTTTCCGTAAAGTAATTTAACCACCCTTAGATAATCGGTACAACGCGTTAAAGAGAGACGCGACATACTAATCTAGCGTCACTATCCACGCACACGTTGCTTAATATAACCTAACCATACTTAGGAAATCGGAACGACGAGTTAAATAATACTAATTATTGTTACTTTTCACGCACAGTTTGCGTATCATAACCTAAGCATGCTTAGGTAATCGGAACAGCGCGTTAAAGAAAATTGAGACGCAACATATAATGTATTGTTACTTTTCACGCACACTTTCCGTAAACTGACTTGAGATAGGACACACTAATCTAGCGTTACTTTTCACGCACACTTTGCGTAAAATAACCTAATCATGCTTAGGTAATTGGAACAACGCGTTAAAGTGACTTGAGACCTGACATACTGATCTAGCATCTCTTTTCACGCAAACTTTGCATAATATAACCTAATTGTGCTTAGGTAATCGGAACGACGGGTTAAAGAGACTTGAAACACGACATACTAATCTAGTGTAACTTTTCACGCACACTTTGCGTGATATAACCTAACCATGCTCAGGTAATCTAAACAACGCATTAAAGAGAATTGAGAGGAGACATACTATTCTATCGTAACTTTTCACGCACACTTTGCGTAATATAACCTAACCATGCTTAGGTAATTGGAACGACGCTTTAATTAGACTTGCGACGTGACATACATTAGCATTGTTACTTTTCACGCACACTTTCGTAAAGTAACATAACCATTCTTAGGTAATCGGTACAACGCGTTAAAGAGAATTGAGACGCGACATACTAATCTAGCGTCACTTTCCACGCACACTTTCTGTAATATAACCTAACCATGGTTAGGTAATCGGAACGACATGTAAAAGAGATTTGAAACGCGACATACTAATCTAGCGTAATGTTTCTCGCACACTTTGAGTAGTATAACCTAACCTGCATAGGTGATCGGAACAACGCATTAAAGAGACTTGAGATGCGACATACTGATCTAGCGTCTCTTTTCACAAACACTTTGCGCAATATAACCTAACTGTGCTTAGGTAATCGGAACGACGGGTTAAAGAGACTTGAAACACGACATACTAATCTAGCGTAACTTTTCACGCACACTTTGCGTAATATAACCTAACCATGTTTAGGTAATTGGAACAACGCGTTAAAGAGAATTGAGACGCGACATACTAATCTAGCGTAACGTTTCACGCACACTTTGCGTTACATAACCTAACCTGCTTAGGTAATCGGAACAACGTGTTGAAGAGACTTGAGACGCGACATACTGATCTAGCGTCTATTTTCACGCACACTTTGCGTAATATAACAATATTGTGCTTAGGTTATCGGAACGACAGGTTAAAGATACTTGAAACACGAAATACTAATCTAGCGTAACGTATCACGCACACTTTGCGTAATATAACCTAACCATGTATAGGTAATCGGAACGACGCGTTAAATAGACTTGAAATGTGCCATACTAATCTAGCGTCACTTTTTATGCACGCTTTGCGTAATATAACCTAACCATGCTTAGGTAATCGGAACGACGCGTTAAATAGACTAGAGACGTGACATACTAATGTATTGTTACTTTTCACGCACATTTTCGTAAAGTAACCAAACCATCTTTAGGTAATCGGTACAACGCGTTAAAGAGAATTGAGACGTGACATACTAATCTAGCGTCACTTTCCACGCACACTTTTCGTAATATAACCTAACCATGCTTAGGTAATCGGAACGACGCGTTAAATAGACGTGCAACTCGACATACTAATTAATTGTTACTTTTCACGCACAGTTTGCGTGATATAACCTAAGCATGCTTAGGTAATCGGAACAACGCTTTAAAGAGAATTGAGACGCGACATACTAGTCTAGCGTAACTGTTCACACAAACTCGCGTAATATAACCTAACCAAACTTAGGTAATCGGAACGACGCGTTAAATAGACTTGAGATGCGACATACTAATGTATTGTTACTTTTCACGCACACTTTCCGTAAAGTAACCTAACCATCCTTGGGTAATTGGTACAACGCGTTAAAGAGAATTGAGACGCGACATAGTAATCTAGCGTCACTTTCCACGCACACTTTGCGTAATATAACCTAACCATTGCTTAGGTAATTGGAACGACGCGTTAAATAGACGTGTGACGCGACATACTAATTTATAATTACTTTTCACGCACACTTTGCATAATATAACCTAACCATTCTTAGGTAATCGGAACGACGCGTTAGAGAGAGACTTGTGACGCGACATAAGCATGGTAATCCAAACGACGAGTTAAAGAGACTTGAGACTCGACATACTAATATAGCGTGACTTTTCACGCAGACGTTGCGTAATATAACCTAACCATGCTTAGGTAATCAGAGCGATGCGTTAAAGAGCATTGAGATGCGACATACTAATCTAGCGTCACTTTTCACGCACACCTTGCGTAATATAACTTAACCATGCTTAGGTAATCAGAACAACACGTTAAAGAGACTTGAGACGTGATATACTAATCTACCGTCACTTTTCACGCACACTTTGCGTAATATATAAGCTTTCCATGCTTAGGTAATTGGATCGACGTGTTAAAGAGACTTGACACACGTCATACTAATCTAACGTCACTTTTCACGCACACTTTGCATAATATAACCTAACCATGCTTAGGAAATTGGAACGATGTGTTAGAGAGACTTGAGATAGGATATAGTAATCTAACGTCACTTTTCACGCACACTTTGCGTAATATAACTTAACCACGCTTAGGTAATCGTAACGACACGTTCAAGAGACTTGTGACGCGAGATAAGCATGCTAATCGAAACGACGCGTTAAAGAGACTTGAGACGGGACATACTAATCTAGCGTCACTTTTCACGCACACTTTCCGTAAAATAACCTAATAGCGTCTCTTTTAACGCACACTTTGCGTAATATAACCTAACTATGCTTAGGTAACCGGAACGACGCCTTTAAGAGACTTGAAGCGTGAGATACTAATCTAGCATAACTTTTCACGCACACTTTGCGTAATATAACCTAACCGATAGGTAATCGGAACAACGCGTTAAAGATAATTGAGACGCGACATACTAATCTAGCGTAACTTTTCACGCACACTTTGCATAATATACCCTAACCATTCTTAAGTAATCGGAACGACGCGTTAAATAGACTTGAGACGCGACACACTAATAATGTATTGTTACTTTTCACGCACACTTTCCGTAATGTAACCTAACCATCCTTAGGTAATCGGAACAACGCGTTAAAGAGAATTGAGACACAATATACTAATCTAGCGTCACTTTCCACGAACACTTTGCGTAATATAACTAACCATGCTTAGGTAATCGGAACGGTGAGTTAAATAGACGTGTGACGCGACATACTAATTTATTGTTACTTTTCACGCACACTTTGCGTAATATAACCTAACAATGGTTAGGTAATCGGAAGGACGCGTTAGAGAGACTTGTGACGTGACATAAGCATGAGAATCGAAACGACGCGTTAAAGAGACTTGAGACGCGACATACTAATCTAGCGTCACTTTTCACGCACACGTTGCGTAATATAACCTAACCATGCTTAGGTAATCGGAACGACGCGTTAAAGAGCCTTGAGACGCGACATACTAATCTAGCGTAACTTTTCACGCACACCTTGCATAATATAACCTAGCCATGCTTAAGTAATCAGAACAACACGTTAAAGAGACTTGAGACACGACATAGTTGTTCCGATTACCTAAGCATGTTAGGTTAAATTATGCAAAGTTTAGGTCAAAATTGACGCTAGATTAGTATGCCGCGTCTCAATTCTCTTTAGCACGTCGTTTCGATTACCATGCTTATGTCGCGTCACAAGTCTATCTAATGCGTCCTTCCGATTACCTAAGCATGGTTAGGTTATATTACGCAAAGTGTGCGTCAAAAGTAACAATAGATTAGTATGTCGCATCTCAAGTCTCTCTAACGCGTCGTTCCGATTACCTAAGCATGGTTAGGTTATATTACGCAAAAGAGTGCGTCAAAAGTGACGCGAGGTTCTATTACGAAAAGTGTGCGAGAAAAGTAACACTAGATTAATATGTTGCGTCTCAAGTCTCTTTAACGCGTCGTTCTGATTAGCTTATCATGGTTAGGTTATATTATGCAAGGTGTGCATGAAACGTGACGCTAGATTAGTATGTCGCGTCTCAAGGATCTTTAATGCGTCGTTCCAGTTACCTAAGCATGGTTAGGTTATATTACGCAAAGAGTGCGTGAAATGTGACGCAGGATTAGTATGTCACCTCTCAAGTCTCTTTAACGCGTCGTTCCGATTACCCAAGAATGGTTAGGTTATATTACGCAAAGTCTGTGAGAAAAGTAACGTTGTATTAGAATGTTACATCTCAAGTCTCTTTAACGCATCGTTCCGATTACCTAATCATGGTTAGGTTATATTACGTAAGGTGTGCGTGAAAAGTGAAGCTAGATTATTATGTCGCGTCTCAAGGCTCTTTGATGCGTTGTTCCGGTTACCTAAGCATGGTTAGGTTATATTATGCAAAGTTTAGGTCAAAAGTTACGCTAGAATAGTATGTTTCGTCTCAAGTCTCTTTAACGCGTCGTTCCGATTACCCAAGCATGATTAGGTTATATTACGCAAAGTGTGCGAGAAAAGTTACGCTAGATTAGTATGTCGCGTCTCAAGTGTCTTTAACGCGTCGTTCCAATTACCTAAGCATGGTTATATTATACACAAGGTGTGCGAGAAAAGTGATGTTGGATTAGTATGTCGCGTCTTAAGGCTTTTTAATGCGTCGTTCCGATTACCTAAGCATGGTTAGGTTATATTACGCAAAGTTTGCGTGAAAAGTGACGCTAGATTAGTATGTTGCGTCTCAAGTCTCTTTAACGCGTCGTTTCGAATACCATGCTTATGTCGCGTCACAAGTCTCTCTAACGCGTCGTTTCGATTACCTAAGCATAGTTAGGTTAGATTACGCAAAGTGTGCGTCAAAAGTAACAATAGATTAGCATGTCGCGTCTCAAGTCTCTTTAACGCGTCGTTCAGATTACCTAAGCATGGTTAGGTTATATTACTCTACGTGTGCGTGAAAAGTGACAATAGATTAGTATGTCGCATCTCAAGTCTATTTAACGCGTCATTCTGATTACCTAAGCATGGTTAGGTTATATTATGAAAAGTGTACGTGAAAACTGACGCTAGATTAGTATGTTGTGTCTCAATTCACTTTATCTCGCTGTTCTGATAATCTAAGCATTGTTAGGTTATATTACACAAAGCTTGCTTGAAAAGTGACGCTGGATTAGTATGTCGTCTCTAAAGTCTCTTAAACGCGTCGTTCCGATTACCTGTGTATGGTTAGGTTATATTACGCAAAGTGTGCGTGAAAAGTGAGGCTAGATTAGTATGTTGTGTCTCAAGTCTCTTTAACGCGTCGTTCCGATTATCTAAGCACGGTTAGATTATATTACACAAATTGTGCGTACAAAGTGAAGCTAGATTAGAATGGCGTGTCAGAAGTCTCTCTAACACGTCATTCCGATTACCTAAGGATGGTTAGACTATATTACACAAAGTGTGCGTGCAAAATGATAATAAATTAGTATGTCGCGTCTCAAGTCTATTTGACGCTTCGTTTCAATTACCTAAGCATGGTTAGGTTATATTACGCAAGGTGTGCGTGAAAAGTGACGCTAGATTAGTATGTCGCGTCTAAAGGCTCTTTAATGCGTCGTTCCGATTAGCTAAGTATGGTTAGTTAAATTACGCAAGGTTTTCGTGAAAAGTGACGCTAGATTCGTATGTCACGTCTCAAGTCTCTTTAACGCGTCGTTTCGATTACCATGCTTATGTCGCGTCACAAGTCTCTCTAACGCGTCGTTCCGATTAACTAAGCATGGTTAGGTTATAGTACGCAAAGTGTGCGCAAAAAGGATCAATATGTATGTCGCCTCTCAAGTCTCTTTAACTTGTCGTTCCCATTACTTAACCATGGTTAGGTTATATTATGCAAAGTGTGCGTGAAAAGTGACGCTAGATTAGTATGTCGCGTCTCAAGTCAGTTAAACGCGTCGTTCCGATTACCTAATTATGGTTTGGTTATATTACGTAAAGTGTGCGTGAAAAGTGACTCTAGATAAGTATGTATCAAAGGTCTCTTTAACACGTCGTTCCGATTACCTAAGCATGGTTAAGTTATATTACGCAAAGAGTGCGTGAAAAGTGACGCTAGATTAGTTTGTCGTGTCTCAAGTCTCTTTAACGCGTCGTTCCGATTACCAAAGAATGGTTAGGTTATATTACGCAAAGTGTGCAAGAAAAGTAACGCTAGATTAGTATTCCGCGTCTCAAGTCTCTTTAACACCTCGTTCCGATTAGCTAGGCACGGTTAGGTTATATTACGCAAGGTGTGCGTGAAAAGTGACGCTAGATTAGTATGTCGCGTCTCACGGCTCTTTGATGCGTCGTTCCGATTACCTAAGTATTGTTAGGTTATATTACGCAAAGAGTTCGTGAAAAGTGACGCAGGATTTGTATGTTGCGTCTCAAGTCTCTTTAACACCTCGTTCCGATTAGCTAGGCACGGTTAGGTTATATTACGCAAAGTGTGCGTGAAAAGCAACAATAGATTAGTATGTCGTATCTCAAGTCTATTTAACAAGTCGTTCCGATTACCTAAGCATGGTTAGATATTTTACGCAAAGTCTGCGTGAAAAGTGATGAAAGATTAGTATGTCACATCTCAATTCTCTTTAACGGGTTGTTCCGATTACCTAAGCATGGTTAGGTTATAGCTAATCGGAACGACGCGTTAGAGAGACTTTTGACGCGACATAAGCTTGGTAATCGAAACAACGCGTTAAATAGACTTGAGACACGACATACTAATCCAGCGTCACTTTTCACGCAAACTTTGCTTAATATAACACCTAACCATGCTTAGGTAACTAGAAAGACTCAATAAAGAGCCTGAAGACGCGACATACTAATCCAGAGTCACTTTTCTCGCACACCTTGCGTAATATAACCTAACCATGCTTAGGTAATCAGAACAACGCGTTATAGACACTTGAGACGCGACATACTAATCTAGTGTTACTTTTCTCGCAAACTTCGCGTAATATAACCTAACCATGCTTTGGTAGTCGGAGCGACGCGTTAGAGAGACTTGTGGGGCGACATAAGCATGATAATCAAAACGACGCGTTAAAGAGTCTTGAGACGCGACATACTAATCTAGCGTCATTTTTCACGCAAACTTTGATAATATAACCTAACCATGCTTAGGTAATCGGAACGACGCATTAAAGAGCCTTGAGACGTGACATACTAATCTAGCCATGCGTAATTTCGATTAAAGAGCCTTGAGACGCGACATATTAATCTAGCCATGCATTAAGGAGCCGTGGGACGCGCAAACTTTGATAATATAACCTAACCGTTCTCGCACAACTTGCATAATATAACCTAACCATGCTTAGCTAATCGGAACAACACGTTAAAGACACCTGAGACGCGACATACTAATCTTGCGTTACTTTTCTCGCACACTTTGCGTAATATAACCTATCCATGCTTGGGTAATCGGAATGTCGCGTTAATGAGACTTGAGACGCGACATACCAATCTAACGTCACTTTTGACCTAAACTTTGCATATTATAACCTAACCATGCCTAGGTAATCGGAACGACGCATTAAGGAGCCTTGAGACGCGGCATACTAATCTAGCGTTACTTTTCACGCACACCTTGTGTAATATAACCTATCCATGCTTAGGTAATTCGAACGACGCGTTAAAGAGACTTGAGACGCGACGTACTAATCTAGCGTTACTTTTCTCGCACACCTAACCATTTGTGGGTAATAGGAACGGCGCGTTAAAGAGAATTGAGACGCGACATACTAGTCTAGCATCACTTTTCACGCACTCTTTGCGTAATATAACCTAACAATGCTTAGGTAATCGGAAAGATGCGTGAAAGAGAATGCGACATACTCATCTAGCGTCACTTTTCACGCACACTTTGCGTAATATAACCTAACCATGCTTAGGTAATCGGAATGATGCGGTAAATAGACTTGAGACACGACATACTAATCTAGCGTCACTTTTCACGCACGCTTTGCGTAATATAACCCAACAATGCTTAGGTAATCGGAATGATGCGTTAAATAGACTTGAGATGCGACATACTAATCTAGCGTCACTATTCATGCACGCTTTGCGTAATATAACCCAACTATGTGTAGGTAATCAGAACAACGCGTTAGAGAGACTTGTGACGCTACATAAGCATGGTAATTAAAACGACGCGCTAGAGAGACTTGAGACGCGCCATACTAATCTAGCGTCACTTTTTACGCACACTTCGCGTAATATAACCTAACCAAGCTTAGGTAATCGGAACGACGCGTTAAAGAGAATTGTGACGCAATATACTTATCTAGCGTCACTTTTCACGCACTCTTTGGGTAATATAACCTAACTATGCTTAGGTAATCGGAACGACACGTTAAAGAGACTTGAGACGCGACATACTAATCTAGCATCACTTTCGTGCACACTTTGCATAATATAACCTAACCATGCTTAAGTAATTGGAACGACACGTTATATAGACTTGAGACGCGACATACTAATCAATTGTCATCTTTAACGCACACTTTGCGTAATATAAGCTAACCATGCTTAGGTAATCGGAACGTCGCGTTAGAGAGACTTGTGACACGACATAAGCATGGTAATCGAAATGACCCGTTAAAAAGACTTAAGACGCGCCATATTAATCTAGCATCACTTTTTACGCACACTTTGCGTAATATAACCTACCCATGCTTAGGAAATCGGAACGACGCGTTAGAGACGCTTGAGACGCGACATACTAATCTAGCATCACTTTTCACACACACTTTGCCTAAATAACCTAACCGTGCTTAGGAAATCAGAACGACGCGTTAGACAGACTTGAGATGCGACATACTAATATAACGTCACTTTTCACGCACACTTTGCGTAATATAACCGAACCATGCTTAGGTAATCGGAATGACGCGTTAAAGAGACTTGTGACGCGAGATAAGCATGGTAATCGAAACGACGCGTTAAAGAGTCTTGAAATGTAACATACTAATCTAGCCACACTTTTTATGCACACTTTGCGTAATATAACCTAACTATGCTTAGATAATCGGAACGACGTGTTAAAGAGACTTGAGACTGGACATACTAATCTAGCGTCACTTTTCACGCAAACTTTGCGTAATATATTCTAACCATGCTTAGGCAATAGGAACGATGCGCTAAAGAGACTTGAGATGCGACATACTAATCTATTAAGTCTTTTCATGCACACTTTGCGTACTATAACCTAACCATGCTTAGGTAATCGGAACGCTGCTCTAGAGAGACTTGTGACGCGACATAAGCATGGTAATCGAAACGACGCGTTAAAGACACTTGAGACGCGAAATTAATATAGCGTCACTTATAACGCGCAATTTGCGTAATATAACCTAACCATGCTTAGGTAATCGGAACGACGCGTTAAAGAGACTTGTGACGCGGCATACTTATCTATTGTTACCTTTCACGCATACTTTGCGTACAATAACCTAACCATGCTTATGGTAATCGGAACGACGCGTTAGAGAGTCTTATGACTCGATATAAACATGGTAATCGAAACGACGCGATAAAGAGACTTGAGATGCGAGACAACAGGAACTCCTTTTTCTTGTGGAAATGGTTCAAGCATGAACTGTGTAGAAAATACCTGAGGAGTGACATCAGTATGTTTTGCAAAGGACGTCTCAATAATGCCATCGGGTTTTTTCTGTGAATACTGGAGTACAGGATTGAACAAGTTGAGTAGATTCATCATGCATTATTTCATAGTTGCGTAATATAACCTAACCATGCTTTGAGAATCGGAATAACGCGATAAAGAAAATTGAGGCGCGACATACTAATCTAGCGTCACATTTCTCGCACACTTTGCGTAATATAACCTAACCATGGTTAGGTAATCGGAACGACGCGTTAGATGACTTAAGACGCAACATACTAATCTATTGTCATTTTTCACGTACACTCTGCGTAATATAACCTAACCATGCTTAAGTAATTGGAACGACGCGTTAAATAGACTTAAGACGCGACATACTAATCTATTGTCATTTTTCACGCACACTTTGCCTAATATAATAACCCAACCATGCTTAGGTACCTCAAGAATCCAGGTTTACTCTTATAAATGCACCCACGGCTACAACATTCTTGGGATGTATTTATAACGAATTCTTGGGAAAAATCAATGATGATGAGGATATTGCACGAAAAGAGTTCTATCAAATGAAGTGTTGCTCTTTAAAGAAAAGAGATCTTGATATTCACTTCCAGAGAATCTCTAAGAGGTTTTATCGTCTTTCTGACAACAACAATCCTGATTTAAAGCAAGCCTTTTTAGCCTCTTTGCCAGAATTACTGTCTACAAAGATGTTCACTCTGATCCAGCAGACAGATAAGAAGATAAATGATCTTAGTCTTGGAGAACTCTATCAAATTATGCTCAGAGCTTTATCTCAACTCTGTGAACAGTAAAAGGTCTTGAATATGTATTTTTCAAGACAGAAGAATCCATTGATGAAGTTATCATGCAACAGACCGGATCTAATGGTCAAATGTGATTCTTCCTCCACATCATGCACTTGTCCGTCAAAAAAGAAGAGCCATTCCTTCAAGATGAAAGGACCGAAAAGGTTCCATAAACGATCTTCCAAAAGATGGCGCTATTTTAAGAAGAAGAAGTTCCGAGGAAGGACAAAATCAAATAAGTGCTTCCTGTGTGGAAAAGAAGGTCACTTTGCAAAGAGCTGTCCTACCAAAGCAAAAAAATCTTCGAAACTTATTTAGCAAATCCAGCAAATGACTTCAGTTGATCTTGATGATGCTGATATTGAATCCTTATTTTCTGAAGAAGATGAGCCTGGTCCACATAGTTTATTTGCTATCAGCAGATGTGACGATGATCCTTCAAATGATGATCTTCAATTCTCCTTCCAGCATCCAGCTGACAATGTTTATGCTACTTCTTCCCAACCTGTTCCACATGTTTTCGTACAGATATATCCAGAAAAGTTTGCACGACCTATCAAGGCCATAGCTTTCATGGATACTGGTGCTTGTAAGACGATTATCAATCCTGATGTGCTCCCACCGCAATATTGGGTATCCCATAAAGAATACTTCAGAGCAGCGGATGGAAAGATTTTCTATACAGACTGGAAAACGAAGAATCCAATCAAAATCCAGTTCTTCCCTGGTTGTCACATATGGACTCAAGTTCTTGGCTCTTCTCTTCCAAACAAAGACATAGTCCTTGGATTTGACATTTTCTGGGGTATCAATGGACTGCAACTTTTATCAAATGGGATCAAATACAAGAAGTATTTTCAACCTTATACAGAGGTATCATCTTTTTTCACAATTCAGCCCTCTGTTGTTCCATTCTTTTCTGATATTCAAGAAACTCTAAAAAGTCTATGTTCTGCCAATTCCCACACTGAGTTTCTCTCTAAATGTCCCAACCCTCTGTTACGGATGGGCTAGGACTTCAAAAGCTTGAAGATGTTAATTTTGATGGGCTTGATGAAGAAGGCAGAATGCATATCCAAGATCCGTTGAGTTTATCCCAAGGACCAATTACAAGGTCACGGGCCAAACTTATTCAAATGAAGATTCTGAAAAATGGGCTTTGTATAACATACTTAAAGCCCATATTCAAGACTAGGGTTTATTATTTCAAATTTTACTTATTTACAAGTATGCCATTGGTGGCTGAGACATTATAAATACTTTGTTTTAGGGTTTTACAATCAGATTATGATATATTGATATTTGTTTTCATAGAAACCCTTGTTTCATTCTTGTATTCATATTGAATGCTTTTCACTTATCAAAGATCTGACCAATCTTTGTGGCGTGCTAGTAATTAGGATTTAAAAGACTTAATCTTTTAGGTTCTATTTACACTTGATCTTTATAATCTCTGATCTAGAGTGATCCTAGGGTTTTGAATCAGATAGGTATTGGGTTTTTAGGTTAGTGATTATACGGGTTCTTGGGCGTTGCATTAAGGGTTCGTGTAGCCTATCGCTGAAGGTTCGTATCACCCTCTTTGGAAAAATCCTGATTTCTTCATTTCATTACCTTTCAAACAAAATGAAGATGTTAATCCTACTAAAGCCACCCATCCGGGAATGTCATCTTCTGATCTTACATTAGCCATTGATGAATGTGCCCAACTTCTTTCACAAGACCTTATAGAACCCACTAAGCCTGAGTGGGCATGTCAAGCTTTTTATGTCAATAAAAGGTCAGAACAAGCAATGGGAAAAAAAGACTTGTCATAGACTATAAACCTCTAAACCACTTTCTTAGAGATGATAAGTTTCCTCTTCCAAAGATTTCCTCTCTTTTCACCTATCTTTCAGGAGCAAGAATTTTCTCTAAGTTTGATCTTAAAGCAGGCTTCTGGCAATTAGGCATCAAACCAGAGGAAAGATATAAAACAGCCTTTTGTATACCAAACCATCATTATCAATGGACAGTCATGCCATTTGGTCTTAAGGTTGCTCCTTCCATTTTCCAAAAAGCCATGGTCAAAATTTATGAGCCTCTTCTCCCATCAGCGCTCATTTATATTGATGATATTCTATTGTTTTATTCTGATACATCCAGTCATGAGAAATTACTCCAACATTTCTTTGACATCACTAAGCAATTTGGAGTTATGTTGTCTCCTACTAAGATGTATATTGGCAAACCGGAAATGGAATATCTCGGCATGAATTTCAAAGATGGTGCTTATCAGCCTGGACAACATTTTGCTGCTGAATTGCTCAAGTTTCCAGATCAAGGTCTCTCTCAAAAACAGGTTCAGCAATTTCTTGGAATTGTTAATTATTTGAGAGACTTCATTCCAAATTTCACTCAAAAGGCGGCCCCGTTATATAAATTATTAAGGAAGAATCCTCCTCCCTGGTCTGACAAATAAACACAAGCAATCAAGCTTCTCAAAGAAGAGACACAAGGAATTCCACCTCTTCATATTCCTCAGTCAGGAACCAGAATATTATTGCAGACAGATGCCAGTGATAAATTTTGGGGTGCTATTCTGTTAGAAGAACAAGACAGCAAACAAAGGATATGCGCTTATGCTAGTGGAAAATTCTCAGAAGCAGAGACTCATTATCATTCCATATTTAAAGAAGTGTTAGAGGTCAAATATGGGATCAAGAAGTTTGAATTTCATCTGATCCGTCACAAGTTCAAAGTGCTTATGGATTGTTCTTCATTTCCAAAAATGCTCAATTTTAAAGGGAAAATTGTTCCTAACAATCAACTACTTCGATGGAGTGAATGGTTCAGCAAGTATGATTTCATGGTAGAACATATTAAAGGAAATCAGAATCTTATTCCAGATTTTCTCAGCCGACCTCCTCAACAAGTGTCACAAGTCATTCTGATGATCTATACTTTTAATTCTATCATGTCTGCAGAAGATTTTCTTTTGATGCGGCCACCTCCAGGAGTTCTTGATAATATGTCTCCGGGACAGCTACAGACATTTGCAAAAGCACAGTTGTTCTACTATCAAACTGAGCTTGTACGGAACTATGGTCCTAGGTTCCTTTATGAGCTAGGGATCCATCCTACATATCCATTCTGCAAACCATTCACCTTGTTAGATCTAAGCCCACAAGATGAAGATTTTGAATGGCCTCCGGAGTTACTTTGTTTCCTTTGGTTTTTCCTCCATCTTTATTCGATAGCTTTCATTTTCCGACCCCCTCACCTTTGTCGTTCTATTCACCTGGTCCTCCAAGGAAAAAAAACATAACTCTCATCTTTTGACCTTTCTTAAGTGGTTTCAAACCATTCCTCAATGGTGTCTATATCTGGATAAAGCCTTTCCAGAAAAAGGAAAACATATTGGAAAAGATCCTTATTCGATCCTTATCCTTCATCGTCCTCATCTTAAGCTATCAGACAGTTTTACTGCATGTCCAACATTCCATATCTACCAACATTTTTCTTATTCTATACTCACACATATGGATGAGCATGAGTATGCATGGAGAGAGTTCCAGTATTATATTTTCCAACGGAATAACGTAATCCCTAAAGAGTTATGGCCTCCTTATCAAGAAGCTGCACCATAGGACACATATCCTCCTACTTACTGCTTAAAGATGGAAGATGATAAGAATTTTTGGAGAAAAATTCATCCAGATCATCCTTCTTCATCAAGTTCTACACTATACTCTCCTATCCGGAACATCAACAAGAAGAAAGTAGCTGTTCAAGATTCCATTCCGAAAGATCATATATTGGATACTGAATTTAATCCCATAGCAGGTTATTCATAAGCCTCGGATACGGATATGGATTCAGAAAAGGACAAGAATACGGATGAAGATGAGTATTATGCCAACCGGTGGTCCCCATCATTCATGGATGATTCAAATCTATCACCATCACATGAGCCAATCAACAAATAAAGACAAAAATGGCAACTTTCCACATGTCCTCAACAAAGGCTCCAACTCTCCACATGTCAATATGGAGTGCTACATGTCCATATTTTATATTAGTCATGTTTAGTTATCCTTATCTTTTAATCCATGTGTTGTATCGCATGCAGTGCATGCTAGTATAGGTACATGTGTTTATCCATGTGTCGTGTTTGTACAATGCATGCTTAGCATGCTTATCTAGGCAAGCTTTCTTCCCACCTCTATAAATAGAGTTTTGCTAGGAAGAAAGGAGGATACACAACCTTTGTAATATTTTACGCTTCAATAAAAATGCCTTGTTTCTAAACATCTCTCTGCTCCAATTTTCTATAAGTAAGGTATAGTTATATATGTTTGTTTCTCTTCATATCCAGCCATAAAACACATTAAGGGTATGCTCTTCACTTGCCTCTCCTGAGGATCCAGTGAATCAAACCTTGTGTCATAAAAATAGTAATGCGATAAATTTCGACAGATACTAAGAGGACAGGCCGGTTGATAAAATGCCCATGGTGAGGCTGTGATCGGCTAGTCATACATGTAATCAGTCAAGGTTTATCGTCGTATCTCTAATTGTCGCGTTAAAGAGACTTGAGATGCGACATACTAATCTAGCGTCACTTTTGACCTAAACTTTGCATAATAATTCCTAACCATGCTTAGGTAATCGGAATGACGCATTAAGTTGAAATGCGGCATATTAATCTAGCGTCACTTTTCACGCACACCTTGCGTAATATATAACCTAACCATGCTTAGGTAATCAGAACGACGCGTTAAAGAGACTTGACACGCGACATACTAATCGAGCGTTACTTTTCTCGCGCACTTTGCGTAATATAACTTAACCATTCTTGGGTAATCGGAACGACACGTTAAAGAGACTTGAGACGCGACATACTAATCCTGCGTCACTTTTCACGCACCCTTTGCGAAATATGGTCATGCTTAAGTAATCGGAACGACGCATTAAAGAGCCTTGAGACGCGACACACTAATCTAGCGTCACTTTTCATGCACACCTTGCGTAATATACAACCTAACCATGCTCAGCTAATCAGAACGACACGTTAAAGAGACTTGAGACATGACATACTAATCTAGCGTCACTTTTCTCGCACACTTTGCGTAATATAACCTCACCATTCTTGGGTAATCGGAACGACGCGTGAAAGAGACATGAGACGCGACGTACTAATCTAGCGTCATGTTTCATGCACTCTTTACATAATATAATATAACCATGCTTAGGTAATCAGAAGGACGCGTTAAAGAGAACGCGACATACTTATCTAGCGTCACTTTTCACGCCCACTTCACGTAATATAACCTAACCATGCTTAGGTTATCGGAACGACGCGTTAAATACACTTTAGACCAACATACTAATATAGAGTCACTTTTCACGGACGCTTTGCGTCATATAACCTTATCATGCTTAGGTAATCGGAACAACGCATTAAAGAGAATTAAGACGCGACATACTAATCTAGCGTCACTTTTCACGCACCCATTGCGTAATATAACCTGACCATGGTTAGGTAATCGAAACGACGCATTAAAGAGCCTTGAGACGCGGCATACTAATCTAGCGTCATTTTTCACGCACACCTTGCATAATATAACCTTACCATGCATAGATAATTGGAATGACGCGTTAAAGAGACTTGAACGCACCCTTTGCCTAATATAACCTGACCATGGTTAGGTAATCGGAACGACGCATTATTGCCTTGAGACGCGGCATACTAATCTAGCGTCACTTTTCACGCACACCTTGCGTAATATAACCTAAAGCATGCTTAGATAATTGGAACGACGCGTTAAAGAGACTTGAGACGCGGCATATTAATCTAGCGTTACTTTTCTCGCACACTTTGCGAAATATAACCTAACCATTTTTGAGTAATCGGAACGAAGCGTTAAAGAGCCTTGAGACGCGACGTACTAATCTAACGTCATTTTTCAAGCACACCATGTGTAATATAGCCTAACCATGCTTAGCTAATCGGAACGACGTGTTAAAGAGACTTGAGACGTGACATAGTAATCTAGCGTTACTATTCTCGCACACTTTGAGTAATATAACCTAACCATTCTTGGGTAATCGGAACGACGCGTTAAAGAGACTTGAGACTCGACATACTAATCTAGCGTCACTTTTCACGCACTGTTTGCGTAATCTAACCTAACCATGCTTAGGTAAACGGAACGACGCGTTAAAGAGAACACTACATACTTATATACCGTCATTTTTCACGCACACTTTGCGTAATATAACCTAACCAGAGACTTGAGACGCGCCATACTAATCTAGCGTCACTTTTTACGCACACTTTGCGTAATATAACCTAACCATGCTTAGGTAATCGGAACAACGAGTTAAAGAGAATTGAGACGCGACATACTAATCTAGCGTCACTTTTCACGCACACTTTGTGTAATATAACCTAACCATGCTTAGGTAACCGGAATGACGCGTTAAACAGACTTGAGACAAGACATGCTAATTTAGCGTCACTTTTCACGAACGCTTTGCGTAATATTACCAAACCATCCTTAGGTAATCGGCACAACGCGTTAAAGAGAATTGAGATGCGACATACAAATCTAGCCTCACTTTTCACGCACTCTTTGCGTAATATAACCTAACCATGTTTATGTAATCAGAACGACGCGTTAGAGAGACTTGTGATGCGACCTAAGCATGGTAATCGAAACGACGCGTTAAAGAGAGTTGGGTGCTTAAAAAGTGACGCTAGATTAGTATGGCGCGTTTCAAGTCTCTTTAACACGTCGTTTCAATTACCATTCTTATGTCACGTTACCTGTCTCTCCAATACGTCGTTCCGATTACCAAACAATGGTTAGGTTATATTACGCAAAGTGTGCGTAAAAATTGACAATAGATTAGTATGTTGCGTCTCAAGTCACTTTAACGCGTCGTTCCGATTACCTAAGCATGGTTAGGTTATTTTAAAAAAAGTGTTCGTGAAAAGTGACGCTAGATTAGTATGTCGCATCTTAAGTCTCTTTAACGCATCGTTCCGATTACCTAAGCTTGGTTAGGATATTTTACGCAAAGTGTGCGTGAAAAGTGACGCTAGATTAGTATGCCGCGTCTTAAGTCTCTTTAACGCGTTGTTCCGATTACCTAAGCATGGCTAGGTTATTTTACGCAAATTGTGCATGAAAAGTGACGCTAGATTAGTATGTGCGTGAAAACTGTTGCATCTCAAGTCTCTTTAACGTGTCGTTCTGATTACCTAAGCATTGTTAGGTTATATTACGCAAAATGTGCGTGAAAACTGACGCTAGATTAGTATGTCGCTTCTCAAGTCTGTTTAACTCGTCATTCCGATTATTTAAGCACGGTTAAGTTATATTACGCAAAGTGTGGGTGAAAAGTGACGCTAGATTAGTATGTCGTATCTCAAGCCTCTTTAACGCGTCGTTCCGATTACCTAAGCATGGTTAGGTTATATTACGCAAAAAGTGAGTGAAAAGTGACGCTAGATTAGTATGTCGCGTCTCAAGTCTGTTTAACTCGTCGTTCCGATTTCTTAAGCACGGTTAAGTTAGTCTCTTTTATTCGTCGTTTCGATTACATAAGCATGGTTAGGTTATATTACGCAAAGTCTGCGTAAAAGGTGACGCTAGATTAGTATGGCCCGTCTTAAGTCTCTTTAATGCGTCTTTTCGATTACCATGCTTATGTCGCGTCTCAAATCTCTAACGCGTCAATCTGATTACCTAAGCATGGTTAGGTTATATTACGCAAAATGTGGTGAAAAGTGACGGTAGATTAGTATTTTGCGTCTCAAGTCTCTTTAACGCGTCGTTCCGATTACCTAAGCATGGTTATGTTATATTACGCCAAGTGCTCGTTAAAAGTGTTGCTAGACTAGTATGTCGCGTCACAAGTCTCTTTAACGCGTTGTTACGATTACCTAAGCATGTTTACGTTATATCATGCAAAGTGTGCACAAAAAGTGATGCTATATTAGTATGGCACGTCTCAAGTCTCTTTAACGCCTCGTTTCGATTACCATGCTTATGCCACATTACAAGTCTCTCTAACAAGTCGTTCCGATTACCAAAGTTTGCGATTATGGGTTATATTACGCAAAGTGTGCGTGAAAATTGACAATAGAGTAGTATGTCGAGTCTCAAGTTTCTTTAACAAGTCGTTCCGATTACCTAAGTATGGTTAGGTTATTTTATACAAAGTGTGCGTGAAAAGTGACGCTAGATTAGTATGCCGCGTCTCAAGTCTCTTTAATGCATCGTTCGGATTACCTAAGCATGGTTGGGTTATTTTACGCAAAGTATGCGTAAAAAGTGACACTAGATTAGTATGTCGCGTCTCAAAACTCTTTAACGCGTCATTCCGATTACCTAAGCATGGTTAGGCTATATTACGCAATTTGTGCTTCAAAACTTTTGCTAGGTTAGTATGTCGCGTCTCAAGTCTCTTTATCGCGTCGTTCCAATTACTTAAGCATGGTTAGGTTATATTACGCAAAATGTGCTTGAAAAGTGACGCTAGATTAGTATGTCGCGTCTCAAGTCTCTTTATCTCGTCGTTCTGATTGCGCATGGTTAAGTTATATTACGCAAAGTCTGCTTGAAAAGTGACGCTAGATTAGTATGTCACGTCTCAAGTCTCTTTAATTCGTCGTTCTGATTACCTAAGTATGGTTAGGTTATATTATGCAAAGTCTATGTAAAAAGTGACGCTAGATTAGTATGGCGCGTCTCAAGTCTCTTTAACGCATCGTTTCGATTATGATGCTTATGTCGCGTCACAAGTCTCTCTAACGCGTCGTTCCAATTACTTAAGCATGGTTAGGTTATATTACGCAAAGTGTGCATGAATAGTGACGCTTGATTAGTATGTCGCGTCGCAAGTCTCTCTAACGCGTCGTTCCGATTACCTAAGCATGCTTGAGTCATATTATGCAGAGTGAGCGCGAAAAGTGACACTAGATTAGTATGTCGCATCTCAAGTCTCTTTAACGCGTCGTTTCGATTACTATGCATATGTGGGTCACAAGTCTCTCTAACGCGTCGTTTCGATTACCTAAGCATGGTTATGTTATATTACGCCAAGTGCGCGTTAAAAGTGTCGCTAGATTAGTATGTCGTGTCACAAGTCTCTTTAACGTGTTGTTACGATTATCTAAGCATGGTTAGGTTATTTTACGCAAATTGTGCGTGAAAAGTGACGCTAGATTAGTATGTCGCGTCTCAAGTCTCTTTAACGCGTTGTTCGGATTACCTAAGCATGGTTAGGTTATATTACGCAAAGAATGCTTAAAAAGTGATGCTAGATTAGTATGGCACGTTTCAAGTCTCTTTTAACACGTCGCTTCAATTACCATGCTTATTGACTTACAAGTCTTTCCAACACGTCGTTCCGATTGCCAAAGCATGGTTAGGTTCTATTACGCAAAGTGTACGTGAAAATTGACAAGAGATTAGGCAAGAGAAGTTGTATGCTAATCTTAAGAAATGTAGTTTCTGCATGGATAAAGTTAATTTTCTTGGTTTTGTTGTATCTAGTCAAGGTGTTGAGGTTGATGAGGATAAGGTTAGAGCTATTAAAGAATGGCCTAGACCTAAAAGTGCTAGTGAGGTAAGGAGCTTTCATGGGCTTGCTGGTTTCTACAAGAGATTCATTAAGGATTTTAGCACTGTAGCCGCACCTTTGAATGAGTTAGTTAAGAAAAATGTTGTTTTTATTTGGGTCACAAGAACATGCATTTGATGAACTTAAGGATAAATTGTGTAGTGCACCATTACATGCCTTACCTAATTTTGATAAAACCTTTGAAATTAAATGTGATGCTAGTGGCATAGGAATTGGAGCTGTTTTGATGCAGGATCAAAGGCCACTGATGTATTTTAGTGAAAAGTTGAGCGGAGAAGCATTGAAATATCCGACATAAGGCAAAGAATTATATGCCTTGGTTCGAGCATTGTAAACATGGCAACATTACTTGTGACCTAGGGAGTTTGTGATACACACTGATCATGAAAGTTTAAAGCATTTGAAGGGTCAGGATAAACTGAACCGCAGGCATGCCAAATGGGTGGAATTCATAGAAAGATTCCCATATGTGATAAAGTACAAGCAAGGTAAGGAGAACGTGGTTGCTGATGCATTATCTAGAAGGTACACGTTACTTAACTCACTTAGTGCTAAATTGCTTGGTTTTGAGTTTATAAAGCGGATGTATCAACATGATGATCATTTCAATGAAATATATGCATCTTGTAATAATGGGGCTGTTTCAAATTATTTTTACTTGTTTGATGGTTTCTTATTTAAAAGAAACAGATTGTGTATTCCTAGTTGTTCTATGAGGAAATTGTTAATTAAGGAGGCACATGGCGGAGGATTAATAGGGCATTTTGGGATAAATAAGACTTATATGCTTTCTGAACATTTCTTTTGGCCTGGTATGAAACATGATGTGCATAAGGTTTGTGATCATTGCATTACATGCCGAGAGGCTAAGTCTAGGTTGAAACCACTACCTGTTCCTAATGAACCTTGGACTGATTTGTCTATGGACTTTGTGCTTGGGTTGCCAAGAACTAGGAAAGGTCGCGATAGTGTTTTTGTCGTGGTTGATAGATTTTGTAAGATGGCTCATTTTATACCATGTCATAAAACTAATGATGCTAAGTTGATTGCTGATTTATTTTTCAAAGAAGTTGTGCGTTTACATGGCATTACCTAAAAGCATTGTTAGTGATAGAGATGTCAAGTTTTTGAGTCATTTTTGGCGTGTGTTGTGGGGTGCTTAGGTAATCAGAACGACGCATTAAATTTACTTGAGACGCGCCATACTAATCTAGCATCACTTTTGACGCACACTTTGCGCAATATAACCTAACCATGCTTAAGTAATCGGAATGACACGTTAAAGAGATTTGTGACGCGACATACTAATCAATTGTCACTTTTCACGAACACTTTGCGTAATATAACATAACCATACTTAGGTAATCGGAACAACTCATTAAAAAGACCTGAGACGCAAAATACTAATCTAGCATCACTTTTCACGACACTTTGCGTAATATAACCTAATCATGCTTAGGTAATCCGAATAACGCGTTAGAGAGACTTGTGACGCGACATACTAATCTAGCGTCACTTTTCACAAACACTTTGAGACGCGAAACGATGCGTTAGAGACACTTGGGACACGACATAAGCACGATAGCAACATATTAATCTAGCGTCACTTTTCACGCACACTTTGCGTAATATGACCAAACAATGCATAGGTAATCGGAACAACGCGTTAAAGAGACTTGAGACGCAACATACTAATCTAGCGTCACTTTTCACACACACTTTGCGTAATATAACTCAACCATGCTTAGGTAATCGGAACAACGAGTTAAAGAGACTTGAGATATGACATACTAATCTAGCATCACTTTTCACGTATACTTTGCGTAATATAATCTAGCCATGCTTAGATAATAGGAACGACGCGTTAAAGTGACTTGAGATGCGCCATACTAGTTTAGCATCACTTTTTACTCACACATTGCGTTATATAACCTAACCATGCTTAGGTAATTGGAACGACACGTTAAATAGACTTGAGACATAACATACTAATCTAGCGTCACTTTTCACGCACACTTAGCGTAAAATAACCTAATCATGCTTAGGTAATCGGAAGACGCGTTAAAGAGAATTGACACGCAACATGTTAATCTATTGTCACTTTTCACGCACACTTTGCATAATATAACCTAACCATGCTTAGTTAAGCAGAACGACGCGTTCGAGAGACTTGTTACGCGACATAAGCATGGTAATCGAAAAGACGCGTTAAAGAGACTTGAAACTCCACCATACTAATCTAGCGTCACTTTTTACACAAAGTTTGCGTAATATAATCTAACCATGCTTAGGTAATTGGAACGACGCGTTGAAGAGACTTGAGACGCGCCATACTAATCTAGCTTCACTTTTTACGCACGCGTTGCGTAATATAACATAACCATGCTTAAGAAATCGGAACGACGCGTGAGAGAGACTTGAGACTGGACATACTAATCTAGCGTCACTTTTCACGCACACTTTACGTAAAATAACCTAACCAGGCTTATGTAATAGGAACTACGCGTAAGAGATACTTGAGACGCGACAAATTAATCTAGCGTCACTTTTCACGCACACATTGCGTAATATAACCTAACCATGCTTAGGTAATCGAAACGACGCGTTAAAGAGACTTGAGACGTGCAATACTAATTTAGCGTCACTTTTGACGCACATTTTGCGTAACATAACCTAACCATGCTTAAGTAATCGGAGCAACGCGTTAAAGAGACTTGAGACACGACATACTAATCTAGCGTCACTATTCACGCACTCTTTGCGTAATATAACCTAACCATGCTTAGGTAATCGGAACGACGCGTTAAAGAGACATGAGACGCGACATACTAATCAAGCGTTACTTTTCAGGCACACTTTGCGTAATATAACCTTACCATGCTTACGTAATCGGTAAAACGCGTTAAAGAGACTTGAGACACGACATACTAATCTAGCGTCACTTTTCAAACACACTATGTGTAATATAACCAAACCATGGTTAGGTAATCGGAATACGCATAAAAGAGACTTGAGACGCGACATACTAATCTAGCGTCACTTTTCACGCACACTTTGCGTAAAATAACATAACCATACCTAGGTAATTGGAACAACGCGTTAAAGAGACTTGAGATGCGACATACTAATCCATTGTCACTTTTCACGCACACTTTGCGTAATATAACCTAACCATGCATAGGTAATTAGAACGACGCGTTAGAGATACTTGTGATGCGACATAAGCACAGTAATCGAAACGACGCATTAAAGAGACTTGAAACGCGTCATACTGATCTAGCGTCACTTTTTACGCACGCTTTGCGTAATATAACCTAACCATGCATAGGTAATTGGAATGACGCGTTAAAAGGATTTGAGACCCGACATACTAATCTATCCGTCACTTTTCACGCACAACTTTGCGTAATATAACCTAACCATGCTTAGGAAATCGGAACGACGTGTTAAAGAGACTTGAGACGCAACTTACTAATCTATTTTCACTTTTCACGCACACTTTGTGTCATATAAACTAACCATGCTTAGGTAATCGGAACGACGTGTTAGAGAAACTTGTGACGCGACATAAGCATGGTAATCGATACGACGCGTTAAAGAGACTTGAGACGCGACATACTAATCTAGCGTCAGTTTTCACGCACACTTTGCGTAATGTAACCTAACTATGCTTCGGTAATCGAAACGACGCGTTAAAGAGACTTGAAACGCGCCATACTAATATAGCGTCACTTTTTTAAGCACGCTTTGCATTATATAACCTAACCATGCTTAGGTAATCAGAACGACGCGTTAGAGAGACTTGAGACGCGCCATATTAATCTAGCATCACTTTTTACGCAGACTTTGCGTAATATAAACAAACCATGCTTAGGTAATCGGAACAACAAGATAAAGAAACTTGAGACGCGACATACTAATTTAACGTCACTTTTCAAGCACACTTTGCGTAGTAACAATGGTTAGGTAATCGGAACGACGAGACTTGTGACGCGAGATAAGTATGGAAATCGAAACGACGCGTTAAAGAGACTTGAGACGAAACATACTAATCTAGTGTCACGTTTTACGCACACTTTGCGTAATATAACCTAACCTTGCTTAGGTAATCGAAACGACGCGTTAAAGAGATTGGAGACTGGACATACTAATCTAGCGTCACTTTTCAAGCACACTTTGCGTAATATAACCTAACCATTCTTAGGTAATAGGAATGACGCGTTAAAGAGACTTGAGACGCGACATACTTATCTATTGATCCTTTTTACGCACACTTTGCGTACTATAACCTAACCATTCTTAGGTAATCGGAACGACGCGTTAGAGAGACTTATGACGCAACATAAGAATGGTAATCGAAACGACGTGTTAAAGAGACTTAAGAAACGACATACTAATCTAGCGTCACTTTTCACGCAAACTTTGCGTCATATAACCTAATCATGCTTAGATAATCGGAACAACGCGTTAAAGAAACTTGTGACGCGACATAAGTATAGTAATCAAAACTACGCGTTAAAGAGACTTGAGACGAAACAAACTAATCTAGCGTCACTTTTTACGCACACTTTGCGTAATATAACCTAACCATGCTTAGGTAATTGGAACGACGTGTTAAAGAGACTTGAGACTGGACATACTAATCTAGCGTCACTTTTCACGCACACTTTGCGTAATATAACCTAACTATGCTTAGGAAATTGGAACGACGCGTTAGAGAGACTTGAGACGAGACATGCTAATTTAACGTCAGTTTTCACGCACTGTTTGCGTAATATAACCTAACCATGCATAGGTAATCGGAACGACGCGTTATAGAGACTTGTGACGCGAGATAAGTATGGTAATCAAAACGACGCGTAAAAGAGACTTGAGACGAACCAAACTAATCTAGCTTCACTTTTTACGCACGCGTTGCGTAATATAACATAACCATGCTTAAGAAATCGGAACGACGCGTTAGAGAGACTTGAGACTGGACATACTAATCTAGCGTCACTTTTCACGCACACTTTGCGTAAAATAACCTAACCATGCTTAGAAAATTGGAACGACGCGTTAGAGAGACTTGAGACGAGACATACTAATTTAACGTCACTTTTCACGCACTGTTTGCGTAATATAACCTAACCATGCTTAGGTAATAGGAACGACGCGTTATAGAGACTTGAGACGCGAGATAAGTATGGTAATCGAAACGACGCGTAAAAGAGACTTGAGACGAAACAAACTAATCTAGCGTCACTTTTCACGCACACTTTGCGTAATATAACCTAACCATGCTTAGGAAATTATAACGACGCGTTAGAGAAACTTGAGACACGACATACTAATTTAACGTCACTTTTCAAGCACACTTTGCGTAGTATAACCTAACCATGGTTAGGTAATCGGAACGACGAGAATTGTGACGCGAGATAAGTATGGTAATCAAAACAACTCGTTAAAGAGACTTGAGACAAAGCATACTAATCTATTGTAACTTTTTATGAACACTTTGCGTAATATAACCTAACCATGCTTAGGTAATCGGAACAACGCGTTAAAGAGACTTGAGACGCGACATACTTATCTATTGATATTTTTTACGCACACTTTGCGTACTATTACATAACCATGCTTAGGTAATCGGAACGACGCGTTAAAGGGACTTGTGACGCGACATAAGCATTGTAATCGAAAGGACGCGTTAAAGAGACTTGAGAAGCGACATACTTATCTAGCATCACTTTTCACGCAAACTTTGCGTATTATAACCTAATCATGCTTAAGTAATCTGAACGACGCATCAAAGAGCCTTGAGACGGGACATACTAATCTAGCGACACTTTTCACTCACACCTTGCGTAATATAACCTAACCATGCTTAGGTAATCGGAACGACCCGTTAAATAGACTTGTGACGCGAGATAAGTATGGTAATCAAAATGACGCGTTAAAGAGACTTGAGACGAAAAATACTAATCTAGCATCACTTTTTACGCACACTTAACGTAATATAACCTAACCATGCTTAGCTAATCAAAACGACGGGCTAAAGAGACTTGAGACTGGACATACTAATCTAGCGTCACTTTTAACGCACACTTTATATAATATAACCTAACCATGCTTAGGTATGAGGAATGTCGCGTTAAAGAGACTTGAGACGCGACATACTAATCTATTGATCCTTTTCGCACACACTTTGCGTACTATAACCTGACCATGCTTAGGTAAAAGAAACGACGCGTTAGAGAGACTTGTGACGCGAGATAAGCATGGTAATCGAAACGACGCGTTAAAGAGACTTGAGACGCGACATACTAATCTGGAGTCACTTTTCACGCACACTTTTCCTAATATAACCTCACCATGCTTAGGTATTCGGAACAACGCATTAAACAGACTTGAGACGCGTTAAAGAGAATCGAGATGCGACATACTAATCTAGCGTCACTTTCCATGTACACTTTGCGTAATATAACCTAACCATGCTTAGGTAATCGGAACGACGCGTTAAATAGACTTGAGACGCGACATACTAACGTTTCTTACTTTTCACGCACACTTTTTGTGAAGTAACCTTAACCATCCTTAGGTAATCCGTCCAATGCGTTAAAGAGTTGAGACGAAACAAACTAATCTAGCGTCACTTTTTAAGCACACTTTGCGTAATATAACCTAACCATGCTTAGGTAATCGGAACGACGCGTTAAAGAGACTTGAGACAGGACATACTAATCTTGCGTCACTTTTCACGCACACTTTGCGTAATATAACCTAACCATGCTTAGGAAATCGGAACGACGCGTTAGAGAGACTTGTGACGCGACATACTAATTTAACGTCACTTTTCAAGCACACTTTGTGTAACATAACCTAACCATGGTTAGGTAATCGGAACGACGAGACTTGTGACGCGAGTTAAGTATGGTAATCGAAACGACGCGTTAAAGAGACTTGAGACGAAACATACTAATCTAGTGTCACGTTTTACGCACACTTTGCGTAATATAACCTAACCTTGCTTAGGTAATCGAAACGACGCGTTAAAGAGATTGGAGACTGGACATACTAATCTAGCGTCACTTTTCAAGCACACTTTGCGTAATATAACCTAACCATTCTTAGGTAATAGGAATGACGCGTTAAAGAGACTTGAGACGCGACATACTTATCTATTGATCCTTTTTACGCACACTTTGCGTACTATAACCTAACCATTCTTAGGTAATCGGAACGACGCGTTAAAGAGATTGGAGACTGGACATACTAATCTAGCGTCACTTTTCAAACACACTTTGCGTAATATAACCTAACCATTCTTAGGTAATAGGAATGACGCGTTAAAGAGACTTAAGACGCGACATACTTATCTATTGATCCTTTTTACGCACACTTTGCGTACTATAACCTAACCATTCTTAGGTAATCGGAACGACGCGTTAGAGAGACTTATGACGCAACATAAGAATGGTAATCGAAACGACGTGTTAAAGAGACTTAAGAAACGACATACTAATCTAGCGTCACTTTTCACGCAAACTTTGCGTCATATAACCTAATCATGCTTAGATAATCGGAACAACGCGTTAAAGAAACTTGTGACGCGACATAAGTATAGTAATCAAAACTACGCGTTAAAGAGACTTGAGACGAAACAAACTAATCTAGCGTCACTTTTTACGAACACTTTGCGTAATATAACCTAACCATGCTTAGGTAATCGGAACGACGTGTTAAAGAGACTTGAGACTGGACATACTAATCTAGCGTCACTTTTCACGCTCATTTTGCGTAATATAACCTAACTATGCTTAGGAAATTGGAACGACGCGTTAGAGAGACTTGAGACGAGACATGCTAATTTAACGTCAGTTTTCACGCACTGTTTGCGTAATATAACCTAACCATGCTTAGGTAATCGGAACGACGCGTTATAGAGACTTGTGACGCGAGATAAGTATGGTAATCAAAACGACGCGTAAAAGAGACTTGAGACGAACCAAACTAATCTAGCTTCACTTTTTACGCACGCGTTGCGTAATATAACATAACCATGCTTAAGAAATCGGAACGACGCGTTAGAGAGACTTGAGACTGGACATACTAATCTAGCGTCACTTTTCACGCACACTTTGCGTAAAATAACCTAACCATGCTTAGAAAATTGGAACGACGCGTTAGAGAGACTTGAGACACGACATACTAATTTAACGTCACTTTTCAAGCACACTTTGCGTAGTATAACCTAACCATGGTTAGGTAATCGGAACGACGAGAATTGTGACGCGAGATAAGTATGGTAATCAAAACAACTCGTTAAAGAGACTTGAGACAAAGCATACTAATCTATTGTAACTTTTTACGAACACTTTGCGTAATATAACCTAACCATGCTTAGGTAATCGGAATGACACGTTAAAGACATTGGAGACAGGACATAATAATCTAGCGTCACTTTTCACGCACACTTTGCGTAATATAACCTAACCATGATAGGAACAACGCGTTAAAGAGATTTGAGACGCGACATACTTATCAATTGATATTTTTTACGCACACTTTGCGTACTATTACATAACCATGCTTAGGTAATCGGAACGACGCGTTAAAGGGACTTGTGACGCGACATAAGCATTGTAATCGAAAGGACGCGTAAAAGAGACTTGAGAAGCGACATACTTATCTAGCATCACTTTTCACCCAAACTTTGCGTATTATAACCTAATCATGCCTAAGTAATCGGAACGACGCATTAAAGAGCCTTGAGACGGGACATACTAATCTAGCGACACTTTTCACTCACACCTTGCGTAATATAACCTAACCATGCTTAGGTAATCGGAACGACGCGTTAAATAGACTTGTGACGCGAGATAAGTATGGTAATCAAAATGACGCGTTAAAGAGACTTGAGACGAAAAATACTAATCTAGCATCACTTTTTACGCACACTTTACGTAATATAATCTAACCATGCTTAGCTAATCAAAACGACGGGCTAAAGAGACTTGAGACTGGACATACTAATCTAGCGTCACTTTTAACGCACACTTTATGTAATATAACCTAACCATGCTTAGGTATGAGGAATGTCGCGTTAAAGAGACTTGAGACGCGACATACTAATCTATTGATCCTTTTCACACACACTTTGCGTACTATAACCTGACCATGCTTAGGTAAAAGAAACGACGCGTTAGAGAGACTTGTGACGCGAGATAAGCATGGTAATCGAAACGACGCGTTAAAGAGACTTGAGACGCGACATACTAATCTAGCGTCACTTTTCACGCACACTTTTCCTAATATAACCTAACCATGCTTAGGTAATCGGTACAACGCATTAAACAGACTTGAGACTGGACATACTAATCTAGCTTCACTTTCACGCACACCTTGCGTAATATAACCTAACCATGCTTAGGTAATAAGAACAACGCGTTAAATAGACTTGAGATGCGACATCTGAATCTATATTCATTTTTAACGCACATTTTGCATAATATAACCAAACCACTTAGGTAATCGGAACGACACGTTAGAAAGACTTGTGACTTGACATATGCATGGTAATCGAAACGACGCGTTAAAGAGACTCGAGACGAGCCATACTAATCTATCGTCACTTTTCATGCACACTTTGTGTAATAACCTAACCACGTTTACGTAATCGGAACGACGGTTTAAAGAGAATTTAGACACGGCATACTACTCTGGTGTCACTTTTCACGCACACTTTGCGTAATATAACCTAACCATGGTTAGGTAATCGGAACGACGCGTTAAAGAGAATTAAGACGCGAATCTAGCGTCACTTTTCACGCACACTTTGCGTAATATAACCTAACCTTGCTTATGTAATCGAAACGACGCGATAAATAGACTTGAGACGCGACATACTAATCAATTGTCACTTTTCACGCAGACTTTGCGTAATATAACCGAACCATGCTTAAGTAATCTAAACGATGCGTTAAAGACACTTGAGACGCGACATACTAATCTATTGTTACTTTTCACGCACACTTTGCGTACTATAACCTAACCACGCTTAGGTAATCGGAACGACGCGTTAGACAGATTTGTGATGCGACCTATGCATGGTAATCGAAACGACGCGTTAAAGCGACTTGAGATGCGACGTACTAATCTAGAGTCATTTTTCACCCCAACTTTGCATAATATAACATAACCATGCTTAGGTAATCGGAACGACGCATTAAATCCTTGAGACGCGACATACTAATCTAGTGTCCCTTCTCTCGCACACCTTGCGTAATCTAACCTAACCATGCCTAGGTGATCGGAACGACGCGTTAAGAAGACTTGAGACGTTACATACTAATCTAGCGTTACTTTTCTCGCACACTTTACGTAATATAACCTAACCATTCTTGGGTAATCGGAACAACGCGTTAAAAAGACTTGAGACGCGACATTCTAATCTAGCATCACTTTTCACACACTCTTTGCGTAATATAACCTAACCATGTTTAGGTAATCGGAACGACCCAATAAAGAGACTTGTGACGCAACATACTAATCTATCGTCACTTTTCACGCACGCTTTGTGTAATATAACCTAACCATGCTTAGGTAATCGGACCAACGTGTTAAAGAGAATTGAGACGTGACATACTAATCTAGCGTCACTTTTCACGCACGCTTTGCGTAATATAACCTAACCATGCTTAGGTAATTGGAACAACACGTCAAAGAGAATTGAGACACGACATACTAGTTTAGGATCACTTTTCACGCACGCTTTGAGTAATTTAACCTAACCATGCTTACGTAATGAGAACGACGCGTTAGAGTGACTTGTGACGCAACATATGCATGGTAATTTAAATGACGCGTTAAAGAGACTTAAGATGCGACATACTAATCTAGCGTCACTTTTCACGCAAAATTTGCATAATATAACCTAAACAAGATTACGTAATCGGAACGACGCATTATAGAGCCTTGAGACGCGACATACAAATCTAACGTCACTTTCCAGGCACGCTTTGCGTAATATAACCTAACCATGCTTAGGCAATCAGAAAAACGTGTTAATGAGAATTGAGACGCGATAGCGTCAATTTTTACGCATACTTTTCGTAATATAACCTAACCATGCTTAGGTATTCGGAAAGACGCGTTAAATAGACTTGATACGCGACATACTAATCTATTGTCACTTTTCACGCACAGTTTGCGTAATATAACCTAACCATGCTTAAGTAATCGGAATGACGCGTTTAATAGACTAGTGACTCGACAGACTAATCTTGCATCACTTTTCAAGCACACTATGCGCAATATAATCTAACCATGCTTAGGAAATCAGAACGATGCGTTACAGAGACTTGTAACGCGACAGACTACTAATCTAGCGTCACTATTAACGCACACTTGAGACGCGAAATACTAATCTAGCGTCACTTTTCACGCCAACTTTGCTTAATATAACCTAACCATGCTTAGGTAATCGGAACGACGCATTAAAGAGCCTTGAGACGTGACATACTAATCTAGCGTCACTTTTCACGCACACCTAGGGTAATATAACTTAACCATGCTTAGGTAATCGGAACCACGCGTTAAAGAGACTTGAGACGTGAAATAGTAATCTAGCGTTACTTTTCTCGCACACTTCGCGTAATCCTAACCATTCTTGGGTAATAGGAACGACGCTTTAAAGAGAGTTGAGACACGATATACTAATCTAGCGTCATTTTTCACGCACTCTTTGCGTAATATAACCTAACCATGGTTAGGTAATCGGAACGACGCGTTTAAGAGTCTTGAGACGCGACATACTAATCTAGCGTCACTTTTCACCCACACTTTGCGAAATATAATAACATAACCATGCTTAGGTAATAGGAACGACGTGTTAAATAGACTTGAGACGCGACATACTAACCTAGCGACAGTTTTCACGCACACATTGCTCAATATAACCTAACCATGCTTAGGTAATCAGAATGACGCGTTAAAGTGACTTGAGACGCGACAAACTAATCTAGCGTCACTTTTCGAGCACAATTTGCGTAAAATAACCTAACCATGCTTAGATAATCGTAACGACGCGTTAAAGAGACTTAAGACGCGACATACTAATTTATTGTCACTTTTCACGCACACTTTGCTTAGGTAATCAGAACGATGAATTAGAGACACTTATTAAGCGACATGAGCATGGTATTGAAACGACGCGTTAAACAGACTTGAAACGAGCCATACTAATCTAGAGTCACTTTTTACGAACACTTAGCGTAATACAACCTAACTATGCTTAAATAATCGGAACAACGCGTTAAAGAGAATTGAGACGCGACACACTAATCTAGCGTCACACTATTCATGCACTCTTTGCATAATATAACCTAACCATGCTTAGGTAATCGGAACGACGCGTTAAAGAGGCTTGAGACACAACATACTAATCTATTTTCACTATTCACTCACACTTTGCACAATATAACCTAACCATGCTTAAATAATCGGAACAACGCGTTAAAGAGACTTAAGACGCGACATACTAATCTAGCGTCACTATTCGGGCACTCTTTGCGTAATATAACCTATCCATGCTTAGGTAATCGGAACGACGCGTTAAAGAGACGCAACATACTAATCTAGCGTCACTTTTCACGCACACTTTGAGTAATATAACCTAACCATGCTTAGGTAATCGGAACGACGCGTTAAAGAGACTTGAGACGCGACATACAAATCTATTGATCCTTTTCACGCACACTTTGCGTACTATAACCTAACCATGCTTAGGTAATCGGAACGACGAGTTAAGGAGACTTGAGACGCGACATAGTAATCTAGCGTCACTTTTCACGCACAATTTGCGTAAAATAACCTAACCATGCTTAGATAGTCGTAACGACACGTTAAAGATACTTATGACGCGACATATTAATCTAGTGTCATTTTTCACGCACACTTTGTGTAAAATAACCTAACTTTGCTTAGGTAATGGGAACGACGCGTTAAAGAGACTTGAGACTCGACATACTAATCTATTTTCACTTTTGACGCACCCTTTGCGTAATATAACCTAACCATGCTTAAGTAATCGGAACAACGCGTTAAAGAGACTTGAGACGCGACATCCTAATCTAGTGTCACTATTCACGCACTCTTTGCGTAATACAGCCTAACCATGCTTAGGTAATCGGAACGGCGCGTTAAAGAGACTTGAGACGCGACATACTAATCTATTATCGGAACGACGCGTTAGAGAGACTTGTGATGCGACATAAGCATGGTAATCGAAACGACAACGTTAAAGAGACTTGAGATGCGACATACTAATCTAGCGTCAATTTTCGCGCACACTCTGTGTAATATGACTTAACCATGCTTAGGTAATCGGAACGAAGCGTTATTGAGACTTGCGACGCGACATAGTAATCTAGCGTAATTTGCGTAATTTAACCTAACCATGCTTAGGTAATCGGAACGACGAATTAAAGAGACTTGAGACTCGACATTAATCTAGCGTCAATTTTTAAGCACACTTTGCGTAATATGACTTTACCATGCTCAAGTAATCGGAACGACGAGTTAAAGAGACATGAGACGCGACATACTAATCTAGCGTCACTTTTCAAGCACATTTTGCGTAATATAACCTAACCATGCTTTGGTAATTGGAACGACGCGTTAAAGAGACTTGAGACGCGACATACTAACCTAGCAGCAGTTTTCACGCACACATTGCGTAATATAACCTAACCATTCTTAGGTCACATACTAATCTAGCATCACTTTTTACGCACACTTGGCGTAATATAACCTAAACATGCTTTGGTAATCAGAACCACACGTTAGAGAGAATTGTGACGCGACATAAGCATGGTAATCGAAACGACGCGTTAAATAGACTTGAGAAGCGCCACACTAATCTAGCGTCACTTTTTACGCACACTTTGCTTAAATATAACCTAACCATGCTTAGGTAATCGGAACGACGCGTTGAACAGACTTGAGACATGACAAACTAATCTAGCGTAACTTTTCATGCACTCTTTGCGTAATATAACCTAACCATGCTTAGGTAATCAGATTGACGCGTTAAACAGACTTCAGACTCAACATACTAATCTAGCGTCACTCATTATGCACTCTTTGCGTAATATAACCTGACCATGCTTAGGTAATCGGAACAATGCGTTGAAGAAACTTAAGACACGACATACTAATCTATTGTTACTTTTCACGCATTATTTTGCGTACTATAACCTAACCATGCTTAAGTAATCGGAAAGACACGTTAGAAAGACTTAAGACGCGACATACTAATCTATTGTCATTTTTCACGCACACTTTGTGTAATATTAGCTAACCATGCTTAGGTAATCGGATCAACGCGTTAAAGAGCCTTGAGATGCGACATACTAATCTAGCGTCCCTTTTCACGGACACCTTGCGTAATAAAACCTAACCATGCTAGGTAATCGGAACGACGCGTTAGAGAGACTTGTGACACGACATAAGCATGGTAATCGAAACGACGTGTTAAAGAGACTTGAGACGCGCCATGCTAATCTAGCGTCACTTTTTACGCACTGTTTGCGTAATATATAACCTAACAATGCTTAGGTAATCGGAACTACACGTTAAAGAGACATGTGATGCGACGTACCTATCTAGCGTCACTTTTCACACACACTTTGCGTAATATATCCTAACCATGCTTAGAGGTAATCGGAACAACGCGTTAAACAGACTTGAGATGCGACATTCTAATCTAGCGTCACTTTTCACGCACGCTTTGCCTAATCTAGTGTCACTTTTTACGCATACTTTGCGTAATATAACCAAACCATGCTTAGGTAATCGGAACGACGCGTTAATTAGACTTGATACGTGACATAGTAATCGATTGTCACTTTTCACGCACACATTGCGTAATATAACCTAACCATGCTTAGGTAATCGGAAGGACGCGTTAAAGAGACTTGAAACGCGACATAATAATAAATTGTTACTTTTCATGCACATTTTGCGTACTATTACCTAGCCATGCTTATGTAATCGGGACGACGCGTTAGAGAGACTTGTGACGCGAATAAGCATGGTAATCGAAACGATTTATTAATGAGACTTGAGACGCGCCACACTAATCTAACGTCACTTCTTACACACACTTTGCGTAATATAACATAATCATGCTTAGGTAATCGAAACGACATGTTAAAGAGACTTGTGACCGACATACTTATCTAGCGTCACTTTTCACGTCCACTTTGCGTAATATAACCTAACAATGCTTAGGTAATCTGAACGACGCGTTAGATAGACTTGATACGCGACATACTAATTTATTGTCACTTTTTCACGCACACTTTGCATAATATGACCAAACCATGCTTAGGTAATTGGAACGACACGTTAAAGAGACTTGAGACACGACATACTAATCTATTGTTACTTTTGACGCACATTTTGGGTACTATAACCTAACCTTGCTTAGGTAATCGGAACGACGCGTTAGAGAGACTTAAGACGCGACATACTAATATAGCGTCACTTTTCATGCACACCTTGCGTAATAAAACTTAACCATGCTTAGGTAATCGGAACGACGCATTAAAGAGAATTGTGACGCGAGATAGTCGTGGTAATCGAAACGACGTGTTAAAGAGACTTGAGACGAAACGTACTAATCTAGCGTCACTTTTCACGCAAACTTTGCAAAATATAACATAAACATGCTTAGGTAATCAGAACAACGCGTTAGATAGACTTAAGAAACGCCAAACTAATCTAGCGTCACTTTTTACGCACACTTCGCGTAATATAACCTCGCCATGCTTAGGTAGTCGGAACGACGCCTTAAAGACAGTTGAGACACGACATAATAATCTAGCATTACGTTTCTCGCAAACTTTGCGTACTATAACCTAACAATTCTTGGGTAATCGGAACGACGCGTTAAAGAGACTTGAGACGCGACATACTAATCTAGCGTCACTTTTCACGCAGTCTTTGCGTAATATAACCTAACCATGCTTAGATAATCGGAACGGCGCGTTAAAGAGACTTGAGAGGCGACATACTAATCTATTTTTACTTTTCACGCTCACCTTGCGTAATATAACCTAACCATGCTTAGGTAATCGCAACGACGCGTTAGAGAGACTTGTGACGCGCCATACTAATCTTCCGTTATATAACCTAACCATGCTTAGGTAATCGGAACACGCGTTAAAGAGACTTGAGACGTGACATCCTGTTCTAGCGTCACTTTTCACGCACACTTTGCGTAATATAACCTAACCATGCTTAGATAATCGGAACGACACGTTAAAGAGACTTGAGACACGACAAACTAATCTAGCATAACTTTTCACGCACACTTTGCCTAAAATAACCTAACCATCCTTAGGTAATCGGAATGACGCGTTAAGGAGAGTTTTAGGACGCGCCATACTAGTCAAACGTCACTTTTCGAGCACACTTTGCGTAATACAACCTAACCATGATTAGGTAATCGGAACGACGTGTTAAAGAGACTTTAGACGCGCCATACTAATCTAGCGTCACTTTTCACACACACTCTGCGTAATATATTACGCAAAGTGTGCGTGAAAAGTGACAATCAATTAATATGTCGTGTATCAAGTCTCTTTAACGCGTCGTTCCGATTACCTAGGCATGGTTAGGTTATTTTACGCAAACTGTGCGTGAAAAGTGATGCTAGATTAGTATGTCGCGCCTCAAGTCTCTTTAATGCATATTCCGATTACCTAAGCATGTTTGGGTTATATTACGCAAAGTTTGCGTGAAAAGTGACGCTAGATTAGTATGCCGCGTCATGGTTAGGTTATATTACACAAAGTATGCGTGAATAGTGACGTTAGATTAGTATGTCGCGTCTCAAGTTTCTTTAACGCGTCGTTCCGATTTCCTAAGCATGGTTAGGTTATATTACGCAAAGTCTGTGTGAAAAATGACAGTAGATTAGTATGTCACGTCTTAAGTCTCTCTAACGCGTCGTTCCGATTACCTAAGCATGGTTAGGTTATATTATGAAACCTTTGCGTGAAAAGTGACGCTAGATTAGAATGTCACGTGTCAAGTCTCATTAACGCGTCGTTTCGATCACCATACTTATGTCGCGTCACAAGTCTCTCTAACGGGTCAATCCAATTACCTAAGCATGGTTAGATTATATTACACAAAGTGTGCGTGAAAAGTAATAATAGATTAGTATGTCGCATCTCAAGTCTCTTTAATGCGCCGTTCTGATTATCTAAGCTTGGTTAGGTTATATTATGCATAGAGTGCATGAAAAGTGACGCTAGATCAGTATGTCGCTCCTCAAGTCTCTTTAACGCGTAGTTCCGATTACCTAAGAATGGTTAGGTTATAGTACACAATAATTGCGAGAAAGGTTACGCTAGATTAGTATGTCGTGTCTCAAGTCTCTTTAACGCGTCGTTCCAATTACCTAAGCATGGTTAGGTTATATTACGCAAAGTGTGCGTAAAAAGTGACGCTAGATTAGATTGGCGCTTCTTAATTCTATCTAACCCGTCGTTCTGATTACCTAAGCATGTTTAGGTTATATATGCAAAGTCTGCATGAAAGGTGACGCTAGATTAGTATGTTTCATCTCAAGTCTCTTTAACGCGTCGTTTCGATTACCATGCTTATCTCGCGTCACAAGTCTTTCTAACGCGTCGTTCCGATTACCTAAGCATGGTTAGTTATTATTATGCAAAGTGTGCGTGAAAAATTACAATAGATTAAGATGTTGCATCTCAAGTCTATTTAACGCGTCGTTCCTATTACCTAAGCATGGTTACGTTATATTCCGCAAGGTGTGCGTGAAAAGTGACGCTAGATTAGTATGCCGCGTTTCAAGTCTATTTAACGCGTCGTTTCGATTACCTAAGCATGGTTACGTTATATTACGTAAAGTGTGCGTGAAAAGTGACGCTAGATTAGTATGTCGAGTCTCAATTCTCTTTATCGCGTTGTTCCGATTACCTAAGCATGGTTAGGCTATATTACGCAAAGCATGCGTGAAAAGTGATGCTAGATTAGTATGTCGCGTCTCAAGTTTTTTTAACGCGTCGTTCCGATTACCTAACCATGGTTAGGTTATATTACGCAAACTGTGAGTGAAAAGTGACACCAGATTAGCATGTTTAGGTTATATTACGTAAGCGTCGTTAGGTTATTACACAAAGTGTGCGTAAAAAGTGACGCTAGATTATTATGGCTCGTCTCGAGTCTCTTTGACGCGTCGTTTCGATTACCATGCTTATGTCGAGTCACAAGTCTTTCTAACGCGTCGTTCCGATTACCTAAGTATGGTTTGGTTATATAATACAAAGTGTGCGTTGAAAGGGACGCTAGATTAGTATGTCGCGTCTCAAGGCTCTTTAATGCGTCATTCCGATTACCTAAGCATGATTAGGTTATAATACGCAAAGGTTCCGTGAAATGTGACGCTAGATTAGTATGTCGCTTCTCAAGTCTCTTTAACGCGTCGTTTCGATTACCATGCTTATGTCGCGTCACAAGTCTCTCTAAAGTGTCGTTTCTATTACCTAAGCATGGTTAGGTTATATTACGCAAAGTGTGCGTGAAAAGTGACCTTATATTATTATCGTTTCAAGTCTCTCTAACGCGTCTTTCCGATTTCCTATGCATGGTTTGGTTATATTAAGCAAAGTGTGCGTGTGACACTAGATTATTATTACGCAAATTGTTATGTTATATTACGCAACGTGTGCGTAAAAAGTGACGCTAGATTAATATTCCGCGTCTCAAGTCTCTTTAATGCGTCGTTTCGATTACCATGCTTATGTCGCGTCACAAGTCTCTCAAATGCGTCGCTCCAATTACCTAAGCTTGGTTAGGTTATATTACGCAAAGTGTGCGCGAAAAATGACAATAGATTAGTATGTCGCATCTCAAGTCTATTTAACACATCGTTCCAATTACTTAAGCATGGTTAGGTTATATTACGTAGAGTGTACGTTAAAATTGACAATAGATTAGTATGTCGCGTCTTAAGTCTATCTAACGCGTCGTTCCAATTACCTAAGCATGGTTAAGTTATATTACGTAGAGTGTGCGTGAAAAATGACGCTAGATTAGTATGTCGGGTCTCAATTCTCTTTATTGCGTTGTTCCGATTATCTAAGCATGGTTAGGTTATATTATGCAAAGCGTGCGTGAAAAGTGATACTAGATTACTAGTGTCTAATGTCTATGTGACGCGTCGTTCCGATTACCTAAGCATGGTTAGGTTATATTACGCAAGATGTGCGTGAAAAGTGACGCTAGATTAGTATGTCGCGTCTCAAGGCTATTTAATGCGTCATTCCGATTACCTAAGCATGATTAGGTTACAATAAGCAAAGTTTGCGTGAAAAGTGAGGCTAGATTAGTATGTCGCTTCTCAAGTCTCTTTAACGCGTCGGTTCGATTACCATACTTATCTCGCGTCACAAGTCTCTTTAACGCGTCGTTCCGATTATATAAGCATGGTTAGGTTATATTACGCAAAGTGTGCGTAAAAAGTGACGTTAGATTAGTATTTCGCTCTCAAGTCTCTCTAACGCGTCGTTCCGATTACCTAAACATGGTTAGGTTATATTACGCAAAGTGTGCATGAAAAGTGACACTAGATTTGTATGTCGCGTCTTAAGTCTCTCTAAGGCGTCGTTCCAATTTCCTAAGCATGGTTATGTTATAATACGCAAAGTGTGCGTAAAAAGTGACGCTAGATTAATATTGCGCGTCTCAAGTCTTTTTAACGCGTCGTTTCGATTACCATGCTTATGTCGCGTCACAAGTCTCTCTAACGTGTCGTTCCGATTACCTAAGCATGGTTAGGTTATAGTACGCAAAGTGTGCGTGAAAAGGATCAATAGATTATTAGTATACTCAAAACTCTTTAATGAGTCGTTCCTATTACTTCAGTATGGTTAGGTTATATTACGCAAAGTGTGCGTGAAAAGTGATGCTAGATTATTATTTCCAGTCTCAAGTCTCTTTAACGCGTCGTTTCGATTACTTAAGCATGGTTATGTTATATTACGCAAAATGTGCGTAAAACGTGACGCTAGATTAGTTTGTTTTGTCTTAAGTCTCTTTAACGCGTTGTTTCGATTACTATACTTATCTCGCGTCACAAGTCTCCTTAACGCGTCGTTCCGCTTACCTAAGCATGGTTAGGTTATATTACCAAAAGTGTGCGTGAAAAGTGACGTTAGATTAGTATGTCGTGTCTCAAGTCTCTCTAACGCGTCTTTCCGATTTTCTAAGCATGGTTAGGTTATATTACGCAAAATGTGCGTAAAAAGTGACACTAGATTAGTATGTCACGTCTCAAGTCTCTCTAACACGTCGTTCCGATTTCCTAAGCATGGTTATGTTAACGTGTGAGTAAAACGTGACGCTAGATTAATATTGCGCGTCTCAAGTCTCTTTAACGCGTCGTTTCGATTACCATACTTATGTCGCATCTCAAGTCTCTTTAACGCGTCGTTTCGATTACCATGCTTATGTCGCGTCACAAGTCTCTCGAACACGTCGTTCCGATTACCTAAGCATGGTTAGGTTATATTACGCAAAGTGTGCGTGAAAAATGATAATAGATTAGTATGTCGCACGTCTCAAGTCTATTTAACGCTCGTTCCAATTACTTAAGCATGGTTAGGTTATATTACGCAGAGTGTACGTGAAAAATGACAATTGATTAATATGTCGCGTCTTAAGTCTATCTAACGCGTTTTTCCGATTACCTAAGCATGGTTAGGTTATATTACGCAAAGTGTGCGTGAAAAGTGAAGCTAGATTAGTATGTCGTGTCTCAGTTCTCTTTATCGCGTTGTTCCGATTATCTAAGCATGGTTAGGTTATAATATGCAAAGCGTGCGTGAAAAGTTACACTAGATTCGTGACTAAAGTCTATTTAACGCGTCGTTCCTATTACCTAAGCATGGTTAGGTTTACGCAAGGTGTGCGTGAAAAGTGACGCTAGATAAGTATGTCACGTCTCAAGGCTCTTTAATGCGTCGTTCCGATTACCTAATCATGGTTAGGTTATAATACGCAAAGTTTGCGTGAAAAGTGACGCTAGAATAGCATCTCGCGTCACAAGTCTCTTTAACGCGTCGTTCCGATTACCTAAGAATGGTTAGGTTATAGTACTCAAAGTGTGCGTAAAAAGGATCAATAGATTAGTATGTCGCGTCTCAAGTCTCATTAACGCGTCATTCCTATTATCTAAGCATGGTAAGGTAATATTACGCGAAGTGTGCGTGAAAAGTGACGCTAGATTAGTATGTCCATTCTCAAATCTCTTTAACGCGTCGTTCCGATTACCTAAGCATGGTTAGATTCTATTTAGCAAAGTGTGCGTAAAAAGTGATGCTAGATTAGTATGTTTCGTCTCAAGTCTCTTTAACGCGTCGTTTCACTTACCATACTTATCTCGCGCCACAAGTCTCTTTTACGCGCCGTTCCGATTACCTAAGCATGGTTAGGTTATATTACGCAAAGTGTGCGTGAAAAGCGACGTTAGATTAGTACGTCGCATGTCAAGTCTCTCTAATGCGTCGTTCCGATTTCCTAAGCATGGCTAGGTTATATTACGCAAAGTTTGCATGAAAAGTGACACTATATTAGTATGTCGTGTCTCAAGTGTTCATACGCATCGTTCCGATTTTCTAAGCATGGTTATGATATATTCTCAAGTCTCTTGCCCGCGTCGTTTCGATTACCATGCTTATGTCGCGTCATAAGTCTCTCTAACGTGTCGTTCCGATTACCTAAGCATGAGTAGGTTATATTAGGCAAAGTGTGCGTGAAAAATGACAATAGATTAGTATGTCGCGTCTTATGTCTATTTAACGCGTCGTTCCAATTACCTAAGCATGGTTAGGTTATATTACGCAGAGTGTACGTGAAAAATGACAATAGATTAGTATGTCGCGTCTTAAGTCTATCTAACACGTCGTTCCGATTACCTAAGCATGGTTAGGTCATATTACGCAAAGTGTGCGTGAAAAGTGACGCTAGATTAGTATGTCGCGCCTCAGTTCTCTTTATCACGTTGTCCCGATTATCTAAGCATGGTTATGTTATATTACACAAAGCATGCGTTAAAAGTGACGCTAGATTAGTATGTGGCGTCTCAAGTCTCTTTAACGCGTCGTTCCGATTATCTAAGCATGGTTAGGTTATATATTATGAAAAGTGTGCATGAAAAGTGACACTTGATTAGTATGTCGCGTCTAAAGTCACTTTAACGCGTCGTTCCGATTACCTAAGTGTGGTTAGGTTATATAACGCAAAGTGTGCATGAAAAGTGACGCTAGATTAGTATGTCGCGTCTCAAGTCTCTTTAAAACGTCGTCCCGATTACCTAAGCATGGTTAGGTTATATTACGCAATGTGTGCGTAAAAAGTAACGCTAGATTCGTATGGCCCGTCTCGAGTCTCTTTAACGCGTCGTTTTGATTACCATGCTTATGTCGAGTCACAATTCTTTCTAAACCGTCATTCCGATTACCTAAGCATGGTTAGGCTATATTACGTAAAGTGTGCGTGATAAATGACATTAGATTAGTATGTCGCATCTCAAGTCTATTTAACGCTTCGTTCCTATTACCTAAGCATGGTTAGGTTTGTGCGTGAAAAGTGACGCTATATTAGTATGTCGCGTCTCAAGGCTCTTTAATGCGTCGTTCCGATTATGCAATAAATCTAACAAATACTAAGAGGACATGCCCATGGTGAGGCTGTGATCCTGGCTAGTCATACATGTATCTGTTAAGATTTATTGTCGTATCTCTAAATGGTATCAGAGCCTAACAGAGACGAGAAAGAAATATATATACTAGCTCTTACTTTGTGAAAATTGGGTCAGTACCTTACGATCATGCTCACAAAAAGTTGTTGTTATACACCTTTTAATATTGCTCTTACTACTGTAAATAAAAATGATTATCTTTATGAGTTTATTTATCTTCCATAAAATCAAACAATATCTGATACAAAAGCCCCACTTCTCAATCCTTATGATGCGTTTTCTAAAACCACTACCCCTTTTATCCATAATATCAAAGTCCTTGATAAAAAAAAGCGTTACAAACCTATCAAAGAATATGTTCAGTCATCCAGCTTTGATCAATGCGCAATTCATGCTTCTAAAGCTGAACAATTTATTACTCTTGAGATTCCACCTGAATTTTTAAGAGTTTGGTTAGCTCAGGGTTATACTCATATTCACTTTGGAGCTATCCGACTTGGTCTCAGTTACCATGGTCGTGCCGGTCTACCAATTTTTACAAGAATTGCTCTTGTAGATTCTCGGTATCTACAGTATCAACATGCAGCGATTGGTACAGTTGAAACTTCCTTGAATGCAGGCTCAGTGTTTTTCACCTAATTCCCAAATTACAACCTTGCCCTCTCTGATCCGATGGCTCTTACGGCTTTAAAGGTGCAAATACAAATTACTGCAGCTCAACAAGTTGCTGATTCAATTGGAGCTACTCTTCACTATCAAATAGTGTATCGTTTGCAAAACCATGCTTTAAACCTCACTTTACCCACAAACCATAATGATGCCCTTTTGATAAAAACAGATTCCCAAAACATCCCTTCTTGTGTCCATATACCCAAACAAATCACTAGAAATGAACTCCTCACCTTTTCCCCAAAAAGTGGATTACCAACTATGAAAAAATGCATGAATCTACTCAACCTGTTCAATCATGTACTCCAGTATTCACAAAAAGACCTGATGGCACTCTTGAGACGTCCTTTGCAAAACATATTGATGTCACTCCTCAGGTATTTTCTACACAGTTCATGCTTGAACCATTTCCACAAGAAAAAGGAGTTCCTGTTGTCTCTTTTGATTTTGAAGGGCGTCCTATATATATGCCTTTCAACGGGATGGTCATTGTTTCTTCGATGCTTGTGATTGTGATGATTGCTTAACGGATTTGGAGGATGAAGAAATAGAAGATGATCTCCAAAACTCAAGCTGTTGTTCTGAAGCTGATTTTCACAGGAGATATGATGATAATGATCCTTTTGTTGGGATGCCTGGCCAACCATCTGGAAAATATGATTATTTAGTTTCATACTCCCCTCCAGCAGATTTGACAACGCCTTCCCCACAAAAACCATTAAACTCACCCTGTCATAATCCACCTAAACCACCAAAAACATCACCACCACTTCATTGCTACAAAAAAACCCTGAAATGGATAAGGAAGGAAGAAACAATACATAGAAACGACGCATTAAACAGACTTGAGAAACGACATACTAATCTAATGTCAATTATTACACACACTTTGCGTAATATAACCTAACCATGCTTAGGTAATCGAAACGGCACGTTAAAGAGACTTGAGACGCGTCATACTAATCTAGCGTCACTTTTCTCGCACACTTTACCTAATATAACCTAACCATGCTTAGGTAACGACGCGTTAAATAGACTTGAGAGGCAACATACTAATCTATTATCACTTTTCATGCACACTTTGCGTAATATAACCTAACCATGCTTAGATAATCGGAACGACGAGTTAAAGAGACTTCAGACGCGACATACAAATCTAGCGTCACTTTTCACGCACAATTTGCCTAATATAACCTAACCATGCTTATGTAATCGGACAACACGTTAAACAGACTTCAGACGCGACATACTAATCTAGCGTCACCGTAATATGACCCGTTAAATAGACTTGAGACGCAATATACTAATCTATTGTCATTTTTCACGCACACTTTACGTAATATAACCTAACCATGCTTAGGTAATCAGAACGACGCGTTAGAGAGACATTGGACGCGACTTACTAATCTAGTGTCACTTTCCATGCTCTATTTGCGTAATATAACCTAACCACGTGTAGGTAATTAGAACGACATGTTAGAGAGACTTGTGAGGCAACATACTAACCTAGCGGTACTTTACACGCACACTTTGCGTAATATAACCTAACCTTGCTTAGGTAATCGAAACGACGCGTTAAAGGACTTGTGACGCGACATACAAAGCTAGCAGCACTTTTAACGCACACTTTGCGTAATATAACACAACCATGCTAAGGTAATCCGAACGACGAATTAAAGAGACTTGTGACGTGACATACTAATCTATCGGAACTTTTTAACGCACACTTTGCGTAATATAACCTAACCATGCATAGGTAACCGGAACGACGCGTTATAAAGACTTGAGATGAGACTTACTAATCTAGTGTCACATTCCACGCTCTATTTGCGTAATACAACTTAAGCATGCTTAGGTAATCAGAACGACTCGTTTGAGAGACTTTTGAGACAACATACTAATCTAGCGTCACTTTACACGCACACTTTGCGTAATATAACCTAACCAGGGTAATTGAAACGACGCCTTAAAGAGACTTGTGACGCGACATACTAATCTAGCGTCACTTTTCACGCACACTTTGTGTAATATAACCTAACCATGCTTAGGTAATCGGAACGTCGCGTTAGAGAGACTTCTGACGCGACAGAATCATGGTAATCGATATGACGCGTTAAAGAGACTTGAATTGCGCCGTATTAATCTAGTGTCGCTGTTTACGCACACATTGCGTAACATAACTTCACCATGCTTAGGAAATCGGAACGACGCATTAGAGAGACTTGAGACGCGACATACTAATCTAAAGTCACTTTTCACGCACACTTTGCATAATATAACCTAACAATGCTTAGGTAATCGGAACGACGCGTAAATGAGACTTGTGACGCAACATACTGCAACCTAACCATGCTTAGGTAATCTGAACAACGCGTTAAAAAAACTTAAGACGCGACATACTAATCTAAAGTCACTTTTCACGCACACTTTGCATAATATAACCTAACCATGTTTAGGTAATCGGAACGAGGCATCAGAGAGACTTGTGACGCATAATAAGCATGGTAATCGAAATGACGCGTTAAAGAGACTTGAGATGCACCATATTAATCTAGCGTCACTTTTCACGCACACTTTGCGTAATATAAACCTAACCATGCCAAGGTAATCGAAACGACGTGTTAAATAGACTTGAGATGCAACATACAAATCTATTGTCACTTTTCCTACACACTTTGCGTAATATAACCTAACCATGCTTAGGCAATCGGAACGACGCGTTAAAGAGACTTGAGCCGTGAAATACTAATCTATTGTTACATTTCATGCACACTTTGCGTAGTATAACCTAACCATGCTTCGGTAATCAGAACGACGCGTTAGAGAGACTTGTGACGCGACATAAGCATGGTAATCGAAACGACGCGTTAAAGAGACTTGAGATGCGACATACTAATCTAGCGTCATTTTTCACGCAAACTTTGCATAATATAATCAAATCATGCTTTGGTAATCGGAACGATGCGTAACTTGAGACGCGACATACTAATATAGCGTCACTTTTCACGCATACTTTGCGTAATATAACTTAAACATGCGTAGCTAATCGTAACGACGCGTTAAATAGACTCGCAACGCGACATTCTAATCAATTATAATTTTTCACTCACACTCTGCGTAATATAACCTAACCATGCTTTGGTAATTAGAACAACGCGTTAGAGAAAGTTGTGACGCGACATAAGCATGGTAATCGAAACGACGCGTTAAATAGACTTCAGTCGCGCCATACTAATCTATCATCACTTTTTACGCACACTTGCATAATCTAACCTAACCATGCTTAGGAAATTACAACGATGTGTTAAAGATACTTGAGACGTCACATACTAATCTAGCGTCATTTTTCACGCACACTTTGTGTAATATAACCTAACCATGCTAAGGTAATCTTAACGACGCGTTACAGAGACTTGAAACACGACATACTAATCTAGCGTCTCTTTTCACGCACACTTTGCTTAATATAACCTAACCATGCTTAGGTAATCAGAACGACGCATTAAAGAAAATTGAGACGCGACAAATTAATCTAGCGTCACTTTTCAAGCACACTTTTCGTAATATAACATAACCATGCTTATGTAATCAGAACGACGCATTAAAGAGATTTGAGACGCGGCATACTAATCTAGCGTCACTTGTCACGCACATTTTACGTAATATAACCTAACCATGCTTAGGTAATTGGAACGATGCGTTAGAGAGCCTTGTGAGGCGACATAAGCATGGTAATCAAAATGACGCGTTAAACAGACTTGAGACGCGCCATACTAATCTACCGTCAATTTTTACACACACTTTGCGTTATATAACCTAACCATGCTTAGGTAATCGGAAAGACGCGTTAAACAGACTTGAGACGCGCCATACTAATCTACCGTCAATTTTTACACACACTTTGCGTTATATAACCTAACCATGCTTAGCTAATCGGAAAGATGCCTTAAAGAGACTTGAGATGCAACATACTAATCTAGCGTCACTTTTCTCGCACACTTTACCTAATATAACCTAACCATGCTTAGGTAATCGGAACGACGCGTTAAATAGACTTGAGACTCAACATACTAATCTATTGTCACTTTTCACGCACGCTATACGTAATATAACTTAACCATGCTTATGTAATCGGAACGACGCGTTAAAGAGACTTGAGACGCGACATACAAATCTAGCATCACTTTTTACGCACACTTTGCCTAATATTACCTAACCATGCTTAAGTAATCGGAACGACGCGTTAAACAGACTCGAGACGCGACATACTAATCTAGCGTCACCGTAATATGACCTAACCATGCTTAAGTAATTGGAATGACGCGTTACATAGCCTTGAGACGCGATATACTAATATATAGTCATTTTTCACGCACATTTTACGTAATATAACCTAAACATGCTTAGGTAATCCGAACGATGCGTTAGGGAGCCTTGTGACGCGATATAATCATGGTAATCGAAATGACGCGTTAAACAGACTTGAGACGCACCGTACTATTATACCGTCAATTTTTACACACACTTCGCGTAATATAACCTAATCATGCTTAGGTAATCGGAATGACGCGTCAAAGAGACTTGAGATGCGACATACTAATCTAGCGTCACTTTTCTCGCACTTTTTACCTAATATAACCTAACCATGCTTAGGTAATCGGAACGACGCATTAAATAGACTTGAGACGCAACATACTAATCTAACCATGCTTAGGTAATCGTAACGACGCGTTAAAGAGACTTGAGACGCGACAAAAAAATTTAGCGTCACTTTTTACGCACACTTTGCCTAATATAACCTAACCATGCTTAGGTAATCGGAACGACGCGTTAAATAGACTTGAGACGCGACATACTAATCTAGCGTCACTTTTCACGCACACTTTGCATAATATAACCTAACCATGCTTAGGTAATCGGAACGACGCGTAAAAGAGACTTGAGCCACGACATACTAATCTATTGTTACTTTTCACGCACACTTTGCGTAGCATAACCTAACCATGCTTTGGTAATCGAAACGACACGTTAGAGAGACTTGTGACGCGAGATAAGTATGGTTATCGAAACGACGCGTTAAAGAGACTTGAGAAGCGACATACTAATCTAGCCTCACTTTTCACGCAAACTTTGCATATTGTAACCTAATCATGCTTAGGTAATCGGAATGACGCATTAAATAGCCTTGAGACGCGACATACTAATCTAGCGTCACTTTTCACGCACACTTTGCGTAATACTAACCATGCTTAGCTAATCGTAGCGACGCATTAAATAGACTTGCGACGCGACATTCTAATCAATTGTAATTTTTCACTCACACTCTACGTAAAATAACCTAACAATGCTTAGGTAATCGAAACGACGCGTTAAAGACACTTGAGACGCGACATACTAATCTAGCGTTAGTTTTCACGCACACTTTGCGTAATATAACCTAACCATGTATAGGTAATCGGAACGACGAGTTAAAGAGACTTGTGACGCAACATACTAATCTATTGTTACTTCTTACGCACACTTTGCGTACTATAACCTAACCATGCTTAGGTAATCAGAAAGACGCGTTAGAGAGACTTCTGACGCGACATAAGCATGGTAATCGATCGGACGCGTTAATGAGACTTGAGACGCGCCGTATTAATCTAGCGTCGCTTTTTACGCACACATTGTGTAACATAACTTAACCATGGTTAGGAAATCAGAACGATGCGTTAGAGAGACTTGAGACGCGACATACTGATCTAAAGTCAATTTTCACGCACACTATGCGCAATATAACCTAACCATGCTTAGGTAATCGGAACGACGCGTTAAAGAGACTTGTGACGCGACATACTATAACCTAACCATGCTTAGGTAATCCGAACGACTCGGTAAAGAGACTTAAGATGCGACATACTAATCGATTGTCCCTTTTCACGCACACTTTGCATAATATAACCTAAGCATGGTTAGTTAATCGAAACGATGCGTTAGAGAGACTTCAGACGCGACATACTAACCTAGCATTACTTTTCACGCGTACTTTACGTAATATAACCTAACCATGCGTAGGATATCGGAACGACGCGTTAGAGAGACTTGTGACGCGACATAAGCATGGTAATCAGAACAACTCGTAAAAGAGCCTTGAGACACGACGTACTAATCTAGCGTCACTTTTCACACACACTTTGCGTAATATAACCTAACCATGCTTAGCTAATTGTAACGACGCGTTAAATAGACTTGCGACGCGACATTCTAATCAATTGTAATTTTTCACTCACACTCTGCGTAAAATAACCTAACAATGCTTAGGTAATCGAAACGACGCGTTAAAGAAACTTGAGACGCGACATACTAATCTAGCGTTAGTTTTCACGCACACTTTGCGTAATATAACCTAACAACATAACCATACATAGGTAATCGGAACGACGCGTTAAAGAGACTTGAGACGCGACATACTAATCTAGCGTTATTTTTCACGCACACTTTGCGTAATATATCTTAACCACGCTTAGGTATTCGGAACGACGCGTTAAAGAGACTTGAGACGCGACATACTAATCTATTGATCCTTTTCACTCACACGTTGCGTACTATAACCTAACCATGCTTATGTAATCAGAACGACGCGTTGGAAACTTGAGACGCAGCATAAGCATGGTAATCGAAACGAAGCATTAAAGAGACTTTTGACGCGACATACTAATCTAGCGTCACTTTTCACACACACTTTGCGTAATATAACCTAACCATGCTTAAGTAATCAGAACGACGAGTTAAAGAGACTTGAGACGCGACATACTAATCTAGCGTCACTTTTCACGCACACTTTGCGTAATATAACATAACCATGCTTAAGTAATCGGAACGACGAGTTAAAAAGACTTGAGACGCGACATACTAATCTAGCGTCACTTTTCATGCACATTTTGCGTAATATAACCTAACCATGCTTAGGTAATCGGAACGACGCGTTAAAGATACTTGAGACGCGATATACTAACCTAGCAACAATTTTCAAGGACACATTGCATAATATAACCTAACCATGCTTAGAAAATCGGAACGACCCGTTAGAGAGACTTGAGACACGACATACTAATCTAGTGTCACTTTCCCGCACATTTTGCGTAATATAACCTAACCATGTTTAGGTAATCGGAACGACACATTAGAGCGACTTGAGACGTGACATACTGATTTATCGTCACTTTTCACGCACACTTTGCGTAATATAATCTAACCATGCTTAGGTAATCGGAACGACGCGTTAAAGACACTTTGAGATGCGACATACTAATCTAGGGTTACTATTCTCGCACACTTTGCGTAATATGACCTAACCATGCTTTGGTAATCGGAGCGACGCGTTAGAGAGACTTGTGACGTGACATAACCATGGTAATCAAAACGACGCGTTAAAGAGACTTGAGACGCGCCATACTAATCAAGCGTCACTTTTCACGCACACTTTGGGTAATGTAACCTAACCATGCTTACGTAATCGGAACAACGCGTGAAAGAGACTTGAGACGCGACATACTAATCTATTGATACTTTTCGCGCACACTTTGGGTAATATAACCTAACCATGCTTAGGTAATCGGGATGACCCGTTAAAGAGCCTTGAGACGCGACATACTAATCTATTGTCGTTTTTCACACATACTTTGCGTAATATAACCACCATACTGAAGTAATTGGAACAATGCGTTAAATAGACTTGAGACGCGATATACTAATAATCTATTGTCATTTTTCACGCACACTTTGCATAATATAACCTAACCAGGCTTAGGTAATTGGAAAGACACGTTAGAGAGACTTGGGACGCGACATAAGTATGGTAATCGAAAAGATGCGTTAAGGAGACTTGAGACGCGCCATATTAATCTAGCGTCACTTTTCACGCACACTTTGCGTAAATATAACCTAACCAAAGAGTTCGTGAAAAGTGACGCGGGATTTGTATGTTGCGTCTCAAGTCTCTTTAACACCTCGTTCCGATTAGCTAGGCACGGTTAGGTTATATTACGCAAAGTGTGCGTGAAAAACAACAATAGATTAGTATGTCGTATCTCAAGTCTATTTAACAAGTCGTTCCGATTACCTAAGCATGGTTAGATATTTTACGCAAAGTCTTCGTGAAAAGTGATGAAAGATTAGTATGTCACATCTCAATTCTCTTTAACGGGTTGTTCCGATTACCTAAGCATGGTTAGGTTATAGCTAATCGGAACGACGCATTAGAGAGACTTCTGACGCGACATAAGCTTGGTAATCGAAACAACGCGTTAAATAGACTTGAGACACGACATACTAATCCAGCGTCACTTTTCACGCAAACGTTGCGTAATATAACACCTAACCATGCTTAGGTAACCAGAAAGACTCATTAAAGAGCCTGAAGACGCGACATACTAATCCAGAGTCACTTTTCTCGCACACCTTGCGTAATATAACCTAACCATGCTTAGGTAATCAGAACAACGCGTTATAGACACTTGAGACGCGACATACTAATCTAGTGTTACTTTTCTCGCAAACTTCGCATAATATAACCTAACCATGCTTTGGTAGTCGGAGCGACGCGTTAGAGAGACTCGTGGGGCGACATAAGCATGATAATCAAAACGACGCGTTAAAGAGTCTTGAGACGCGACATACTAATCTAGCGTCATTTTTCACGCAAACTTTGATAATATAACCTAACCATGCTTAGGTAATCGGAACGACGCATTAAAGAGCCTTGAGACGCGACATACTAATCTAGCCATGCGCAATTTCGATTAAAGAGCCTTGAGACGCGACATATTAATCTAGCCATGCATTAAGGAGCCTTGGGACGCGCAAACTTTGATAATATAACCTAATCGTTCTCGCACAACTTGCGTAATATAACCTAACCATGCTTAGCTAATCGGAACAACACGTTAAAGACACCTGAGACGCGACATACTAATCTTGCGTTACTTTTCTCGCACACTTTGCGTAATATAACCTATCCATGCTTGGGTAATCGGAATGTCGCGTTAAAGAGACTTGAGACGCGACATACTAATCTAACGTCACTTTTGACCTAAACTTTGCATATTATAACCTAACCATGCCTAGGTAATCGGAACGACGCCTTAAGGAGCCTTGAGACGCGGCATACTAATCTAGCGTTACTTTTCACGCACACCTTGTGTAATATAACCTATCCATGCTTAGGTAATTCGAACGACGCGTTAAAGAGACTTGAGACGCGACATACTAATCTAGCGTTACTTTTCTCGCACACCTAACCATTTGTGGGTAATACGAACGGCGCGTTAAAGAGAATTGAGACGCGACATACTAGTCTAGCGTCACTTTTCACGCACTCTTTGCGTAATATAACCTAACAATGCTTAGGTAATCGGAAAGATGCATGAAAGAGAATGCGACATACTCATCTAGCGTCACTTTTCACGCACACTTTGCGTAATATAACCTAACCATGCTTAGGTAATCGGAATGATGCGGTAAATAGACTTGAGACGCGACATACTAATCTAGCGTCACTTTTCACGCACGATTTGCGTAATATAACCCAAAATGCTTAGGTAATCGGAATGATGCGTTAAATAGACTTGAGATGCGACATACTAATCTAGCGTCACTATTCATGCACGCTTTGCGTAATATAACCCAACTATGTGTAGGTAATCAGAACAACGCGTTAGAGAGACTTGTGACGCTACATAAGCATGGTAATTAAAACGACGCGCTAGAGAGACTTGAGACGCGCCATACTAATCTAGCGTCACTTTTTACGCACACTTCGCGTAATATAACCTAACCAAGCTTAGGTAATCGGAACGACACGTTAAAGAGAATTGTGACGCAATATACTTATCTAGCGTCACTTTTCACGCACTCTTTGGGTAATATAACCTAACTATGCTTAGGTAATCGGAACGACACGTTAAAGAGACTTGAGACACGACATACTAATCTAGCATCACTTTTCGTGCACACTTTGCATAATATAACCTAACCATGCTTAAGTAATTGGAACGACACGCTATATAGACTTGAGACGCGACATACTAATCAGTTGTCATCTTTCACGCACACTTTGCGTAATATAACCTAACCATGCTTAGGTAATCGGAACGTCGCGTTAGAGAGACTTGTGACACGACATAAGCGTGGTAATCGAAACGACCCGTTAAAAAGACTTAAGACGCGCCATATTAATCTAGCGTCACTTTTTACGCACACTTTGCGTAATATAACCTACCCATGCTTAGGAAATCGGAACGACGCGTTAGAGACGCTTGAGACGCGACATACTAATCTAGCATCACTTTTCACACACACTTTGCCTAAATAACCTAACCATGCTTAGGAAATCAGAACGACGCGTTAGACAGACTTGAGATGCGACATACTAATATAACGTCACTTTTCACGCACACTTTGCGTAATATAACCGAACCATGCTTAGGTAATCGGAATGACGCGTTAAAGAGACTTGTGACGCGAGATAAGCATGGTAATCGAAACGACGCGTTAAAGAGTCTTGAAATGTAACATACTAATCTAGCCACACTTTTTATGCACACTTTGCGTAATATAACCTAACTATGCTTAGATAATCGGAACGACGTGTTAAAGAGACTTGAGACTGGACATACTAATCTAGCGTCACTTTTCACGCAAACTTTGCGTAATATATTCTAACCATGCTTAGGCAATAGGAACGATGCGCTAAAGAGACTTGAGATGCGACATACTAATCTATTAAGTCTTTTCACACACACTTTGCGTACTATAACCTAACCATGCTTAGGTAATCGGAACGCTGCTCTAGAGAGACTTGTGACGCGACATAAGCATGGTAATCGAAACGACGCGTTAAAGACACTTGAGACGCGAAATTAATATAGCGTCACTTATAACGCGCAATTTGCGTAATATAACCTAACCATGCTTAGGTAATCGAAACGACGCGTTAAAGAGACTTGTGACGCGGCATACTTATCTATTGTTACCTTTCACGCATACTTTGCGTACAATAACCTAACCATGCTTATGGTAATCGGAATGACGCGTTAGAGAGTCTTATGACTCGATATAAACATGGTAACCGAAACGACGCGATAAAGAGACTTGAGATGCGAGACAACAGGAACTCCTTTTTCTTGTGGAAATGGTTCAAGCATGAACTGTCTGAGGAGTGACATCAGTATGTTTTGCAAAGGACGTCTCAATAATGCCATCGGGTTTTTTCTGTGAATACTGGAGTACAGGATTGAACAAGTTGAGTAGATTCATCATGCATTATTTCATAGTTGCGTAATATAACCTAACCATGCTTAGATAATCGGAATAACGCGATAAAGAAAATTGAGGCGCGACATACTAATCTAGCGTCACATTTCACGCACACTTTGCGTAATATAACCTAACCATGGTTAGGTAATCGGAACGACGCGTTAGATAGACTTAAGACGCAACATACTAATCTGTTGTCATTTTTCACGTACACTCTGCGTAATATAACCTAACCATGCTTAAGTAATTGGAACGACGCGTTAAATAGACTTAAGACGCGACATACTAATCTATTGTCATTTTTCACGCACACTTTGCCTAATATAATAACCCAACCATGCTTAGGTACCTCAAGAATCCAGGTTTACTCTTATAAATGCACCCACGGCTACAGCATTCTTGGGATGTATTTATAACGAATTCTTGGGAAAAATCAATGATGATGAGGAGATTGCACGAAAAGAGTTCTATCAAATGAAGTGTTGCTCTTTAAAGAAAAGAGATCTTGACATTCACTTCCAGAGAATCTCTAAGAGGTTTTATCGTCTTTTTGACAACAACAATCCTGATTTAAAGCAAGCCTTTTTAGCCTCTTTGCCAGATTTGCTGTCTACAAAGATGTTCACTCTGATCCAGCAGACAGATAAGAAGATAAATGATCTTAGTCTTGGAGAACTCTATCAAATTATGCTCAGAGCTTTATCTCAACTCTGTGAACAGAAAAAGGTCTTGAATATGTATTTTTCAAGACAGAAGAATCCATTGATGAAGTTATCATGCAACAGACCGGATCTAATGGTCAAATGTGATTCTTCCTCCACATCATGCACTTGTCCGTCAAAAAAGAAGAGCCATTCCTTCAAGATGAAAGGACCGAAAAGGTTCCATAAACGATCTTCCAAAAGATGGCGCTATTTTAAGAAGAAGAAGTTCCGAGGAAGGACAAAATCAAATAAGTGCTTCCTGTGTGGAAAAGAAGGTCACTTTGCAAAGAGTTGTCCTACCAAAGCAAAAAAATCTTCGAAACTTATTTAGCAAATCCAGCAAATGACTTCAGTTGATCTTGATGATGCTGATATTGAATCCTTATTTTCTGAAGAAGATGAGCCTGGTCCACATAGTTTATTTGCTATCAGCAGATGTGACGACGATCCTTCAAATGATGATCTTCAATTCTCCTTCCAGCATCCAGCTGACAATGTTTATGCTACTTCTTCCCAACCTGTTCCACATGTTGTCGTACAGATATATCCAGAAAAGTTTGCACGACCTATCAAGGCCATAGCTTTCATGGATACTGGTGCTTGTAAGACGATTATCAATCCTGATGTGCTCCCACCGCAATATTGGGTATCCCATAAAGAATACTTCAGAGCAGCGGATGGAAAGATTTTCTATACAGACTGGAAAACGAAGAATCCAATCAAAATCCAGTTCTTCCCTGGTTGTCACATATGGACTCAAGTTCTTGGCTCTTCTCTTCCAAACAAAGACATAGTCCTTGGATTTGACATTTTCTGGGGTATCAATGGACTGCAACTTTTATCAAATGGGATCAAATACAAGAAGTATTTTCAACCTTATACAGAGGTATCATCTTTTTTCACAACTCAGCCCTCTGTTGTTCCATTCTTTTCTGATATTCAAGAAACTCTAAAAAGTCTATGTTCTGCCAATTCCCACACTGAGTTTCTCTCTAAATGTCCCAACCCTCTGTTACGGATGGGCTAGGACTTCAAAAGCTTGAAGATGTTAATTTTGATGGGCTTGATGAAGAAGGCAGAATGCATATCCAAGATCCGTTGAGTTTATCCCAAGGACCAATTACAAGGTCACGGGCCAAACTTATTCAAATGAAGATTCTGAAAAATGGGCTTTGTATAACATACTTAAAGCCCATATTCAAGACTAGGGTTTATTATTTCGAATTTTACTTATTTACAAGTATGCCATTGGTGGCTGAGACATTATAAATACTTTGTTTTAGGGTTTTACAATCAGATTATGATATATTGATATTTGTTTTCATAGAAACCCTTGTTTTATTCTTGTATTCATATTGAATGCTTTTCACTTATCAAAGATCTGATCAATCTTTGTGGCGTGCTAGTAATTAGGATTTAAAAGACTTAATCTTTTAGGTTCTATTTACACTTGATCTTTATAATCTGATCTAGAGTGATCCTAGGGTTTTGAATCAGATAGGTATTGGGTTTTTAGGTTAGTGATTATACGGGTTCTTAGGCGTTGCATTAAGGGTTCGTATAGCCTATCGCTGAAGGTTCGTATCACCCTCTTTGGAAAAATCCTGATTTCTTCATTTCATTACCTTTCAAACAAAATGAAGATGTTAATCCTACTAAAGCCACCCATCTGGGAATGTCACCTTCTGATCTTACATTAGCCATTGATGAATTTGCCCAACTTCTTTCACAAGACCTTATAGAACCCACTAAGCCTGAGTGGGCATGTCAAGCTTTTTATGTCAATAAAAGGTCAGAACAAGCAATGGAAAAAAAAAGACTTGTCATAGACTATCAACCTCTTAACCACTTTCTTAGAGATGATAAGTTTCCTCTTCCAAAGATTTCCTCTCTTTTCACCTATCTTTCAGGAGCAAGAATTTTCTCTAAGTTTGATCTTATAGCAGGCTTCTGGCAATTAGGCATCAAACCAGAAGAAAGATATAAAACAGCCTTTTGTATACCAAACCATCATTATCAATGGACAGTCATGCCATTTGGTCTTAAGGTTGCTCCTTCCATTTTCCAAAAAGCCATGGTCAAAATTTATGAGCCTCTTCTCCCATCAGCGCTCATTTATATTGATGATATTCTATTGTTTTATTCTGATACATCCAGTCATGAGAAATTACTCCAACATTTCTTTGACATCACTAAGCAATTTGGAGTTATGTTGTCTCCTACTAAGATGTATATTGGCAAACCGGAAATGGAGTATCTCGGCATGAATTTCAAAGATGGTGCTTATCAGCCTGGACAACATTTTGCTGCTGAATTGCTCAAGTTTCCAGATCAAGGTCTCTCTCAAAAACAGGTTCAACAATTTCTTGGAATTGTTAATTATTTGAGAGACTTCATTCCAAATTTCACTCAAAAGGCGGCCCCGTTATATAAATTATTAAGGAAGAATCCTCCTCCCTGGTTTGACAAACAAACACAAGCAATCAAGCTTCTCAAAGAAGAGACACAAGGAATTCCACCTCTTCAGATTTCTCAGTCAGGAACCAGAATATTGCAGACAGATGCCAGTGATAAATTTTGGGGTGCTATTCTGTTAGAAGAACAAGACAGCAAACAAAGGATATGCGCTTATGCTAGTGGAAAATTCTCAGAAGCAGAGACTCATTATCATTCCACATTTAAAGAAGTGTTAGAGGTCAAATATGGGATCAAGAAGTTTGAATTTCATCTGATCCGTCACAAGTTCAAAGTGCTTATGGATTGTTCTTCATTTCCAAAAATGCTCAATTTTAAAGGGAAAATTGTTCCTAACAATCAACTACTTCGATGGAGTGAATGGTTCAGCAAGTATGATTTCATGGTAGAACATATTAAAGGAAATCAGAATCTTATTCCAGATTTTCTCAGCCGACCTCCTCAACAAGTGTCACAAGTCATTCTGATGATCTATACTTTTAATTCTATCATGTCTGCAGAAGATTTTCTTTTGATGCGGCCACCTCCAGGAGTTCTTGATAATATGTCTCCGGGACAGCTACAGACATTTGCAAAAGCACAGTTGTTCTACTATCAAACTGAGCTTGTCCGGAACTATGGTCCTAGGTTCCTTTATGAGCTAGGGATCCATCCTACATATCCATTCTGCAAACCATTCACCTTGTTAGATCTAAGCCCACAAGATGAAGATTTTGAATGGCCTCCGGAGTTACTTTGTTTCCTTTGGTTTTTCCTCCATCTTTATTCGATAGCTTTCATTTTCCGACCCCCTCACCTTTGTCGTTCTATTCACCTGGTCCTTCAAGGAAAAAAAACATAACTCTCATCTTTTGACCTTTCTTAAGTGGTTTCAAACCATTCCTCAATGGTGTCTATATCTGGATAAAGCCTTTCCAGAAAAAGGAAAACATATTGGAAAAGATCCTTATTCGATCCTTATCCTTCATCGTCCTCATCTTAAGCTATCAGACAGTTTTACTGCATGTCCAACATTCCATATCTACCAACATTTTTCTTATTCTATACTCACACATATGGATGAGCATGAGTATGCATGGAGAGAGTTCCAGTATTATATTTTCCAACGGAATAACGTAATCCCTAAAGAGTTATGGCCTCCTTATCAAGAAGCTGCACCATAGGACACATATCCTCCTACTTACTGTTTAAAGATGGAAGATGATAAGAATTTTTGGAGAAAAAATCATCCAGATCATCCTTCTTCATCAAGTTCTACACTATACTCTCCTATCCGGAACATCAACAAGAAGAAAGTAGCTATTCAAGATTCCATTCCGAAAGATCATATATTGGATACTGAATTTAATCCCATAGCAGGTTATTCACAAGCCTCGGATACGGATATGGATTCAGAAAAGGACAAGAATACGGATGAAGATGAGTATTATGCCAACCGGTGGTCCCCATCATTCATGGATGATTCAAATCTATCACCATCACATGAGCCAATCAACAAATAAAGACAAAAATGGCAACTTTCCACATGTCCTCAACAAAGGCTCCAACTCTCCACATGTCAATATGGAGTGCTACATGTCAATATTTTGTATTAGTCATGTTTAGTTATCCTTATCTTTTAATCCATGTGTTGTATCGCATGCAGTGCATGCTAGTATAGGTACATGTGTTTATCCATGTGTCGTGTTTGTACAATGCATGCTTAGCATGCTTATCTAGGCAAGCTTTCTTCCCACCTCTATAAATAGAGTTTTGCTAGGAAGAAAGGAGGATACACAACCTTTGTAATATTTTACGCTTCAATAAAAATGCCTTGTTTCTAAACATCTCTCTGCTCCAATTTTCTATAAGTAAGGTATAGTTATATATGTTTGTTTCTCTTCATATCCAGCCATAAAACACATTAAGGGTATGCTCTTCACTTGCCTCTCCTGAGGATCCTGTGAATCAAACCTTGTGTCATAAAAATAGTAATGCGATAAATTTCAACAGATACTAAGAGGACATGCCGGTTGATAAAATGCCCATGGTGAGGCTGTGATCGGCTAGTCATACATGTAATCAGTCAAGGTTTATCGTCGTATCTCTAATTGTCGCGTTAAAGAGATTTGAGATGCGACATACTAATCTAGCGTCACTTTTGACCTAAACTTTGCATAATAATTCCTAACCATGCTTAGGTAATCGGAACGACGCATTAAGTTGAAATGCGGCATATTAATCTAGCGTCACTTTTCACGCACACCTTGCGTAATATAACCTAACCATGCTTAGGTAATCAGAACGACGCGTTAAAGAGACTTGACACGCGACATACTAATCGAGCGTTACTTTTCTCGCGCACTTTGCGTAATATAACTTAACTATTCTTGGGTAATCGGAACGACACGTTAAAGAGACTTGAGACGCGACATACTAATCCTGCGTCACTTTTCACGCACCCTTTGCGAAATATGGTCATGCTTAAGTAATCGGAACGACGCATTAAAGAGCCTTGAGACGCGACACACTAATCTAGCGTCACTTTTCATGCACACCTTGCGTAATATACAACCTAACCATGCTCAGCTAATCAGAACGACACGTTAAAGAGACTTGAGACATGACATACTAATCTAGCGTCACTTTTCTCGCACACTTTGCGTAATATAACCTCACCATTCTTGGGTAATCGGAACGACGCGTGAAAGAGACATGAGACGCGACGTACTAATCTAGCGTCATGTTTCATGCACTCTTTACATAATATAATATAACCATGCTTAGGTAATCAGAAGGACGCGTTAAAGAGAACGCGACATACTTATCTAGCGTCACTTTTCACGCCCACTTCACGTAATATAACCTAACCATGCTTAGGTTATCGGAACGACGCGTTAAATACACTTTAGACCAACATACTAATATAGAGTCACTTTTCACGGACGCTTTGCGTCATATAACCTTATCATGCTTAGGTAATCGGAACAACGCATTAAAGAGAATTAAGACGCGACATACTAATCTAGCGTCACTTTTCACGCACCCATTGCGTAATATAACCTGACCATGGTTAGGTAATCGAAACGACGCATTAAAGAGCCTTGAGACGCGGCATACTAATCTAGCGTCATTTTTCACGCACACCTTGCATAATATAACCTTACCAGGCATAGATAATTGGAATGACGCGTTAAAGAGACTTGAACGCACCCTTTGCCTAATATAACCTGACCATGGTTAGGTAATCGGAACGACGCATTATTGCCTTGAGACGCGGCATACTAATCTAGCGTCACTTTTCACGCACACCTTGCGTAATATAACCTAAAGCATGCTTAGATAATTGGAACGACGCGTTAAAGAGACTTGAGACGCGGCATATTAATCTAGCGTTACTTTTCTCGCACACTTTGCGAAATATAACCTAACCATTTTTGAGTAATCGGAACGAAGCGTTAAAGAGCCTTGAGACGCGACGTACTAATCTAACGTCATTTTTCACGCACACCATGTGTAATATAACCTAACCATGCTTAGCTAATCGGAACGACGTGTTAAAGAGACTTGAGACGTGACATAGTAATCTAGCGTTACTATTCTCGCACACTTTGAGTAATATAACCTAACCATTCTTGGGTAATCGGAACGACGCGTTAAAGAGACTTGAGACTCGACATACTAATCTAGCGTCACTTTTCACGCACTGTTTGCGTAATCTAACCTAACCATGCTTAGGTAAACGGAACGACGCGTTAAAGAGAACACGACATACTTATATACCGTCATTTTTCACGCATACTTTGCGTAATATAACCTAACCAGAGACTTGAGACGCGCCATACTAATCTAGCGTCACTTTTTACGCACACTTTGCGTAATATAACCTAACCATGCTTAGGTAATCGGAACAACGCGTTAAAGAGAATTGAGACGCGACATACTAATCTAGCGTCACTTTTCACGCACACTTTGTGTAATATAACCTAACCATGCTTAGGTAACCGGAATGACGCGTAAACAGACTTGAGACAAGACATGCTAATTTAGCGTCACTTTTCACGCACGCTTTGCGTAATATTACCAAACCATCCTTAGGTAATCGGAACAACGCGTTAAAGAGAATTGAGATGCGACATACAAATCTAGCCTCACTTTTCACGCACTCTTTGCGTAATATAACCTAACCATGTTTATGTAATCAGAACGACGCGTTAGAGAGACTTGTGACGCGACCTAAGCATGGTAATCGAAACGATGCGTTAAAGAGAGTTGGGTGCTTAAAAAGTGACGCTAGATTAGTATGGCACGTTTCAAGTCTCTTTAACACGTCGTTTCGATTACCATTCTTATGTCACGTTACCTGTCTCTCCAATACGTCGTTCCGATTACCAAACAATGGTTAGGTTATATTACGCAAAGTGTGCGTAAAAATTGACAATAGATTAGTATGTTGCGTCTCAAGTCACTTTAACGCGTCGTTTCGATTACCTAAGCATGGTTAGGTTATTTTAAAAAAAGTGTTCGTGAAAAGTGACACTAGATTAGTATGTCGCATCTTAAGTCTCTTTAACGCATCGTTCCGATTACCTAAGCTTGGTTAGGATATTTTACGCAAAGTGTGCGTGAAAAGTGACGCTAGATTAGTATGCCGCGTCTTAAGTCTCTTTAACGCGTTGTTCCGATTACCTAAGCATGGCTAGGTTATTTTACGCAAATTGTGCATGAAAAGTGACGCTAGATTAGTATGTGCGTGAAAACTGTTGCATCTCAAGTCTCTTTAACGTGTCGTTCTGATTACCTAAGCATTGTTAGGTTATATTACGCAAAATGTGCGTGAAAAGTGACGCTAGATTAGTATGTCGCGTCTCAAGTCTGTTTAACTCGTCATTCCGATTATTTAAGCACGGTTAAGTTATATTACGCAAAGTGTGGGTGAAAAGTGACGCTAGATTAGTATGTCGTATCTCAAGCCTCTTTAACGCGTCGTTCCGATTACCTAAGCATGGTTAGGTTATATTACGCAAAAAGTGAGTGAAAAATGACGCTAGATTAGTATGTCGCGTCTCAAGTCTGTTTAACTCGTCGTTCCGATTTCTTAAGCACGGTTAAGTTAGTCTCTTTTATTCGTCGTTTCGATTACATAAGCATGGTTAGGTTATATTACGCAAAGTCTGCGTAAAAGGTGACGCTAGATTAGTATGGCCCGTCTTAAGTCTCTTTAATGCGTCTTTTCGATTACCATGCTTATGTCGCGTCTCAAATCTCTAACGCGTCAATCTGATTACCTAAGCATGGTTAGGTTATATTACGCAAAATGTGGTGAAAAGTGACGGTAGATTAGTATTTTGCGTCTCAAGTCTCTTTAACGCGTCGTTCCGATTACCTAAGCATGGTTATGTTATATTACGCCAAGTGCTCGTTAAAAGTGTTGCTAGACTAGTATGTCGTGTCACAAGTCTCTTTAACGCGTTGTTACGATTACCTAAGCATGTTTACGTTATATCATGCAAAGTGTGCACAAAAAGTGATGCTATATTAGTATGGCACGTCTCAAGTCTCTTTAACGCCTCGTTTCGATTACCATGCTTATGCCACATTACAAGTCTCTCTAACAAGTCGTTCCGATTACCAAAGTTTGCGATTATGTTTAGGTTATATTACGCAAAGTGTGCGTGAAAATTGACAATAGAGTAGTATGTCGAGTCTCAAGTCTCTTTAACAAGTCGTTCCGATTACCTAAGTATGGTTAGGTTATTTTATACAAAGTGTGCGTGAAAAGTGACGCTAGATTAGTATGCCGCGTCTCAAGTCTCTTTAATGCATCGTTCGGATTACCTAAGCATGGTTGGGTTTTTTACGCAAAGTATGCGTAAAAAGTGACACTAGATTAGTATGTCGCGTCTCAAAACTCTTTAACGCGTCATTCCGATTACCTAAGCATGGTTAGGCTATATTACGCAATTTGTGCTTGAAAACTTTTGCTAGGTTAGTATGTCGCGTCTCAAGTCTCTTTATCGCGTCGTTCCAATTACCTAAGCATGGTTAGGTTATATTACGCAAAATGTGCTTGAAAAGTGACGCTAGATTAGTATGTCGCGTCTCAAGTCTCTTTATCTCGTCGTTCTGATTGCGCATGGTTAAGTTATATTACGCAAAGTCTGCTTGAAAAGTGACGCTAGATTAGTATGTCACGTCTCAAGTCTCTTTAATTCGTCGTTCTGATTACCCAAGTATGGTTAGGTTATATTATGCAAAGTCTGTGTAAAAAGTGACGCTAGATTAGTATGGCGCGTCTCAAGTCTCTTTAACGCATTGTTTCGATTATGATGCTTATGTCGCGTCACAAGTCTCTCTAACGCGTCGTTCCAATTACTTAAGCATGGTTAGGTTATATTACGCAAAGTGTGCATGAATAGTGACGCTTGATTAGTATGTCGCGTCGCAAGTCTCTCTAACGCGTCGTTCCGATTACCTAAGCATGGTTAAGTCATATTATGCAGAGTGAGCGCGAAAAGTGACACTAGATTAGTATGTCGCATCTCAAGTCTCTTTAACGCGTCGTTTCGATTACTATGCATATGTGGGTCACAAGTCTCTCTAACGCGTCGTTTCGATTACCTAAGCATGGTTATGTTATATTACGCCAAGTGCGCGTTAAAAGTGTCGCTAGATTAGTATGTCGTGTCACAAGTCTCTTTAACGTGTTGTTACGATTATCTAAGCATGGTTAGGTTATTTTACGCAAATTGTGCGTGAAAAGTGACGCTAGATTAGTATGTCGCGTCTGAAGTCTCTTTAACGCGTTGTTCAGATTACCTAAGCATGGTTAGGTTATATTACGCAAAGAATGCTTAAAAAGTGATGCTAGATTAGTATGGCACGTTTCAAGCCTCTTTTAACACGTCGCTTCAATTACCATGCTTATTGACTTACAAGTCTTTCCAACACGTCGTTCCGATTGCCAAAGCATGATTAGGTTCTATTACGCAAAGTGTACGTGAAAATTGACAAGAGATAGGCAAGAGAAGTTGTATGCTAATCTTAAGAAATGTAGTTTCTGCATGGATAAAGTTAATTTTCTTGGTTTTGTTGTATCTAGTCAAGGTGTTGAGGTTGATGAGGAAAAGGTTAGAGCTATTAAAGAATGGCCTAGACCTAAAAGTGCTAGTGAGGTAAGGAGCTTTCATGGGCTTGCTGGTTTCTACAAGAGATTCATTAAGGATTTTAGCACTGTAGCCGCACCTTTGAATGAGTTAGTTAAGAAAAATGTTGTTTTTATTTGGGTCACAAGAACATGCATTTGATGAACTTAAGGATATGTGTAGTGCACCATTACATGCCTTACCTAATTTTGATAAACCCTTTGAAATTGAATGTGATGCTAGTGGCATAGGAATTGGAGCTGTTTTGATGCAGGATCAAAGGCCACTGATGTATTTTAGTGAAAAGTTGAGCGGAGAAGCATTGAAATATCCGACATAAGGCAAAGAATTATATGCCTTGGTTCGAGCATTGTAAACATGGCAACATTACTTGTGACCTAGGGAGTTTGTGATACACACTGATCATGAAAGTTTAAAGCATTTGAAGGGTCAGGATAAACTGAACCGCAGGCATGCCAAATGGGTGGAATTCATAGAAAGATTCCCATATGTGATAAAGTACAAGCAAAGTAAGGAGAACGTGGTTGCTGATGCATTATCTAGAAAGTACACGTTACTTAACTCACTTAGTGCTAAATTGCTTGGTTTTGAGTTTATAAAGCGGATGTATCAACATGATGATCATTTCAATGAAATATATGCATCTTGTAATAATGGGGCTGTTTCAAATTATTTTTACTTGTTTGATGGTTTCTTATTTAAAAGAAACAGATTGTGTATTCCTAGTTGTTCTATGAGGAAATTGTTAATTAAGGAGGCACATGGCGGAGGATTAATAGGGCATTTTGGGATAAATAAGACTTATATGCTTTCTGAACATTTCTTTTGGCCTGGTATGAAACATGATGTGCATAAGGTTTGTGATCATTGCATTACATGCCGAGAGGCTAAGTCTAGGTTGAAACCACTACCTGTTCCTAATGAATCTTGGACTGATTTGTCTATGGACTTTGTGCTTGGGTTGCCAAAAACTAGGAAAGGTCGCGATAGTGTTTTTGTCGTGGTTGATAGATTTTGTAAGATGGCTCATTTTATACCATGTCATAAAACTGATGATGCTAAGTTGATTGCTGATTTTTTTTTCAAAGAAGTTGTGCGTTTACATGGCATTACCTAAAAGCATTGTTAGTGATAGAGATGTCAAGTTTTTGAGTCATTTTTGGCGTGTGTTGTGGGGTGCTTAGGTAATCAGAACGACGCATTAAATTTACTTGAGACGCGCCATACTAATCTAGCATCACTTTTGACGCACACTTTGCGCAATATAACCTAACCATGCTTAAGTAATCGGAATGACACGTTAAAGAGATTTGTGACGCGACATACTAATCAATTGTCACTTTTCACGAACACTTTGCGTAATATAACATAACCATACTTAGGTCATCGGAACAACTCATTAAAAAGACCTGAGACGCGAAATACTAATCTAGCATCACTTTTCACGACACTTTGCGTAATATAACCTAATCATGCTTAGGTAATCCGAATGACGCGTTAGAGAGACTTGTGACGCGACATACTAATCTAGCGTCACTTTTCACAGACACTTTGAGACGCGAAACGATGCGTTAGAGACACTTGGGACACGACATAAGCACGGTAGCAACATATTAATCTAGCGTCACTTTTCACGCACACTTTGCGTAATATGACCAAACAATGCATAGGTAATCGGAACAACGCGTTAAAGAGACTTGAGATGCAACATACTAATCTAGCGTCACTTTTCACACACACTTTGCGTAATATAACTCAACCATGCTTAGGTAATCGGAACAACGAGTTAAAGAGACTTGAGATATGACATACTAATCTAGCATCACTTTTCACGTATACTTTGCGTAATATAATCTAGCCATGCTTAGGTAATAGGAACGACGCGTTAAAGTGACTTGAGATGCGCCATACTAGTTTAGCATCACTTTTTACTCACACATTGCGTTATATAACCTAACCATGCTTAGGTAATTGGAACGACACGTTAAATAGACTTGAGACATAACATACTAATCTAGCGTCACTTTTCACGCACACTTAGCGTAAAATAACCTAATCATGCTTAGGTAATCGGAAGACGCGTTAAAGAGAATCGAGACGCAACATGTTAATCTATTGTCACTTTTCACGCACACTTTGTATAATATAACCTAACCATGCTTAGTTAAGCAGAACAACGCGTTCGAGAGACTTGTTACGCGACATAAGCATGGTAATCGAAAAGACGCGTTAAAGAGACTTGAAACTCCGCCTTACTAATCTAGCGTCACTTTTTACACACAGTTTGCGTAATATAATCTAACCATGCTTAGGTAATTGGAACGACGCGTTGAAGTGACTTGAGACGCGCCATACTAATTTAGCGTCACTATTTACTCACACTTTGCGTAATATAACCTAACCATGCTTACATCGGAACTACACATTAAAGAGACTTGAGACGCGACATACTAATCTAGCGTCACTTTTCACGCACACTTTACGTAAAATAACCTAACCAGGCTTATGTAATAGGAACTACGCGTAAGAGATACTTGAGACGCGACAAATTAATCTAGCGTCACTTTTCACGCACACATTGCGTAATATAACCTAACCATGCTTAGGTAATCGAAACGACGCGTTAAAGAGATTTGAGACGTGCAATACTAATTTAGCGTCACTTTTGACGCACATTTTGCGTAATATAACCTAACCATGCTTAAGTAATCGGAGCAACGCGTTAAAGAGACTTGAGACACGACATACTAATCTAGCGTCACTATTCACGCACTCTTTGCGTAATATAACCTAACCATGCTTAGGTAATCGGAACGACGCGTTAAAGAGACATGAGACGCGACATACTAATCGAGTGTTACTTTTCAGGCACACTTTGCGTAATATAACCTTACCATGCTTACGTAATCGGTAAAACGCGTTAAAGAGACTTGAGACACGACATACTAATCTAGCGTCACTTTTCAAACACACTATGTGTAATATAACCAAACCATGGTTAGGTAATCGGAATACGCATAAAAGAGACTTGAGACGCGACATACTAATCTAGCGTCACTTTTCACGCACACTTTGCGTAAAATAACATAACCATACCTAGGTAATTGGAACAACGCGTTAAAGAGACTTGAGATGCGACATACTAATCCATTGTCACTTTTCACGCACACTTTGCGTAATATAACCTAACCATGCATAGGTAATTAGAACGACGCGTTAGAGATACTTGTGACGCGACATAAGCACAGTAATCGAAACGACGCGTTAAAGAGACTTGAAACGCGTCATACTGATCTAGCGTCACTTTTTACGCACGCTTTGCGTAATATAACCTAACCATGCATAGGTAATTGGAATGACGCGTTAAAAGGACTTGAGACCCGACATACTAATCTATCCGTCACTTTTCACGCACAACTTTGCGTAATATAACCTAACCATGCTTAGGAAATCGGAACGACGTGTTAAAGAGACTTGAGACGCAACTTACTAATCTATTTTCACTTTTCACGCACACTTTGTGTCATATAAACTAACCATGCTTAGGTAATCGGAACGACGTGTTAGAGAAACTTGTGACGCGACATAAGCATGGTAATCGATACGACGCGTTAAAGAGACTTGAGACGCGACATACTAATCTACCGTCAGTTTTCACGCACACTTTGCGTAATGTAACCTAACTATGCTTCGGTAATCGAAACGACGCGTTAAAGAGACTCGAAACGCGCCATACTAATATAGCGTCACTTTTTTAAGCATGCTTTGCATTATATAACCTAACCATGCTTAGGTAATCAGAACGACGCGTTAGAGAGACTTGAGACGCGCCATATTAATCTAGCATCACTTTTTACGCAGACTTTGCGTAATATAAACAAACCATGCTTAGGTAATCGGAACAACAAGATAAAGAAACTTGAGACGCGACATACTAATTTAGCGTCACTTTTCATGCACACTTTGCGTAATATAACCTAACCATGCTTAGGAAGTTGGAACGACGCGTTAATGAGACTTAAGATGCGACATACTAACCTAGCAGCTGTTTTCACGCACACGTTGCGTAATATAACCTAACCATGCTTAGGTAATCGGAACGACGCGTTTAAGAGGCTTGAGACGCGACATACTAATCTAGCGTCACTTTTCACGCACACTTTACGTAAAATAACCAAACCATGCTTAGGTAATCGGAACGAGGTGTTATAAAGACTTGAGACGCGACATACTAATCTATTGTCACTTTTCATGCACGCTTTGCGTAATATAACCTAACCATGCTTTGGTAATCGGAACGACGTGTTAAAGAGACTTGTAACGTGACATAAGCATGGTAATCGAAACGACGCGATAAAGAGACTTGAGACGCGTCATACTAATCTAGCGTCACTTTTTACGCACATATTGCGTAATATAACCAAACCATGCTTTGGTAATAGGAACGACGTGTTAAAGAGACTTGTGACGCGACATAAGCATTGTAATCGAAACGACGCGTTAAAGAGACTTGAGACGCGACATACTAATCTATTGTCACTTTTCACGCACACGTTGCGTAATATAACGGCTTAGTTAATCGAAACGACGCATTTTATAGATTCAAAACGCGACATCCTAAACTACCGTCACTTTTCACGCACATTTTGCGTAATAACATAACCATGCTTAGGTAATTGGAACGACGCATTAGAGAGACTTGTGACCTGGTATACTTATTTAGCGTCACTTTTTATGCACACTTTGCGTAATATAACCTAACCATGCTTTGGTAATCCGAACGGCGCGTTAAAGTCACTTGAGTCGCGCCATACTAATTTAGCGTCAGTTTTGACTCACACTTTGCATAATATAACCAAACCATGCTTAGGTAGTCGGAACTACACCTTAAAAATACTTGAGACGCGACAAACTAATCTAGCGTAACTTTTCACGCACTCTTTGCGTAATATAACCTAACCATGCTTAGGAAATAGGAACAACGCGTTAAAGAGACTTGAGACGTAATATTAAAAACTATTTTCACTTTTCACGCACACTTTGTGTAATATAACCTAACAATGCTTAGGTAATCGGAACGACGCGTTAGAGAGACTTGTGACGCGACATAAGTATGGTAATCGAAACGACACGTTAAAGAGACGTGCGACACGACATACATTACTATTGTCACTTTTCACGCTAACTTTGCGTAATATAACCTAACCATGCTTAGGTAATCGAAACGACGCGTTAACGAGACTTGTGACGCGCCATACAAATCTAGCGTCACTTTTACGCATAATTTGCGTAATATAACCTGACCATGCTTAGGTAATCGGAGCGACTAGTTAAAGAGACTTGAAACGCGACATACTAAATCTAGCGTAACTTTTCACGCACACTTTGGCGTCATATAATCTAACCATGCTTAGGAAATCGGAACGACGAGTTAAAGAGACTTGAGTAGGGACATCTTCATCTAGCGTCACTCTTCACGCACACTTGCGTAATATAACCTTATCATGCTTAAGTAATCGGAATGACGCGTTAAAGAGACTTGAGACGCGACATACTAATCTAGCGTCAGTTTTCACGCACACTGTACGTAATATAACCTAATCATGTTTCGGTAATCGAAACGACGCGTTAAAGAGACTTGAAACGCGCCATACTAATATAGCGTCACTTTTTTAAGCACGCTTTGCATTATATAACCTAACCATGCTTAGGTAATCGGAACGACGCGTTAAAGAGACTTAAGACAAGCATGGTGATCTAAACCTAACCATGCTTAGGTAATCGAAACAACGCGTTAAAGAGACTTGAGACGCGACATACTAATCTAAACCCAACCATGCTAAGGCAATCGGAACGACGCGTTAAAGAGACTTGAGACAAGGCATACTAACCTAGCAACAATTTTCACGCACACATTGCGTATTATAACCGAACCATGCTTAGGTAATCGAAACGACGGCTTAAAGAGAATTGAGATGCGTCATACTAATCTATTGTCACTTTTCACACACACTTTGCGTAATATAACCTAACCATGAATAGGTAATCGAACGGCGCCTAATTGAGACTTGAGACGCGACATACTAATCTAGAGTCACTTTTCACGCACATTTTGCGTAAAATAAACCAGGCTTAGGTAGTAGAAACTATGCGTTAGAGAGACTTGAGACGCGACATACTAATCTAGCGTCACTTTTCACGCACACTTTGCTCAATATAATCTAACCATACTTAGGTAATCGGAACGACAGTTAAAGAGACGCCAGATGCAATATACTAATCTAGCGTCACTTTTCACGCACACTTTGTGTAATTTAACCTAGCCATGCTTAGGTAATCGGAATGACGCGATAAAGAGACTTGAGACGCGACATACTAATCAAACGTTACTTATCACGCACACTTTGCGTAATATAACCTAACCATGCTTAGGTAATCAAAACAACGCATTACAGAGACTTGAGACGCGACATACTAATCTAGCATCACTTTTCACGCACAATTTGCGTAGTATAACCTAACCATGCTTCTTAGGTAATCGGAACGACGCGTTAAAGAGACTTCAGACGCGACATAAAAATCTAGCGTTAGTTTTCACGCACACTTTGCATAATATAACCTAACAATGCTTAAGTAATCGGAACACATGTTAAAGAGACTTGAGACGCGACATACTAATGTAGCGTCACTTTTCACGCACACTTTTTGTAAAATAACCTAACCATGCTTAGTTAATCGGAACGACGCGTTAAAGAAAGTTCATAGGCGACATACTAATCTAGCGTCATATTTAAGGCATTCTTTGCGTAATATAATCTAACCATGCTTAGGAAATCTGAACGGCGCATTAAAGAGACTTGAGTAGCGACATATTAATCTAGCGTCACTTTTCACGCACACTTTGTGTAAAATAACTTAACCATGCTTACGTAATCGGAAAGACGCGTTAAGAGACTTGAGACGCGACATACTAATCTAGCGTCCCTTTTCATGCACACTTTACGTAATATAACCTAACCATGCTTAGGTAATCGGAATACGCATTAAAGAGACTTGAGACGCGTCATACTAATCTAGCGTCACTTTTCACGCACACTTAGCGTAATATAACTTAACCATGCATAGGTAATCGGAATGACGCGTTAAAAAGACTTGAGATGCTACATACTAATCTATTGTCACTTTTCACGCACACTTTGCGTAATATAATCTAACCATGCTTAGGTAATCAGAACGACGCATTAGAGACTCTTGTGGCGCTACATAAGCTTAGTAATCGAAACGACGCGTTAAAGAGACTTGAAACGCGCCATACTAATATAGCGTCACTTTTCACGCACGCTTTGCGTAATATCACCTAACCATGCTTAGGTAATCGGAACGACGCATCAAAGAGACTTGAGTAGCGACATATTAATCTAGCGTCACTTTTCCCACACTTTGTGTAATATTACCTAACCATGCTTACGTAATCGGAAAGACGCGTTAAAGAGACTTGAGACGCGACATACTAATCTAGCGTCACTTTTCACGCACACTTTACGTAATATAACCTAACCATGCATAGGTAATCGGAATACGTATTAAAGAGACTTGAGACGCGTCATACTAATCTAGCGTCACTTTTCACGCACACTATGCGTAAAATACCTAACCATGCCTAGGTAATCGGAACGACGCGTTAAAAAGACTTGAGATGCTACATACTAATCTGTTGTAACTTTTCACGCACACTTTGCGTAATATAATCTAACCATGCATAGGTAATCAGAACGACGCGTTAGAGACACTTGTGACGCGACATTAACACTGTAATCGAAACGACGCGTTAAAGAGACTTCAGACCTGACATACTAATTTAGCGTCACTTTTCACATACACTTTGCGTAATATAACTAAACCATGCTTAGGTAATCAGAACGACGAGTAAAAGAGACTTGAGACGCGACATACTAATCTAGCGTTACGTTTCACGCACACTGCCTAACCATGCTTAGGTAATCAGAACGACGCGTTAAAGAGACTTGAGACGCAACATAATAATATATCCGTCACTTTTCACGCACACTTTGCATAATACAACCTAACCATGATTAGGTAATCGGAAAGACGCTTTAAAGACAATTGAGACACGACATACTAACCTAGCAACAGTTTTCACGCACACATTGCGTAATATAACCTAACCATTCTTTAATAATCGGAACGAAGCATTAAAGAGACTTGACACGCGACATACAAATCTAGCGTCACTTTTCACGCACACTTTACGTAATATAACCTAACCATGCTTAGGTAATCAGAACGACGCGTTAGAGAGACTTGAGACGCGCCATACTAATCCAGCGTCACTTTTTACGCAGACTTTGCGTAATATAAACGAACCATGCTTAGGTAACCGGAACAACGAGATAAAGAAACTTGAAACGAGACATAATAATTTTGCGTCACTTTTCACGCACACTTTGCGTAATATAACCTAACATGCTGAGGAAGTTGGAACGACGCGTTAATGAGACTTCAGATGCGACATACTAACCTAGCAGCTGTTTTCACGCACACGTTGCGTAATGTAACCTAACCATGCTTAGGTAATCGGAACGACCCGTTTGAGAAGCTTCAGACGCGACATACTAATCTAGCGTCACTTTTCACGCACACTTTACGTAAAACAACCTAACCATGCTTAGGTAATCGGAACGAGGCGTTATAAAGACTTGAGACGCGACATACTAATCTAGTGTCACTTTTCATGCACGCTTTGCGTAATATAACCTAACCATGCTTAGGCAATCAGAAAAACGTGTTAATGAGAATTGAGACGCGATAGCGTCAATTTTTACGCACACTTTTCGTAATATAACCTAACCATGCTTAGGTATTTGGAAAGACGCGTTAAATAGACTTGATACGCGACATACAAATCTATTGTCACTTTTCACGCATAGTTTGCGTAATATAACCTAACCATGCTTAAGTAATCGGAATGACGCGTTTAATAGACTAGTGACTCGACAGACTAATCTTGCATCACTTTTCAAGCACACTATGCGCAATATAATCTAACCATGCTTAGGAAATCAGAACGATGCGTTACAGAGACTTGTAACGCGACAGACTACTAATCTAGCGTCACTATTAACGCACACTTGAGACGCGAAATACTAATCTAGCGTCACTTTTCACGCCAACTTTGCATAATATAACCTAACCATGCTTAGGTAATCGGAACGACGCATTAAAGAGCCTTGAGACGTGACATACTAATCTAGCGTCACTTTTCACGCACACCTAGGGTAATAATATAACTTAACCATGCTTAGGTAATCGGAACCACGCGTTAAAGAGACTTGAGACGTGAAATAGTAATCTAGCGTTACTTTTCTCGCACACTTCGCGTAATCCTAACCATTCTTGGGTAATAGGAACGACGCTTTAAAGAGAGTTGAGACACGATATACTAATCTAGCGTCATTTTTCACGCACTCTTTGCGTAATATAACCTAACCATGGTTAGGTAATCGGAACGACGCGTTTAAGAGTCTTGAGACGCGACATACTAATCTAGCGTCACTTTTCACCCACACTTTGCGTAATATAATAACATAACCATGCTTAGGTAATAGCAACGACGCGTTAAATAGACTTGAGACGCGACATACTAACCTAGCGACAGTTTTCACGCACACATTGCTCAATATAACCTAACCATGCTTAGGTAATCAGAATGACGCGTTAAAGTGACTTGAGACGCGACAAACTAATCTAGCGTCACTTTTCGAGCACAATTTGCGTAAAATAACCTAACCATGCTATAATCGTAACGACGCGTTAAAGAGACTTAAGACGCGACATACTAATTTATTGTCACTTTTCACGCACACTTTGCTTAGGTAATCAGAACGATGAATTAGAGACACTTATTAAGCGACATGAGCATGGTATTGAAACGACGCGTTAAACAGACTTGAAACGGGCCATACTAATCTAGAGTCACTTTTTACGAACACTTAGCGTAATACACCCTAACTATGCTTAAATAATCGGAACAACGCGTTAAAGAGAATTGAGACGCGACACACTAATCTAGCGTCACACTATTCATGCACTCTTTGCATAATATAACCTAACCATGCTTAGGTAATCGGAACGACGCGTTAAAGAGGCTTGAGACACAACATACTAATCTATTTTCACTATTCACTCACACTTTGCACAATATAACCTAACCATGCTTAAATAATCGGAACAACGCGTTAAAGAGACTTAAGACGCGACATACTAATCTAGCGTCACTATTCGGGAACTCTTTGCGTAATAGGTAATAGGAACGACGCGTTAAAGAGACTTGAGACTCGATATACTAATCTATTGATCCTTTTTACGCACACTTCGCGTACTATAACCTAACAGTGCTTATAGGTAATCAGAACGACGCGTTAAAGAGCCTTGACACGCGACATACTAATCTAGCGTCACATTCCACGCAAATTTTGCGTATTATAACCTAACTATGCTTAGGTAATCGGAATGACGCATTAAAGAGCCTTGAGACGCGACATACTAATCTAGCGTCACTTTTCACGCACACCTTGCGTAATATAACCTAACCATGCTTAGGTATAAGGAACGACGCGTTAAATAGACTTTTGACACGACATAATAATCTAGTGTCACTTTTCACGCACGCTTTGCCTAATATAACCTCTAACCATGCTTAGATAATCAGAATAACGCGATAAAGAGAATTGAGACGCGACATACTAATCTAGCGTCACTTTCCACGCAAAATATGCGTAATCTAACCTAACCATGCTTAAGTAATTGGAACAACGCGTTAAATAGACTTGAGACGCTACATACACCTATTGTCATTTTCTACGCACACTTTGCGTAATATAACCTAACCATGCTTAGGTAATCGGAACGACGCGTTAAAGAGACTTGAGACTGGACATACTAATCTAGCGTCACTTTTCACGCACACTTTGCGTAATATAACCTAACCATGCTTAGGAAATCAGAACGACGCGTTAGAGAGACTTGTGACGCGACATAAGCATGATAATCGAAACGACGCGTTCAAGAGACTTGAGACGCGCAATATTAATCTAGCGTCACTTTTTACGCACACTTTGCGTAATATAACATAACCATGCTTAGGAAATCGGAACGACGCGTATGGAGACTTAAGACGCGACATACTAATCTAGTGTCTCTGTTCACACACACTTTGCGTAATATAACCTAGCAATGCTTAGGAAATCGGTACGACGCGTTAGAGAGACTTGAGACGCGACGTACTAAACAAACGTCACTTTTCACGCACACATTGCGTAATATAACCTAACCGTGCTTAGGTAATCGGAACGACGCGTTAAAAAGACTTGTGACGCGAGATATGTATGGTAAGCGAAACAACGCATTAAAGAGACTGGAGACGAAACATACTAATCTAGCGTCACTTTTTTCACACATAATAAAACCTAACCATGCTTAGGTAATCAGAACAACGCTTTAAAGAGATTTAAGCCTGGACATACTAATCTAGCGTCACTTTTCACGCACACTTTGCGTAATATAATCTAAACATGCTTATTTAATAGGAACAATGCGATAAAGAGACTTGAGACGCGACATACTAATATATTGATCCTTTTTACGCACACTTTGCGTACAGCCTAACCAAGCTTAGGTAATCGGAACGACGTGTTAAAGATCCTTGACACGCGACATACTAATCTAGCGTCACTTTTCACGCAAACTTTCCGTATTATAACTAACCATTCTTAGGTAATCGGAACGACGCATTAAAGAACCTTGAGACGCGACATGCTAATCTAGCGTCACTTTTCACGTACACTGCGTAATATAACCTAACCATTCTTAGGTAATAGGAACGACGTGTTAAATAGACTTTAGACGCGACATACTAATCTAATGTCACTTTTCACGAACGCTTTGCATAATATACCCTAACCATGCTTAGATAATTGGAACAACGCGATAAAGATAATTGAGATGCGACATACTAATCTAGCGTCATTTTTCACGCACAGTTTGCGTAATATAACCTAACTATGTTAAGGTAATCGGAACAACGCGTTAGATAGACTTAAGACGCGACATACTAATCTATTGTCATTTTTCACGTATACTCTGCCTAATATAACGTAACCATGCTTAAGTAATTCGAACGATGCGTTAAATAGACTTGAAATGCGACATACTAATCTATTGTCATTTTCAACGCACACTTTGTGTAATATAACCTAACCATGCTAATGTAATCGGAACTACGTGTTCGAGAGACTTGTGACGCGACATAAGCATGGTAATCGAAACAACGCGTCAAAGAGACTTGAGACGCGCAATATTAATCTAGCGTCACTTTTTACGCACGCATTGCGTAATATAACATAATCATGCTTATGATATCGGAACGACGCGTTAGAGAGACTTGAGACGCGACATACTAATCTAGTGTCACTTTTCGCGGACACTTTGCGTAATATAACCTAACCATGCTTAGGAAATCGGAACGACGCGTTAGAGAGACTTGAGATGCGACATACTAATCTAAAGTCACTTTTCACGCACACTTTGCATAATATAACCTAAACATGCTTAGGTAATCGGAACGACGCGTTAAAGAGACTTGTGACGCGAGATAAATATAGTAATCGAAACGAGGCGTTAAAGAGAATTGAGACAAAACAAACTAATCTATCCTCACTTTTTACGCACACTTTGCGTAATATAACCTAACCATGCTTAGGTAATCGGAACGACGCGTTAAAGAGACTTGAGACTGGACATACTAATCTAGCGTCACTTTTCACGCACACTTTGCGTAATATAACCTAACCATACTTAAGTAATCAGAACGACGCGTTAAAGAGACTTGAGACGCGACATACTAAACTATTGCTCCTTTCCACGCACACTTTGCGTACTATAACCTAACCATGCTTAGCTAATCGAAATGACGCGTTAAAGAGACTTGTGACGCAACATAAGCATGGTAATCGAAATGACGCGTTATAGAGACTTGAGAGGCAAAATATTAATCTAGCGTCACTTTTTACGCATGCATTGCGTAATATAACATAACCATGCTTAGGAAATGGGAACGACGCGTTAGAGAGACTTGAGACGTGACATACTAATCTAGTGTCACTTTTCACGCACACTTTACGTATTATAACCTAACCATGCTTAGGAAATCGGAACGACGCGTTAGAGAGAATTGAGACGCGACATGCTAATCTAACCTCACTTTTCACGCACACTTTGCGTAATATAACCTAACCATGCTTAGGTAATCGGAACGACGCGTTAAAGAGACTTGTGACGCGAGATAAGTATGGTGATCGAAACGACGCGTTAAAGAGACTTGATATGAAACATACTAATCTAAAGTCACATTTTACGCACACTTTGCGTAATATGCATGCTTAGGTAATCGGAACGACGCGTGAAAGAGATTGGAGACTTGACATACTAATCTAGCGTCACTTTTCAAGCACATTTTGCGTAATATAACCTAACCATTCTTAGGTAATAGGAACGACGCGTTAAAGAGACTTGAGACGCGACATACTTACCTATTGATCCTTTTTACGAACACTTTGTGTACTATAACCTAACCATGCTTAGGTAATCGGAACGACGCGTTAGAGAGACTTGTGACGCGACATAAGCAAGGTAATCGAAACGACGCGTTACGGAGACTTGAGAAGCGACATACTAATCTAGCGTCACTTTTACGCAAACTTTGCGTAGTATAACCTAATCATGCTTAGGTAATTGGAACGATGCATTAAAGAGCCTTGATACGCGACATGCTAATCTAGCGTCACTTTTCACGCCCACCTTGCGTAATTTAACCTAATCATGCTTAGGTAATAGGAACGACGCGTTAAAGAGACTTGAGACTCAATATACTAATCTATTGATCATTTTTACGCACACTTCGCGTACTATAACCTAACCGTTCTTAGGTAATCCGAACGACGCGTTAAAGAGCCTTGACACGCGACATACTAATCTAGCGTCACTTTCCACGCAAACTTTGCGTTTTATAACCTAACTATGCTTAGGTAATCGAAATGACGCATTAAAGAGCCTTGAGACGCGACATACTAATCTAGCGTCACTTTTCACGCACACCTTGCGTAATATAACCTAACCATGCTTAGGTATAAGAAACGACGCGTTAAAAAGACTTGAGACATGCAATATTAATCTAGCGTCACCTTTTACGCACGCGTTGCGTAATATAACATAACCATGCTTAGGAAATCGGAACGACGCGTTAGAGAGACTTGAGATGCGACATACTAATCTAAAGTCACTTTTCACGCACGCTTTGCGTAATATAACCTAACCATGCTAAGGTAATCGGAACGACGCGTTAGAGAGACTTGTGACGCGAGATAAATATAGTAATCGAAACGACGCGTTAAAGAGAATTGAGACAAAACAAACTAATCTAGCGTCACTTTTTACGCACACTTGGCGTAATATAACCTAACCATGCTTAGGTAATCGGAACGACGCGTTAAAGAGACTTGAGACTGGACATACTAATCTAGCGTCACTTTTCACGCACACTTTGCGTAATATAACCTAACCATACTTAAGTAATCAGAACGACACGTTAAAGAGACTTGAGACGCGACATACTAAACTATTGCTCCTTTCCACGCACACTTTGTGTACTATAACCTAACCATGCTTATCTAATCGAAATGACGCGTTAGAGAGACTTGTGACGCAACATAAGCATGGTAATCGAAATGACGCGTTAAAGAGACTTGAGAGGCAAAATATTAATCTAGCGTCACTTTTTACGCATGCGTTGCGTAATATAACATAACCATGCTTAGGAAATGGGAACGACGCGTTAGAGAGACTTGAGATGTGACATACTAATCTAGTGTCACTTTTCACGCACACTTTACGTATTATAACCTAACCATGCTTAGAAAATTGGAACGACGGGTTAGAGAGAATTGAGAAGCGACATGCTAATCTAACCTCACTTTTCACGCACACCAATAACCTAACCATGCTTAGGTAATCGGAACGACGCGTTAAAGAGACTTGTGACGCGAGATAAGTATGGTGATCGAAACAACGCGTTAAAGAGACTTGATATGAAACATACTAATCTAGTGTCACTTTTTACGCACACTTTGCGTAATATAACCTAACCATGCTTAGGTAATCTGAACGACGCGTGAAAGAGATTGGAGACTTGACATACTAATCTAGCGTCACTTTTCAAGCACATTTTGCGTAATATAACCTAACCATGCTTAGGTATAAGAAACGACGCGTTAAAAAGACTTGAGACATGCAATATTAATCTAGCGTCACTTTTTACGCACGCGTTGCGTAATATAACATAACCATGCTTAGGAAATCGGAACGACGCGTTAGAGAGACTTGAGATGCGACATACTAATCTAAAGTCACTTTTCACGCACACTTTGCGTAATATAACCTAAACATGCTTAGGTAATCGGAACGACGCGTTAAAGAGACTTGTGACGCGAGATAAATATAGTAATCGAAACGACGCGTTAAAGAGAATTGAGACAAAACAAACTAATCTAGCCTCACTTTTTACGCACACTTTGCGTAATTAACCTAACCATGCTTAGGTAATCGGAACGACGCGTTAAAGAGACTTGAGACTGGACATACTAATCTAGCGTCACTTTTCACGCACACTTTGCGTAATATAACCTAACCATACTTAAGTAATCAGAACGACGCGTTAAAGAGACTTGAGACGCGACATACTAAACTATTGCTCCTTTCCACGCACACTTTGCGTACTATAACCTAACCATGCTTAGCTAATCGAAATGACGCGTTAGAGAGACTTGTGACGCAACATAAGCATGGTAATCGAAATGACGCGTTAAAGAGACTTGAGAGGCAAAATATTAATCTAGCGTCACTTTTTACGCATGCGTTGCGTAATATAACATAACCATGCTTAGGAAATGGGAACGACGCGTTAGAGAGACTTGAGACGTGACATACTAATCTAGTGTCACTTTTCACGCACACTTTACGTATTATAACCTAACCATGCTTAGGAAATCGGAACGACGCGTTAGAGAGAATTGAGACGCGACATGTTAATCTAACCTCACTTTTCACGCACACTTTGCGTAATATAACCTAACCATGCTTAGGTAATCGGAACGACGTGTTAAAGAGACTTGTGACGCGAGATAAGTATGGTGATCGAAACGACGCGTTAAAGAGACTTGATATGAAACATACTAATCTAGTGTCACTTTTTACGCACACTTTGCGTAATATAACCTAACCATGCTTAGGTAATCGGAACGACGCGTGAAAGAGATTGGAGACTTGACATACTAATCTAGCGTCACTTTTCAAGCACATTTTGCGTAATATAACCTAACCATTCTTAGGTAATAGGAACGACGCGTTAAAGAGACTTGAGTCGCGACATAGTTACCTATTGATCCTTTTTACGAACACTTTGCGTACTATAACCTAACCATGCTTAAGTAATCGGAACGACGCGTTAGAGAGACTTGTGACGCGACATAAGCAAGGTAATCGAAACGACGCGTTACGGAGACTTGAGAAGCGACATACTAATCTAGCGTCACTTTTCACGCAAACTTTGCGTAGTATAACCTAATCATGCTTAGGTAATCGGAACGATGCATTAAAGAGCCTTGATATGTGACATGCTAATCTAGCGTCACTTTTCACGCCCACCTTGCGTAATATAACCTAATCATGCTTAAGTAATAGGAACGACGCGTTAAAGAGACTTGAGACTCAATATACTAATAATCTATTGATCATTTTTACGCACACTTCGCGTACTATAACCTAACCGTGCTTAGGTAATCAGAACGACGCGTTAAAGAGCCTTGACACACGACATACTAATCTAGCGTCACTTTCCACGCAAGCTTTGCGTTTTATAACCTAACTATGCTTAGGTAATCGGAATGACGCATTAAAGAGCCTTGAGACGCGACATACTAATCTAGCGTCACTTTTCACGCACACCTTGCGTAATATAACCTAACCATGCTTAGGTATAAGGAACGACGCGTTAAATAGACTTTTGACGCGACATACTAATCTAGTGTCACTTTTCACGCACGCTTTGCCTAATATAACCTCTAACCATTCTTAGATAGTCGGAATAACGCGATAAAGAGAATTGAGACGCGACATACTAATCTATTGTCATTTTCTACGCACACTTTGCGTAATATAACCTAACCATGCTTAAGTAATCAGAACGACACGTTCGAGAGACTTGTGACGCGACATAAGAATGGTAATCGAAACGACGCGTTAAAGAGACTTGAGACGTGCAATATTAATCTAGCGTCACTTTTTACGCACGCGTTGCGTAATATAACATAACTATGCTTAAGAAATCGGAACGACGCGTTAGAGAGACTTGAGACGCGACATACTAATCTAGTGTCACTTTTCACGCACGCTTTGCATAATATAATCTAACCATGCTTAGGTAATTGGAACGACGCGTTTGAGAGAGACTTGAGACGCGACATACTAATATAGCGTCACTATTCACGCACTCTTTGCGTAATATAACCTAACCATGCTTAGGTAATCAGAACGACATGTTCGAGAGACTTGTGACGCGACATAAGCATGGTAATCGAAACGACACGTTAAAGAGACTTGAGACGTGCAATATTAATCTAGCGTCACTTTTTTACGCACGCGTTGCGTAATATAACGTAACTTAGCTTAGGAAATCGGAACGACGCGTTAGACAGACTTGAGACGCGACATACTAATCTAGTGTCACTTTTCAAGCACGCTTTGCGTAATATAACCTAACCATGCTTAGGTAATCAGAACGACGCGTTAAAGAGACTTGTGACGCGAGATAAGTATAGTAATCGAAACTACGCGTTAAAGAGACTTGAGACGAAACAAACTAATCTAGCGTCACTTTTTACGCTCACTTTGCGTAATATAAGCTAACCATGCATAGGTAATCGGAACGACGCGTTAAAGAGGCTGGACATACTACTCTAGCGTCACTTTTCACGCACACTTTGCGTAAAATAACCTAACCATTGTTAGGAAATTGGACAACGCGTTAGAGAGACTTGAGACGAGACATACTAATTTAACGTTACTTTTCACGCATTGTTTGCGTAATATAACCTAACTATGCTTAGATAATCAGAACGACGCGATAAAGAGACTTGTGATGCGAGATAAGTATGGTAATCGGAACGACGCGTTAAAGAGACTTGTGACGCGAGATAAGTATGGTACTCACAACGACTTGTAAAAGAGACTTGAGACGAAACAAACTAATCTAGCGTCACTTTTTAAGCACACTTTGCGTAATATAACCTAACCATGCTTAGGTAATCGGAACGACGCGTTAAAGAGACTTGAGACTGGACATACTAATCTAGCGTCGCTTTTCACGCACACTTTGCGTAATATAACCTAACCATGCCTAGGTAGTCGGAAAGAGGCGATAAAGAGACTTGAGACACGACATACTAATCTAGCGTAACTTTTCACGCACACTTTGAATAATATAACCTAACCATGCTTAGGTAATCGGAACAACACGTTAAAGAGAATTGAGACGCAACATACTAATCTAGCGTAACTTTTCACGCACACTTCGCATAATATAACCTAACCATGCTTTGATAATCAGAACGACGCGTTAAATAGACTTAAGACGTGACATACTAATCTACCGTCACATTTCACGTACACTTTCTGTAAAGTAACCTAACCATGCTCAGGTAATTGGTACAACGCGTTAAAGAGAATTGAGATGCGACATACTAATCTAGCGTCGCTTTCCATGCACTCTTTGCGTAATATAACCTAACCATGCTTAGGTAATCGGAATAAAGCGTTAAATAGACTTGAAACGCGACATACTAATGTTTGTTACTTTTCACGCACACTTTTCGTGAAGTAACCTAACCGTCCTTAGTTAATCGGTACAATGCGTTAAAGAGACTTGAGACACGACATACAAATGTACCATCATTTTTCACGCACACTTTTCGTAAATAACTTAACCATGCTTAGATAATCGGAACGACGCGTTAAAGAGACTTCAGAGGCGACATACTAATATGGCGTCACTTTTCACGCAAACTTTGCGTACTATAACCTAACCATGCTTAGGAAATCGGAACGACGCATTAAAGAGACTTGAGTAGCGACACATTAATCTAGCATCACTTTTCACCGCACACTTTGCGTAGTATAACCTAACCATGCTTACATAATCGGAAAGACGCGTTAAAGGACTTGAGATGCGACATACTAATCTAGCGTCCCTTTTCACGCACACTTCACATAATATAACCTAACCATGCTAAGGTAATCGGAATACGCATTAAAGAGACTTGAGACGCGTCATACTAATCTAGCGTCACTTTTCACGCACACCTTGCGTAATATAACCTAACCATGCTTAGGTATAAGAAACGACGCGTTAAAAAGACTTGAGACATGCAATATTAATCTAGCGTCACTTTTTACGCACGCGTTGCGTAATATAACATAACCATGCTTAGGAAATCGGAACGACGCGTTAGAGAGACTTGAGATGCGACATACTAATCTAAAGTCACTTTTCACGCACGCTTTGCGTAATATAACCTAACCATGCTTAGGTAATCGGAACGACGCGTTAGAGAGACTTGTGACGCGAGATAAATATAGTAATCGAAACGACGCGTTAAAGAGAATTGAGACAAAACAAACTAATCTAGCCTCACTTTTTACGCACACTTGGCGTAATATAACCTAACCATGCTTAGGTAATCGGAACAACGCGTTAAAGAGACTTGAGACTGGACATACTAATCTAGCGTCACTTTTCACGCACACTTTGCGTAATATAACCTAACCATACTTAAGTAATCAGAACGACGCGTTAAAGAGACTTGAGACGCGACATACTAAACTATTGCTCCTTTCCACGCACACTTTGCGTACTATAACCTAACCATGCTTATCTAATCGAAATGACGCGTTAGAGAGACTTGTGACGCAACATAAGCATGGTAATCGAAATGACGCGTTAAAGAGACTTGAGAGGCAAAATATTAATCTAGCGTCACTTTTTACGCATGCGTTGCGTAATATAACATAACCATGCTTAGGAAATGGGAACGACGCGTTAGAGAGAATTGAGACGTGACATACTAATCTAGTGTCACTTTTCACGCACACTTTACGTATTATAACCTAACCATGCTTAGAAAATTGGAACGACGCGTTAGAGAGAATTGAGACGCGACATGCTAATCTAACCTCACTTTTCACGCACACCAATAACCTAACCATGCTTAGGTAATCGGAACGACGCGTTAAAGAGACTTGTGACGCGAGATAAGTATGGTGATCGAAACAACGCGTTAAAGAGACTTGATATGAAACATACTAATCTAGTGTCACTTTTTACGCACACTTTGCGTAATATAACCTAACCATGCTTAGGTAATCGGAACGACGCGTGAAAGAGATTGGAGACTTGACATACTAATCTAACGTCACTTTTCAAGCAAATTGTGCGTAATATAACCTAACCATGCTTAGGTATAAGAAACGACGCGTTAAAAAGACTTGAGACATGCAATATTAATCTAGCGTCACTTTTTACGCACGCGTTGCGTAATATAACATAACCATGCTTAGGAAATCGGAACGACGCGTTAGAGAGACTTGAGATGCGACATACTAATCTAAAGTCACTTTTCACGCACACTTTGCGTAATATAACCTAAACATGCTTAGGTAATCGGAACGACGCGTTAAAGAGACTTGTGACGCGAGATAAATATAGTAATCGAAACGACGCGTTAAAGAGAATTGAGACAAAACAAACTAATCTAGCCTCACTTTTTACGCACACTTTGCGTAATATAACCTAACCATGCTTAGGTAATCGGAACGACGCGTTAAAGAGACTTGAGACTGGACATACTAATCTAGCGTCACTTTTCACGCACGCTTTGCGTAATATAACCTAACAATACTTAAGTAATCAGAACGACGCGTTAAAGAGACTTGAGACGCGACATACTAAACTATTGCTCCTTTCCACGCACACTTTGCGTACTATAACCTAACCATGCTTAGCTAATCGAAATGACGCGTTAGAGAGACTTGTGACGCAACATAAGCATGGTAATCGAAATGACGCGTTAAAGAGACTTGAGAGGCAAAATATTAATCTAGCGTCACTTTTTACGCATGCGTTGCGTAATATAACATAACCATGCTTAGGAAATGGGAACGACGCGTTAGAGAGACTTGAGACGTGACATACTAATCTAGTGTCACTTTTCACGCACACTTTACGTATTATAACCTAACCATGCTTAGGAAATCGGAACGACGCGTTAGAGAGAATTGAGACGCGACATGTTAATCTAACCTCACTTTTCACGCACACTTTGCGTAATATAACCTAACCATGCTTAGGTAATCGGAACGACGTGTTAAAGAGACTTGTGAGGCGAGATAAGTATGGTGATCGAAACGACGCGTTAAAGAGACTTGATATGAAACATACTAATCTAGTGTCACTTTTTACGCACACTTTGCGTAATATAACCTAACCATGCTTAGGTAATCGGAACGACGCGTGAAAGAGATTGGAGACTTGACATACTAATCTAGCGTCACTTTTCAAGCACATTTTGCGTAATATAACCTAACCATTCTTAGGTAATAGGAACGACGCGTTAAAGAGACTTGAGTCGCGACATAGTTACCTATTGATCCTTTTTACGAACACTTTGCGTACTATAACCTAACCATGCTTAAGTAATCGGAACGACGCGTTAGAGAGACTTGTGACGCGACATAAGCAAGGTAATCGAAACGACGCGTTACGGAGACTTGAGAAGCGACATACTAATCTAGCGTCACTTTTCACGCAAACTTTGCGTAGTATAACCTAATCATGCTTAGGTAATCGGAACGACGCATTAAAGAGCCTTGATATGTGACATGCTAATCTAGCGTCACTTTTCACGCCCACCTTGCGTAATATAACCTAATCATGCTTAGGTAATAGGAACGACGCGTTAAAAAGACTTGAGACATGCAATATTAATCTAGCGTCACTTTTTACGCACGCGTTGCGTAATATAACATAACCATGCTTAGGAAATCGGAACGACGCGTTGGAGAGACTTGAGATGCGACATACTAATCTAAAGTCACTTTTCACGCACGCTTTGCGTAATATAACCTAACCATGCTTAGGTAATCGGAACGACGCGTTAGAGACTTGTGACGCGAGATAAATATAGTAATCGAAACGACGCGTTAAAGAGAATTGAGACAAAACAAACTATTCTAGCCTCACTTTTTACGCACACTTGGCGTAATATAACCTAACCATGCTTAGGTAATCGGAACGACGCGTTAAAGAGACTTGAGACTGGACATACTAATCTAGCGTCACTTTTCACGCACACTTTGCGTAATATAACCTAACCATACTTAAGTAATCAGAACGACGCGTTAAAGAGACTTGAGACGCGACATACTAAACTATTGCTCCTTTCCACGCACACTTTGCGTACTATAACGTAACCATGCTTATCTAATCGAAATGACGCGTTAGAGAGACTTGTGACGCAACATAAGCATGGTAATCGAAATGACGCGTTAAAGAGACTTGAGAGGCAAAATATTAATCTAGCGTCACTTTTTACGCATGCGTTGCGTAATATAACATAACCATGCTTAGGAAATGGGAACGACGCGTTAGAGAGACTTGAGATGTGACATACTAATCTAGTGTCACTTTTCACGCACACTTTACGTATTATAACCTAACCATGCTTAGAAAATTGGAACGACGCGTTAGAGAGAATTGAGACGCGACATGCTAATCTAACCTCACTTTTCACGCACACCAATTACCTAACCATGCTTAGGTAATCGGAACGACCCGTTAAAGAGACTTGTGACGCGAGATAAGTATGGTGATCGAAACAACGCGTTAAAGAGACTTGATATGAAACATACTAATCTAGTGTCACTTTTTACGCACACTTCGCGTAATATAACCTAACCATGCTTAGGTAATCGGAACGACGCGTGAAAGAGATTGGAGACTTGACATACTAATCTAGCGTCACTTTTCAAGCACATTTTGCGTAATATAACCTAACCATGCTTAGGTATAAGAAATGACGCGTTAAAAAGACTTGAGACATTCAATATTAATCTAGCGTCACTTTTTACGCACGCGTTGCGTAATATAACATAACCATGCTTAGGAAATCGGAACGACGCGTTAGAGAGACTTGAGATGCGACATACTAATCTAAAGTCACTTTTCACGCACACTTTGCGTAATATAACCTAAACACGCTTAGGTAATCGGAACGACGCGTTAAAGAGACTTGTGACGCGAGATAAATATAGTAATCGAAACGACGCGTTAAAGAGAATTGAGACAAAACAAACTAATCTAGCCTCACTTTTTACGCACACTTTGCGTAATATAACCTAACCATGCTTAGGTAATCGGAACGACGCGTTAAAGAGACTTGAGACTGGACATACTAATCTAGCGTCACTTTTCACGCACGCTTTGCGTAATATAACCTAACAATACTTAAGTAATCAGAACGACGCGTTAAAGAGACTTGAGACGCGACATACTAAACTATTGCTCCTTTCCACGCACACTTTGCGTACTATAACCTAACCATGCTTAGCTAATCGAAATGACGCGTTAGAGAGACTTGTGACGCAACATAAGCATGGTAATCGAAATGACGCGTTAAAGAGACTTGAGAGGCAAAATATTAATCTAGCGTCACTTTTTACGCATGCGTTGCGTAATATAACATAACCATGCTTTGGAAATGGGAACGACGCGTTAGAGAGACTTGAGACGTGACATACTAATCTAGTGTCACTTTTCACGCACACTTTACGTATTATAACCTAACCATGCTTAGGAAATCGGAACGACGCGTTAGAGAGAATTGAGACGCGAAATGTTAATCTAACCTCACTTTTCACGCACACTTTGCGTAATATAACCTAACCATGCTTCGGTAATCGGAACGACGTGTTAAAGAGACTTGTGACGCGAGATAAGTATGGTGATCGAAACGACGCGTTAAAGAGACTTGATATGAAACATACTAATCTAGTGTCACTTTTTACGCACACTTTGCGTAATATAACCTAACCATGCTTAGGTAATCGGAACGACGCGTGAAAGAGATTGGAGACTTGACATACTAATCTAGCATCACTTTTAAAGCACATTTTGCGTAATATAAGCTAACCATTCTTAGGTAATAGGAACGACGCGTTAAAGAGACTTGAGTCGCGACATACTTACCTATTGATCCTTTTTACGAACACTTTGCGTACTATAACCTAACCATGCTTAAGTAATCGGAACGACGCGTTAGAGAGACTTGTGACGCGACATAAGCAAGGTAATCGAAACGACGCGTTACGGAGACTTGAGAAGCGACATACTAATCTAGCGTCACTTTTCACGCAAACTTTGCGTAGTATAACCTAATCATGCTTAGGTAATCGGAACGATGCATTAAAGAGCCTTGATACGTGACATGCTAATCTAGCGTCACTTTTCACGCCCACCTTGCGTAATATAACCTAATCATGCTTAAGTAATAGGAACGACGCGTTAAAGAGACTTGAGACTCAATATACTAATAATCTATTGATCATTTTTACGCACACTTCGCGTACTATAACCTAACCGTGCTTAGGTAATCAGAACGACGCGTTAAAGAGCCTTGACACGCGACATACTAATCTAGCGTCACTTTCCACGCAAACTTTGCGTTTTAAAACCTAACTATGCTTAGGTAATCGGAATGACGCATTAAAGAGCCTTGAGACGCGACATACTAATCTAGCGTCACTTTTCACGCACACCTTGCGTAATATAACCTAACCATGCTCAGGTATAAGGAACGACGCGTTAAATAGACTTTTGACGCGACATACTAATCTAGTGTCACTTTTCACGCACGCTTTGCCTAATATAACCTCTAACCATTCTTAGATAGTCGGAATAACGCGATAAAGAGAATTGAGACGCGACATACTAATCTATTGTCATTTTCTACGCACACTTTGCGTAATATAACCTAACCATGCTTAAGTAATCAGAACGACACGTTCGAGAGACTTGTGACGCGACATAAGAATGGTAATCGAAACGACGCGTTAAAGAGACTTGAGACGTGCAATATTAATCTAGCGTCACTTTTTACGCACGCGTTGCGTAATATAACATAACTATGCTTAAGAAATCGGAACGACGCGTTAGAGAGACTTGAGACGCGACATACTAATCTAGTGTCACTTTTCACGCACGCTTTGCATAATAGAACCTAACCATGCTTAGGTAATTGGAACGACGCGTTAGAGAGACTTGAGACGCGACATACTAATATAGCGTCACTATTCACGCACTCTTTGCGTAATATAACCTAACCATACTTAGGTAATGCTCCCGGCTGTGTTCGGCAAAGGTGAGGATGAACCTAAGCACCCAAGAGAAACTCTTGAAGAGAGGAAGAAAAAAAAGTAGTCCTTCCGGAATGAGAAAGTACGAAAAATCTTCAATGCTCAGAACGACGCGTTAACGAGACTTGTGACGCGAGATAAGTATAGTAATCGAAACTACGCGTTAAAGATGAGATGAAAAAAACTAATCTAGCGTCACTTTTTACGCTCACTTTGCGTAATATAACCTAACCATGCATAGGTAATCGGAACGACGCGTTAAAGAGACTGGACATACTAATCTAGCGTCACTTTTCACGCACACCTTGCGTAAAATTACCTAACCATTGTTAGGAAATTGGACAACGCGTTACAGAGACTTGAGACGAGACATACTAATTTAACGTTACTTTTCAGGCACTGTTTGCGTAATATAACCTAACCATGCTTAGGTAATCAAAACGGCGCGATAAAGAGACTTGTGACGCGAGATAAGTATGGTAATCGGAACCGCGCGTTAAAGAGACTTGTGACGCGAGATAAGTATGGTACTCGCAACGACTTGTAAAAGAGACTTGAGACTAAACAAACTAATCTAGCGTTACTTTTTAAGCACACTTTGCGTAATATAACCTAACCATGCTTAGGTAATCGGAACGACGCGTTAAAGAGACTTGAGACTAGACATACTAATCTAGCGTCACTTTTCACGTACACTTTGCGTAATATAACCTAACCATGCTTAGGAAATCGGAACGACGCGTTAGAGAGACTTGTGACGCGACATAAGCATGATAATCAAAACGACGCGTTCAAGAGACTTGAGACGCGCAATATTAATCTCGCGTCACTTTTTACGCACACTTTGCCTAATATAACATAACCATGCTTAGGAAATCGGAACGACGCGTATGGAGACTTGAGACGCGACATACTAATCTAGCGTCACTTCCCACGCACACTATGCGTAATATAAACTAACCATGCTAAGGTAATCGGAACAACGCGTTAGACGCGGCATACTAATCTATTGTCATTTTTCACGTACACTCTGCGTAATATAACCTAACCATGCTTATGTAATTGGAACGACGCGTTAAATAGACTTGAGACGCTACATACTAATCTATTGTCATTTTCTACGCACACTTTGCGTAATATAACCTAAACATGCTTAGGTAATCAGAACGACATGTTCGAGAGACTTGTGACGCGACATAAGCATGGTAATCGAAACGACACGTTAAAGAGACTTGAGACGTGCAATATTAATCTAGCGTCACTTTTTACGCACGCGTTGCGTAATATAACATAACTATGCTTAAGAAATCGGAACGACGCGTTAGAGAGACTTGAGACGCGACATACTAATCTAGTGTCACTTTTCACGCACGCTTTGCATAATAGAACCTAACCATGCTTAGGTAATTGGAACGACGCGTTAGAGAGACTTGAGACGCGACATACTAATATAGCGTCACTATTCACGCACTCTTTGCGTAATATAACCTAACCATGCTTAGGTAATGCTCCCGGCTGTGTTCGGCAAAGGTGAGGATGAACCTAAGCACCCAAGAGAAACTCTTGAAGAGAGGAAGAAAAAAAAGTAGTCCTTCCGGAATGAGAAAGTACGAAAAATCTTCAATGCTCAGAACGACGCGTTAAGGAGACTTGTGACGCGAGATAAGTATAGTAATCGAAACTACGCGTTAAAGATGAGATGAAAAAAACTAATCTAGCGTCACTTTTTACGCTCACTTTGCGTAATATAACCTAACCATGCATAGGTAATCGGAACGACGCGTTAAAGAGACTGGACATACTAATCTAGCGTCACTTTTCACGCACACCTTGCGTAAAATTACCTAACCATTGTTAGGAAATTGGACAACGCGTTACAGAGACTTGAGACGAGACATACTAATTTAACGTTACTTTGCAGGCACTGTTTGCGTAATATAACCTAACCATGCTTAGGTAATCGAAACGACGCGATAAAGAGACTTGTGACGCGAGATAAGTATGGTAATCGGAACCACGCGTTAAAGAGACTTGTGACGCGAGATAAGTATGGTACTCGCAACGACTTGTAAAAGAGACTTGAGACTAAACAAACTAATCTAGCGTTACTTTTTAAGCACACTTTGCGTAATATAACCTAACCATGCTTAGGTAATCGGAACGACGCGTTAAAGAGACTTGAGACTAGACATACTAATCTAGCGTCACTTTTCACGTACACTTTGCGTAATATAACCTAACCATGCTTAGGAAATCGGAACGACGCGTTAGAGAGACTTGTGACGCGATATAAGCATGATAATCAAAACGACGCGTTCAAGAGACTTGAGACGCGCAATATTAATCTCGCGTCACTTTTTACGCACACTTTGCCTAATATAACATAACCATGCTTAGGAAATCGGAACGACGCGTATGGAGACTTGAGACGCGACATACTAATCTAGCGTCACTTCCCACGCACACTATGCGTAATATAAACTAACCATGCTAAGGTAATCGGAACAACGCGTTAGACGCGGCATACTAATCTATTGTCATTTTTCACGTACACTCTGCGTAATATAACCTAACCATGCTTATGTAATTGGAACGACGCGTTAAATAGACTTGAGACGCTACATACTAATCTATTGTCATTTTCTACGCACACTTTGCGTAATATAACCTAAACATGCTTAGGTAATCAGAACGACATGTTCGAGAGACTTGTGACGCGACATAAGCATGGTAATCGAAACGACACGTTAAAGAGACTTGAGACGTGCAATATTAATCTAGCGTCACTTTTTACGCACGCGTTGCGTAATATAACATAACTATGCTTAAGAAATCGGAACGACGCGTTAGAGAGACTTGAGACGCGACATACTAATCTAGTGTCACTTTTCACGCACGCTTTGCATAATAGAACCTAACCATGCTTAGGTAATTGGAACGACGCGTTAGAGAGACTTGAGACGCGACATACTAATATAGCGTCACAATTCACGCACTCCTTGCGTAATATAACCTAACCATGCTTAGGTAATGCTCCCGGCTGTGTTCGGCAAAGGTGAGGATGAGCACCCAAGAGAAACTCTTGAAGAGAGGAAGAAAAAAAAGTAGTCCTTCCGGAATGAGAAAGTACGAAAAATCTTCAATGCTCAGAACGACGCGTTAAAGAGACTTGTGACGCGAGATAAGTATAGTAATCGAAACTACGCGTTAAAGATGAGATGAAAAAAACTAATCTAGCGTCACTTTTTACGCTCACTTTGCGTAATATAACCTAACCATGCATAGGTAATCGGAACGACGCGTTAAAGAGACTGGACATACTAATCTAGCGTCACTTTTCACGCACACCTTGCGTAAAATTACCTAACCATTGTTAGGAAATTGGACAATGCGTTACAGAGACTTGAGACGAGACATACTAATTAAACGTTACTTTTCAGGCACTGTTTGCGTAATATAACCTAACCATGCTTAGGTAATCAAAACGACGCGATAAAGAGACTTGTGACGCGAGATAAGTATGGTAATCGGAACGACGCGTTAAAGAGACTTGTGACGCGAGATAAGTATGGTACTCGCAACGACTTGTAAAAGAGACTTGAGACTAAACAAACTAATCTAGCGTTACTTTTTAAGCACACTTTGCGTAATATAACCTAACCATGCTTAGGTAACCGGAACGACGCGTTAAAGAGACTTGAGACTAGACATACTAATCTAGCGTCACTTTTCACGCACACTTTGCGTAATATAACCTAACCATGCTTAGGAAATCGGAACGACGCGTTAGAGAGACTTGTGACGCGACATAAGCATGATAATCAAAACGACGCGTTCAAGAGACTTGAGACGCGCAATATTAATCTCGCGTCACTTTTTACGCACACTTTGCCTAATATAACATAACCATGCTTAGGAAATCGGAAAGACGCGTATGGAGACTTGAGACGCGACATACTAATCTAGCGTCACTTCCCACGCACACTATGCGTAATATAAACTAACCATGCTAAGGTAATCGGAACAACGCGTTAGACGCGGCATACTAATCTATTGTCATTTTTCACGTACACTCTGCGTAATATAACCTAACCATGCTTATGTAATTGGAACGACGCGTTAAATAGACTTGAGACGCTACATACTAATCTATTGTCATTTTCTACGCACACTTTGCGTAATATAACCTAACCATGCTTAGGTAATCAGAACGACGCGATAAAGAGACTTGTGACGCGAGATAAGTATGGTAATCGGAACCACGCGTTAAAGAGACTTGTGACGCGACATAAGCATGGTAATCGAAACGACACGTTAAAGAGACTTGAGACGTGCAATATTAATCTAGCGTCACTTTTTTACGCACGCGTTGCGTAATATAACGTAACTAAGCTTAGGAAATCGGAACGACGCGTTAGACAGACTTGAGACGCGACATACTAATCTAGTGTCCCTTTTCACGCACGCTTTGCGTAATATAACCTAACCATGCTTAGGTAATCAGAACGACGCGTTAAAGAGACTTGTGACGCGAGATAAGTATAGTAATCGAAACTACGTGTTAAAGAGACTTGAGACGAAACAAACTAATCTAGCGTCACTTTTTACGCTCACTTTGCGTAATATAAGCTAACCATGCATAGGTAATCGGAATGACGCGTTAAAGAGGCTGGACATACTAATCTAGCGTCACTTTTCACGCACACTTTGCGTAAAATAACCTAACCATTGTTAGGAAATTGGACAACGCGTTAGAGAGACTTGAGACGAGACATACTAATTTAACGTTACTTTTCACGCATTGTTTGCGTAATATAACCTAACTATGCTTAGGTAATCGGAACGACGCGATAAAGAGACTTGTGATGCGAGATAAGTATGGTAATCGGAACGACGCGTTAAAGAGACTTGTGACGCGAGATAAGTATGGTACTCACAACGACTTGTAAAAGAGACTTGAGACGAAACAAACTAATCTAGCGTCACTTTTTAAGCACACTTTGCGTAATATAACCTAACCATGCTTAGGTAATCGGAACGACGCGTTAAAGAGACTTGAGACTGGACATACTAATCTAGCGTCGCTTTTCACGCACACTTTGCGTAATATAACCTAACCATGCCTAGGTAGTCGGAAAGAGGCGATAAAGAGACTTGAGACACGACATACTAATCTAGCGTAACTTTTCACGCACACTTTGAATAATATAACCTAACCATGCTTAGGTAATCGGAACAACACGTTAAAGAGAATTGAGACGCAACATACTAATCTAGCGTAACTTTTCACGCACACTTCGCATAATATAACCTAACCATGCTTTGATAATCAGAACGACGCGTTAAATAGACTTAAGACGCGACATACTAATCTAGCGTCACATTTCACGTACACTTTCTGTAAAGTAACCTAACCATGCTCAGGTAATTGGTACAACGCGTTAAAGAGAATTGAGATGCGACATACTAATCTAGCGTCGCTTTCCATGCACTCTTTGCGTAATATAACCTAACCATGCTTAGGTAATCGGAATAAAGCGTTAAATAGACTTGAGACGCGACATACTAATGTTTGTTACTTTTCACGCACACTTTTCGTGAAGTAACCTAACCATCCTTAGTTAATCGGTACAATGCGTTAAAGAGACTTGAGACACGACATACAAATGTACCATCATTTTTCACGCACACTTTTCGTAAATAACATAACCATGCTTAGATAATCGGAACGACGCGTTAAAGAGACTTCAGAGGCGACATACTAATATGGCGTCACTTTTCACGCAAACTTTGCGTACTATAACCTAACCATGCTTAGGAAATCGGAACGACGCATTAAAGAGACTTGAGTAGCGACACATTAATCTAGCATCACTTTTCACCGCACACTTTGCGTAGTATAACCTAACCATGCTTACATAATCGGAAAGACGCGTTAAAGGACTTGAGATGCGACATACTAATCTAGCGTCCCTTTTCACGCACACTTCACATAATATAACCTAACCATGCTAAGGTAATCGGAATACGCATTAAAGAGACTTGAGACGCGTCATACTAATCTAGCGTCACTTTTCACGCACACTTTGCGTAAAATAACCTAACCATGCCTAGGTAATCGGAACGACGCGTTAAAAAGACTTGAGAAGCTACATACACATTGTCACTTTTCACGCACACTTTGCATAATATATAATCTAATCATGCTTAGGTAATCAGAACGACGCGTTAGAGATACTTGTAACGCGACATAAGCACAGCAATCGAAACGATGCGTTAAAGAGACTTGAAACGCGCCATACTAATCTAGCGTCACTTATTGCGCATGCTTAGGTAATCAGAACGACGCATCATAGAGACTTGAGTAGCGACATATTAATCTAGCGTAACGTTTCACGCACACTATGCGTAATATAATCTAACTATGCTTAGGTAATCGGAACGATGGGTTAATAAGCATGGTAATCAAAACGACACGTTAAAGAGACTTGAGACGCAAGATACTAATATAGCGTCACTTTTCACACAAACATTGCGTAATATAATCTAACCATGCTTAAGTAAACGGAACGACGCGTTAAAGGGCATTGAGATGTGACATACTAATCTAACGTCACTTTTCACGCACACCTTGCGTAACATAACCAATCCATGGTTAGGTCATCAAAACGACACATTAAAGAGACTTGAGACGCGATGTACTAATCTACCGTCACTTTTCAGCACACTTTGCGTAATATAAGCTTTCCATGCTTAGGTAATTGGAACGACGTGTTAAAGAGACTTCAAAAGCGATATACTAATCTACCGTCACTTTTTTATGCACCCTTTGCGTAATATAACATAACTATGCTTAAGAAATCGGAACGACGCGTTAGAGAGACTTGAGATGCGACATACTAATCTAGTGTCACTTTTCACGCACGCTTTGCATAATATAATCTAACCATGCTTAGGAAATTGGAACGACGCGTTAGAGAGACTTGAGACGCGACATACTAATATAGCGTCACTATTCACGCACTCTTTGTGTAATATAACCTAACCATGCTTATGTAATCAGAACGACCCGTTAAAGAGACTTGTAACGCGAGATAAGTATAGTAATCGAAGCTACGCGTTAAAGAGACTTGAGACGAAACAAACTAATCTAGCATCAATTTTTACGCTCACTTTGCGTAATATAACCTAACCATGCATAGGTAATCGGAACGACGCGTTAAAGAGACTGGACATACTAATCTAGCGTCACTTTTCACGCACGCTTTGCGAGAAATAACCTAACCACTGTTAGGAAATTGGACAACGCGTTAGAGAGACTTGAGACGAGACATACTAATTTAATGTTACTTTTCACGCACTGTTTGCGTACTATAACCTAACCATGCTTAGGCAATCGAAACGACGCGATAAAGAGACTTGTGACGCGAGATAAGTATGGTAATCGGAACGACGCGTTAAAGAGACTTGTGACACGAGATAAGTATGGTAATCAGAACGACGCGTTAAAGAGACTTGTGACACGAGATAGGTATGGTAATCGGAACGACGCATTAAAGAGACTTGTGACACGAGATACGTATGGTACTCGCAACGACTTGTAAAAGAGACTTGAGACGAAACAAACTAATCTAGCGTCACTTTTTAAGCACACTTTGCGTAATATAACCTAACCATGCTTAGGTAATCGGAACGACGCGTTAAAGAGACTTGAGACTGGACATACTAATCTAGCGTCACTTTTCACGCACACTTTGCGTAATATAACCTAACCATGCTTAGGAAATCAGAACGACGCGTTAGAGAGACTTGTTACGCGACATAAGCATGATAATCGAAACGACGCGTTCAAGAGACTTGAGACTCGCAATATTAATCTAGCGTCACTTTTTACGCACACTTTGCGTAATATAACATAACCATGCTTAGGAAATCGGAACGACGCGTATGGAGACTTGAGACGCGACATACTAATCTAGTGTCACTGTTCACACACACTTTGCGTAATATAACCTAGCCATGCTTAGGAAATCGGTAACACGCGTTAGAGAGACTTGAGACACGACGTACTAAACAAACGTTACTTTTCACTTACACATTGCGTAATATAACCTAACCGTGATTAGGTAATCGGAACGACGCGTTAAAGAGACTTGTGACGCGAGATATGTATGGTAAGCGAAACGACGCATTAAAGAGACTGGAGACGAAACATACTAATCTAGCGTCACTTTTTTCACACATAATAGAACCTAACCATGCTTAGGTAATCAGAACAACGCTTTAAAGAGATTTAAGCCTGGACATACTAATCTAGCGTCACTTTTCACGCACACTTTGCGTAATATAACCTAACCATGCTTATTTAATAGGAACAATGCGATAAAGAGACTTGAGACGCGACATACTAATATATTGATCCTTTTTACGCACACTTTGCGTACAGCCTAACCAAGCTTAGGTAATCGGAACGACGTGTTAAAGAGCCTTGACACGCGACATACTAATCTAGCGTCACTTTTCACGCAAACTTTCCGTATTATAACCCAACCATACTTAGGTAATCGGAACGACGCATTAAAGAACCTTGAGACGCGACATGCTAATCTAGCGTCACTTTTCACGTACACTGCGTAATATAACCTAACCATTCTTAGGTAATAGGAACGACGCCTTAAATAGACTTTAGACGCGACATACTAATCTAATGTCACTTTTCACGCACGCTTTGCATAATATACCCTAACCATGCTTGGATTATTGGAACAACGCGATAAAGAGAATTGAGATGCGACATACTAATCTAGCGTCATTTTTCACGCACAGTTTGCGTAATATAACCTAACCATGCTTAGGAAATCGGAACGACGCGTTAGAGAGACTTGTTACGCGACATAAGCATGACAATCGAAACGACGCGTTCAAGAGACTTGAGACGCGCAATATTAATCTAGCGTCACTTTTTACGCACACTTTGCGTCATATAACATAACCACCATGCTTAGGAAATCGGAACGACGCGTATGGAGACTTGAGACGCGACATACTAATCTAGTGTCACTGTTCACACACACTTTGCGTAATATAACCTAGCCATGCTTAGGAAATCGGTACGACGCGTTAGAGAGACTTGAGACGCGACGTACTAAACAAACGTTACTTTTCACTCACACATTGCGTAATATAACCTAACCGTGCTTAGGTAATCGGAACGACGCGTTAAAGAGACTTGTGACGCGAGATATGTATGGTAAGCGAAACGACGCATTAAAGAGACTGGAGACGAAACATTCTAATCTAGCGTCACTTTTTTCACACATAATAGAACCTAACCATGCTTAGGTAATCAGAACAACGCTTTAAAGAGATTTAAGCCTGGACATACTAATCTAGCGTCACTTTTCACGCACACTTTGCGTAATATAACCTAACCATGCTTATTTAATAGGAACAATGCGATAAAGAGACTTGAGACGCGACATACTAATATATTGATCCTTTTTACGCACACTTTGCGTACAGCCTAACCAAGCTTAGGTAATCGGAACGACGTGTTAAAGAGCCTTGACACGCGACATACTAATCTAGCGTCACTTTTTACGCAAACTTTCCGTATTATAACCTAACCATACTTAGGTAATCGGAACGACGCATTAAAGAACCTTGAGACGCGACATGCTAATCTAGCGTCACTTTTCACGTACACTGCGTAATATAACCTAACCATTCTTAGGTAATAGGAATGACGCCTTAAATAGACTTTAGACGCGACATACTAATCTAATGTCACTTTTCACGCACGCTTTGCATAATATACCCTAACCATGCTTGGATAATTGGAACAACGCGATAAAGAGAATTGAGATGCGACATACTAATCTAGCGTCATTTTTCACGCACAGTTTGCGTAATATGACCTAACTATGCTAAGGTAATCGGAGCAACGCGTTAGATAGACTTAAGACGCGACATACTAATCTATTGTCATTTTTCACGTACACTCTGCCTAATATAACCTAACCATGCTTAAGTAATTCGAACGATGCGTTAAATAGACTTGAAATGCGACATACTAATCTATTGTCATTTTCAACGCACACTTTGTGTAATATAACCTAACCATGCTAAGGTAATCGGAACTACGTGTTCGAGAGACTTGTGACGCGACATAAGCATGGTAATCGAAACAACGCGTTAAAGAGACTTGAGACGCGCAATATTAATCTAGCGTCACTTTTTACGCACGCATTGCGTAATATAACATAATCATGCTTATGATATCGGAACGACGCGTTAGAGAGACTTGAGACGCGACATACTAATCTAGTGTCACTTTTCGCGGACACTTTGCGTAATATAACCTAACCATGCTTAGGAAATCGGAACGACGCGTTAGAGAGACTTGAGATGCGACATACTAATCTAAAGTCACTTTTCACGCACACTTTGTGTAATATAACCTAACCATGCTTAGGTAATCGGAACGACGCGTTAAAGATACTTGTGACGCGAGATAAATATAGTAATCGAAACGACGCGTTAAAGAGAATTGAGACAAAACAAACTAATCTAGCCTCACTTTTTACGCACACTTTGCGTAATATAACCTAACCATGCTTAGGTAATCGGAACGACGCGTTAAAGAGACTTGAGACTGGACATACTAATCTAGCGTCACTTTTCACGCACACTTTGCGTAATATAACCTAACCATACTTAAGTAATCAGAACGACGCGTTAAAGAGACTTGAGACGCGACATACTAAACTATTGCTCCTTTCCACGCACACTTTGCGTACTATAACATAACCATGCTTATCTAATCGAAATGACGCGTTAGAGAGACTTGTGACGCAACATAAGCACGGTAATCGAAATGACGCGTTAAAGAGACTTAAGAGGCAAAATATTAATCTAGCGTCACTTTTTACGCATGCGTTGCATAATATAACATAACCATGCTTAGAAAATGGGAACGAAGCGTTAGAGAGACTTGAGACGTGGTATACTAATCTAGTGTCACTTTTCACGCACACTTTACGTATTATAACCTAACCATGCCTAGGAAATCGGAATGACGCGTTAGAGAGAATTGAGACGCGACATTCTAATCTAACCTCACTTTTCACGCACACTTTGCGTAATATAAACTAACCATGCTTAGGTAATCGGAACGACGCGTTAAAGAGACTTGTGACGCGAGATAAGTATGGTGATCGAAACGACGCGTTAAAGAGACTTGATATGAAACATACTAATCTAGTGTCACTTTTTACACACACTTTGCGTAATATAACCTAACCATGCTTAGGTAATCGGAACGACGCGTGAAAGAGATTGGAGACTTGACATACTAATCTAGCGTCACATTTCAAGCACATTTTGCGTAATATAACCTAACCATTCTTAGGTAATAGGAACGACGCGTTAAAGAGACTTGAGACGCGACATACATACCTATTGATCCTTTTTACGAACACTTTGCGTACTATAACCTAACCATGCTTAGATAATCGGAACGACGCGTTAGAGAGACTTGTGACGCGACATAAGCAAGGTAATCGAAACGACGCGTTACGGAGACTTGAGAAGCGACATACTAATCTAGGGTCACTTTTCACGCAAACTTTGTGTAGTATAACCTAATCATGCTTAGGTAATCGGAACGATGCATTAAAGAGCCTTGATACGCGACATGCTAATCTAGCGTCACTTTTCACGCCCACCTTGCGTAATATAACCTAATCATGCTTAGGTAATAGGAACGACGCGTTAAAGAGACTTGAGACTCAATATACTAATCTACTGATCATTTTTACGCACACTACGCGTACTATAACCAAACCGTGCTTAGGTAATCAGAACGACGCGTTAAAGAGCCTTGACACGCTACATACTAATCTAGCGTCACTTTCCACGCAAACTTTGCGTTTTATAACCTAACTATGCTTAGGTAATCGGAATGACGCATTAAAGAGCCTTGAGACGCGACATACTAATCTAGCGTCACTTTTCACGCACACCTTGCGTAATATAACCTAACCATGCTTAGGTATAAGGAACGACGCGTTAAATAGACTTTTGACGCGACATACTAATCTAGTGTCACTTTTCACGCACGCTTTGCCTAATATAACCTCTAACCATTCTTAGATAATCGGAATAACGCGATAAAGAGAATTGAGACGCGACATACTAATCTAGCGTCACTTTCGACGCAAACTATGCGTAATATAACCTAACCATGCTTAAGTAATTGGAAGGACGCGTTAAATAGACTTGACACGCTACATACTAATCTATTGTCATTTTCTACGCACACTTTGCGTAATATAACCTAACCATGCTTAGGTAATCAGAACGACACGTTCGAGAGACTTGTGACGCGACATAAGAATGGTAATCGAAACGACGCGTTAAAGAGACTTGAGACGTGCAATATTAATCTAGCGTCACTTTTTTACGCACATGTTGCGTAATATAACATAACTATGCTTAAGAAATCGGAACGACGCGTTAGAGAGACTTGAGACGCGACATACTAATCTAGTGTCACTTTTCACGCACGCTTTGCATAATATAACCTAACCATGCTTAGGTAATTGTAACGACGCGTTAGAGAGACTTAAGACGCGACATACTAATATAGCGTCACTATTCACGCACTCTTTACGTAATATAACCTAACCATGCTTAGGTAATGCTCCCGGCCAAGACTAAGAAGCCTGTATTCGGCGAAGGTGAGGATGAACCTAAGCGCCTAAGAGAAACTCTTGAAGAGAGGAAGAAAAAAAAGTAGTCCTTCCGGAATGAGAAAGTACGAAAAATCTTCAATGCTCAGAACGACGCGTTAAAGAGACTTGTGACGCGAGATAAGTATAGTAATCGAAACTACGCGTTAAAGAGACTTGAGATAAAAAAACTAATCTTGCGTCACTTTTTACGCTCACTTTGCGTAATATAACCTAACCATGCATAGGTAATCGGAACGACGCGTTAAAGAGACTGGACATACTAATCTAGCGTCACTTTTCACTCACACCTTGCGTAAAATTACCTAACCATTGTTAGGAAATTGGACAACGCATTAGAGAGACTTGAGACGAGACATACTAAATTAACGTTACTTTTCACACACTGTTTGCGTAATATAACCTAACCATGCTTAGGTAATCGAAACGACGCGATAAAGAGACTTGTGACGCGAGATAAGTATGGTAATCGGAACCACGCGTTAAAGAGACTTGTGACGCGAGATAAGTATGGTACTCGCAACGAATTGTAAAAGAGACTTGAGACTAAACAAACTAATCTAGCGTTACTTTTTAAGCACACTTTGCGTAATATAACCTAACCATGCTTAGGTAATCGGAACGACGCGTTAAAGAGACTTGAGACTAGACATACTAATCTAGCGTCACTTTTCACGCACACTTTGCGTAATATAACCTAACCATGCTTAGAAAATTGGAACGACGCGTTAAAGAGACTTGTGACGCGACATAAGCATGATAATCGAAACGACGCGTTCAAGAGACTTGAGACGCGCAATATTAATCTCGCGTCACTTTTTACGCACACTTTGCCTAATATAACATAACCATGCTTAGGAAATCGGAACGACGCGTATGGAGACTTGAGACGCGACATACTAATCTAGCGTCACTTCCCACGCACACTATGCGTAATATAAACTAACCATGCTAAGGTAATCGGAACAACGCGTTAGACGCGACATACTAATCTATTGTCATTTTTCACGTACACTCTGCGTAATATAACCTAACCATGCTTATGTAATTGGAACGACGCGTTAAATAGACTTGAGACGCTACATACTAATCTATTGTCACTTTTTACGCACACTTTGCGTAATATAACCTAACCATGCTTAGGTAATCAGAACGACATGTTCGAGAGACTTGTGACGCGACATAAGCATGGTAATCAAAACGACGCGTTAAAGAGACTTGAGACGTGCAATATTAATCTAGCGTCACTTTTTTACGCACGCGTTGCGTAATATAACGTAACTATGCTTAGGAAATCGGAACGACGCGTTAGAGAGACTTGAGACGCGACATACTAATCTAGTGTCACTTTTCACGCACGCTTTGTGTAATATAACCTAATCATGCTTAGGTAATCAGAACTACGCGTTAAAGAGACTTGTGACGCGAGATACGTATAGTAATCGAAACTACGCGTTAAAGAGACTTGAGACGAAACAAACTAATCTAGCGTCACTTTTCACGCATTGTTTGCGTAATATAACCTAACTATGCTTAGGTAATCGGAACGACGCGATAAAGAGACTTGTGACGCGAGATAAGTATGGTAATCGGAACGACGCGTTAAAGAGACTTGTAACGCGAGATAAGTATGGTACTCGCAACGACTTGTAAAAGAGACTTGAGACGAAACAAACTAATCTAGCGTCACTTTTTAAGCACACTTTGCGTAATATAACCTAACCATGCTTAGGTAATCGGAACGACGCGTTAAAGAGACTTGAGACTGGACATACTAATCTAGCGTCGCTTTTCACGCACACTTTGCGTAATATAACCTAACCATGCCTAGGTAGTCGGAAAGAGGCGAGAAAGAGACTTGAGACGCGACATACTAATCTAGCGTAACTTTTCACGCAAACTTTGAATAATATAACCTAACTATGCTTAGGTAATCGGAACAACACGTTAAAGAGAATTGAGACGCAACATATTAATCTAGCGTAACTTTTCACGAACACTTCGCATAATATAACCTAAACGTGCTTTGATAATCAGAACGACGCGTTAAATAGACTTAAGACGCGACATACTAATCTAGCGTCACATTTCACGTACACTTTCTGTAAAGTAACCTAGCCATGCTCAGGTAATTGGTACAACGCGTTAAAGAGAATTTAGATGCGACATACTAATCTAGCGTCGCTTTCCATGCACTCTTTGCGTAATATAACCTAACCATGCTTAGGTAATCGGAATAAAGCGTTAAATAGACTTGAGATGCGACATACTAATGTTTGTTACTTTTCACGCACACTTTTCGTGAAGTAACCTAACCATCCTTAGTTAATCGGTACAATGCGTTAAAGAGACTTGAGACACGACATAAAAATGTACCATCATTTTTCACGCACACTTTTCGTAAATAACCTAACCATGCTTAGATAATCGGAACGACGCGTTAAAGAGATTTCAGAGGCGACATACTAATATGGCGTCACTTTTCACGCAAACTTTGCATGCTATAACCTAACCATGCATAGGAAATCGGAACGACGCATTAAAGAGACTTGAGTAGCGACACATTAATCTAGCATCACTTTTCACGCACACTTTGCGTAGTATAACCTAACCATGCTTACATAATCGGAAAGACGCGTTAAAGGACTTGAGATGCGACATACTAATCTAGCGTCCCTTTTCACGCACACTTCACGTAATATAACCTAACCATGCTAAGGTAATCGAAATACGCATTAAAGAGACTTGAGACCCGTCATACTAATCTAGCGTCACTTTTCACGCACACTTTGCGTAAAATAACCTAACCATGCCTAGGTAATCGGAACGACGCGTTAAAAAGACTTGAGATGCTACATACTAATACATTGTCACTTTTTCACGCACACTTTGCGTAATATATAATCTAATCATGCTTAGGTAATCAGAACGACGTGTTAGAGATACTTGTGACGCGACATAAGCACAGTAATCGAAACGATGCGTTAAAGAGACTTGAAACGCGCCATACTAATCTAGCGTCACTTATTGCGCATGCTTAGGTAATCAGAACGACGCATCATAGAGATTTGAGTAGCGACATATTAATCTAGCGTAACGTTTCACGCACACTATGCGTAATATAATCTAATTATGCTTAGGTAATCGGAACGACGGGTTAATAAGCATGGTAATCAAAACGACGCGTTAAAGAGACTTGAGGCGCAAGATACTAATATAGCGTCACTTTTCACACAAACATTGCGTAATATAATCTAACCATGCTTAGGTAAACGGAACGACGCGTTAAAGGGCATTGAGATGTGACATACTAATCTAGCGTCACTTTTCACGCACACCTTGCGTAACATAACCAATCCATGGTTAGGTCATCAAAACGACACATTAAAGAGACTTGAGACGCGATATACTAATCTACCGTCACTTTTCAGCACACTTTGCATAATATAAGCTTTCCATGCTTAGGTAATTGGAACGACGTGTTAAAGAGACTTCAGAAGCGATATACTAATCTACCGTCACTTTTTTATGCACCCTTTAACGACGTGTTAAAGAGACTTGACACGAGTCATACTAATCTAGCGTCACTTTTCACGCACACTTTGCGTAATATAACCTAACCATGCTTAGAAAATCGGAACGACGCGTTAGTGAGACTTGAGGTAGGATATACAGATCTAGCGTCACTTTTCACGCACACTTTGCGTAATATAACCTAACCATGCTTAGAAAATCGGAACGACGCGTTAGTGAGACTTGAGGTAGGATATACAGATCTAGCGTCACTTTTCACGCACACTTTGCGTAATATCACCTAACCATGCGGAGGTAATCACAATGACGAGTTAAAGATACTTGTGACGTGAGATAAGCATGGTAATCGAAGCGACGCGTTAAAGAGACTTGAGACGCGACATACTAATATAACGTCACTTTTCACGCACACTTTGCGTGATATAACCTAACCATGCTTAGATAATCGGAACGATGCGTTAAAGAGACTTGTAACGCGTAGAAGAGACTTGAGACGCGACATACTAATCTAACGTCACTTTTAACGCACTCTTTGCCTAATATAACCTAACCATGCTTAGGTAATCGGAACGACGCATTTAAGAGCTTTGAGACACGACATACTAATCTAGCGTAACTTTTAACGCACAGCTTGCGTAATATAGCCTAGCCATGCTTAGGTAATCAGAATGACACGTTAAATATACTTGAGATGCGACATACTAATCTAACGTAACTTTTAGCGCACACTTGGCGTAATATAACCTAACCATGCTTAGGTAATCGGAACGACGCGTTAGAGAGACTTGAGGTGGGATATACTGATCTAGCGTCACTTTTAACGCACACTTTGCGTAATATAACATAATCATCTTAGGAAATCGGAATGACGTGTTAGAGAGACTTGACACGTGACATACTAATTTAGCGTTGCTTTTCACGCACACTTTGCGTAATATAACCTAACCATTCTTGGGAAATCGGAACGACCGTTAGAGAGACTTGAGATACGATATACTAATCTAGCATCACTTTTGACGCACACTCTGCGTAATATAACCTAACCATGCTTAGGTAATCATAACGACGCATTAAAGAGACTTGTGACGCAACATAAGAATGGTAATCGAAACGACGCGTTAAAGAGACTTGAGACGCGACATACAAATCTAGCATCATTTTTCACGCACACTTTGTGTAAAATAATCTAACCATGCTTAAGTAATCGGAACGACGCGTTAAAGAGACCTGAGACGCGGCATACTAATCTAGCGTCACTTTTCACGCACACTTTGCGTTATAATAACATAACCATGCTTAGGTAATAGAAACGACGCGTTAGACAGACTTGTGACGCGACATAAGCAAGGTAATCGGAACGACGCGTTAAAGTGACTTGAGACGCGACATACTAATCTAGCGTCACTTTTCACGCACACTTTGCGTAATATAACCTAACCATGCTTAGTCGGAACAACGCGTTAAATAGAATTGAGACGCGATATACTAATCTACCGTCACCTTTTCAAGCAAACTTTGCGTACTATAACCTAACCATGTTTAGGTAATCGCAACACCTCTTTAAATCGACGTGAGACACGACATACTAAATAACTGTGACTTTTCACGCACACTTTGCGTAATATAACCTAACCATTCTTAGGAAATCGAAACGACGCGTTAGAGAGACTTGAGGTAGGATATGCTAATCTAGCGTCACTTTTCACGCACACTTTGCGTAATATAACCTAACCATGCTTAGGTAATCGTAACGACGCGTTAAAGAGACTTGTGACGCGAGATAAACATGGTAATCGAAACGACACGTTAAAAAGACTTGAGACGCGACATACTAATCTAGCGTTACTTTTCACGCACACTTTGCGTAATGTAACCTAACCATTCTTAGGTAATCGGAACGACGCGTTAAATAGACGTAAGATGCGACATACTATTGTCATTTTTCACGTACACTTTGCGTAATATAACCTAACCATGCTTGGGTAATCGAAACGACGCATTACACAGACTTGTGACGCGACATAAGCATGGTTGGAACGACGAGTTAAAGTGACTTGAGACGCGCCATACTAATCTAGCATCACTTTTCAAGCACACTTTGCGTAAAATAACCTAACCATGCTTAGGTAATGGGAACCACGCGTTAAAGAGAATTGAGATGCGACATACTAATCTAGCGTCTCTTTTCACGCACACTTTGCGTAATATAACCTAACTATGCTTAGTTAACTGGAACGACGCCTTAAAGAGACTTGAAATGCGACATACTAATCTAGCTTATCTAGCATAACTTTTCACGCACACTTTGCGTATTATAACCTAACCATTCTTAAGTAATCGGAACGACGCGTTAAATAAAATTGAGACGCGACATACTAATGTATTGTTACTTTTCACGCACACTTTCCGTAAAGTAACCTAACCATCCTTAGTTAATCGGTACAACGCGTTAAAGAGAACTGAGACACAATATACTAATCCAGCGTCACTTTCCGCGAACACTTTGCGTAATATAACTAACCATGCTTAGGTAATCGGAACGACGCGTTAAATAGACGTGAGACTCGGCATACTAATTTATTGTTACTTTTCACGCACAGTTTGCGTAATATATAACCTAACCATGCTTAGGTAATCGGAAAGACGCGTTAGAGAGACTTGTGACACGACATAAGGATGGTAATCGAAACGACGAGTTAAAGAGACTTGAGACGCGACATACTAATCTAGCGTCACTTTTCACGCACACGTTGTGTAATATAACCTAACCATGCTTAGGTAATCGGAACAACGCGTTAAAGATCCTTGAGACGCGACATACTAATCTAGCGTAACTTTTCACGCACACCTTGCGTAATATAACCTATCCATGCTTATGTAATCAGAACGACACGTTGAAGAGATTTGAGACGCGACATACTAATCTAACATAACTCTTCACGCACACTTTGCGAAATATAACCTAACCATGCTTAAGTAATCGGAACGACGTGTTAAAGAGACTTGAGACGCGTAATACTAATCTAGCGTCACTTTTTACGCACACTTTGCGAAATATAACCTAACCATGCTTGGGAAATCAAAACGGCGCGTTAGAGAGACTTGAAATACGATATACTAATCTAATGTCACTTTTCACGCACACTCTGCGTAATATAACCTAACCATGCTTAGGTAATCGAAACGACGCGTTAAAGAGACTTGTGACACAAGATAACCATGGTAATCGAAACGACGCGTTAAAGAGACTTGAGATGCGACATACTAATCTAGCGTCACTTTTCACTCACACTTTGTATAAAATAACCAAACCATGCTTAGGAAATCAGAACGACGCGTTAAAGACACCTGAGACGCGGCATACTAATCTAGCGACACTTTTAACAAACACTTTGCGTAATAGTAACCTAACCATGCTTAGCTAATCGAAACGACGCGTTAGAGAGACTTGTGACGCGACATAAGCATGGTAATCGGAATGACGCGTTAAAGTGACTTGAGACGCGACATACTAATCTAGCGTCACTTTTCACGCACACTTTGCGTAATATAACCTAACCATGCTTAGTTAATCGGAATAACACGTTAAATAGAATTGAGACACGATATACTAATCTAGCGTCAGTTTTCAAGCAAACTTTGCGTACTATAACCTAATCATGGTTCGGTAATCGCAATGCCGCTTTTAATCGACTTAAGACGCGACATACTAATTAATTGTGTCTTTTTACGCACACTTTGCGTAATATAACCTAACCATGCTTAGGAAATCGGAACGACGCGTTAGATGGACTTGAGGTAGGATATACTAAGCTAGCTTCAATTTTCACGCACACTTTGCATAATATAACCTAACCGTGCTTAGGTAATCGTAACGACGCGTTAAAGAGACTTGGGACACGAGATAAGCATGGTAATCGAAACGACACGTTAAAGAGACTTGAGACGCGACATACTAATCTAGCGTCACATTTCACGCACACTTTGCATAATATAACCTAACCATTCTTAGGTAATCGGTACGACGCGTTAAATATACGTAAGACGCGACATACTATTGTCATTTTTCACGCACACTTTGCGTAATATAACCTAACCATGCTTAGGTAATCGAAACGACGCATTACACAGACTGATGACGCGACATAAGCATGGTAATTGGAACGACGAGTTAAAGTGACTTGAGACGCGACAATCTAATCTAGCGTCACTTTTCACGCACACTTTGCGTAAAATAACCTAACCATGCTTGGGTAATCGAAACCACGCGTTAAAGAGAATTGAGACACTACATACTAATCTAGCGTCACTTTTCACGCAAACTTTGAGTAAAATAACTTAATCATGCTTAGGTAATCGGAACAACGCGTTAAAGAGACTTGAGACTGGACATACTAATCTAGCATCTCTTTTCACGCACACTTTCCGTAATATAAACCAATTATGCTTAGGTAATCGGAAAGACGCGTTAGAGAGACTTGTGACGCGACATAAGCATGGTAATCGAAACGACGCGTTAGAGCGACTTGAGACGCGCCATACTAATCTAGTGTCACTTTTTATGCACACTTTGCGTAATATAACCTAACCAAGCTTAGGTAATCGGAACGACGCGTTAAAGAGACTTGTGACTCAACATACTTATCTAGCGTCACTTTTCACGCATACTTTGCGTAATATAACCTAATCATGGTTAGGCAATCGGAAGGATGCGTTAAACAGACTTGAGACGCGAAATATTAATCTAGCGTTACTTGTCACGCATGCTTTGTGTCATATAACGTAACCATGCTTAGGTAATCGGAACGACGCGTTAAATAGAATTGATACGCGACATACTAATCTATAGTCACTTTTCACGCACACTTTGCGTAATATAACCTAACCATGCGTAGGTAATCAAAACGACGCGTTAAAGAGACTTGAGACGCGACATATTAATCAATTGTTACTTTTCACGCTATAAGCTAGCCATGCTTAGGTAATGGGAACAACGCGTTAGAGAGACTTGAGACGCAAGATATAAATCTAGCGTCGCTTTTCATGCAAACTTTGCATAATATAACTATGCTTAGTTAATCGGAACGACGCATTAAAGAGCCTTGAGACGAGACATACTAGTCTAGCGTCACTTTTCACGCACACCTTGCGTAATATAACCTAACCATGCTTAGGTAATCGGAGCGACGCGTTAAAGAAAGAGACTTGAGAAGCGACATACTAATCTAGCGTTACTTTTCTCGCACACTTTGCGTAATATAACCTAACTATTCTTGGGTAATCTGAACGACGCGTTAAAGAGACTTGAGACGCGACATACTAATCTAGCGTCACTTTTCACGCACTCTTTGGGTAATATAACATAACCATGCTTAGGTAATCAGAACGACGTGTTAAAGAGACTTTAGACGCGACATACTAATCTAGCATCATTTTTCACGCACACTTTGCATAATATAACCTAACCATGCTTAGGTAATCGGAACGACGTATTAGATAGACTTAACATGCGACAAACTAATCTATTGTCATTTTTCACACATAGTTTGCGTAATATAACCAAACCATGCTTAAATAATATAACCTAACCATGCTTAGGTAATCAGAACGACGCGTTAAAGAGACTTGTAACGCGACATAAGCATGGTAATCGAAATGACCCGTTAAAGAGACTTGATATGCGCCATATTAATCTGGCATCACTTTTTATGCACACTTTGCGTAATATAACCTACACATGCTTAGGAAATCGGAACGACGCGTTAGAGAGACTTGAGACGCGACATACACTAGCATCACTTTTCACACACACTTTGCCTAAATAACCTAATAACCATGCTTAGGAAATTGGACGACGCATTAAAGAAACTTGAGACGAGACATACTAATTTAACATCACTTTTCACGCACTGTTTGCGTAATATAACCTAACCATGCTTAGGTAATCGGAACGACGCATTAAAGAGACTTGTGACGCGAGATAAGTATGGTAATCGGAACGACGCGTTAAAGAGACTTGTGACTCGAGATAAGTATGGTAATCGGAACGACGCGTTAAAGAGACTTGTGACGCGAGATAAGAATGGTAATCGGAACGACGCGTTAAAGAGACTTGTGACGCGAGATAAGTATGGTAATCGAAACGACTTGTAAAAGAGACATGAGACGAAACAAACTAATCTAGCGTCACTTTTTAAGCACTCTTTGCGTAATATAACCTAACCATGCTTAGGTAATCGAAACGACGCGTTCAAGAGACTTGAGACGCGCAATATTAATCTAGCGTCACTTTTTACACACACTTTGCGTAATATAACATTACCATACTTAGGAAATGGGAACGGCGCGTATGGAGGCTTGAGACGCGACATACTAATCTAGTGTCACTTTTCACGCACACTTTGCGTAATATAACCTAGCCATGCTTAGTAAATAAATACGACGTGTTAGAGAGACTTGAGACTCGACGTACTAATCTAATGTCACTTTTCACGCACACATTGCGTAATATAACCTAACCATGCTTAAGTAATCGGAACGACGCGTTAAAGAGACTTGTGACGCGAGATATATATGGTAAGCGAAACGACGCATTAAAGAGACTTGAGACGAAACATACTAATCTAGCATCACTTTTTACACACACTTTGCGTAATTGAACCTAACCATGCTTAGGTAATCGGAACAATGCATTAAGGAGATTTGAGCCTGGACATACTTATCTAGCGTCACTTTTCACGCACACTTTGCGTAATGTAACCTAACCATGCTTATGTAATAGGAACAATGCGATAAAGATACTTGAGACGCGACATACTAATCAATTGATCCTTTTTACGCACACTTTGCGTACTATATCCTAACCATAATTAAGTAATCGGAACGACGCGTTAAAGAGCCTTGACACGCGACATACTAATCTAGCGTCACTTTTCACGCAAACTTTGCGCATTATAACCTAACCATGCTTAGGTAATCGGAACGACACATTAAAGAGCCTTGAGATGCGACATGCTAATCTAGCGTCACTTTTCACGCACACTGCGTAATATAACCTAACCATTCTTAGGTAATAGGAATGACGCGTTAAATAGACTTTAGACGCGACATACTAATCTAATGTCACTTTTCACGCACGCTTTGCATAATATACCCTAACCATGCTTAGATAATTGGAACAACGCGATAAAGAGAATTGAGATGCGACATACTAATCTAGCGTCACTTTTCATGCACAATTTGCGTAATATAACCTAAGGTAATCGGAACAACACGTTAGATAGACTTAAGACGCGACATACTAATCTATTGTCATTTTTCACGTACACTCTGCCTAATATAACCTAACCATGCTTAAGTAATTCGAACGATGCGTTAAATAGACTTGAGATGTGACATACTAATCAATTGTCATTTTCAACGCACACTTTGTGTAATATACCCTAACCATGCTTAGGTAATCGGAACGACGTGTTTGAGAGACTTGTGACGCGACATAAGCATGGTAATCGAAACGACGCGTTAAAGAGATTTGAGACGCGCAATATTAATCTAGCGTAACCTTTTACGCACGCATTGCGTAATATAACATAACAATGCTTAGGATATCGGAACGACGCGTTAGAGAGACTTGAGACGCGACATACTAATCTAGTGTCACTTTTCACGGACACTTTGCGTAATATAACCTAACCATGCTTAGGAAATCGGAATGACGCGTTAGAGAGATTTGAGATGCGACATACAAATCTAAAGTTACTTTTCACGCACACTTTGATTAATATAACCTAACCATGCTTAGGTAATCGGAACGACGCGTTAAAGAGACTTGTGACTCGAGATAAGTATAGTAATCGAAACGACCAGTTAAAGAGAATTGAGACGAAACAAACTAATCTAGCCTCACTTTTTACTCACACTTTGCGTAATATAACCTAACCATGCTTAGGTAATCGGAACGACGCATTAAAGAGACTTGAGAGTGGACATACTAATCTAGCGTCACTTTTCACGCACACTTTGCGTAATATAACCTAACCATACTTAGGTAATCGGAACGACGCGTTAAAAAGACTTGAGACGCGACATACTTTATTGCTCCTTTCCACGCACACTTTGCGTACTATAACCTAACCATGCTTAGGTAATCGGAATGACGCGTTAGAGAGACTTGTGACGCGACATAAGCATGGTAATCGAAATGACGCGTTAAAGAGACTTGAGACGCGCAATATTAATCTAGCGTCACTTTTTACGCACGCGTTGTGTAATATAACATAACTATGCTTAGGAAATCGGAGCGACGCGTTAGAGAGACTTGAGACGCGACATGCTAATCTAGTGTCACTTTTCATGCACACTTTACGTATTATAACCTAACCATGCTTAGGAAATTGGAACGACGCGTTAGAGAGAATTGAGACGCGACATACTAATCTAACCTCACTTTTCACGCACACTTTGCGTAATATAACCTAACCATGCATAGGTAATCAGAACGATGCATAGGTTATATTACGCAAAGTGTGCGAGATAAGTATGGTGATCGAAACGACGCGATAAAGAGACTTGATACGAAACATACTAATCTAGTGTCACTTTTTACGCACACTTTGCGTAATATAACCTAACCATGCTTAGGTATTCGGAACGACGCGTGAAAGAGATAGGAGACTTGACATACTAATCTAGCGTCACTTTTCAAGCACACTTTGCGTCATATAACCTAACCATTCTTAGGTAATAGGAACGACGCGTTAAAGAGACTTGAGACGCAACATACTTATCAATTGATCCTTTTTACGCACACTTTGCGTACTATAAACTAACCATGCTTAGGTAATCGGAAGGACGCGTTAGAGAGACTTGTGACGCGACATAAGCATGGTAATCGAAACGACGCGTTAAAGAGACTTGAGAAGCGACATACTAATCTAGCGTCACTTTTCACGCAAACTTTGCGTAGTATAACCTAATCATGCTTAGGTAATCGGAACGACGCATTTAAGAGCCTTGAGACCTGACATGCTAATCTAGCGTCTCTTTTCACGCACACCTTGCGTAATATAACCTAACCATGCTTAGGTAATAAGAACGACGCGTTAAAGAGACTTGAGACACGATATACTAATCTATTGATCCTTTTTACGCACACTTTGCGTACTATATCCTAACCATGCTTAGGTAATCAGAACGACGCGTTAAAGAGCCTTGACACGCGACATACTAATCTACCGTCACTTTACACGCAAACTTTGCGTATTACGCATTAAAGAGCCTTAAGACGCGACATACTAATCTAGCGTCACTTTTCAAGCACACCTGCGTAAGATAACCTAACCGAACGACGCGTTAAATAGACTTTATACGCGACCTACTAATCTAGTGTCACTTTTCACGCACGCTTTGCTTAATATAACCTCTAACCATGCTTAGATAATACCAATGAGCTATAGCTCAAATGGTATAAGAGCTAGGCAGCAAACTGCTAGGTCGTGAGTTCAATTCCTCCCACAAGCGCTCTCCCTCCCCAATTAAAAAAAAAACCATGCTTAGATAATCAGAATAATGCAATAAAGAGAACTGAGACGCGACATACTAATCTAGCGTCACTTTCCACGCACACTATGCGTAATATAACCTAACCATGCTAAGATAATCGGAACAACGCGTTAGATAGACTTAAGACGCGACATACTAATCTATTGTCATTTTTCACGTACACTCTGCGTAATATAACCTAACCATGCTTATGTAATTGGAACGACGCGTTAAATAGACTTGAGACGCTACATACTAATCTATTGTCATTTTCTACGCATACTTTGCGTAATATAACCTAACCATGCTTAGGTAATAAGAACGACACGTTCGAGAGACTTGTGACGCGACATAAGCATGGTAATCGAAACGACGCGTTAAAGAGACTTGAGACGTGCAATATTAATCTAGCGTCACTTTTTACGCACGCATTGCGTAATATATAACATAACCATGCTTAGGAAATTGGAACGACGCGTTAGAGAGACTTGAGACGCGACATACTAATATAGCTTCACTATTCACGCACTCTTTGCCTAATATAACCTAACTATGCTTAGGAAATTGGAACGACGCGTCAGAGAGACTTGAGACGCGATATACTAATATTGCGTCACTATTCACGCACTCTTTGCGTAATATAACGTAACCATGCTTAGGTAATCGGAACGACGCGTTAAAGAGACTTATGACACGAGATAAATATAGTAATCGAAACTACGCGTTAAAGAGGCTTGAGACGAAACAAACTAATCCAGCGTCACTTTTTACGCACACTTTGCGTAATATAACTTAACTATGCTTAGGTAATCGGAACGACGCATTAAAGAAACTTGAGATGCGACATACTAATCTAGCGTCACTTTCCATGCACACTTTGCGTAATATAACCATGACGCGTTAAATAGACTAGAGACGCGACATACTAATGTTTGTTACTTTTCATGCACACTTTTCGTGAAGTAACCTAACCATCCTTAGGTAATCGGTACAATGCGTTAAAGAGACTTGAGACGCGACATACTAATGTAGCTTCATTTTTCACGCACACTTTTCGTAAAATAACCTACCCATGCTTAGATAATCGGAACGACGCGTTAAAGAGACTTCAGAGACGACATACTAATATGGCGTCACTTTTCACGCAAACTTTGCGTACTATAACCTAACCATGCTTAGGAAATCGGAACGACTCATTAAAGAGACTCGAGTAGCGACACATTAATCTAGCATCACTTTTCACGCACACTTTGCGTAATATAACCTAACCATGCTTACATAATCGGAAAGACGCGTTAAAGGACTTGAGATGCGACATACTAATCTGGCGTCCCTTTTCACGCACACTTCACGTAATATAACCTAACCATGCTTAGGTAATCGGAATACACATTAAAGAGACTTGAGACGCGTCATACTAATCTAGCGTCACTTTTCACGCACACTTTGCGTAAAATAACCTAACCATGCCTAGGTAATCGGAACGACGCGTTAAAAAGACTTGAGATGCTACATACTAATACATTGTCACTTTTCATGCACACTTTGCGTAATATATAATCTAACCATGCTTAGGTAATCAGAACGACGCGTTAGAGACACTTGTGACGCGACATAAGCACAGTAATCGAAACGACGCGTTAAAGGGACTTGAAACGCGCCATACTAATCTAGCGTCACTTATTACGCATGCTTAGTTAATCAGAATGACGCATCATAGAGACTTGAGTAGCGACATATTAATCTAGCGTAACGTTTCACGCACACTTTGCGTAATATAACCTAACTATGCTTAGGTAATCGGAATGACGGGTTAATAAGCATGGTAATCAAAATGACGCGTTAAAGAGACTTGAGACGCAAGATACTAATATAGCGTCACTTTTCACACAGACATTGCGTAATATAACCTAACCATGCTTAGGTAAACGGAATGACGCGTTAAAGAGCATTGAGATGCGACATACTAATCTAGCGTCACTTTTCACGCACACCTTTCATAACATAACCAAACCATGGTTAGGTAATTATAACGAAACATTAAATAGACTTGAGACGCGATACCGTCACTTTTCAAAACACTTTGCGTAATATAAGCTTTCCATGCTTAGGTAATTGGAACGACGTGTTAAAGAGACTTGAGACGCGATATACTAATATACAGTCACTTTTTCACGCACACTTTGCGTAATATAACCTAACCATGCTTAGGAAATCGGAACGACGTGTTAAAGAGACTTGATACGAGTCATATAATCTAGCGTCACTTTTCACGCACACTTTGCGTAATATAACCTAACCATGCTTAGGAAATCGGAACGACGCGTTAGTGAGACTTGAGGTAGGATATACTGATCTAGTGTCACTTTTCACGCACACTTTGCGTAATATAACCTAACCATGCTTAGGTAATCACAATGACGAGTTAAAGAGACTTGTCACGCGAGATAAGCATGGTAATCGAAACGACGCGTTAAAGAGACTTGAGACGCGACTTACTAATATATAACGTCACTTTTCACGCACACGTTGCGTGATATAACCTAACCATGCTTAGATAATCGGAACGATGCGTTAGAGAGACTTGTGACGCGACATAAGCATGGTAATCGAAACAACGCGTTAAAGAGACTTGAGACGCGACATACTAATCTAGCGTCAGTTTTAACGCACTCTTTGTGTAATATAACCTAACCATGCTTAGGTAATCGGAACGACGCATTAAAAAGACTTGAGACTGGACATACTAATCTAGCGTCACTTTTCACGCACACTTTGCGTAATATAACCTAGCCTTGCTTCGGTAATCAGAACGACACGTTAAAGAGACTTGAGATGCGACGTACTAATCTAACGTAACTTTTAGCGCACACTTTGCGTAATATAACCTAACCATGCTTAGGTAATCGGAACGACGCGTTAGAGAGACTTGAGGTAGGATATACTGATCTAGCGTCACTTTTCACGCACACTTTGCGTAATATAACATAATCATCTTAGGAAATCAGAACGACGTGTTAGAGAGACTTGACACGTGACATACTAATTTAGCGTCGCTTTTCACGCACACTTTGCGTAATATAACCTAACCATGCTTGGGAAATCGGAACGCCGTAAGAGAGACTTAAGACACGATATACTAATCTAGCATCACTTTTGACGCACACTCTGCGTAATATAACCTAACCATGCTTAGGTAATCATAACGACGCGTTAAAGAGACTTGTGACGCAAGATAAGAATGGTAATCGAAACGACGCGTTAAAGAGACTTGAAACGTGACATACAAATCTAGCATCACTTTTCACGCAGACTTTGTGTAAAATAACTTAACCATGCTTAAGTAATCGGAACGACGCGTTAATGAGACTTGAGACGCGGCATACTAATATAGCGTCACTAATCACGCACACTTTGCGTAATAATAACATAACCAAGCTTAGGTAATCGAAACGACGCGTTAACGCGACATAAGCATGGTAATTGGAACGATGCGTTAAAGTGACTTGAGACGCGACATACTAATCTAGTGTCACTTTTCACGGACACTTTGCGTAATATAACCTAACCATGCTTAGGAAATCGGAACGACGCGTTAGAGAGACTTGAGATGCGACATACTAATCTAAAGTCACTTTTCACGCACACTTTGCGTAACATAACCTAACCATGCTTAGGAAATCGGTACGACACGTTAGAGAGACTCGTGATGCGACATATGCATGATAATGGAAACGACGCGTTCAAGAGACTTGAGACGCGCAATATTAATCTAGCGTCATTTTTTACGCACACTTTGCGTAATATAACATAACCATGCTTCGGAAATGGGAACGGCGCGTATGGAGACTTGAGACGCTACATACTAATCTAGTGTCACTTTTCACGAACACTTTGCGTAATATAACCTAGGCATGCTTAGTTAATCGGTACGACGCGTTAGAGAGACTTGAGACGCGACGTACTAATCTAACGTCACTTTTCACGCACAGTTTGCGTAATATAACCTAACCATGCTAAGGTAATCGGAACAACGCGTTAGATAGACTTAAGACGCGACATACTAATCTATTGTCATTTTTCACGTACACTCTGCCTAATATAACCTAACCATGCTTAAGTAATTCGAACGATGCGTTAAATAGACTTGAGATGCGACATACTAATCTATTATCATTTTCAACGCACGCTTTATGTAATACAACCTAACCATCCTTAGGTAATCGGAACGACGTGTTCGAGAGACTTGTGACGCGACATAAGCATGGTAATCGAAAAGACGCGTTAAAGAGATTTGAGACGCGCAATTTAAATTTAGACGCGTTAAAGAGATTTGAGTCACTGTTTACGCACGCGTTGCGTAATATAACATAACCATGCTTAGGATATCAGAACGACGCGTTAGAGAGACTTGAGACGCAACATACTAATTTAGTGTCACTTTTCACGGACACTTTGCGTAATATAACCTAACCATGCTTAGGAAATCGGAATGACGCGTTAGAGAGACTTGAGATGTGACATACTAATCAAAAGTCACTTTTCACGCACACTTAGCGTAATATAACCTAACCATGCTTAGGTAATCGGAACGACGCGTAAAAGAGACTTGTGACTCGAGATAAGTATAGTAATCGAAACGACGCGTTAAAGAGAATTGAGACGAAACAAACTAATCTAGCCTCACTTTTTACGCACACTTTGCGTAATAAAACCTAACCACGCTTAGGTAATCGGAACGACGCATTGAAGAGACTTGAGACTGGACATACTAATCTAGCGTCACTTTTCACGCACACTTTGCGTAATATAACCTAACCATACTTAGGTAATCGGAACGACGCGTTAAAAAGACTTGAGACGATACATACTAAACTATTGCTCCTTTCCACGCACACTTTGCGTACTATAACCTAACCATGCTTAAGTAATCGGAATGACGCGTTAGAGAGACTTGTGACGCGACATAAGCATGGTAATCGAAATGACGCGTTAAAAAGACTTGAGACACGCAATATTAATCTAGGGTCACTTTTTACGCACGCGTTGCGTAATATAACATAACCATGCTCAGTAAATCGGAACGACGCGTTAGAGAGGCTTGAGACGCGACATACTAATGTAGTGTCACTTTTCATGCACACTTTACGTATTATAACCTAACCATGCTTAGGAAATTGGAACGACGCGTTAGAGAGAATTGAGACGCGACATACTAATCTAACCTCACTTTTCACGCACACTTTGCGTAATATAACCTAACCATGCATAGGTAATCGGAACGACACATTAAAGAGACTTGTGACGCGAGATAAGTATGGTGATCGAAACGACGCGATAAAGAGACTTGATAAGAAACATACTAATCTAGTGTCACTTTTTACGCACACTTTGCGTAATATAACCTAACCATGCTTTGGTATTCGGAACGACGCGTGAAAGAGATTGGAGACTTGACATACTAATCTAGCGTCACTTTTCAAGCACACTTTGCGTAATATAACCTAACTATTCTTAGGTAATAGGAACGACGCGTTAAAGAGACTTGAGACGCGACATACTTATCTATTGATCCTTTTTACGCACAATTTGCGTACTATAACCTAACCATGCTTAGGTAATCGGAACAACGTGTTGGAGAGACTGGTGACGCGACATAAGCATGGTAACCGAAACGACGCGTTAAAGAGACTTGAGAAGCGACATACTAATCTAGCGTCACTTTTCACGCAAACTTTGCGTAGTATAACCTAATCATACTTAGGTAATCGGAACGACACATTAAAGAGCCTTGAGATGCGACATGCTAATCTAGCGTCACTTTTCACGCTCACCTTGCGTAATATAACCTAACCATGCTTAGGTAATAAGAATGACGCGTTAAAGAGACTTGAGACACGAAATACTAATCTATTGATCCTTTTTACGCACACTCTGCGTACTATATCCTAACCATAAGCGCTAGGCAGCAAACTGCTAGGTCGTGAGTTTAATTCCTCCCACAAGCGCTCTCCCTCCCAAATTATCAAAAAAAAACCATGCTTAGATAATCAGAATTATGCGATAAAGAGAATTGAGACGCGACATACTAATCTAGCGTCAATTTCCACGCACACTATGCGTAATATAACCTAACCATGCTAAGATAATCGGAACAACGCGTTAGATAGACTTAAGACGCGACATACTAATCTATTGTCATTTTTCACGTACACTCTGCGTAATATAACCTAACCATGCTTATGTAATTGGAACGACGCGTTAAATAGACTTGAGACGCTACATACTAATCTATTGTCATTTTCTACGCACACTTTGCGTAATATAACCTAACCATGCTTAGGTAATCAGAACGACACGTTCGAGAGACTTGTGACACGACATAAGCATGGTAATCGAAACGACGCGTTAAAGAGACTTGAGACGTGCAATATTAATCTAGCGTCACTTTTTACGCACGCATTGCGTAATATAACATAACCATGCTTAGGAAATTGGAACGACGCGTTAGAGAGACTAGAGACGCGACATACTAATATAGCGTCACTATTCACGCACTCTATGCGTAATATAACCTAACCATGCTTAGGTAATCGGAACGACGCGTTAAAGAGACTTGTGACGCGAGATAAATATAGTAATCGAAATGAAGCGTTAAAAAGACTTGAGACGAAACAAACTAATCTAGCGTCACTTTTTACGCACACTTTGCGTAATATAACTTAACCATGCTTAGGTAATCGGAACGACGCGTTAAAGAGACTTGAGACTGGACATACTAATCAAGCGTCACTTTTCACGCACACTTTGCGTAAAATAACTTAACCCTGCTTAGGAAATTGGACGACGCGTTAGAGAGACTTGAGACGGGACATACTAATTTAACGTCAGTTTTCACGCACTGTTTGCGTAATATAACCTAGCCATGCTTAGGTAATCGGAACGACGCGTTAAAGAGACTTGTGACGCGAGATAAGTATGGTAATCGGAACGACGCGTTAAAGAGACTTGTGACGCGAGATAAGTATGGTAATCGGAACGACGCGTAAAAGAGACTTGAGACAAAACAAACTAATCTAGCATCAGTTTTTAAGCACACTTTGCGTAATATAACCTAACCATGCTTAGGTAATCGGAACGACGCGTTAAAGAGACTTGAGACTGGACATACTAATCTAGCGTCGCTTTTCACGCAAACTTTGCGTAATATAACCTAACCATGCCTAGGTAACCGGAAAGATGCGATAAAGAGACTTGAGACGCGACATACTAATCTAGCGAACTTTTCACGCACACTTTGCATAATATAACCTAACCGTTCTTAGGTAATCGGAACAACGCGTTAAAGAGAATTGAGACGCGACATACTAATCTAGCGTAACTTTTCACACACACTTCGCGTAATATAACCTTACAATGCTTTGATAATCAGAACGACGCGTTAAATAGACTTAAGACACGACATACTAATCTAGCGTCACTTTTCACGTACACTTTATGTAAACTAACCTAACCATCCATAGGTAATCGGTACAACGCGTTAAAGAGAATTGAGATGCGACATACTAATCTAGCGTCAGTTTCCATACAAACTTTGCGTAATATAACCTAACAATGCTTAGGTAATCGGAATGACACGTTAAATAGACTAGAGATGCGACTTACTAATGTTTTTTACTTTTCACGCACACTTTTCGTGAAGTAACAATCCTTAGGTAATCGGTACAATGCGTTAAAGAGACTTGAGACGCGACATACTAATGTAGCGTCATTTTTCACGCACACTTTTCGTAAAATAACCTACCCATGCTTAGATAATCAGAACGACGCGTTAAAGAGACTTCAGAGGCAAAATACTAATATTGCGTCACTTTTCACGCAAACTTTGCGTACTATAACCTAACCATGCTTAGGAAATCGGAACGACACATTTAAGAGACTTGAGTAGCGACACATTAATCTTGCATCACTTTTCACGTACACTTTGCGTAATATAACCTAACCATGCTTACATAATCGGAAAGACACGTTAAAGGACTTGAGACGCGACATACTAATCTAGCGTCCCTTTTTTCACGCACACATCACGTAATATAACGTAACCATGCTTAGGTAATCGGAATACGCATTAAAGAGACTTGAGACACGTCATACTAATCTAGCGTCACGTTTCACGCACACTTTGCGTAAAATAACCTAACCATGCCTAAGTAATCGGAACGACGCGTTAAAAAGACTTGAGATGCTACATACTAATACATTGCACTTTTCACGCACACTTTGCGTAATATATAATCTAACCATGCTTAGGTAATCAGAACGACGCGTTAGAGACACTTGTGGCGCGACATAAGCACAGTAATCGAAACGACGCGTTAAAGAGACTTGAAATGCGCCATACTAATCTAGCGTCACTTATTACGCATGCTTAGGTAATCAGAACGACGCATCATAGAGACTTGAGTAGCGACATATTAATCTAGCGTAACGTTTCACGCACACTTTGCGTAATATAACCTAACCATGCTTACATAATCGGAAAGACGCGTTAAAGGACTTGAGATGCGACATACTAATCTGGCGTCCCTTTTCACGCACACATCACGTAATATAACCTAACCATGCTTAGGTAATCGGAATACGCATTAAAGAGACTTGAGACGCGTCATATTAATCTAGCGTCACTTTTCACACACACTTTGCATAAAATAACCTAACCATGCCTAGGTAATCGGAACAACGCGTTAAAAAGACTTGAGATGCTACATACTAATACATTGTCACTTTTTCATGCACATTTTGCGTAATATATAATCTAACCATGCTTAGGTAATCAAAACGACGCGTTAGAGACACTTGTGGCGTGACATAAGCACAGTAATCGAAACGACGCGTTAAAGAGACTTGAAACGCGCCATACCAATCTAGCGTCACTTATTACGCATGCTTAGTTAATCAGAACGACGCATCATAGAGACTTGAGTAGCGACATATTAATCTAGCGTAACGTTTCACGCACACTTTGCGTAATATAACCTAACTATGCTTAGGTAATCGGAATGACGGGTTAATAAGCATGGTAATCAAAACGACGCGTTAAAGAGACTTGAGACGCAAGATACTAATATAGCGTCACTTTTCACACAGACATTGCGTGATATAACCTAACCATGCTTAGGTAAACGGAACGACGCATTAAAGAGCATTGAGATGCGACATACTAATCTAGCGTCACTTTTCACGCACACCTTGCGTAACATAACCAAACCATGGTTAGGTAATCAGAACGACACATTAAAGAGACTTGAGACGCGATATACTAATCTACCGTCACTTTTCAAAACACTTTGCGTAATATAAGCTTTCCATGCTTAGGAAATTGGAACGACGTGTTAAAGAGACTTGAGAAGCGATATACTAATCTACCGTCACTTTTTTAGGCACACTTTCCGTAATATAACCTAACCATGCTTAGGAAATCGGAACGATGTGTTAAAGAGACTTGACACGAGTCATATAATCTAGCGTCACTTTTCACGCACACTTTGCGTAATATAACCTAACCATGCTTAGGAAATCGGAACGACGCGTTAGTGAGACTTGAGGCAGGATATACTGATCTAGTGTCACTTTTCACGCACACTTTGCGTAATATAACCTAACCAAGCTTAGGTAATACTCTACGTAATATAACCTAACCATGCTTAAGTAATTGGAACGATGTGTTAAATAGACTTGAGATGCGACATACTAATCTATTGTCATTTTTCGCGCACACTTTGCGTAATATAACCTAACCAAGCTTAGGTAATTGGAGCGACGCATTTGAGAGACTTGTGACGCGACATAAGCATGGTAATCGAAACGACGCATTAAAGAGACTTGAGACGCGGAATATTAATCTAGCGTCACTTTTTACGCACACGTTGCGTAATATAACATAACAATTTGCGTAATAATAATCTAGTGTCACACGCACACTTTGCGTAATATAACCAAACCATGCATAGGAAATCGGAAAGACGCGTTAGAGAGACTTGAGACGATAATAATATAAGGTCACTTTTCACGCACACTTTGCGTAATATAACCTAACCATGCTTAGGTAATAGAAACGACACTTTAGAGAGACTTGTGACGCGACATAAGCATGGTAATCAAAACGACGCGTTAAAGAGACTTGAGAAGCGACATACTAATCTAGCGTAAAATTTCACGGAACCTTTGCGTATTATAACCTAATCATGCTTAGGTAATCGGAATGACGCATTAAAGAGCCTTGAGACGCGACATACTAATCTAGCGTCCCTTTCAACGCACACTTTGTATTATATAACCAAACCATACTTAGGTAATCGGAACGACGGGTTAGAAAGACTTGTGACTCGACATAAGCATGGTAATCGAAACGACGCGTCAAAGAGACTCGAGACGAGCCATAATAATCTAGCGTCACTTTTTACGCACACTTTGTGTAATAACCTAACGACGCTTACGTAATATAACCTAAACATGCTAATCTGGTGTCACTTTTCACTCACAGTTTGCGTAATATAACCTAACCATGGTTAGGTAATCGAAACGACGCGTTAAAGAAACTTGAGACACGACATACTAATCTAGCATCACTCTTCATGCATGCTTTGTGTAATATAGCCTAACCATGCTTAGGTAATCGGAACAACGCGATAAAGAGAATTGAGACTCGACATACTAATCTAGCGTCACTTTTCACGCACACTTTACGTAATATAACGTAACCATGCTTAGGTAATCGAAACGACGCGTTAAATAGACTTGAAACGCGGCATACTAATCTAGCGTCACTTTTCACGCACACCTTGCGGAATATAACGTAACCATGCTTAGGTAATAGGAACGACGCGTTAAATAGACTTGAGATGCAACATCTTAATCTATTGTAATTTTTCACGCACACTTTGCATAATAATAACTAACCATGCTTAGGTAATCGGAACGACGCGTTAGAAAGACTTGTGACGTGAGATAAGCATGGTAATCGAAACGACGCGTTAAAGAGACTTGAGATGAAACATACTAATCTAGCGTCACCTTTCATGCAGACTTTGCATAATATAACCTAAACATGCTTAGGTAATCAGAACGACGGGTTAGATAGAATTAAGAAGCGCCAATCTAATCTAGCGTCACTTTTTACGCACACTTTGCGTAATATAACCTAACCATGCTTAGGTAATTGGAACGACGCGTTAAAGAGACTTGAGACACGACATACTAATCTAGCGTAACCTTTCTCGCAATTATTGTGTACTATAACCTAACCATTCTTAGGTAATCGGAACTACGCGTTAAAGAGACTTGAGGCGCGACATACTAATCTAGCGTCACTTTTCACGCACTCTATGCATAATATAACCTAACCAAGCTTAGATAATCAGAACGACGCATTAAAGAGACTTGAGATGCGACATACTAATCTATTATTACTTTTCACGCACACTTTGTGTAATATAATCTAACCATGCTTAGGTAATTGGATTGACCCGTTAGAGAGACTTGTGACGCGACATAAGTAAGGGAATCGAAAAGACGCGTTAAAGAGACTTGACACGTGACATTCTAATCTAGCGTCACTTTTCACGCAAAGGTTTCATAATATAACCTAACCATGCTTAGGTAATCGGAACGACGCGTTAGAGAGACTTAAGACGTGACATACTAATCTACTGTCATTTTTCACACAGACTTTGCGTAATATAACCTAACCATGCTTAGGAAATCGGAACGACGCGTTAAAGAAACTTGAGACGCGACATACTAATCTAACGTCACTTTTCACGCATACTTTGTGTAATATAACCTAACCATGACGCGGCATACTAACTAGCGTCACTTTTCACGCAAACTTTGCGTAATATAACCCAAACATGCTTAGGTAATTGGAATATGAATTAAAGAGACTTGAGGCGCGACATACTAATCTAGCATCACTTTTCACGCACAGTTTGCGTAAAATAACCTAACCATGCCTAGGTAATCGGAACGACGCGTTAAAGAGACTTGATACACGACATATTAATTGATTGTCACTTTTCACGCACACTTTGCGTAATATATTACGCAGAGTGTGTGTGAAAAGTGACGCTAGATTAGTATGGCGCGTCTCAAGTCTCTTTAACACGTCGTTCCGATTACCTAATCATGGTTAGGTTGTATTACGCAAAGTGTGCTCGAAAAGTGACGTTTGACTAGTATGGCGCGTCCTAAAACTCTCCTTAACGCGTCATTCCGATTACCTAAGGATGGTTAGGTTATTTTAGGCAAAGTGTGCCTGAAAAGTTATGCTAGATTAGTATGTCGTGTCTCAAGTCTCTTTAACGTGTCGTTCCGATTATCTAAGCATGGTTAGGTTATATTACGCAAAGTGTGCGTGAAAAGTGACGCTAGAACAGGATGTCACGTCTCAAGTCTCTTTAACGCGTGTTCCGATTACCTAAGCATGGTTAGGTTATATAACGGAAGATTAGTATGGCGCGTCACAAGTCTCTCTAACGCGTCGTTCCGATTACCTAAGCATGGTTAGGTTATATTACGCAAGGTGAGCGTGAAAAGTAAAAATAGATTAGTATGTCGCCTCTCAAGTCTCTTTAACGCGTCGTTCCGATTATCTAAGCATGATTAAGTTATATTACGCAAAGACTGTGTGAAAAGTGACGCTAGATTAGTATGTCGCGTCTCAAGTCTCTTTAAATCGTCGTTCCGATTACCCAAGAATTGTTAGGTTATAGTACGCAAAGTTTGCGAGAAACATAATGCTAGATTAGTATGTCGTGTCTCAACTGTCTTTAAGGCGTCGTTCCGACTACCTAAGCATGGCTAGGTTATATTACGCGAAGTGTGCGTAAAAAGTGACGCTAGATTAGTTTGGCGTTTCTTAAGTCTATCTAACGCGTTGTTCTGATTACCTAAGCATGTTTATGTTATATTTTGCAAAGTTGGCATGAAAAGTGATGCTAGATTAGTACGTTTCGTCTCAAGTCTCTTTAACACGTCGTTTCGATTACCACGATTATCTCGCGTCACAATTCTCTTTAATGCGTCGTTCCGATTACCTAAGCATGGTTAAGTTTTATTACGCAAGGTGTGCATGAAAAGTGACGCTATATTAGTATGTCGCGTCTTAAGTCTCTCTAACGCGTCGATTACCTAAGAAAGGTTAGGTTATAGTACCCAAAATGTGCGTCAAAAGTAACAATAGATTAGTATGTCGTGTCTCAAGTCTCTTTAACATGTCGTTCCAATTACCTAAGCATGGTTTGGTCATATTACGCAAAGTGTGCGTGAAAAAGTGACAATAAATTAGTATGTCGTGTATCAAGTCTATCTAACGCGTCGTTCAGATTACCTTAGCATTGTTAGGTTATATTACGCAAAGTGGACGTGAAAAGTGACGCTAGATAAGTATGTCGGTCACAAGTCTCTTTAACATGTCGTTTCGATTACCTAAGCATGATTAGGTTATATTACGCAAAGTGTGTGTAAAAAGTGACGTTAGATTAGTGTGGCGCGTCTCAAGTCTCATTAATAAATCGTTTCGATTACCATACTTATTCGCGTCACAAGTCTCTCTAACGCGTCGTCCCGATTACATAAGCATGGCTAGGTAATAGTACGCAAAATGTGCATGAAAAGTAACAATTTATTATTATGTCGCGTTTCAAGTCTCTTTTACGCGTCCTTCTGATTACCTAAGCATGGTTAGGTTAGGTTATATTACGCAATGTGTGCGTGAAAAGTGACAATCGATTACTATGTCGCGTATCAAGTCTAATTAACGCGTCGTTCCGATTACCTAAGCATGGTTAGGTTATATTACGCAAAGTATGCGTAAAAAGTGACACTAGATTGGGCAAAGCGTGCGTGAAAAGTGACGCTAGATTAGAATGTCGCATCTCAAGTCTGTTTAACGCGTTGTTCCGATTACCTCTAAACATGGTTAGGATATATTACGCAAAGTGTGTGTGAAAAGTGACGCTAGATAGGTACGTCGCATCACATGTCTCTTTAACGTGTAGTTCCGATTACCTAAGCATGGTTAGGTTATATATTACGCAAACAGTGCGTAAAAAGTGACGCTAGATTAGTATGGCGCGTCTCAAGTCTCTTTAACGCGTCGTTTCGATTACCATGCTTATGTCGCGTCACAAGTCTCTCTAACGCGTCGTTCCGATTACCTAGCATGGTTAGGTTATGTTACACAAAGTGTGCGTGAAAAGTAACAATAAATTAGTATGTCGCATCTCGAGTCCTTAACGCGTCGTTCCGATTATCTAAGCATGGTTAGATTACATTACGAAAAGACTGCGTGAAAAGTGACGCTAGATTAGTATGTCGCGTCTCATGTCTGTTTTACGCGTCGTTCGGATTACACAAGAATGGTTAGGTTGTAGTACACAAAGTTTGCGAGAAATGTAATGCCAAATTAGTATGTCGCGTCTCAAGTCTCTTTAACGTGTCGTTCCGATTACCTAAGCATGGTTAGGTTGTATTACGCAAAGTGTGCGTAAAAAGTTACGCTAGATTAGATTGGCGTTTCTTAAGTCTATCTAACGCGTCGTTCTGATTACCTATGAATGTTCAGGTTATATTATGCAAAGTCTGCGTGAAAAGTGACGCTAGATTAGTATGTTTCGTCTCAAGTCTCTTGAACGCGTCGATTACCATGCTTATCTCGCATCACAATTCTCTTTAACGCGTCGTTCCGATTACCTAAGCAAGGTTAGGTTTTATTACGCAAGGTGTCCGTGAAAAGGGACGCTAGATTAGTATGTCGCATCTCAAGGCTCTTTAACGCGTTGATCCGATTACCTAAGCATGGTTAGCTAATATTACACAAAGTGTGCGTGAAAAATGACAATAGATTAGTATGTCGCGTCATAAGTCTTTCTAACGTGTCTTTCCGATTACTTAAGCATGGTTAGGTTATAGTACGCAAAATAATGCGTGAAAAGTAACAATAGATTAGTATGTCGTGTCTTAAGTTTCTTCAACGCATTGTTCCGATTACCTAAGCATGGTCAGGTTATATTACGCAAAGAGTGCATAAAGAGTGACGCTAGATTAGTATGTTGAGTCTGAAGTCTGTTTAACGCGTCGTTCTGATTACCTAAGCATGGTTAGGTTATATTACGCAAAGAGTGCATGAAAAGTTACGCTAGATTAGTTTGTCATGTCTCAAGTCTGTTCAACGCGTCGTTCCGATTACCTAAGCATGGTTAGGTTATATTTAAGCAAAGTGTGCGTAAAAAGTGACGCTAGATTAGTGTGGTGCTTCTCAAGTCTATTTAACGCGTCGTATCGATTACCATGCTTATGTCGCGTCACAATTCTCTCTAACGTGTGGTTCTGATTACCAAAGCATGTTTAGGTTATATTAAGCCAAGTGTGCGTAAAAAGTGATGCTAGATTAGTATGTGACCTAAGAATGGTTAGGTTATATTACGCAATGTGTGCGTGAAAACTGCTGCTAGGTTAGTATGTCGCGTCTCAAGTCTCTTTAACGCGTCGTTCCAATTACCAAAGCATGGTTAGGTTATATTACGCAAAATGTGCTTGAAAAGTGACGCTAGATTAGTATGTCGCGTCTCATGTCTCTTTAACTCGTCGTTCCGATTACTTGAGCATGGTAAAGTCATATTACGCAAAGTGTGCGCGAAAATTGACGCTAGATTAATGTCGAGTCTCAAGTCTCTTTAATTCGTCGTTCCGATTACCTAAGCATGGTTAGGTTAAATTACGCAAATTACGCAAATTACGCTAGATTACTATGTCGCGTCGCAAGTCTCAATAACGCTTCGTTCCGATTACCTAAGCATGGTTAAGTCATATTACACAGAGTGTGCGCGAAAATTGACGCTAGATTAGTATGTCGCATCTCAAGTCTCTTTAACGTCGTCGTTTCGATTACCATGCTTATGTCGCATCACAAGTCTCTCTAACGCGTCGTTCCGATAATAGATTAGTATGTCGCGTCTCAAGTCTCTTTAACGCGTCGTTCCGATTACCTAAGCATGGTTAGGCTGTATTACGCAAAGAGTGCGTGAATAGTGACACTAGATTAGGATGTCGCGTCTCAAGTCTCTTTAACGCGTTGTTCCGATTACTTAAGCATGGTTAGGTTATATTACGCAAAGGGTGCGTCAAAAGTGAAAATAGATTAGTATGTCGAGTCTCAAGTCTCTTTAACGCGTCGTTCCCATTACCTAAGCAAAGTTAGGTTATTTTACACAAATTGTGCGTGAAAAATGACACTAGATTAATATGTCGCGTCATAAGTATCTTTAACGTGTCGTTACGACTATCTAAGCATGGTTAGGTTATTTTACGCAAATTGTGCGTGAAAAGTGACGCTAGATTACTATGTCGCGTCTCAAGTCTCCTTAACTCGTCGTTCCGATTACCTAAGCATGGTTAGGTTATAGTACGCAAAGTGCGCGTGAAAAGGATCAATAGATTTGTATGTTGCGTCTCAAGTCTCTTTAACGCGTCGTTCCGATTATCTAAGCATGGTTAGGTTATATTACGCAAAGTGTGCGTGAAAAGTGACGCTAGATTAGTATGTTGCGTCTCAAGTCTCTTTAACGCGTCGTTCCGATTACCTAAGCATGGATAGGTTATATTACGCAAAGAGTGCCCGAATAGTGACGCTAGATTAGTATGTCGCGTCTTAAGTCTCTTTAACGCGTTGTTCCGATTATTTAAGCATGGTTAGGTTATATTGTGAAAAGTGTGAGTGAATAGTAAAAATAGATTAGTATGTTGTGTCTCAAGCCTCTTTAACGCGTCGTTCCGATTACCTAAGCATGGTTAGGTTATATTATGCAAAGAGTGCATGAATAGTGTGACGCTAGATTAGTGTGTCGCGTCTCAATTCTCTTTAACGCGTTGTTCCGATTATTTAAGCATAGTTAGGGTGTATTACGCTAAGTGTTCATAAAAAGTGACTCTAGATTAGTATGGCTCGTTTCAAGTCTGTTTAACGCGTCGTTTCAATACCATGCTCATGTCGCTTAATAAGTGTCTCTAATTCATCGTTCTGATTACCTAAGCAAAGTGTGCGTGAAAAGTGACAATAAATTAGTATGTCGCGTCTTAAGTCTCTTTAACGCGTCGTTACGATTATCTAAGCATGGTTAGGTTATTTTACGCAAATTGTGCTCGAAAAGGGGGGCTAGATTAGTTTGTCGCGTCTCAAGTCACTTTAACGCGTCATTCTGATTACCTAAGCATGGTTAGGTTATATTGAGCAATGTGTGCGTGAAAACTGTCGCTAGGTTAGTATGTCGCGTCTCAAGTCTATTTAACGCGTCGTTCCTATTACCTAAGCATGGTTCTGTTATTATATTTCGCAAAGTGTGGGTGAAAAGTGACGCTAGATTAGTATGTCGCGTCTCAAGACTCTTAAACGCGTCGTTCCGATTACCTAACCATGGTTAGGTTATATTACGCAAAGAGTGCGTGAAAAATGACGCTAGATTAGTATATCGTGTCTCAACTCTCTTTATAGCGTCATTCCTATTACCCAAGAATGGTTAGGATTACGCGAAGTGTGCGAGAAAAGTAACGCTAGATTACTATTTCACGTCTCAAGTCTCTTTAACGCGTGGTTCCGATTACCTAAGCATGGTTAAGTTATATTACCCTAGGTGTGCGTGAAAAGTGACGCTAGATTAGTATGTCACGTCTTAAGGCTCTTTAATGCGTCGTTCCGATTACCTAAGCATGGTTAGGTTATATTATGCAAAGTTGGCGTGAAAAGTGACGCTAGATTAGTATTTCGCGTCTCAAGTGTGCGTTAATAGTGACGCTAGATTAGTAGTCTGTCGCGTTACAAGTCTCTGTAACGCATCGTTCTGATTTCCTAAGCATGGTTAGATTATATTGCGCATAGTGTGCTTGAAAAGTGATGCAAGATTAGTCTGTCGAGTCACTAGTCTATTAAACGCGTCATTCCGATTACTTAAGCATGGTTAGGTTATATTACGCAAACTGTGCGTGAAAAGTGACAATAGATTAGTATGTCGCGTATCAAGTCTATTTAACGCGTCTTTCCGAATACCTAAGCATGGTTAGGTTATATTACGAAAAGTGTGCGTAAAAATTGACGCTATCGCGTCTCAATTCTCATTAACACGTTTTTCTGATTGCCTAAGCATGGTTAGGTTATATTACGCAAAGCGTGCCTGGAAAGTGACGTTAGATTTGTATGTCGCGTCTCAAGGCTCTTTAACGCGTCGTTCCGATTACGTAATCTTGTTTAGGTTATATTATGCAAATTTTGCGTGAAAAGTGACGCTAGATTAGTATGTCGCATCTTAAGTCTCTTTAACGCGTCATTTAAATTACCATGCATATGTCGCGTCACAAGTCACTCTAACGCGTCGTTCTCATTACGTAAGCATGGTTAGGTTAAATTACTCAAAGCGTGCGTGAAAAGTGATGCTAGATTAGTATGTCGTGTCTCAATTCTCTTTGACGCGTTGTTCCAATTACCTAAGCATGGTTAGGTTATATTACGCAAAGCGTGCGTGAAAAGTGACGCTAGATTAGTATGTCGCGTCTCAATTCTCTTTAACACGTTGGTCCGATTACCTAAGCATGGTTAGGTTATATTACACAAAGCGTGCGTGAAAAGTTACGATAGATTAGTATGTTGCGTCACAAGTCTCTTTATTGGGTCGTTCCGATTACCTAAACATGGTTAGGTTATATTACGCAAAGAGTGTGTGAAAAGTGATGCTAGATTAGAATGTCGCGTGACGCTAGATTAGTATGTCACGTCTCAATTCTCTTTAACGCGTTGTACCGATTACCTAAAGATGGTTTGGTTACTTTACGAAAATGTGCGTGAAAAGTAACAATACATTAGTATGTCACGTCTCTAGTCTATTTAACGCGTCGTTCCGATTACCTAAGCATGGTTTGGTTATATTACGCAAAGCGTGCATAAAAAGTGACGCTAGATTAGTATGGCACGTTTCAAGTCTATTTAACGCGTCGTTCCGATTACCTATGCATGGTTAGGTTATATTACGCAAAGTGTGCGTGATACGTTACGCTAGATTAGTATTTCGTGTTTCAAGTATCTTTAACCTGTCGTTCCGATAACCTAAGCACAATATTGTTATATTACGCAAAGTGTGCGTGAAAATAGACGCTAGATCAGTATGTCGCCTCTCAAGTCTCTTCAACGCGTTGTTCCGATTACCTAAGCAGGTTAGGTTATATAACGCAAAGTGTGCGTGAAACGTTACGCTAGATTAGTATGTCGCGTCTCAATTCTCTTTAACGCGTTGTTCCGATTACCTAAAACATGGTTAGGTTATATTACGCAAAGTGTGCGTGAAAAGTTACGCTAGATTAGTATGTCGTGTTTCAAGTCTCTTTAACCCGTCGTTCCGATTACCTAAGCACAGTTAGGTTATATTGCGCAAAGTGTTTGTGAAAAGAGACGCTAGATAAGTATGTCGCATCTCAAGTCTCTTTAATGCGTTGTTCCGATCACCTAAGCAGGTTAGGTTATACTATTCAAAGTGTGCGAGAAACATTACGCTAGATTAGTATGTCGCGTTTCAAATCTCTTTTACATGTCGTTCCGATTACCTAACCATGGTTAGGTTATATTACAGAAAGTGTGCGTGGAAAGTGACGCTAGATTAGTATGTCGCGTCTCAATTCTCTTTAACGCGTTGTACCGATTACCTAAGAATGGTTATGTTACTTTACGAAAGTGTGCGTGAAAAGTAACAATGCTAATGTATGTCACGTCTCAAGTCTAATTAAAGCGTCGTTCCAATTACCTAAGCATGGTTAGGTTATATTACGCAAAGTGTGCGTGAAAAGTTACGATAGAATAGTATGTCGCCTCTCAATTCTCTTTAATGCGCTGTTTAGATTACCTGAGCATGGTTAGGTTATATCACGCAAAGTGTGCGTGAAAAGTTACACTAGATTAGTATGTCGTGTTTCAAGTCTCTATAACCCGTCGTTCCGGTTACCTAAGCATAGTTAGGTTATATTACACAAAGTATGGTTACATCTTTTCTGGGATCGAGTGGAATTCCTTGATGTATCTCTGGAAATCCGCTTTTGCCTTGGACTGGTGGGGCTAGCATGTGCGTTTCCGTTACGCTAGGTTAGTATGTCGGGTTTCAAGTCTCTTTTACTCGTCGTTCCGATAACCTAAGCATGGTTAGGTTATATTACGCAAAGTGTGTTTGGAAAGTGACGCTAGATTAGTATGCCGTGTCTTAATTCTCTTTAACGCGTTGTACCGATTACCTAAGGATGGTTAGGTTACTTTACGGAAAGTGTGCGTGAAAAGTAGCAATACATTAGTATGTCTCGTCTCAAATATATTTTACGCGTCGTTCCAATTACCTAAGCATGGTTAGGTTATATTACGCAAAGTGTGCGTAGAAAGTTACGCTAGATTAGTATGTCGTGTTTCAAGTCTCTTTAACCCGTCGTTCCGATTACCTAAGCACAATTAGGTTATATTATGCAAAGTTTGCGTGAAAAGAGATGCTAGATCAGTATGTCAGGTCTCAAGTCACTTTAACGCGTTGTTCCAATTACCTAAGCATGATTAGGTTATTTTACGCAAAGTGTGCGTGAAAAGTAACGCTAGATTAGTGTGTCCTATCTCAAGTCAGTTTACGGAAAGTGTGCGTGAAAAGTAACGCTAGATTAGTGTGTCCTATCTCAAGTCAGTTTACGGAAAGTGTGCGTGAAAAGTAACAATACATCATATGTTGCGTCTCAATTTTCTTTAACGCGCTGTTCCGATTACCTAAGCATGCTTAGGTTATGATACGCAAACTGTGCGTGAAAAGTAACAATAATTAGTATTATTTAACTCGTCGTTCCAATTTCCTAAGTATGGTTAGGTTATATTAAGCAACGTGTGCGTGGATAGTGACGCTAGATTAGTATGTCGCGTCTCTCTTTAACGCGTTGTACCGATTATCTAAGGATGGTTAAATTACTTTACGGAAAGTGTGCGTGAAAAGTAACAATACATTAGTATGTTGCGTCTCAAGTCTATTTAATGCGTCGTTCCAATTACCTAAGCATGGTAAGGTTATATTACGCAAAATGTGCGTGCAAAGTTACGCTAGATTAGATACGTATGTCGTGTCTCATTTCTCTTTAACACGTTGTTCTGATTACCTAAGCTTGGTTAGGTTATATTACGCAATGTGTGCGTGAAAAGTAAAAATTAATTAGTATGTCGAGTCGCACGTCTCTCTAAACCGTCGTTCCGATTACCTAAGCATGGTTAGGTTATATTACGCAAAGTGTGTATGGAAAGTGACGCTAGATTAGTATATGGAGTCTCAATTCTCTTTAACGCGTTGTACCGATTACCTAAGGATATCCGGTTAGGTTACTTTACGGAAAGTCTGCGTGAAAAGTAGCAATACATCAGTATATTGCGTCTCAAGCCTATTTAACGCGTCGTTCTAATTACCTAAGCATGGTTAGGTTATATTATGCAAAGTGTGCGTGAAAAGTTACGCTAGATTAGCATGCTCCGTCTCAATTCTTTTAACGCGTTATTGCGATTACCTAAGCATGCTTAGGTTATATTACGTAAAATGTGCGTGAAAAGTAACAACAAATTAGTATGTCGCGTCACACTGAATGCGTCGTTCCGATTACATAAGCATGGTTAGGTTATATTACGCAAAGTGTGCCTGGAAAGTGACGCTAGATTAGTATGTCGCATCTCAATTCTCTTTAACGCGTTGTATTGATTACCTAAGCATGGTTAGGTTATATTATGCAAAGCGTGCGTGAAAAGTTACGCTAGATTAGTATGTCGCGTTTCAAGTCTCTTTAATGCGTCGTTCTGATTACCTAAGCATAGTTAGGTTATATTGCGCAAATTGTGCATGAAAAAAGACGATAGATTAGTATGTCGCGTCTCAAGTCTTTTTAACGCGTTGTTCCGATTACCTAAGCATGATTAGGTTATATTGCGCAAAGTTAGGTTACTTTACGGAAAGTGTGCGTGAAAAGTAACAATACATTTATATGTCGCGTCCCAAGTATATTTAACGCGTCGTTCTGATTACCTAAGCATGGTTAGGTTATATTACGTAAAGTGTGCGTGAAAAGTTCCGCTAGATTAGTATGTCGCGTCTCAATTCTCTTGCACGCGTTGTTCCAATTATCTAAGCATGATTAGGTTATATTATGCACAGTGTGTGTGAAAAGTTACACTAGATCAGTATGTCGTGTTTCAAGTCTCTTTAACGCGCCGTTCTGATTACCTAAGCATAGTTAGATTATATTACGCAAAGTGTGTGTGAAAAGAGACGATAGATTAGTATGTCGCGTCTCAAGTCTCTTTTACGCGTTGCTCCGATTACCTAAGCATGATTACGTTATTTTACGCAGAGTGTGCGTGAAAAGTGACGCTAGATTAGTATGTCGTGTCTCAATTCTCTTTAACGTGTGGTTCCGATTACCTAAGCATGTTTTTTACGCAAAGTGTGCCTGAAAAGTGACGCTAGATTTGTATGTCGCGTCTCAAGTCACTTTAACTCGTCGTTCCGATTACCATGCTTATGACGCGTCACAAGTCTCTCTAACGCGTCGTTTCGATTACCTAAACATGGTTAGGTCATATTACGCAAAGTGTGCGTGAAAAATGATAATGGATTAGTATGTCTCGTCTCACGTCTTTTTAACGCGTCATTCCGATTACCTAAGCATGGTTAGGTTATATTACGCAAACTGTGCGTGAAAAGTGACGCTAGATTAGTATGTCGCGTCTCAATTCTTTTTAACGCGTCGTTTCGATTACCATGTTTATGTCGGGTCAAAGTCTCTCTTACGCGTCGTTCCGATTGCCTAAGCATGGTTAGGTTATATTACGCAAAGTGTGCGTTAAAGTGACGCTAGATTAGTATGTCGTGACTCAAGTGTATATAACGCGTCGTTCCGATTACCTAAGCATAATTAGGTTATATTATGCAAAGTGTGTGTGAAAAGTGTCACTAGATTAGTATGTCGCGTCTCAATTCTCTTTAACGCGTCGTTCCGATTACCTAAGCATGGTTAGGTTAAATTACGCAAAGTGTTCTCGAAAAGTCGTTAGATTAGTATGGCGCGTGCTAAGTCTATTTGATGCGTCGCTCCGATTACCTATGCATGGTTAGGTTATATTACGCAAAATGTGCGTGAAAAGTGACGCTAGATTAGTATGTCACGTCTCAAGTCTCTTTATTGTTCCTATTACCTAAGCATGGTTAGATTATTTTATGCAAAGTGTGCGTGAAAAGTTACACTAGATTAGTATTTCGCATCTCAAGTCTCTTTAATGCGTCATTCCGATTACCTAAGAGTGGTTATGTTGTGTTACGCCAAGTGCGCGTTAAAAGTGTCGCTAGATTAGTATGTCGCGTCAAAAGTCTCTCTAACGCTTCGTTTCGATTACCATACTTATGTCACGTTACAAGTTTCTCTAAGACGTCTCTCTGATTGTTAGGTTATAATAAGCAAAGTGTTCGTGAAAATTGACAATTGATTAGTATGTCTTGTCTCAAGTCTCTTAATCGCGTCGTTCCGATTACTTAAGCATGGTTAGGTTATATTACGCAAAATGTGCGTGGAAAATGACGCTAGATAAGTATGTTGCATCTCAAGTCTCTTTAACGCGTCGTTCTGATTACCTAAGGCATGGTTAGGTTATATAAAGCAAAGCGTGCGTAAAAATAACATTAGATTTGTATTGCGCGTTTCAAGTCTCTTTAATGCATCGTTTCAATTACCATGCTTATGTCGCTTCACAAGTGTGTCTAATGCGTCGTTCTGATTACCTAAGAATGGTTAGGTTATATTGCGTAAAGTGTGCGTGAAAAGTGAAAATAGATTAGTATGTCGCATCTCAAGTCTATTTATCGCGTTATTCCGATTATCTAAGCATGGTTAGGTTATTTTACGCAAAGTGTCCGTGAAAAGTGACGCTGGATTAGTATGTCGCGTCTCAAGTCCCTTTAACGCGTGTTCTGATTACCTAAGCATGGTTAGGTTATACTACACAAAATGTGCGTGAAAAGTAACACTAGATTAGCATGTCACGCCTACAGTCTCTTTAACGCGTCGTACCGATTACCAAAGCATGGTTATGTAATATTATGCCAAGTGCGCGTAAAAGGGTCGCTAGATTAGTATGTTGCGTCACAAGTCTCCTTAACTCGTTGTTACGATTACCTATGCATGGTTAAGTTATATTACGCAAAGTGTGCGTAAAAAGTGACGTTAGATAAGTATGGCGCGTCTCAAGTCTCTTTAACGTATCGTTTCGATTACCATGCTTATGTCACGTTACAAGTCTCTCTAACACGTCGTTCCAATTATTAAAGCATAGCTAGGTTATATTACGCAAAGTGTACGTGAAAAGTGACAATAAATTAGTATGTCGCATTGCAAGTGTCTTTAATATGCCGTTCCGATTACCTAAGCATGGTTAGGTTATTTTACGCAAAGTGTGCGTGAAAAGTAACACTAGATTAGTATGTCGCGTTTCAAGTCTCTTTAATTACTCTATGTGTGCGTGAAAACATTTGCTAGGTTAGTATGTAACGTCTCAAGTCTCTTTAAAGCGTCGTTCCGATTACCTAATCATGATTAGGTTGTATTACGCAAAGTATGCGTGAAAAGTGACGCTAGATTAGTATGTCGCTTCCCAATCTCTTTAATGCGTCGTTCCGATTACCTAAGCGCGGTTAGGTAATAATACGCAAAGCGTACGTAAAAAGTGACGCTAGATTAGTATGGCGCGTGTCAAGTCTATTTAACGCGTCGTTTCGATTACTGTGCTTATGTCGGGTCACAAGTGCGTCTAATGCGTCGTTTTGATTACCTAAGCATGGTTAGGTTATATTACGCAAAGTGTGCGTAAAAAGTGACAATAGATTAGTATGTCGCGTCTAAAGTCTCATTAACGCGCCGTTCCGATTACCTAGGCATGGTTAGGTTATTTTACGCAAAGTGGGGGTGAAAAGTTACGCTAGATTAGTATATCGTGTCTCGAGTCCTTTTAACCTAAGCATGAATAGGTTATATTACGCAAACTTTGCGTGAAAAGTGACGCTAGATTAGTATGTCGCGTCTCAAGTCTCTTTAACGCGTCGTTTTGATTCCCTAAGCATAGTTAGGTTATATTACGCAAAGCGTGCGTAAAAAGTGACGCTATATTAGTATGGCGCGTTTCAAGTTTCTTTAACGTGTCGCTTCGATTACCATGCTTATGTCGCGTCACAAGTGTCTCTAAAGCATCGTTCTGATTACCCAAGCATGGTTAGGTTATATCACGCAAAGTGTGCGTGAAAAGTGACAATAGATTAATATGTCGTGTCTGAAGTCTCTATTACTCAAGTACCTTTAACGCGTCGTTCCGATTACCAAAGCATGGTTATGTTTTATTACGCCAAGTGCGCGTTAAAAGTGTCGCTGGATTAGTATGTCGCGTCACAAGTCTCTTTAACGCGTTGTTATGATTACATAAGCATGGTTAAGTTATATTACGCAAAGTATGCGTAAAGAGTGATGCTAGATTAGTATGGCGCGTCTCAAGTCTCTTCAATGCATCGTTTCGATTACCATGCTTATGTAACGTTACAAGTCTCAAGTCTCTTTAACGCGTGTTCCGATTACCAAAGCATGGTCATGTTATACTACGCAAAATGTGCCTGAAAAGTGACGCTAGAACAGTATGTCGCGTCTCAAGTCTCATTAACGCGTTGTTCCGATTACCTAAGCATAGTTAGGTTATAATACGCAAAGCGTGGGTAAAACGTGACGGTATATTAGCATGGCACGTTTCAAGTCTCTTTAACGCGTCGTTTCGATTACCATTATCGCGTCACAAGTTTCTCTAACGCGTCGTTATGATTACCTAAGCATAGTTAGGTTATAATACGCAAAGCGTGCGAAAAAAGTGACGCTAGATTAGTATGGCACGTTTCAAGTCTCTTTAACGCGTCGTTTCGATTACCATTATCGCATCACAAGTTTCTCTATCGCGTCGTTATGATTACATAAGCATGCTAGGTTATTTTACGCAAAGTGTGCGTGAAAAGTGATGCTAGTTAATGTATGTCGTGTCTCAAGTCTCTTTAACGCGTCGTTCTGATTAGCTAAGCATGGTTAGGTTATATTATGCAAAGTGTGCGTGAAAACTGGCTCTAGATTAGTATGTCGCTACTCAAGTCTCTTTAACGCATCGTTCCGATTTCCTAAGCATGGTTAGGTTATATTATGCAAAGTCTGTGGAAAACGTGATGCTAGATTAGTTTGGCGCGTCTCAAGTCTCTTTAACGCGTCATTTCGATTACCATGCTTATCTCGCGTCACAAGTCTCTCTAACTCGTCGTTGTGATTACCTAAGCATGTTTGATTTATATTACGCAAAGTGTGCGTAAAAATTGACGCTAGATTAGTATGTCGCGTCACAAGTCTATCTAACGCGTCGTTCCAATTACATAAGCATGGTTAGATTATATTACACAAAGTGTGCGTGAAAAGTGACGCTAAATTAGTATCGTCTCAAGTCTCTTTAATGCTTCGTTCCGATTACCTAAGCATGGTTAGGTTATATTACATAAATTGTGCATGAAAAGCGACAATAGATTTGTATGTCGTGTCTCAAGTCTCTTTAACGCGTCGTTTCGATTACCACTCTTATGTCGCGTCACAAGTCTCTCTCACGCGTCGTTCCAATTACCTAAGCATGATTAGGTTATATAACGCAATGTGTGCGTGAACACTGTTGCTAGGTCGGTATGTCGCGTTTCAAGTCTCTTTAATGCGTCGTTCCGATTACTTAAGCATGGTTAGGTTATATTACGCCAACTATGCGTGAAAAGTGATGCTAGATTAGTATGTCGCGTCTCAAGTCTCTTTAACGCGTCGTTCCGATTCCCTAAGCATAGTCAGGTTATATTACGCAAAGCGTGCGTAAAAAGTGTCGCTAGATTAGTATGGCGCGTTTCAAGTTTCTTTAACGTATCGCTTCGATTACCATGATTATGTCACGTCACAAGTGTCTCTAACTCGTCGTTCTGGTTCCCTAAGCATGGTTAGGTTATATTACGCAAAGTGTGCGTGAAAAGTGACAATAGATTAGTATGTCGTGTCTGAAGTTCTCTATAACTCGTCGTTTCGATTACCTAAGCATGGTTAGGTTATTTTACGCAAAGTGTGCGTGAAAAAAATTGACGCTAGATTAGTATGTCGCGTCTCAAGTCCCTTTAACGCGTCGTTCCGATTGCCAAAGCATGGTTATGTTTTATTACGCCAAGTGCGTATTAGAAGTGTCGCTAGATTAGTATGTCGCGTCACAAGTCTCTTTAACGCGTTGTTATGATTACCTAAGCATGGTTAAGTTATATTACGCAAAGTATGCGTAATGAGTGATGCTAGATTAGTATGGCGCATCTCAAGTCTCTTCAATGCATCGTTTCGAGTACCATGCTTATGTCACGTTACAAGTCTCAAGTCTCTTCAATGCATCGTTTCGAGTACCATGCTTATGTCACGTTACAAGTCTCAAGTCTCTTTAACGCGTGTTCCGATTACCAAAGCATGGTCATGTTATATTACGCAAAATGTGCCTGAAAAGTGACGCTAGAACAGTATGTCGCGTCTCAAGTCTCTTTAACGCGTTGTTCCGATTACCTAACCATAGTTAGGTTATAATACGCAAAGCGTGGGTAAAAAGTGACGGTAGATTAGCTTGGCACGTTTCAAGTCTCTTTAACGCGTCGTTCCGATTACCTAACCATAGTTAGGTTATAATACGCAAAGCGTGGGTAAAAAGTGACGGTAGATTAGCTTGGCACGTTTCAAGTCTCTTTAACGCGTCGTTTCGATTACCATTGTCGCGTCACAAGTTTCTCTAACGCGTCGTTCTGATTACCTAAGCATAGTTAGGTTATAATACGCAAAGCGTGCGTAAAAAGTGACGCTAGATTAGTATGGCACGTTTCAAGTCTCTTTAACGCGTCGTTTCGATTACCATTGTCGCGTCAAGAGTTTCTCTATCGCGTCGTTCTGATTACATAAGCATGCTAGGTTATTTTACGCAAAGTGTGCGTGAAAATTGATGCTAGTTAATGTATGTCGAGTCTCAAGTCTCTTTAACGCGTCTTTCCGATTAGCTAAGCATGGTTAGGTTATATTATGCAAAGTGTGCGTGAAAACTGGCTCTAGATTAGTATGTCGCTACTCAAGTCTCTTTAACGCATCGATCCGATTTCCTAAGCATGGTTAGGTTATATTATGCAAAGTCTGTGTAAAACGTGATGCTAGATTAGTTTGGCGCGTCTCAAGTCTCTTTAACGCGTCATTTCGATTACCATGCTTATGTCGCGTCACAAGTCTCTCTAACGCGTCGTTGTGATTACCTAAGCAAGTTTGATTTATATTACGCAAAGTGTGCGTAAAAATTGACGCTAGATTAGTATGTCGCGTCACAATTCTAGTTAACGCGTCGTTCCAATTACATAAGCATGGTTAGGTTATATAACGCAAAGTGTGCGTGAAAAGTGACGCTAGATTAGTATGTCGCATCTCAAGTCTCTTTAATGCTTCGTTCCGATTACCTAAGCATGGTCAGGTTATATTACTTAAATTTTGCATGAAAAGCGACAATAGATTTATATGTCGTGTCTCAAGTCTCTTTAACGCGTCGTTTCGATTACCACTCTTATGACGCGTCACAAGTCACTCTAACGCGTCGTTCCGATTACCTAAGCATGGTTAGGTTATATTACGCAAACTGTGCGTGAAAAGCGACGCTAGATTAGTATGTCGCGTCTCAAGTCTCTTTAACGCGTCGTTCCGATTCCCTAAGCATAGTCAGGTTATATTACGCAAAGCGTGCGTAAAAAGTGACGCTAGATTAGTATGGCGCGTTTCAAGTTTCTTTAACGTGTCGCTTAGATTACCATGCTTATGCCGCGTCACAAGTGTCTCTAACTCGTCGTTCTAATTCCCTAAGCATGGTTAGGTTATATTACGCAAAGTGTGCGTGAAAAGTGACAATAGATTAGTATGTCTTGTCTGAAGTCTCTATAACTCGTCGTTTCAATTACCTAAGCATAGTTAGGTTATTTTATGCAAAGTGTGCGTGAAAAGTGACGCTAGATTAGTATGTCGCGTCTCAAGTCCCTTTAACGCGTCGTTCCGATTGCCAAAGCATGGTTATGTTTTATTACGCCAAGTGCGTATTAAAAGTGTCGCTAGATTAGTATGTCGCGTCACAAGTCTCTTTAACGCGTTGTTATGATTACCTAAGCATGGTTAAGTTATATTACGCAAAGTATGCGTAATGAGTGATGCTAGATTAGTATGGCACGTCTCAAGTCTCTTCAATGCATCGTTTTGAGTACCATGCTTATGTCACGTTACAAGTCTCAAGTCTCTTTAACGCGTGTTCCGATTACCTAAGCCTGGTCATGTTATATTACGCAAAATGTGCCTGAAAAGTGACGCTAGAACAGTATGTCGCGTCTCAAGTCTCTTTAACGCGTTGTTCTGATTACCTAAGCATAGTTAGGTTATAATACGCAAAGCGTGGGTAAAAAGTGATGGTAGATTAGCATGGCACGTTTCAAGTCTCTTTAACGGGTCGTTTCGATTACCATTGTCGCGTCACAAGTTTCTCTAACGCGTCGTTATGATTACCTAAGCATAGTTAGGTTATAATTCGCAAAGCATGCGTAAAAAGTGACGCTAGATTAGTATGGCACGTTTCAAGTCTCTTTAATGCGTCGTTTCGATTACCATTATCGCGTCACAAGTTTCTCTATCGCGTCGTTATGATTACATAAGCATGCTAGGTTATTTTACGCAAAGTGTGCGTGAAAAGTGATGCTAGTTAATGTATGTCGTGTCTCAAGTCTCTTTAACGCGTCGTTCCGATTAGCTAAGCATGGTTAGGTTATATTATGCAAAGTGTGCGTGAAAACTGGCTCTAGATTAGTATGTCGCTACTCAAGTCTCTTTAACGCATCGTTCCGATTTCCTAAGCATGGTTAGGTTATATTATGCAAAGTCTGTGTAAAACGTGATGCTAGATTAGTTTGGCGCGTCTCAAGTCTCTTTAACGCGTCATTTCGATTACCATGCTTATGTCGCGTCTCAAGTCTCTTTAACGCGTCGTTTCGATTACCACTCTTATGTCGCGTCACAAGTCTCTCTCACGCGTCGTTCCAATTACCTAAGCATGGTTAGGTTATATTACGCAATGTGTGCGTGAACACTGTTGCTAGGTCGGTATGTCGCGTTTCAAGTCTCTTTAATGCGTCGTTCCGATTACTTAAGCATGGTTAGGTTATATTACGCAAACTATGCGTGAAAAGTGACGCTAGATTAGTATGTCGCGTCTCAAGTCTCTTTAACGCGTCGTTCCGATTCCCTAAGCATAGTCAGGTTATATTACGCAAAGCGTGCGTAAAAAGTGACGCTAGATTAGTATGGCGCGTTACAAGTTTCTTTAACGTGTCGCTTCGATTACCATGATTATGTCACGTCTCAAGTGTCTCTAACTCGTCGTTCTGGTTCCCTAAGCATGGTTAGGTTATATTACGCAAAGTGTGCGTGAAAAGTGACAATAGATTAGTATGTCGTGTCTGAAATTCTCTATAACTCGTCGTTTCGATTACCTAAGCATGGTTAGGTTATTTTACGCAAAGTGTGCCTGAAAAAAAGTGACGCTAGATTAGTATGTCGCGTCTCAAGTCCCTTTAACGTGTCGTTCCGATTGCCAAAGCATGGTTATGTTTTATTACGCCAAGTGCGTATTAAAAGTGTCGCTAGATTAGTATGTCGCGTCACAAGTCTCTTTAATGCGTTGTTATGATTACCTAAGCATGGTTAAGTAATATTACGCAAAGTGTGCGTGAAAAGTGACGCTAGATTAGTATGTCGCGTCTCAAGTCTCTTCAACGCTTCCTTCCGATTACCTAAGCATGGTTAGGTTATATTACTTAAATTGTGCATGAAAAGCGACAATAGATTTGTATGTCGTGTCTCAAGTCTCTTTAACGCGTCGTTTCGATTACCACTCTTATGTCGCGTCACAAGTCTCTCTCACGCGTTGTTCCAATTACCTAAGCATGGTTAGGTTATATTACGCAATATGTGCGTGAACACTGTTGCTAGGTTGGTATGTCGCGTTTCAAGTCTCTTTAATGCGTCGTTCCAATTACTTAAGCATGGTTAGGTTATATTACGCAAACTATGCGTGAAAAGTGACGCTAGATTAGTATGTCGCGTCTCAAGTCTCTTTAACGCGTCGTTCCGATTCCCTAAGCATAGTCAGGTCATATTACGCAAAGCGTGCGTAAAAAGTGACGCTAGATTAGTATGGCGCGTTTCAAGTTTCTTTAACGTGTCGCTTCGATTACCATGATTATGTCACGTCACAAGTGTCTCTAACTCGTCGTTCTGGTTCCCTAAGAATGGTTAGGTTATATTACGCAAAGTGTGCGTGAAAAGTGACAATAGATTAGTATGTCGTGTCTGAAGTTCTCTATAACTCGTCGTTTCGATTACCTAAGCATGGTTAGGTTATGTTACGCAAAGTGTGCGTGAAAAAAAGTGACGCTAGATTAGTATGTCGCGTCTCAAGTCCCTTTAACGCGTCGTTCCGATTGCCAAAGCATGGTTATGTTTTATTACGCCAAGTGCGTATTAGAAGTGTCGCTAGATTAGTATGTCGCGTCACAAGTCTCTTTAACGCGTTGTTATGATTACCTAAGCATGGCTAAGTTATATTACGCAAAGTATGCGTAAAGAGTGATGCTAGATTAGTATGGCGCGTCTCAAGTCTCTTCAACGCATCGTTTCGAGTACCATGCTTATGTCACGTTACAAGTCTCAAGTCTCTTTAACGCGTGTTCCGATTACCAAAGCATGGTCATGTTATATTACGCAAAATGTGCCTGAAAAGTGACGCTAGAACAGTATATCGCGTCTCAAATCTCTTTAACGCATTGTTCCGATTACCTAAGCATAGTTAGGTTATAATACGCAAAGCGTGGGTAAAAAGTGACGGTAGATTAGCTTGGCACGTTGCAAGTCTCTTTAACGCGTCGTTTCGATTACCATTGTCGCGTCACAAGTTTCTCTAACGCGTCGTTCTGATTCCCTAAGCATAGTTAGGTTATAATACGCAAAGCGTGCGTAAAAAGTGACGCTAGATTAGTATGGCACGTTTCAAGTCTCTTTAACGCGTCGTTTCGATTACCATTGTCGCGTCACAAGTTTCTCTATCGCGTCGTTCTGATTACATAAGCATGCTAGGTTATTTTACGCAATGTGTGCGTGAAAAGTGATGCTAGTTAATGTATGTCGCGTCTCAAGTCTCTTTAACGCGTCGTTCCGATTAGCTAAGCATGGTTAGGTTATATTATGCAAAGTGTGCGTGAAAACTGGTTCTAGATTAGTATGTCGCTACTCAAGTCTTTTTAACGCATCGTTCCGATTTCCTAAGCATGGTTAGGTTATATTATGCAAAGTCTGTGTAAAACGTGATGCTAGATTAGTTTGGCGCGTCTCAAGTCTCTTTAACGCGTCATTTCGATTACCATGCTTATGTCGCGTCACAAGTCTCTCTAACGCGTCGTTGTGATTACCTAAGCATGTTTGATTTATATTACGCAAAGTGTGCGTAAAAATTGACGCTAGATTAGTATGTCGCGTCACAAGTCTATCTAACGCGACGTTCCAGTTACATAAGCATGGTTAGGTTATATTACGCAAAGTGTGCGTGAAAAGTGACGCTAGATTAGTATGTCGCGTCTCAAGTCTCTTTAATGCTTCGTTTCGATTACCTAAGCATGGTTAGGTTATATTACTTAAATTGTGCATAAAAAGGGACAATAGATTTGTATGTTGTGTCTCAAGTCTCTTTAACGCGTCGTTTCGATTACCACTCTTATGTCGCGTCACAAGTCTCTCTAACGCGTCGTTGCGGTTACCTAAGCATGGTTAGGTTATATTACGCAATGTGTGCGTGAACACTGTTGCTAGGTTGGTATGTGGCGTTTCAAGTCTCTTTAATGCGTCGTTCAGATTACCTAAGCATGGTTAGGTTATATTACGCAAACTGTGCGTGAAAAGTGACGCTAGATTAGTATGTCGCGTCTCAAGTCTCTTTAATGAGTCGTTCCGATTACCTAAGCATGGTTAGGTTATATTACTTAAATTGTGCATGAAAAGCGACAATAGATTTGTATGTCGTGTCTCAAGTCTCTTTAACGCGTCGTTTCGATTACCACTCTTATGTCGCGTCACAAGTCTCTCTCACGCGTCGTTCCGATTACCTAAGCATGGTTAGGTTATATTACACAATGTGTGCGTGAACACTGTTGCTAAGTTGGTATGTCGCGTTTCAAGTCTCTTTAAAGCGTCGTTCCGGTTACTTAAGCATGGTTAGGTTATATTACGCAAACTATGCGTGAAAAGTGACGCTAGATTAGTATGTCGCATCTCAAGTCTCTTTAACGCGTCGTTCCAATTCCCTATGCATAGTTAGGTTATATTACGCAAAGCGTGCGTAAAAAGTGACGCTAGATTAGTATGGCGCGTTTCAAGTTTCTTTAACGTGTCGCTTCGATTACCATGCTTATGTCGCGTCACAAGTGTCTCTAACTCGTCGTTCTGATTGCCTAAGCATGGTTAGGTTATATTACGCAAAGTGTGCGTGAAAAGTGACAATAGATTAGTATGTCGTGTCTGAAGTCTCTATAACTCGTCGTTTCGATTACCTAAGCATGGTTAGGTTATTTTATGCAAAGTGTGCGTGAAAAGTGACGCTAGATTAGTATGTTGCATCTCATGTCCCTTTAACGCGTCGTTCCGACTGCCAAAGCATGGTTATGTTTTATTACGCCAAGTTCGTATTAAAAGTGTCGCTAGATTAGTATGTCGCGTCACAAGTCTCTTTAACGCGTTGTTATGATTACCTAAGCATAGTTAAGTTATATTACGCAAAGTATGCGTAATGAGTGATGCTAGATTAGTATGGCGCGTCTCAAGTCTCTTCAATGCATCGTTTCGAGTACCATGCTTATGTCACATTGTCGCGTCTCAAGTCTCTTTAACGCGTGTTCCGATTACCAAAGCATGGTCATGTTATATTACGCAAAATGTGCCTGAAAAGTGACGCTAGAACAGTATGTCGCGTCTCAAGTCTCTTAAACGCGTTGTTCTGATTACCTAAGCATAGTTAGGTTATAATACGCAAAGCGTGCGTAAAAAGTGACGCTAGATTAGTATGGCACGTTTCAAGTGTCTTTAACGCGTAGTTTCGATTGCCATTGTCGCGTCACAAGTTTCTCTAACGCGTCGTTCTGATTACATAAGCATGCTAGGTTATTTTACGCAAAAGTGTGCGTGAAAAGTGATGCTAGTTAATGTATGTCGTGTCTCAAGTCTATTTAACGCGTCGTTCCGATTACCTAAGCATGGCTAGGTTATATTATGCAAAGTGTGCGTGAAAACTGGCGCTAGATTAGTATGTCGCTACTCAAGTCTCTTTAACACATCGTTCCGATTTCCTAAGCATGGTTAGATTATATTATGCAAAGTCTGTGTAAAAAGTGATGCTAGATTAGTTTGGCGCATCTCAAGTCTCTTTAACGCGTCATTTCGATTACCATGCTTATGTCGCGTCACAAGTCTCTCTAACGCGTCGTTGCGATTACCTAAGCATGTTTGATTTATATTACGCAAAGTGTGCGTAAAAATTGGCGCTAGATTAGTATGTCGCGTCACAAGTCTATCTAACGCGTCGTTCCAATTACACAAGTATGGTTAGGTTATATTACGCAAAGTGTGCGTAAAAAGTGACGCTAGATTAGTATGTCACGTCTGAAGTCTCTTCAATGCTTCGTTCCGATTACCTAAGCATGGTTAGGTTATATTACTTAAATTGTGCATGATAAGCGAAAATAGATTTGTATGTCGTGTCTCAAGTCTCTTTAACGCGTCGTTTCGATTACCACTCTTATGTCGCGTCACAAGTCTCTCTAACGCGTCGTTCCGATTACCTAAGCATGGTTAGGTTATATTACGCAATGTGTGCGTGTACACTGTTGCTAGGTTGGTATGTCGAGTTTCAAGTCTCTTTAATGCGTCGTTCTGATTACCTAAACATGGTTAGGTTATATTACGCAAACTGTGCGTGAAAAGTGACGGTAGATTAGTATGTCGCGTCTCAAGTCTCTTTAACGCGTCGTTCCGATTCCCTAAGCATAGTCAGGATATATTATGCAAAGCGTGCGTAAAAAGTGACGCTAGATTAGTATGGCGCGTTTCAAGTTTCTTTAACGTGTCGCTTCGATTACCATGCTTATGTCGCGTCACAAGTGTCTCTAACGCGTCGTTCTGATTCCCTAAGCATGGTTAGGTTATATTACGCAAAGTGTGCGTGAAAAGTGTCCATAGATTAGTATGTCGTGTCTGAAGTCTCTATAACTCGTCGTTTTGATTACCTAAGCATTGTTAGGTTATTTTTTGCAAAGTGTACGTGAAAAGTGACGCTAGATTAGTGTGCCGCGTCTCAAGTCCCTTTAGCGCGTCGTTCCGATTGCCAAATCATGGGTATGTTTTACTACGCCAAGTGCGCATTAAAAGTGTCGCTAGATAGTATGTCGCGTAACAAGTGTCTCTAACGCGTTGTTATGATTACCTAAGCATGGTTAATTTATATTACACAAAGTATGCGTAAAGAGTGATGCTAGATTAGTATGGCGCGTCTCAAGTCTTTTCAATGCATCGTTTCGATTACCATGCTTATGTCACGTTACAAGTCTCAAGTATCTTTAACGCGTGTTTCGATTACCAAAGCATGGTCATGTTATATTACGCAAAATGCTGAAAAGTGACGCTAGAACAGTATGTCGCGTCTCAAGTCTATTTAACGCGTTGTTCCGATTACCTAAGCATAGTTAGGTTATAATACGCAAAGCGTGGGTAACAAGTGACGGAAGATTAGCATGGCACGTTTCAAGTCTCTTTAACACGTTGTTTCGATTACCATTGTCGCGTCTCAAGTTTCTCTAACGCGTCGTTCTGATTACCTTAGCATAGTTAGGTTATAATACACAAAGCGTGCGTAAAAAGTGACGCTAAATTAGTTCGGCACGTTTCAAGTCTCTTTAACGCGTCGTTTCGATTATCATTGTCACGTCACAAGTTTCTCTATCGCGTCGTTCTGATTACATAAGCATGCTAGGTTATTTTACGCAAAGTGTGCGTGAAAATTGACGCTAGATTAGTATGTCGCGTCTCAAGTCTCTTTAATGCGTCGTTCCGATTACCTAAGCATGGTTAGTTTATATTATGCAAAGTGTGCGTGAAAACTGGCGCTAGATTAGTATGTCGCTACTCAAGTCTCTTTAACGCCTCGCTCTGATTTCCTAAGCATGGTTAGGTTATACTACGCAAAGTATGCGTAAAGAGTGATGCTAGATTAGTATGGCGCGTCTCAAGTCTCTTCAATGCATCGTTTCGAGAACCATGCTTATGTCACGTTACAAGTCTCAAGTCTCTTTAACGCGTGTTCCGATTACCAAAGCATGGTCATGTTATATTACGCAAAATGTGCCTGAAAAGTGACGCTAAAACAGTATGTCGCGTCTCAAGTCTCTTTAACGCGTTGTTCCGATTACCTAAGCATAGTTAGGTTATAATATGCAAAGCGTGGGTAACAAGTGACGGAAGATTAGCATGGCACGTTTCAAGTCTCTTTAACACGTTGTTTCGATTACCATTGTCGCGTCTCAAGTTTCTCTAACGCGTCGTTCTGATTACCTAAGCATAGTTAGGTTATAATACACAAAGCGTGCGTAAAAAGTGATGCTAAATTAGTTCGGCACGTTTCAAGTCTCTTTAACGCGTCGTTTCGATTATCATTGTCACGTCACAAGTTTCTCTATCGCGTCGTTCTGATTACATAAGCATGCTAGGTTATTTTACGCAAAGTGTGCGTGAAAATTGACGCTAGATTAGTATGTCGCGTCTCAAGTCTCTTTAACGCGTCGTTCCGATTACCTAAGCATGGTTAGTTTATATTATGCAAAGTGTGCGTGAAAACTGGCGCTAGATTAGTATGTCGCTACTCAAGTCTCTTTAACGCCTCGCTCTGATTTCCTAAGCATGGTTAGGTTATACTACGCAAAGTATGCGTAAAGAGTGATGCTAGATTAGTATGGCGCGTCTCAAGTCTCTTCAATGCATCGTTTCGAGAACCATGCTTATGTCACGTTACAAGTCTCAAGTCTCTTTAACGCGTGTTCCGATTACCAAAGCATGGTCATGTTATATTACGCAAAATGTGCCTGAAAAGTGACGCTAAAACAGTATGTCGCGTCTCAAGTCTCTTTAACGCGTTGTTCCGATTACCTAAGCATTGTTAGGTTATAATACGCAAAGCGTGGGTAAAAAGTGACGGTAGATTAGCATGACACGTTTCAAGTCTCTTAAATGCGTCGTTTCGATTACCATTGTCGCGTCACAAGTTTCTCTAACGCGTCGTTCTAATTACCTAAGCATAGTTAGGTTATAATACGCAAAGCGTGCGTAAAAAGTGATGCTAGACTAGTATGGCATGTTTCAAGTCCCTTTAATGCGTCGTTTCGACAACCATTGTCGCGTCACAAGTTTCTCTAACGCGTCGTTCTGATTACATAAGCATGCTAGGTTATTTTACGCAAAGTGTGCGTGAAAAGTGATGCTAGTTAATGTATGTCGCGTCTCAAGTCTATTTAACGCGTCGTTCCGATTACCTAAGCATGGTTAGGTTATATTATGCAAACTGTGCGTGAAAACTGGCGCTAGATTAGTATGTCGCTACTCAAGTCTCTTTAACACATCGTTCCGATTTCCTAAGCATGGTTAGATTATATTATGCAAAGTCTGTGTAAAAAGTGATGCTAGATTAGTTTGGCGCGTCTCAAGTCTCTTTAACGCGTCATTTCGATTACCATGCTTATGTTGCGTCACAAGTCTCTCTAACGCGTCGTTGCGATTACCTAAGCATGTTTGATTTATATTACGCAAAGTGTGCGTAAAAATTGACGCTAGATTAGTATGTCGCGTCACAAGTCTATCTAACGCGTCGTTCCAATTACATAAGTATGGTTAGGTTATATTACGCAAAGTGTGCGTAAAAAGTGACGCTAGATTAGTATGTCGCGTCTTAAGTCTCTTCAATGCTTCGTTCCGATTACCTAAGCATGGTTAGGTTATATTACTTAAATTGTGCATGATAAGAGACAATAGATTTGTATGTCGTGTCTCAAGTCTCTTTAACGCGTCGTTTCGATTACCACTCTTATGTCGCGTCACAAGTCTCTCTAACGCGTCGTTCCGATTACCTAAGCATGGTTAGGTTATATTATGCAATGTGTGCGTGAACACTGTTGCTAGGTTGGTATGTCGAGTTTCAAGTCTCTTTAATGCGTCGTTCTGATCACCTAAACATGGTTAGGTTATATTACGCAAACTGTGCGTGAAAAGTGACGCTAGATTAGTATGTCGCGTCTCAAGTCTCTTTAACGCGTCGTTCCGATTCCCTAAGCATAGTGAGGATATATTATGCAAAGCGTGCGTAAAAAGTGACGCTAGATTAGTATGGCGCGTTTCAAGTTTCTTTAACGTGTCGCTTCGATTACCATGCTTACCAATTACCTGAGCATGGTTAGGTTACTTTACAGAAAGTGTACGTGAAATGTGACGCTAGATTAGTATGTCGCGTCTTAAGTCTATTTAACGCGTCGTTCTGATTATCAAAGCATGGTTAGGTTATATTATGCGAAGTGTGCGTGAAAAGTTACGCTAGATTAGTATGTTGCGTCTCAATTCTCTTTAATGTGTTGTTCCGATTACCTAAGCATGGTTAGGTTATATTATTCAAAGTGTGCGTGAAAAGTTACGCTAGATTAGTATGTCGCGTCTCAAGTCTCTTTATCGCCTCTTTCCGACTACCTAGGCATGGTTAGGTTATATTACGCAAAGTGTGCGTGAAAAGCGACGCTAGATTAGTATGTCCAGTCTCAAGTTTCTTTAACGCGTCGTTTCGATTACCTAAGCATGGTTAGGTTATATTACGCAAAGTGTGCTTAAAAAGTAACGCTAGATTAGTTTGTTTCGTCTCAAGTCTCTTTTACAAGTCGTTGCGAGTACCATACATATCTCGCGTCACAAGTCTCTTTAACGCCTGGTTCCAATTACCATACTTATCTCGCGTCACAAGTCTCTTTATCGCGTCGTTTCGATTACCTAAGCATGGTTAGGTTATATTATGCAAACAGTGCGTGAAAAGTAATGTTAAATTAGTATGTCTCGTCTCAAGTCTCTCTAACGCGTTGTCCAATTTCCTAACAATGGTTAGGTAATTTTACGCAAGCTGTGCGTGAAAAGTGACGCTAGATTAGTATGTCCAGTCTCTTTAACGCATCGTTCCGATTACCTATGCATGGTTATGATATATTACGCAAAGTGAGCGTAAAAAGTGACGCTAGATTAGTTTTTTTCGTCTCAAGTCTCTTTAACGCGTAGCTTCGATTACTATACTTATCTCGCGTCATAAGTCTCTTTAACGGGTCGTTCTGATTACCTAAGCATGGTTAGGTTATATTACACAAAGAGTGCGTGAATAGTGACGCTATATTAGTATGTCGCGTCTCAAGTCTCTCTAACGCGTCGTTCCAATTTCCTAAGCATGGTTAGGTTATATTATGCAAAGCGTGCGTGAAAAGTGACACTAGATTAGTATGTCGCATCTCAAGTCTCTCTAACGCGTCGTTCCGATTTCCTAAGCATTGTTATGTTATATTACGCTAAGGGTGCATAAAAAAGTGACGGTAGATTAGTATATCGCTTCTGAAGTCTCTTTAACACGTCGTTCCAATTACCTAAGCATGGAAAGCTTATATTACGCAAAGTGTGCTGAAAAGTGACGGTAGATTAGTACATCGCGTCTCAAGTCTCTTTAATGTGTCGTTTTGATGACCTAACCATGGATTGGTTATGTTACGCAAGGTGTGCGTGAAAAGTGACGTTAGATTAGTATGTCACATCTCAATGCCCTTTAACGCGTCGTTCCGTTTACCTAAGCATGGTTAGATTATATTACGCAATGTTTGTGTGAAAAGTGACGCTATATTAGTATCTTGCGTCTCAAGTCTCTTTAACGCGTCGTTTTGATTACCATTGTTATTAACCCGTCGTTCCGATTACCTAAGCATAGTTAGATTATATTACGCATAGTGTGCGTGAAACGTTACGCTAGATTAATATGTCGCTACTCAAGTCTCTATGATGCGTCGTTCTGATTACCTAAGCATGCGCAATAAGTGACGCTAGATTAGTATGGCGCGTTTCAAGTCTCTTTAACGCATCGTTTCGATTGCTGTGCTTATGTCGCGTCACAAGTATCTCTAACGCGTCGTTCTGATTACCTAAGCATGATTAGATTATATTATGCAAAGTGTGCGTGAAAAGTGACAATGTATTAGTATGTAGCATCTCAAGTCTATTTAACGCGTCGTTCCGATTACCTAGGCATGGTTAGGTTATGTTACGCAAAGTGTGCGTGAAAAGTGACGCTAGATTAGTATGACGCGTCTCAAGTCTCCTTAATGCGTATTCCGATTACCTTACCATGGTTAGGTTATATTATGTGAAGTGTGCGTGAAAAGGGACGCTAGATTAGTATGTCGCATCTCAAGTCCTTTAACGCGTCTTTCCGATTATGTAAGCATGGTTAAGTTATACTACGCAAAGTGTGCGTGAAAAGTGATGCTAGATTAATGTGTCGCTACTCAAGTCTCTTTAATGCGTCGTTCCGATTTCCTAAGCATGGTTAGGTTATAGTACGCAAAGTTTGCGTGAAAAGTGACGCCATATTAGTATGTCACCTCTGAAGTCTGTTTAACGCGTCGTTCCGATTATCTAAGCATGGTTAGGTTATTTACGAAAAGTGTGCGTGAAAAATGATGGTACATTTGTATGTCGTGTCTCAAGTCTCTTTAACGCATTGTACCGATTAACTAAGGATGGTTAGGTTACTTCACGAAAAGTGTGCGTGAAAAGTAACAAACATTAGTATGTCGCGTCTCAAGTCTATTTAACTCTTTATTCCGATTACCTAAGCATGGTTAGGTTATATTACGCAAAGAGTGCATGGAAAGCGACGCTAGATTAGTATGTCGCATCTCAATTCTCTTTAACGCGTTGTACCAATTACCTGAGCATGGTTAGGTTACTTTACAAAAGTGTACGTGAAATGTGACGCTAGATTAGTATGTCGCATCTTAAGTCTATTTAACGCGTCGTTCTGATTATCAAAGCATGGTTAGGTTATATTATGCGAAGTGTGCGTGAAAAGTTACGCTAGATTAGTATGTTGCGTCTCAATTCTCTTTAACCTGTTGTTCCGATTACCTAAGCATGGTTAGGTTATATTATTCAAAGTGTGCGTGAAAAGTTATGCTAGATTAGTATGTCGCGTCTCAAGTCTCTTTATCGCCTCTTTCCGACTACCTAGGCATGGTTAGGTTATATTACGCAAAGTGTGCGTGAAAAGCGACACTAGATTAGTATGTCCAGTCTCAAGTCTCTTTAACGCGTCGTTCCGATTACCTAAGCATGGTTAGGTTATATTACGCAAAGTGTGCTTAAAAAGTGACGCTAGATTAGTTTGTTTCGTCTCAAGTCTCTTTTACAAGTCGTTGTGAGTACCATACTTATCTCGCGTCACAAGTCTCTTTAACGCGTCGTTCCGATTACCATACTTATCTCGCATCACAAGTCTCTTTATCGCGTCGTTCCGATTACCTAAGATCTCTAACGCGTCGTTCTGATTACCTAAGCATGATTAGATTATATATTACGCAAAGTGTGCGTGAAAAAGTGACAATGTATTAGTATGTAGCATCTCAAGTCTTTTTAACGCGTCGTTCCGATTACCTAGGCATGGTTAGGTTATTTTACGCAAAATGTGCGTGAAAAGTGACGCTAGATTAGTATGACGCGTCTCAAGTCTCTTTAATGCGTATTCCGATTACCTTAGCATGGTTAGGTTATATTACGTGAAGTGTGCGTGAAAAGGGACGCTAGATTAGTATGTCGCATCTCAAGTCCTTTAACGCGTCTTTCCGATTATGTAAGCATGGTTAGGTTATACTACGCAAAGTGTGCGTGAAAAGTGATGCTAGATTAATGTGTCGCTACTCATGTCTCTTTAATACGTCGTTCCGATTTCCTAAGCATGGTTAGGTTATATAGTATGCAAAGTTTGCGTGAAAAGTGACGCCATATTAGTATGTCGCCTCTGAAGTCTCTTTAACGCGTCGTTCCGATTATCTAAGCATGGTTAGGTTATTTACGAAAAGTGTGCGTGAAAAATGATGGTACATTTGTAAGTCGTGTCTCAAGTCTCTTTAACGCATTGTACCGATTAACTAAGGATGGTTAGGTTACTTCACGAAAAGTGTGCGTGAAAAGTAAAAAACATTAGTATGTCGCATCTCAAGTCTATTTAACGCTTTATTCCGATTACCTAAGCATGGTTAGGTTATATTACGCAAAGAGTGCATGGAAAGCGACGCTAGATTAGTATGTCGCATCTCAATTCTCTTTAACGCGTTGTACCAATTACCTGAGCATGGTTAGGTTACTTTACAGAAAGTGTACGTGAAATGTGACGCTAGATTAGTATGTCGCGTCTTAAATCTATTTAACGCGTCGTTCTGATTATCAAAGCATGGTTAGGTTATATTATGCGAAGTGTTCGTGAAAAGTTACGCTAGATTAATATATTGCGTCTCAATTCTCTTTAACGTGTTGTTCCGATTACCTAAGCATGGTTAGGTTATATTATTCAAAGTTTGCGTGAAAAGTTACGCTAGATTAGTATGTCGCGTCTCAAGCCTCTTTATCGCCTCTTTCCGACTACCTAGGCATGGTTAGGTTTTATTACGCAAAGTGTGCGTGAAAAGCGACGCTAGATTAGTATGTCCAGTCTCAAGTCTCTTTAACGCGTCGTTTCGATTACCTAAGCATGGTTTGGTTATATTACGCAAAGTGTGCTTCAAAAGTGACGCTAGATTAGTTTGTTTCGTCTTAAGTCTCTTTTACAAGTCGTTGCGAGTACCATACTTATCTCGCGTCACAAGTCTCTTTAACGCGTCGTTCCGATTACCATACTTATCTCGCGTCACAAGTCTCTTTATCGCGTCGTTCCGATTACCTAAGCATAGTTAGGTTATATTACGCAAACAATGCGTGAAAAGTAACGTTAAATTAGTATGTCTCGTCTCAAGTCTCTCTAACGCGTTGTCCAATATCCTAACAATGGTTAGGTTATTTTACGCAAAGTGTGCGTGAAAAGTGACGCTAGATTAGTATGTCCAGCCTCTTTAACGCGTCGTTCCGATTACCTATGCATGGTTAGCTTATATTACGCAAAGTGAGCGTAAAAAGTGACGCTAGATTAGTTTGTTTCGTCTCAAGTCTCTTTAACGCGTAGTTTCGATTACTATACTTATCTCGCGTCACAAGTCTCTTTAACGCGTAGTTCTGATTACCTAAGCATGGTTAGGTTATTGGTGTGCGTGAAAAGTGAGGTTAGATTAGCATGTCGCGTTTCAATTCTCTCTAACGCGTCGTTCCAATTTCCTAAGCATGGTTAGGTTATAATACGTAAAGTGTGCGTGAAAAGTGACACTAGATTAGTATGTCACATCTCAAGTCTCTCTAACGCGTCGTTCCCATTTCCTAAGCATTGTTATGTTATATTACGCAACGCATGCGTAAAAAGTGACGCTAGATTAATATTTTGCCTCTCAAGTCTCTTTAACGCGTCATTTCGATTACCATGCTTATGTTGGGTCACAAGTCTCTCTAACGCGTCATTTCGATTAGATAAGCATGGTTAGGTAATAGTACGCAAAGTGTGCGTGGAAAGGAGCAATAGTTTAGTATGTCGCGTCTCAAGTTTCTTTAACGCGTCGTTCTGATTACTTTAGTATGGTTAGGTTATATTACGCAAAGTGTGCGTGAAAAGTGACGCTAGATTAGTATGTCCAGTCTCAAGTCTCTTTAACGCGTCGTTCCGATTACCTAAGCATGGTTAGGTTATATTACGCAAAGTGTGCATAAAAAGTGAGGCTAGATTAGTTTGTTTTGTCTCAATTCTCTTTAACGCGTCGTTTCGATTACTATATTTATCTCGCGTCACAAGTCTCTTTAACGCGTCGTTCCGATTACCTAAGCATGGTTAGGTTCTATTACACAAAGTGTGCGTGAAAAGTGATTTTAGATTAGTATGTCGCATCTCAAGTCTCTCTAACGCGTCGTTCCGATTTCTTAAGCATGGTTAGGTTATATTACGCAAAGTGTCCGCGAAAAGTGACACTAGATTAGTATGTCGCGTATCAAGTCTCTCTAACGCGTCGTTCCGATATCATAAGCATGATTATGTTATATTACGCAATGCGTGCGTAAAAAGTGACACTAGATTAATATTGCGCGTCTCAAGTCTCTTTAACGCGTTGTTTCGATTACCATGCTTATGTCGCGTCACAAGTCTCTCGAACACGTAGTTCCGATTACCTTAGCATGGTTAGGTTATATTACACAAAGTGTGCGTTGAAAATGACAATAGATTAGTATGTCGCATTTCAAGTCTATTTAACGCATCGTTCGAATTACTTAAGCATGGTTAGGTTATATTAGGCAGAGTGTACGTGAAAAATGACAATAGATTAGTATGTCGCGTCTTAAGTCTATCTAACGCGTTGTTCCGATTACCTTAGCATAGTTAGGTTATATTACGCAAACTGTGCGTGAAAAATGACGCTAGATTAGTATGTCGCATCTCAATTCTCTTTATCGCGTTGTTCTAATTATCCAAGCATGGTTAGGGTATATTATGCAAAGCGTGCGTGAAAAGTGACATTAGATTAGTATGTCGCGTCTAAAGTCTATTTAAGGCGTCGTTCCTATTACCTAAGAATGGTTAGGTTATATTACGCAGTGTACGTGAAAAATGACGCTAGATTAGCATGTCGCGTCTCAAGGTTCTTTAATGCGTCGTTCCGATTACCTAAGCATGGTTAGGTTATAATACGGAAAGTTTGCGTTAAAAGTGATGCTAGATTAGTATGTCGCATGTCAAGGCTCTTTAACACGTCGTTCCGATTACCTAAGCTTGGTTAGGCTGTACGCAAAGTGTGCGTAAAAAGGATCAATATATTAGTATGTCGCGTCTCAAGTCTCTTTATCGCATTGTTCCTATTAAATAAGCATGGTTAGGTTATATTACGCAAAGTGTGCGTGAAAAGTGACGCTAGATTAGTATGTCCAGGCTTAAATCTCTTTAAAGCATTGTTCTGATTACCTAAGCATGGTTAGGTTCTATTATGTGTGAAAAAAGTGACGCTAGATTAGTATGTTTCGTCTCCTGTCTCTTTAATGCGTCGTTTCGCTTACCATACATATCTCGCATCACAAGTCTCTTTAACGCGTCGTTCCGATTACCTAAGCACGGTTAGGTTATATTACGCAATGTGTGAGTGAAAAGTAACGTTTGTTTAGTACGTCGCGTCTCAAGTCTCTCTAACGCGTCGTACCGATTTCCTAAGCATGGCTAGGTTATATTACACAAAGTGTGTGTGAACAGTGACACTAGATTAGTATGTCGCGTCTCAAGTCTCCATACGCGTCGTTCCGATTTCCTAAGCATGGTTATGTTATATTACGCAAAGTGTGCGTAAAAAGTGACGCTAGATTAATATTGCGCGTCTCAAGTCCCTTGAACGCGTCGCTTCGATTATCATGCTTATGTCGCGTCACAAGTCTCTCTAACGCGTCGTTGCGATTTCCTAAGCATGGTTAGGTTATATTACGCAAAGTGTGCGTGAAAAGTGACGCTAGATTAGTATGTCCAGTCTCAAGTCTCTTTAACGCGTCGTTCCGATTACCTAAGCATGGTTAGGTTATACTACGCAAAGTGTGCTTAAAAAGTGACGCTAGATTAGTTTGTTTCGTCTCAAGTCTCTTTTACAAGTCGTTGCGAGTACCATACTTATCTCGCGTCACAAGTCTCTTTAACGCGTCGTTCCGATTACCATACCTATCTCGTGTCACAAGTCTCTTTAACGCGTCGTTCCGATTACCATACTTATCTCGCGTCACAAGTCTCTTTATTGCGTCGTTTCGATTACCTAAGCATGGTTAGGTTATAGTACGCAAACAGTGCGTGAAAAGTAACGTTAAATTAGTATGTCTCGTCTCAAGTCTCTCTAACGCGTTGTCCAATTTCCTAACAGTGGTTAGGTTATTTTACGCAAAGCGTGCGTGAAAAGTGACGCTAGATTAGTATGTCCAGTCTCTTTAACGCGTCGTTCCGATTACCTATGCATGGTTAGGTTATATTACGCAAAGTGAGCGTAAAAAGTGATGCTAGATTAGTTTGTTTCGTCTCAAGTCTCTTTAACGCGTAGCTTCGATTACTATACTTATCTCGCGTCATAAGTCTCTTTAACGGGTCGTTCTGATTACCTAAGCATGGTTAGGTTATATTACACAAAGAGTGCGTGAATAGTGACGCTATATTAGTATGTCGCGTCTCAAGTCTCTCTAACGCGTCGTTCCAATTTCCTAAGCATGGTTAGGTTATATTATGCAAAGCGTGCGTGAAAAGTGACACTAGATTAGTATGTCGCATCTCAAGTCTCTCTAACGCGTCGTTCCGATTTCCTAAGCATTGTTATGTTATATTACGCAAAGGGTGCATAAAAAAGTGACGGTAGATTAGTACATCGCGTCTCAAGTCTCTTTAATGTGTCGTTTTGATGACCTAACCATGGATTGGTTATGTTACGCAAGGTGTGCGTGAAAAGTGACGTTTGATTAGTATGTCACATCTCAATGCCCTTTAACGCGTCGTTCCGTTTACCTAAGCATGGTTAGATTATATTACGCAATGTTTGTGTGAAAAGTGACGCTATATTAGTATCTTGCGTCTCAAGTCTCTTTAACGCGTCGTTTTGATTACCATTGTTATTAACCCGTCGTTCCGATTACCTAAGCATAGTTAGATTATATTACGCATAGTGTGCGTGAAACGTTACGCTAGATTAATATGTCGCTACTCAAGTCTCTATGATGCGTCGTTCTGATTACCTAAGCATGCGCAATAAGTGACGCTAGATTAGTATGGCGCGTTTCAAGTCTCTTTAACGCATCGTTTCGATTGCTGTGCTTATGTCGCGTCACAAGTATCTCTAACGCGTCGTTCTGATTACCTAAGCATGATTAGATTATATTATGCAAAGTGTGCGTGAAAAGTGACAATGTATTAGTATGTAGCATCTCAAGTCTTTTTAACGCGTCGTTCCGATTACCTAGGCATGGTTAGGTTATGTTACGCAAAGTGTGCGTGAAAAGTGACGCTAGATTAGTATGACGCGTCTCAAGTCTCCTTAATGCGTATTCCGATTACCTTACCATGGTTAGGTTATATTATGTGAAGTGTGCGTGAAAAGGGACGCTAGATTAGAATGTCGCATCTCAAGTCCTTTAACGCGTCTTTCCGATTATGTAAGCATGGTTAGGTTATACTACGCAAAGTGTGCGTGAAAAGTGATGCTAGATTAATGTGTCGCTACTCAAGTCTCTTTAATGCGTCGTTCCGATTTCCTAAGCATGGTTAGGTTATAGTACGCAAAGTTTGCGTGAAAAGTGACGCCATATTAGTATGTCACCTCTGAAGCGTCGTTCCGATTATCTAAGCATGGTTAGGTTATTTACGAAAAGTGTGCGTGAAAAATGATGGTACATTTGTATGTCGTGTCTCAAGTCTCTTTAACGCATTGTACCGATTAACTAAGGATGGTTAGGTTACTTCACGAAAAGTGTGCGTGAAAAGTAACAAACATTAGTATGTCGCGTCTCAAGTCTATTTAACTCTTTATTCCGATTACCTAAGCATGGTTAGGTTATATTACGCAAAGAGTGCATGGAAAGCGACGCTAGATTAGTATGTCGCATCTCAATTCTCTTTAACGCGTTGTACCAATTACCTGAGCATGGTTAGGTTACTTTACAAAAGTGTACGTGAAATGTGACGCTAGATTAGTATGTCGCATCTTAAGTCTATTTAACGCGTCGTTCTGATTATCAAAGCATGGTTAGGTTATATTATGCGAAGTGTGCGTGAAAAGTTACGCTAGATTAGTATGTTGCGTCTCAATTCTCTTTAACCTGTTGTTCCGATTACCTAAGCATGGTTAGGTTATATTATTCAAAGTGTGCGTGAAAAGTTATGCTAGATTAGTATGTCGCGTCTCAAGTCTCTTTATCGCCTCTTTCCGACTACCTAGGCATGGTTAGGTTATATTACGCAAAGTGTGCGTGAAAAGCGACACTAGATTAGTATGTCCAGTCTCAAGTCTCTTTAACGCGTCGTTCCGATTACCTAAGCATGGTTAGGTTATATTACGCAAAGTGTGCTTAAAAAGTGACGCTAGATTAGTTTGTTTCGTCTCAAGTCTCTTTTACAAGTCGTTGTGAGTACCATACTTATCTCGCGTCACAAGTCTCTTTAACGCGTCGTTCCGATTACCATACTTATCTCGCATCACAAGTCTCTTTATCGCGTCGTTCCGATTACCTAAGATCTCTAACGCGTCGTTCTGATTACCTAAGCATGATTAGATTATATATTACGCAAAGTGTGCGTGAAAAAGTGACAATGTATTAGTATGTAGCATCTCAAGTCTTTTTAACGCGTCGTTCCGATTACCTAGGCATGGTTAGGTTATTTTACGCAAAATGTGCGTGAAAAGTGACGCTAGATTAGTATGACGCGTCTCAAGTCTCTTTAATGCGTATTCCGATTACCTTAGCATGGTTAGGTTATATTACGTGAAGTGTGCGTGAAAAGGGACGCTAGATTAGTATGTCGCATCTCAAGTCCTTTAACGCGTCTTTCCGATTATGTAAGCATGGTTAGGTTATGCTACGCAAAGTGTGCGTGAAAAGTGATGCTAGATTAATGTGTCGCTACTCAAGTCTCTTTAATGCGTCGTTCCGATTTCCTAAGCATGGTTAGGTTATAGTATGCAAAGTTTGCGTGAAAAGTGACGCCATATTAGTATGTCGCCTCTGAAGTCTCTTTAACGCGTCGTTCCGATTATCTAAGCATGGTTAGGTTATTTACGAAAAGTGTGCGTGAAAAATGATGGTACATTTGTAAGTCGTGTCTCAAGTCTCTTTAACGCATTGTACCGATTAACTAAGGATGGTTAGGTTACTTCACGAAAAGTGTGCGTGAAAAGTAAAAAACATTAGTATGTCGCATCTCAAGTCTATTTAACGCTTTATTCCGATTACCTAAGCATGGTTAGGTTATATTACGCAAAGAGTGCATGGAAAGCGACGCTAGATTAGTATGTCGCATCTCAATTCTCTTTAACGCGTTGTACCAATTACCTGAGCATGGTTAGGTTACTTTACAGAAAGTGTACGTGAAATGTGACGCTAGATTAGTATGTCGCGTCTTAAGTCTATTTAACGCGTCGTTCTGATTATCAAAGCATGGTTAGGTTATATTATGCGAAGTGTTCGTGAAAAGTTACGCTAGATTAATATGTTGCGTCTCAATTCTCTTTAACGTGTTGTTCCGATTACCTAAGCATGGTTAGGTTATATTATTCAAAGTTTGCGTGAAAAGTTACGCTAGATTAGTATGTCGCGTCTCAAGCCTCTTTATCGCCTCTTTCCGACTACCTAGGCATGGTTAGGTTTTATTACGCAAAGTGTGCGTGAAAAGCGACGCTAGATTAGTATGTCCAGTCTCAAGTCTCTTTAACGCGTCGTTCCGATTACCTAAGCATGGTTAGGTTATATTACGCAAAGTGTGCTTAAAAAGTGACGCTAGATTAGTTTGTTTCGTCTCAAGTCTCTTTTACAAGTCATTGCGAGTACCATACTTATCTCGCGTCACAAGTCTCTTTAACGCGTCGTTCCGATTACCATACTTATCTCGCGTCACAAGTCTCTTTATCGCGTCGTTCCGATTACCTAAGCATAGTTAGGTTATATTACGCAAACAATGCGTGAAAAGTAACGTTAAATTAGTATGTCTCGTCTCAAGTCTCTCTAACGCGTTGTCCAATATCCTAACAATGGTTAGGTTATTTTACGCAAAGTGTGCGTGAAAAGTGACGCTAGATTAGTATGTCCAGCCTCTTTAACGCGTCGTTCCGATTACCTATGCATGGTTAGCTTATATTACGCAAAGTGAGCGTAAAAAGTGACGCTAGATTAGTTTGTTTCGTCTCAAGTCTCTTTAACGCGTAGTTTCGATTACTATACTTATCTCGCGTCACAAGTCTCTTTAACGCGTAGTTCTGATTACCTAAGCATGATTAGGTTATATTACGCAAAGCGTGCGTGAAAAGTGACACTAGATTAGTATGTCGTGTCTCAAGTCTCTCTAACGCGTCGTTCCGATTTCCTAAGCATAGTTACGTTATATTACGCAACGCGTGCGTAAAAAAGTGACGCTAGATTAATATTGCACGTCTCAAGTCTCTTTAACGCATCGTTTCGATTACCATGCTTATGTCGCGTCACAAGTCTCTCGAACATGTCGTTCTGATTACCTAAGCATGGTTAGGTTATATTACGCAAAGTGTGCGTAGAAAATGACAATAGATAATGTAGCGTCTCAAGTCTATTTAACGCGTCGTTCCAATTACATAAGCATGGTTAGGTTATATTACGCAGAGTGTACGTGAAAAATTACAATAGATTAGTATGTCGCGTCTAACGCGTTGTTCCGATTACCTTAGCATGGTTAGTTTATATTACGCATAGTGTGCGTGGGAAGTGACGCTAGATTAGTATGTCGCGTCTCAAGTCTCCATACGCGTCGTTCCGATTTCCTAAGCATGGTTATGTTATATTAGGCAAAGTGTGCGTAAAAAGTGACGCGAGATTAATATTGCGCGTCTCAAGTCTCTTGAACGCGTCGTTTCGATTATCATGCTTATGTCGCGTCACAAGTCTCTCTAACGCGTCGTTCCAATTTCCTAAGCATGGTTAGGTTATATTACGCAAAGTGTGCGTGAAAAGTGACGCTAGATTAGTATGTCTAGTCTCAAGTCTCTTTAACGCGTCGTTCCGATTACCTAAGCATGGTTAGGTTATATTACGCAAAGTGTGCTTAAAAAGTAACGCTAGATTAGTTTGTTTAGTCTCAAGTCTCTTTTACAAGTCGGTGCGAGTACCATACTTATCTCGCGTCACAAGTCTCTTTAACGCGTGGTTCCGATTACCATACTTATCTCGCGTCACAAGTCTCTTTATCGCGTCATTTCGATTACCTAAGCATTGTTAGGTTATATTACGCAAACAGTGCGTGAAAAGTAACGTTAAATTAGTATGTCTCGTCTCAAGTCTCTCTAATGCGTTGTCCAATTTCCTAACAATGGTTAGGTAATTTTACGCAAGGTGTGAGTGAAAAGTGACGCTAGATTAGTATGTCCAGTCTCTTTAACGCGTCGTTTCGATTACCTATGCATGGTTAGGTTATATTACGCAAAGTGAGCGTAAAAAGTGACGCTAGATTAGTTTTTTTATCTCAAGTCTCTTTAACGCGTAGTTTCGATTACTATACTTATCTCGCGTCACAAGTCTCTTTAACGCGTCGTTCTGAGCATTGAAGATTTTTCGTACTTTCTCATTCCGGAAGGACTACTTTTTTTTCTTCCTCTCTTCAAGAGTTTCTCTTGGGCGCTTAGGTTTATCCTCACCTTCGCCGAACACAGGCTTCTTAGTCTTGGCCGGGAGCATTACCTAAGCATGGTTAGGTTATATTACGTAAAGAGTGCGTGAATAGTGACGCTATATTAGTATGTCGCGTCTCAAGTCTCTCTAACGCGTCGTTCCAATTACCTAAGCATGGTTAGGTTATATTATGCAAAGCGTGCGTGAAAAGTGACACTAGATTAGTATGTCGCGTCTCAAGTCTCTCTAACGCGTCGTTCCGATTTCTTAAGCATAGTTATGTTATATTACGCAACACGTGCGTAAAAAAGTGACGCTAGTTTAATATTGCACGTCTCAAGTCTCTTTAACGCGTCGTTTCGATTACCATTCTTATGTCGCGTCACAAGTCTCTCGAACGTGTCGTTCTGATTACGTAAGCATGGTTAGGTTATATTACGCATAGTTTGCGTCGAAAGTGACGCTAGATTAGTATGTCGCGTCTCAATTCTCTTTATCGCGTTATTCCGATTATCTAAGAATGGTTAGAGGTTATATTAGGCAAAGCATGAGTGAAAAGTGACACTAGATTAGTATGTCGCGTCAAAAGTCTATTTAACGCGTCGTTCCTTATACCTAAGCATGGTTAGGTTATATTACGCAAGGTGTGCGTGAAAAGTGACGCTAGATTAGTATGTCGCGTCTCAAGGCTCTTTAATGCGTCATTCCGATTACCTAACCATAGTTAGGTTATAAAACGCAAAGTTTGCGTGGAAAGTGACGCTAGATTAGTATGTCGCGTGTCAAGGCTCTTTAACGCGTCGTTCTGATTACCTAAGCACGGTTTGGTTATAGTACGCGAAGTGTGCGTAAAAATGATAAGTAGATTAGTATATTGAGTCTCAAGTCTCTTTAACGCGTCGTTCGTATTACCTAAGCATGATTAGGTTATATTACGCAAGGTGGGCGTGAAAAGTGACGCTAGATTAGCATGTCGCGTATCAAGGCTCTTTAATGCATCGTTCCGATTACCTAAGCAAGATTAGGTTATACAACGCAAAGTTTGCGTGAAAAGTGACCCTAGATTAGTATGTCGCTTCTCAAGTCTCCGTAACGCGTCGTTTCGATTACCTTTCTTATGTCGCGTCACAAGTCTCTCTAACGCGTCGTTCCGATTATCTAAGCATGGTTAAGTTATAGTACGCAAAGTGTTCGTAAAAAGGATCAATAGGTAAGTATGTCGCGTCTCAAGTCTCTTTAACGCGTCGTTCCTATTACCTAAGAATGGTTAGGTTATATTACGCAAAATGTGCTTGAAAAGTGACGCTAGATTAGTATGTCAAGTCTCCAATCTCTTTCACGCGTCGTTCCGATTACCTAAGCATGGTTAGGTTATATTACGCAAAGTGTGCGTAAAAAGTGACACTAGATTAGTATGTTTCATATCAAGTCTCTTTAACGCGTCGTTTCGATCACCATACTTATCTCGCGTCACAAGTCTCTTTAACGCGTCGTTCCGATTACCTAAGCATGGTTAGGTTATATTACGCAAAGTGTGCGTGAAAAGTGAGGTTAGATTAGAATGTCGCATCTCAATTCTCTCTAACGCGTCGTTCCGATTTCCTAAGCATGGTTAGGTTATAATACGTAAAGTGTGCGTGAAAAGTGACACTAGATTAGAATGTCACGTCTCATGTCTCTCTAACGCGTCGTTCCCATTTCCTAAGCATGGTTATGTTATATTACGCAACGCATGCGTAAAAAGTGACGCTAGATTAATATTTTGCCTCTCAAGTCTCTGTAATGCGTCATTTCTTATGTTGCGTCACAAGTCTCTCTAACGCGTCATTTCGATTAGATAAGCATGGTTAGGTTATAGTACGCAAAGTGTGCGTGGAAAGGAGCAATATTTTAGTATGTCGCGTCTCAAGTCTCTTTAACGCGTCGTTCTAATTACTTAAGTATGGTTAGGTTATATTACGCAAAGTGTGCGTGAAAAGTGACGCTAGATTAGTATGTCTAGTCTCAAGTCTCTTTAATGCGTCGTTCCGATTACCTAAGCATGGTTAGGTTATATTACGCAAAGTGTGCGTAAAAAGTGAGGCTAGATTAGTTTGTTTTGTCTCAATTCTCTTTAACGCGTCGTTTCGATTACTATATTTATCTCGCGTCACAAGTCTCTTTAACGCGTCGTTCCGATTACCTAAGCATGGTTAGGTTATATTACGCAAAGTGTGTGTGAAAAGGGACTTTATATTAGTATGTCGCATCTCAAGTCTCTCTAACGCGTCGTTCCGATTTCCTAAGCATGGTTAGGTTATATTACGCAAAGTGTCCGCGAAAAGTGACACTAGATTAGTATGTCGCGTCTCAAGTCTCTCTAACGCGTCGTTCCGATATCATAAGCATGATTATGTTATATTACGCAATACGTGCATAAAAAGTGACGCTAGATTAATATTGCGCGTCTCAAGTCTCTTTAACGCGTCGTTTCGATTACTATATTTATCTCGCGTCACAAGTCTCTTTAACGCGTCGTTCCGATTACCTAAGCATGGTTAGGTTATATTACGCAAAGTGTGTGTGAAAAGGGACTTTATATTAGTATGTCGCATCTCAAGTCTCTCTAACGCGTCGTTCCGATTTCCTAAGCATGGTTAGGTTATATTACGCAAAGTGTCCGCGAAAAGTGACACTAGATTAGTATGTCGCGTCTCAAGTCTCTCTAACGCGTCGTTCCGATATCATAAGCATGATTATGTTATATTACGCAATACGTGCATAAAAAGTGACGCTAGATTAATATTGCACGTCTCAAGTCTCTTTAACGCGTTGTTTCGATTACCATGCTTATGTCGCGTCACAAGTCTCTCGAACACGTAGTTCCGATTACCTTGGCATGGTTAGGTTATATTACACAAAGTGTGCGTTGAAAATGACAATAGATTAGTATGTCGCATTTCAAGTCTATTTAACGCATCGTTCGAATTACTTAAGCATGGTTAGGTTATATTAGGCAGAGTGTACGTGAAAAATGACAATAGATTAGTATGTCGTGTCTTAAGTCTATCTAACGCGTTGTTCCGATTACCTTAGCATAGTTAGGTTATATTACGCAAACTGTGCGTGAAAAATGTCGCTAGATTAGTATGTCGCATCTCAATTCTCTTTATCGCGTTGTTCCAATTATCTAAGCATGGTTAGGGTATATTATGCGAAGCGTGCGTGAAAAGTGACATTAGATTAGTATGTCGCGTCTAAAGTCTATTTAACGCGTCGTTCCTATTACCTAAGAATGGTTAGGTTATATTACGCAGTGTACGTGAAAAGTGACGCTAGATTAGCATGTCGCGTCTCAAGGTTCTTTAATGCGTCGTTCCGATTACCTAAGCATGGTTAGGTTATAATACGGAAAGTTTGCGTGAAAAGTGATGCTAGATTAGTATGTCGCGTGTCAAGGCTCTTTAACACGTCGTTCCGATTACCTAAGCTTGGTTAGGCTGTACGCAAAGTGTGCGTAAAAAGGATCAATATATTAGTATGTCGCGTCTCAAGTCTCTTTATCGCATTGTTCCTATTAAATAAGCATGGTTAGGTTATATTACGCAAAGTGTGCGTGAAAAGTGACGCTAGATTAGTATGTCCAGGCTTAAATCTCTTTAAAGCGTTGTTCTGATTACCTAAGAATGGTTAGGTTCTATTATGTGTGAAAAAAGTGACGCTAGATTAGTATGTTTCGTCTCCAGTCTCTTTAATGCGTCGTTTCGCTTACCATACATATCTCGCGTCACAAGTCTCTTTAACGCGTCGTTCCGATTACCTAAGCACGGTTAGGTTATATTACGCAATGTGTGCGTGAAAAGTGACGTTTGTTTAGTACGTCGCGTCGTACCGATTTCCTTAGCATGGCTAGGTTATATTACGCAAAGTGTGTGTGAACAGTGACACTAGATTAGTATGTCGCGTCTCAAGTCTCCATACGCATCGTTCCGATTTTCTAAGCATGGTTATGTTATATTACGTAAAGTGTGCGTAAAAAGTGACGCTAGATTAATATTGCGCGTCTCAAGTCTCTTGAACGCGTCGTTTCGATTATCATGCTTATGTCGCGTCACAAGTCTCTCTAACGCGTCGTTCCGATTTCCTAAGCATGGTTAGGTTATATTACGCAAAGTGTGCGTGAAAAGTGACGCTAGATTAGTATGTCCAGTCTCAAGTCTCTTTAACGCGTCGTTCCGATTACCTAAGCATGGTTAGGTTATATTACGCAAAGTGTGCTTAAAAAGTGACGCTAGATTAGTTTGTTTCGTCTCAAGTCTCTTTTACAAGTCGTTGCGAGTACCATACTTATCTCGCGTCACAAGTCTCTTTAACGCGTCGTTCCGATTACCATACCTATCTCGTGTCACAAGTCTCTTTAACGCGTCGTTCCGATTACCATACTTATCTCGCGTCACAAGTCTCTTTATCGCGTCGTTTCGATTACCTAAGCATGGTTAGGTTATAGTACGCAAACAGTGCGTGAAAAGTAACGTTAAATTAGTATGTCTCGTCTCAAGTCTCTCTAACGCGTTGTCCAATTTCCTAACAGTGGTTAGGTTATTTTACGCAAAGCGTGTGTGAAAAGTGACGCTAGATTAGTATGTCCAGTCTCCTTAACGCGTCGTTCCGATTACCTATGCATGGTTAGGTTATAATACACAAAGTGAGCGTAAAAAGTGATGCTAGATTAGTTTGTTTCGTCTCAAGTCTCTTTAACGCGTAGCTTCGATTACTATACTTATCTCGCGTCACAAGTCTCTTTAACGGGTCGTTCTGATTACCTAAGCATGGTTAGGTTATATTACACAAAGAGTGAGTGAATAGTGACGCTATATTAGTATGTCGCGTCTCAAGTCTTTCTAACTCGTCGTTCCAATTTCCTAAGCATGGTTAGGTTATATTATGCAAAGCGTGCGTGAAAAGTGACACTAGATTAGTATGTCGCATCTCAAGTCTCTCTAACGCTTCGTTCCGATTTCTTAAGCATAGTTATGTTATATTACGCAAAGGGTGCATAAAAAAGTGACGGTAGATTAGTATATCGCTTCTGAAGTCTCTTTAACACGTCGTTCCAATTACCTAAGCATGGAAAGCTTATATTACGCAAAGTGTGCTGAAAAGTGACGGTAGATTAGTACATCGCGTCTCAAGTCTCTTTAATGTGTCGTTTTGATGACCTAACCATGGATTGGTTATGTTACGCAAGGTGTGCGTGAAAAGTGACGCTAGATTAGTATGTCACATCTCAATGCCCTTTAACGCGTCGTTCCGTTTACCTAAGCATGGTTAGATTATATTACGCAATGTTTGTGTGAAAAGTGACGCTATATTAGTATCTTGCGTCTCAAGTCTCTTTAACGCGTCGTTTTGATTACCATGCTTATTAACCCGTCGTTCCGATTACCTAAGCATAGTTAGATTATATTACGCATAGTGTGCGTGAAACGTTACGCTAGATTAATATGTCGCTACTCAAGTCCTATGATGCGTCGTTCTGATTACCTAAGCATGCGCAATAAGTGACGCTAGATTAGTATGGCGCGTTTCAAGTCTCTTTAACGTATCGTTTCGATTACTGTGCTTATGTCGCGTCACAAGTATCTCTAACGCGTCGTTCTGATTACCTAAGCATGATTAGATTATATATTACGCAAAGTGTGCGTGAAAAGTGACAATGTATTAGTATGTAGCATCTCAAGTCTTTTTTCGCGTCGTTCCGATTACCTAGATTAATGTGTCGCTACTCAAGTCTCTTTAATGCTTCGTTCCGATTTCCTAAGCATGGTTAGGTTATAGTACGCAAAGTTTGCGTGAAAAGTGACGCCATATTAGTATGTCGTCTCTGAAGTCTCTTTAACGCGTCGTTCCAATTATCTAAGCATGGTTAGGTTATTTACAAAAAGTGTGCGTGAAAAATGATGGTACATTTGTATGTCGTGTCTCAAGTCTCTTTAACGCATTGTACCGATTAACTAAGGATGGTTAGGTTACTTCACGAAAAGTGTGCGTGAAAAGTAACAAACATTAGTATGTCGCGTCTCAAGTCTATTTAACGCTTTATTCCGATTACCTAAGCATGGTTAGGTTATATTACGCAAAGAGTGCATGGAAAGCGACGCTAGATTAGTATGTCGCATCTCAATTCTCTTTAACGCGTTGTACCAATTACCTGAGCATGGTTAGGTTACTTTATAGAAAGTGTACGTGAAATGTGACGCTAGATTAGTATGTCGCGTCTTAAGTCTATTTAACGCGTCGTTCTGATTATCAAAGCATGCTTAGGTTATATTATGCGAAATGTGCGTGAAAAGTTACGCTAGATTAGTATGTTGCGTCTCAATTCTCTTTAACGTGTTGTTCCGATTACCTAACTATGGTTAGGTTATATTATTCAAAGTGTGCGTGAAAAGTTACGCTAGATTAGTATGTCGCGTCTCAAGCCTCTTTATCGCCTCTTTCCGACTACCTAGGCATGGTTAGGTTTTATTACGCAAAGTGTGCGTGAAAAGCGACGCTAGATTAGTATGTCCAGTCTCAAGTCTCTTTAACGCGTCGTTCCGATTACCTAAGCATGGTTAGGTTATATTACGCAAAGTGTGCTTAAAAGTAACGCTAGATTAGTTTGTTTAGTCTCAAGTCTCTTTTACAAGTCGTTGCGAGTACCATACATATCTCGCGTCACAAGTCTCTTAAACGCGTGGTTCCAATTACCATACTTATTCTCGCGTCACAAGTCTCTTTATCGCGTCGTTTCGATTACCTAAGCATGGTTAGGTTATATTACGCAAACAGTGCGTGAAAAGTAACGTTAAATTAGTATGTCTCGTCTCAAGTCTCTCTAACGCGTTGTCCAATTTCCTAACAATGGTTAGGTAATTTTGCGCAAGGTGTGCGTGAAAAGTGACGCTAGATTAGTATGTCCAGTCTCTTTAACGCGTCGTTCGAATTACCTATGCATGGTTATGTTATATTACGCAAAGTGAGCGTAAAAAGTGACGCTAGATTAGTTTTTTTCATCTCAAGTCTCTTTAACGCGTAGTTTCGATTACTATACTTATCTCGCGTCACAAGTCTCTTTAACGCGTCGTTCTGATTACCTAAGCATGGTTAGGTTATATTACGCAAAGCGTGCGTGAAAAGTGACACTAGATTAGTATGTCGCGTCTCAAGTCTGTCTAACGCGTCGTTCCGATTTCCTAAGCTTAGTTACGTTATATTACGCAACGCGTGCGTAAAAAAGTGACGCTAGATTAATATTGCACGTCTCAAGTCTCTTTAAAGCGTCGTTTCGATTACCATGCTTATGTCGCGTCACAAGTCTCTCGAACATGTCGTTCTGATTACCTAAGCATGGTTAGGTTATATTACGCAAAGTGTGCGTAGAAAATGACAATAGATTAGTATGTAGCGTCTCAAGTCTATTTAACGCGTCGTTCCAATTACATAAGCATGGTTAGGTTATATTACGCAGAGTGTACGTGAAAAATGACAATAGATTAGTATGTCGCGTCTAACGCGTTGTTCCGATTACCTTAGCATGGTTAGTTTATATTACGCATAGTGTGCGTGGGAAGTGACGCTAGATTAGTGTGTCGCTTCTCAAGTCTCCATACGCGTCGTTCCGATTTCCTAAGCATGGTTATGTTATATTAGGCAAAGTGTGCATAAAAAGTGACGCGAGATTAATATTGCGCGTCTCAAGTCTCTTGAACGCGTCGTTTTGATTATCATGCTTATGTCGCGTCACAAGTCTCTCTAACGCGTCGTTCCGATTTCCTAAGCATGGTTAGGTTATATTACGCAAAGTGTGCGTGAAAAGTGACGCTAGATTAGTATGTCTAGTCTCAAGTCTCTTTAACGCGTCGTTCCGATTACCTAAGCATGGTTAGGTTATATTACGCAAAGTGTGCTTAAAAAGTAACGCTAGATTAGTTTGTTTAGTCTCAAGTCTCTTTTACAAGTCGTTGCGAGTACCATACTTATCTCGCGTCACAAGTCTCTTTAACGCGTGGTTTCGATTACCATACTTATCTCGCGTCACAAGTCTCTTTATCGCGTCGTTTCGATTACCTAAGCATGGTTAGGTTATATTACGCAAACAGTGCCTGAAAAGTAACGTTAAATTAGTATGTCTCGTCTCAAGTCTCTCTAACGCGTTGTCCAATTTCCTAACAATGGTTAGGTAATTTTACGCAAGGTGTGCGTGAAAAGTGACGCTAGATTAGTATGTCCAGTCTCTTTAACGCGTCGTTCCGATTACCTATGCATGGTTAGGTTATATTACACAAAGTGAGCGTAAAAAGTGACGCTAGATTAGTTTTTTTCATCTCATGTCTCTTTAACGCGTAGTTTCGATTACTATACTTATCTCGCGTCACAAGTCTCTTTAACGCGTCGTTCTGAGCATTGAAGATTTTTCGTACTTTCTCATTCCGGAAGGACTACTTTTTTTCTTCCTCTCTTCAAGAGTTTCTCTTGGGCGCATAGGTTCATCCTCACCTTTGCCGAACACAGCCGGGAGCATTACCTAAGCATGGTTAGGTTATATTACGCAATGAGTGCGTGAATAGTGACGCTATATTAGTATGTCGCGTCTCAAGTATCTCTAACGCGTCGTTCCAATTACCTAAGCATGGTTAGGTTATATTATGCAAAGCATGCGTGAAAAGTGACACTAGATTAGTATGTCGCGTCTCAAGTCTCTCTAACGCGTCGTTCCGATTTCTTAAGCATAGTTATGTTATATTACGCAACACGTGCGTAAAAAAGTGACGCTAGATTAATATTGCACGTCTAACTCTCTTTAACGCGTCGTTTCGATTACCATTCTTATGTCGCGTCACAAGTCTCTCAAACGTGTCGTTCTGATTACCTAAGCATGGTTAGGTTATATTACGCAAAGTGTGCGTAGAAAATGACAATAGATTAGAATGTAGCGTCTCAAGTCTATTTAACGCGTCGTTCCAATTACTTAAGCATGGTTAGGTTATATTACGCATAGTTTGCGTCGAAAGTGACGCTAGATTAGTATGTCGCGTCTCAATTCTCTTTATCGCGTTATTCCGATTATCTAAGAATGGTTAGAGGTTATATTAGGCAAAGCGTGCGTGAAAAGTGACACTAGATTAGTATGTCGCGTCAAAAGTCTATTTAACGCGTCGTTCCTTATACCTAAGCATGGTTAGGTTATATTACGCAAGGTGTGCGTGAAAAGTGACGCTAGATTAGTATGTCGCGTCTCAAGGCTCTTTAATGCGTCATTCCGATTACCTAAGCATAGTTAGGTTATAAAACGCAAAGTTTGCGTTGAAAGTGACGCTAGATTAGTATGTCGCGTGTCAAGGCTCTTTAACGCGTCGTTTCTATTACCTAAGCACGGTTTGGTTATAGTACGCGAAGTGTGCGTAAAAATGATCAGTAGATTAGTATATTGAGTCTCAAGTCTCTTTAACGCGTCGTTCCTATTACCTAAGCATGATTAGGTTATATTACGCAAGGTGGGCGTGAAAAGTGACGCTAGATTAGCATGTCGCGTATCAAGGCTCTTTAATGCATCGTTCCGATTACCTAAGCATGATTAGGTTATACTACGCAAAGTTTGCGTGAAAAGTGACCCTAGATTAGTATGTCGCTTCTCAAGTCTCCGTAACGCGTCGTTTCGATTACCTTGCTTATGTCGCGTCACAAGTCTCTCTAACGCGTCGTTCCGATTACTTAAGCATGGTTAGGTTATAGTACGCAAAGTGTTCGTAAAAAGGATCAATAGGTAAGTATGTCGCGACTCAAGTCTCTTTAACGCGTCGTTCCTATTACCTAAGAATGGTTAGGTTATATTACGCAAAATGTGCTTGAAAAGTGACGCTAGATTAGTATGTCAAGTCTCCAATCTCTTTCACGCGTCGTTCCGATTACCTAAGCATGGTTAGGTTATATTACGCAAAGTGTGCGTAAAAAGTGACACTATATTAGTATGTTTCATATCAAGTCTCTTTAACGCGTTGTTTCGATCACCATACTTATCTCGCGTCACAAGTCTCTTTAACGCGTCGTTCCGATTACCTAAGCATGGTTAGGTTATTGGTGTGCGTGAAAAGTGAGGTTAGATTAGCATGTCGCGTCTCAATTCTCTCTAACGCGTCGTTCCAATTTTCTAAGCATGGTTAGGTTATAATACGTAAAGTGTGCGTGAAAAGTGACACTAGATTAGTATGTCACATCTCAAGTCTCTCTAACGCGTCGTTCCCATTTCCTAAGCATGGTTATGGCGGATCAGTGAATTATTGGGCCGAGCTGGATTTGAACCAGCGTAGACATATTGCCAACGAATTTACAGTCCGTCCCCATTAACCACTCGGGCATCGACCCAGGAAGAAGCAATTCTAGACTTAGTAAGAATCCATGATCAACTTCCTTTCGTAATACCCTACCCCCAGGGGAAGTCGAATCCCTGCTGCCTCCTTGAAAGAGAGATGTCCTGAACCACTAGACGATGGGGGCGTATTTGCCCGACCGCCGGCATACTATGCTCATAGTATGAACAGTTTTTTGAAATTGTCAATATAACAAAATGGTATGACTAGAGTCGAAGAATCTTTCCGCCCTTCACGATTTGATAGATTTTTGTGATTTGTATATTCACTATTATCCATTCTAAGAATAATAAATAAAATAGAATTAATAAATTAATAGATAATCGAAAAGAAAATAGAAGAACAAATAGAAATAATACAAAAGATTCTTTCAATGGGTCTGTCAAAAAGTAAGAAAATCGGGTTAACTCGATTTTCTTTCGCTTTCGTTCCAGTACATTAATTAACTCCGTGTTAAAATAAATAGGCATATCTCTCTCTCACGCTAAACCAGTAATTTAACAAATGAGAAATTTAGATTTAGTAAGAGGGATAGGCATCAACAAGCTATCTAATTTCACTTTAAGAATTTGGTTTAGGGGACAAATAGAATCTTTTCATTACCGATTGGCTCTTGGATCTATATTACGCAACGCATGCGTAAAAAGTGACGCTAGATTAATATTTTGCCTCTCAAGTCTCTTTAACGCGTCATTTCGATTACCATGCTTATGTTGCGTCACAAGTCTCTCTAACGCGTCATTTCGATTAGATAAGCATGGTTAGGTTATAGTACGCAAAGTGTGCGTGGAAAGGATGGTTTAGTATGTCGCGTCTCAAGTTTCTTTAACGCGTCGTTCTGATTACTTAAGTATGGTTAGGTTATATTACGCAAAGTGTGCGTGAAAAGTGACGCTAGATTAGTATGTCCAGTCTCAAGTCTCTTTAACGCGTCGTTCCTATTACCTAAGCATGGTTAGGTTATATTACGCCAAGTGTGCGTAAAAAGTGAGGCTAGATTAGTTTGTTTTGTCTCAATTCTCTTTAACGCGTCGTTTCAATTACTATATTTATCTCGCGTCACAAGTCTCTTTAACGCGTCGTTCCGATTACCTAAGCATGGTTAGGTTATATTACGCAAAGTGTGCGTGAAAAGTGACTTTAGATTAGTAAGTCGCATCTCAAGTCTCTCTAACGCGTCGTTCCGATTTCCTAAGCATGGTTAGGTTATATTACGCAAAGTGTCCGCGAAAAGTGACACTAGATTAGTATGTCGCGTCTCAAGTCTCTCTAACGCGTCGTTCCGATATCATAAGCATGATTATGTTATATTACACAATGCGTGCGTAAAAAGTGACGCTAGATTAATATTGCACGTCTCAAGTCTCTTTAACGCGTTGTTTCGATTACCATGCTTATGTCGCGTCACAAGTCTCTCGAACACGTAGTTCCGATTACCTTGGCATGGTTAGGTTATATTACACAAAGTGTGCGTTGAAAATGACAATAGATTAGTATGTCGCATTTCAAGTCTATTTAACGCATCGTTCGAATTACTTAAGCATGGTTAGGTTATATTAGGCAGAGTGTACGTGAAAAATGACAATAGATTAGTATGTCGTGTCTTAAGTCTATCTAACGCGTTGTTCCGATTACCTTAGCATAGTTAGGTTATATTACGCAAACTGTGCGTGAAAAATGACGCTAGATTAGTATGTCGCATCTCAATTCTCTTTATCGCGTTGTTCCAATTATCTAAGCATGGTTAGGGTATATTATGCGAAGCGTGCGTGAAAAGTGACATTAGATTAGTATGTCGCGTCTAAAGTCTATTTAACGCGTCGTTCCTATTACCTAAGAATGGTTAGGTTATATTACGCAGTGTACGTGAAAAGTGACGCTAGATTAGCATGTCGCGTCTCAAGGTTCTTTAATGCGTCGTTCCGATTACCTAAGCATGGTTAGGTTATAATACGGAAAGTTTGCGTGAAAAGTGATGCTAGATTAGTATGTCGCGTGTCAAGGCTCTTTAACACGTCGTTCCGATTACCTAAGCTTGGTTAGGCTGTACGCAAAGTGTGCGTAAAAAGGATCAATATATTAGTATGTCGCGTCTCAAGTCTCTTTATCGCATTGTTCCTATTAAATAAGCATGGTTAGGTTATATTACGCAAAGTGTGCGTGAAAAGTGACGCTAGATTAGTATGTCCAGGCTTAAATCTCTTTAAAGCGTTGTTCTGATTACCTAAGAATGGTTAGGTTCTATTATGTGTGAAAAAAGTGACGCTAGATTAGTATGTTTCGTCTCCAGTCTCTTTAATGCGTCGTTTCGCTTACCATACATATCTCGCGTCACAAGTCTCTTTAACGCGTCGTTCCGATTACCTAAGCACGGTTAGGTTATATTACGCAATGTGTGCGTGAAAAGTGACGTTTGTTTAGTACGTCGCGTCTCAAGTCTCTCTAACCCGTCGTACCGATTTCCTAAGCATGGCTAGGTTATATTACGCAAAGTGTGTGTGAACAGTGACACTAGATTAGTATGTCGCGTCTCAAGTCCCCATACGCGTCGTTCCGATTTCCTAAGCATGGCTATGTTATATTACGCAAAGTGTGCGTAAAAAGTGACGCTAGATTAATATTGCGCATCTCAAGTCTCTTGAACGCGTCGTTTCGATTATCATGCTTATGTCGCGTCACAAGTCTCTCTAACGCGTCGTTCCGATTTCCTAAGCATGGTTAGGTTATATTACGCAAAGTGTGCGTGAAAAGTGACGCTAGATTAGTATGTCCAGTCTCAAGTCTCTTTAACGCGTCGTTCCGATTACCTAAGCATGGTTAGGTTATATTACGCAAAGTGTGCTTAAAAAGTGACGCTAGATTAGTTTGTTTTGTCTCAAGTCTCTTTTACAAGTCGTTGCGAGTACCATACTTATCTCGAGTCACAAGTCTCTTTAACGCGTCGTTCCGATTACCATACCTATCTCGTGTCACAAGTCTCTTTAACGCGTCGTTCAGATTACCATACTTATCTCGCGTCGTTTCGATTACCTAAGCATGGTTAGGTTATAGTACGCAAACAGTGCGTGAAAAGTAACGTTAAATTAGTATGTCTCGTCTCAAGTCTCTCTAACGCGTTGTCCAATTTCCTAACAGTGGTTAGGTTATTTTACGCAAAGCGTGCGTGAAAATATTTTACGCAAAGCGTGCGTGAAAAGTGACGCTAGATTTGTATGTCCAGTCTCTTTAACGCGTCGTTCCGATTACCTATGCATGGTTAGGTTATATTACGCAAAGTGAGCGTAAAAAGTGATGCTAGATTAGTTTGTTTCGTCTCAAGTCTCTTTAACGCGTAGCTTCGATTACTATACTTATCTCGCGTCACAAGTCTCTTTAACGGGTCGTTCTGATTACCTAAGCGTGGTTAGGTTATATTACACAAAGAGTGCGTGAATAGTGACGCTATATTAATATGTCGCGTCTCAAGTCTCTCTAACGCGTCGTTCCAATTTCCTAAGCATGGTTAGGTTATATTATGCAAAGTGTGCGTGAAAAGTGACACTAGATTAGTATGTCGCATCTCAAGTCTCTCTAACGCGTCGTTCCGATTTCCTAAGCATAGTTATGTTATATTACGCAAAGGGTGCATAAAAAAGTGACGGTATATTAGTATATCGCTTCTGAAGTCTCTTTAACACGTCGTTCCAATTACCTAAGCATGGAAAGTTTATATTACGCAAAGTGTGCTGAAAAGTGACGGTAGATTAGTATATCGCGTCTCAAGTCTCTTTAATGTGTCGTTTTGATGACCTAACCATGGATTGGTTATGTTACGCAAGGTGTGCGTGAAAAGTGACGCTAGATTAGTATGTCACATCTCAATGCCCTTTAACGCGTCGTTCCGTTTACCTAAGCATGGTTAGATTATATTACGCAATGTTTGTGTGAAAAGTGACGCTATATTAGTATCTTGCGTCTCAAGTCTCTTTAACGCGTCGTTTTGATTACCATGCTTATTAACCCGTCGTTACGATTACCTAAGCATAGTTAGATTATATTACGCATAGTGTGCGTGAAACGTTACGCTAGATTAATATGTCGCTACTCAAGTCTCTATGATGCGTCGTTCTGATTACCTAAGCATGCGCAATAAGTGACGCTAGATTAGTATGGCGCGTTTCAAGTCTCTTTAACGCATCGTTTCGATTGCTGTGCTTATGTCGCGTCAGAAGTATCTCAAACGCGTCGTTCTGATTACCTAAGCATGATTAGATTATATATTACGCAAAGTGTGCGTGAAAAGTGACAATGTATTAGTATGTAGCATCTCAAGTTTTTTTAACGCGTCGTTCCGATTACCTAGGCATGGTTAGGTTATTTTACGCAAAGTGTGCGTGAAAAGTGACGCTAGATTAGTATGACGCGTCTCAAGTCTCTTTAATGCGTATTCCGAATACCTTAGCATGGTTAGGTTATATTCCATGAAGTGTGCGTGAAAAGGGACGCTAGATTAGTATGTCGCATCTCAAGTCCTTTAACGCGTCTTTCTGATTATGTAAGCATGGTTAGGTTATACTACGCAAAGTGTGCGTGAAAAGCGACGCTAGATTAGTATGTCCAGTCTCAAGTCTCTTTAACGCGTCGTTCCGATTACCTAAGCATGGTTGGGTTATATTACGCAAAGTGTGCTTAAAAAGTGACGCTAGATTAGTTTGTTTCGTCTCAAGTCTCTTTTACAAGTCGTTGTGAGTAACATACTTATCTCGCGTCACAAGTCTCTTTAACGCGTCGTTCCGATTACCATACTTATCTCGCGTCACAAGTCTCTTTATCGCGTCGTTCCGATTACCTAAGCATAGTTAGGTTATATTACGCAAACAATGCGTGAAAAGTAACGTTAAATTAGTATGTCTCGTCTCAAGTCTCTCTAACGCGTTGTTCATTTTCCTAACAATGGTCAGGTTATTTTACGCAAAGTGTGCGTGAAAAGTGACGCTAGATTAGTATGTCCAGCCTCTTTAACGCGCCGTTCCGATTACCTATGCATGGTTAGCTTATATTACGCAAAGTGAGCGTAAAAAGTGACGCTAGATTAGTTTGTTTCGTCTCAAGTCTCTTTAACGCGTAGTTTCGATTACTATACTTATCTTGCGTCACAAGTCTCTTTAACGCGTCGTTCTTATTACCTAAGCATGGTTAGGTTATATTACGCAAAGCGTGCGTGAAAAGGGACACTAGATTAGTATGTCGCGTCTCAAGTCTCTCTAACGCGTCGTTTCGATTTCCTAAGCATAGTTACGTTATATTACGCAACGCGTGCGTAAAAAAGTGACGCTAGATTCATATTGCACGTCTCAAGTCTCTTTAACGCGTCGTTTCGATTACCATGCTTATGCCGCGTCACAAGTCTCTCGAACATGTCGTTCTGATTACCTAAGCATGGTTAGGTTATATTACGCAAAGTGTGCGTAGAAAATGACAATAGATTTGTATGTAGCGTCTCAAGTCTATTTAACGCGTCGTTCCAATTACATAAGCATGGTTAGGTTATATTACGCAGAGTGTACGTGAAAAATGACAATAGATTAGTATGTCGCGTCTAACGCGTTGTTCCGATTACCTTAGCATGGTTAGTTTATATTACGCATAGTGTGCGTGGGAAGTGACGCTAGATTAGTATGTCGCGTCTCAAGTCTCCATGCGCGTCGTTCCAATTTCCTAAGCATGGTTATGTTATATTAGGCAAAGTGTGCGTAAAAAGTGACGCGAGATTAATATCGCGTGTCTCAAGTCTCTTGAACGCGTCGTTTCGATTATCATACTTATGTCGCGTCACAAGTCTCTCTAACGCGTCGTTCCGATTTCCTAAGCATGGTTAGGTTATATTACGCAAAGTGTGCGTGAAAAGTGACGCTAGATTAGTATGTCTAGTCTCAAGTCTCTTTAACGCGTCGTTCCGATTACCTAAGCATGGTTAGGTTATGTTACGCAAAGTGTGCTTAAAAAGTAACGCTAGATTAGTTTGTTTAGTCTCAAGTCTCTTTTACAAGTCGTTGCGAGTACCATACTTATCTCGCGTCACAAGTCTCTTTAACGCGTGGTTCCGATTACCATACTTATCTCGCGTCACATGTCTCTTTATCGCGTCGTTTCGATTACCTAAGCATGGTTAGGTTATATTACGCAAACAGTGCGTGAAAAGTAACGTTAAATTAGTATGTCTCGTCTCAAGTCTCTCTAACGCGTTGTCCAATTTCCTAACAATGGTTAGGTAATTTTACGCAAGGTGTGCGTGAAAAGTGACGCTAGATTAGTATGTCCAGTCTCTTTAACGCGTCGTTCCGATTACCTATGCATGGTTAGGTTATATTACGAAAAGTGAGCGTAAAAAGTGACGCTAGATTAGTTTTTTTCATCTCAAGTCTCTTTAACGTGTCGTTCTGAGCATTGAAGATTTTTCGTACTTTCTCATTCCGGAAGGACTACTTTTTTTTCTTCCTCTCTTCAAGAGTTTCTCTTGGGCACTTAGGTTCATCCTCACCTTCGCCGAACACAGGCTTCTTAGTCTTGGCCGGGAGCATTACCTAAGCATGGTTAGGTTATATTACGCAAAGAGTGCGTGAATAGTGACGCTATATTAGTATGTCGCGTCTCAAGTCTCTCTAACGCGTCGTTCCAATTACCTAAGCATGGTTAGGTTATATTATGCAAAGCGTGCGTGAAACGTGACACTAGATTAGTATGTCGCGTCTCAAGTCTCTCTAACGCGTCGTTCCGATTTCTTAAGCATAGTTATGTTATATTACGCAACGCGTGCGTAAAAAGTGACGCTAGATTAATATTGCATGTCTCAAGTCTTTTTAACGCGTCGTTTTGAATACCATTCTTATGTCGCATCACAAGTCTCTCGAACGTGTCGTTCTGATTACCTAAGCATGGTTAGGTTATATTACGCAAAGTGTGCGTAGAAAATGACTATAGATTAGTATGTAGCTTCTCAAGTCTATTTAACGCGTCGTTCCAATTACTTAAGCATGGTTAGGTTATATTACGCATAGTTTGCGTCGAAAGTGACGCTAGATTAGTATGTCGCGTCTCAATTCTCTTTATCGCGTTATTCCGATTATCTTAGAATGGTTATAGGTTATATTAGGCAAAGCGTGCGTGAAAAGTGACACTAGATTAGTATGTCGCGTCAAAAGTCTATTTAACGCGTCGTTCCTTATACCTAAGCATGGTTAGGTTATATTACGCAAGGTGTGCGTGAAAAGTGACGCTAGATTAGTATGTCGCGTCTCAAGGCTCTTTAATGCGTCATTTCGATTACCTAAGCATAGTTAGGTTATAAAACGCAAAGTTTGCGTGGAAAGTGACGCTAGATTAGTATGTCGCGTGTCAAGGCTCTTTAACGCGTCGTTCTGATTACCTAAGAACGGTTAGGTTATAGTACGCGAAGTGTGCGTAAAAATGATCAATTGATTAGTATATTGAGTCTCAAGTCTCTTTAACGCGTCGTTCCTATTACCTAAGCATGATTAGGTTATATTACGCAAGGTGCGCGTGAAAAGTGACGCTAGATTAGCATGTCGCGTATCAAGGCTCTTTAATGCATCGTTCCGATTACCTAAGCATGATTAGGTTCTACTACGCAAAGTTTGCGTAAAAGTGACGCTAGATTAGTATGTCGCTTCTCAAGTCTCCGTAACGCGTCGTTTCGATTACCTTGCTTATGTCGCGTCACAAGTCTCTCTAACGCGTCGTTCCGATTACATAAGCATGGTTAGGTTATAGTACGCAAAGTGTTCGTAAAAAGGATCAATAGGTAAGTATGTCGCGTCTCAAGTCTCTTTAACGCGTCGTTCCTATTACCTAAGAATGATTAGGTTATATTACGCAAAATGTGCTTGAAAAGTGACGCTAGATTAGTATGTCAAGTCTCCAATCTCTTTCACGCGTCGTTCCGATTACCTAAGCATGGTTAGGTTATATTACGCAAAGTGTGCGTAAAAAGTGACACTAGATTAGTATGTTTCATATCAAGTCTCTTTAACGCGTCGTTTCGATCACCATACTTATCTCGCGTCACAAGTCTCTTTAACACGTCGTTCCGATTACCTAAGCATGGTTAGGTTATATTACGCAAAGTGTGCGTGAAAAGTGAGGTTAGATTAGCATGTCGCGTCTCAATTCTCTCTAACGCGTCGTTCCGATTTCCTAAGCATGGTTAGGTTATAATAGGTAAAGTGTGCGTGGAAAGTGACACTAGATTAGTATGTCACGTCTCAAGTCTCTCTAAGGCGTCGTTCCCATTTCCTAAGCATGGTTATGTTATATTACGCAACGCATGCGTAAAAAGTGACGCTAGATTAATATTTTGCCTCTCAAGTCTCTTTAACGCGTCATTTCGATTACCATGCTTATGTTGCGTCACAAGTCTCTCTAACGGGTCATTTCAATTAGCTAAGCAAGGTTAGGTTATAGTACGCAAAGTGTGCGTGGAAAGGATGGTTTAGTATGTCGCGTCTCAAGTTTCTTTAACGCGTCGTTCTGATTACTTAAGTATGGTTAGGTTATATTACGCAAAGTGTGCGTGAAAAGTGACGCTAGATTAGTATGTCCAGTCTCAAGTCTCTTTAACGCGTCGTTCCGATTACCTAAGCATGGTTAGGTTATATTACGCCAAGTGTGCGTAAAAAGTGAGGCTAGATTAGTTTGTTTTGTCTCAATTCTCTTTAACGCGTCGTTTCAATTACTATATTTATCTCGCGTCACAAGTCTCTTTAACGCGTCGTTCCGATTACCTAAGCATGGTTAGGTTATATTACGCAAAGTGTGCGTGAAAAGTGACTTTAGATTAGTAAGTCGCATCTCAAGTCTCTCTAACGCGTCGTTCCGATTTCCTAAGCATGGTTAGGTTATATTACGCAAAGTGTCCGCGAAAAGTGACACTAGATTAGTATGTCGCGTCTCAAGTCTCTCTAACGCGTCGTTCCGATATCATAAGCATGATTATGTTATATTACACAATGCGTGCGTAAAAAGTGACGCTAGATTAATATTCACGTCTCAAGTCTCTTTAACGCGTTGTTTCGATTACCATGCTTATGTCGCGTCACAAGTCTCTCGAACACGTAGTTCCGATTACCTTAGCATGGTTAGGTTATATTACACAAAGTGTGCGTTGAAAATGACAATAGATTAGTATGTCGCATTTCAAGTCTATTTAACGCATCGTTCGAATTACTTAAGCATGGTTAGGTTATATTAGGCAGAGTGTACGTGAAAAATGACAATAGATTAGTATGTCGTGTCTTAAGTCTATCTAACGCGTTGTTCCGATTACCTTAGCATAGTTAGGTTATATTACGCAAACTGTGCGTGAAAAATGACGCTAGATTAGTATGTCGCATCTCAATTCTCTTTATCGCGTTGTTCCAATTATCTAAGCATGGTTAGGGTATATTATGCGAAGCGTGCGTGAAAAGTGACATTAGATTAGTATGTCGCGTCTAAAGTCTATTTAACGCGTCGTTCCTATTACCTAAGAATGGTTAGGTTATATTACGCAGTGTACGTGAAAAGTGACGCTAGATTAGCATGTCGCGTCTCAAGGTTCTTTAATGCGTCGTTCCGATTACCTAAGCATGGTTAGGTTATAATACGGAAAGTTTGCGTGAAAAGTGATGCTAGATTAGTATGTCGCGTGTCAAGGCTCTTTAACACGTCGTTCCGATTACCTAAGCTTGGTTAGGCTGTACGCAAAGTGTGCGTAAAAAGGATCAATATATTAGTATGTCGCGTCTCAAGTCTCTTTATCGCATTGTTCCTATTAAATAAGCATGGTTAGGTTATATTACGCAAAGTGTGCGTGAAAAGTGACGCTAGATTAGTATGTCCAGGCTTAAATCTCTTTAAAGCGTTGTTCTGATTACCTAAGAATGGTTAGGTTCTATTATGTGTGAAAAAAGTGACGCTAGATTAGTATGTTTCGTCTCCAGTCTCTTTAATGCGTCGTTTCGCTTACCATACATATCTCGCGTCACAAGTCTCTTTAACGCGTCGTTCCAATTACCTAAGCACGGTTAGGTTATATTACGCAATGTGTGCGTGAAAAGTGACGTTTGTTTAGTACGTCGCGTCTCAAGTCTCTCTAACCCGTCGTACCGATTTCCTAAGCATGGCTAGGTTATATTACGCAAAGTGTGTGTGAACAGTGACACTAGATTAGTATGTCGCGTCTCAAGTCCCCATACGCGTCGTTCCGATTTCCTAAGCATGGCTATGTTATATTACGCAAAGTGTGCGTAAAAAGTGACGCTAGATTAATATTGCGCATCTCAAGTCTCTTGAACGCGTCGTTTCGATTATCATGCTTATGTCGCGTCAAAAGTCTCTCTAACGCGTCGTTCCGATTTCCTAAGCATGGTTAGGTTATATTACGCAAAGTGTGCGTGAAAAGTGACGCTAGATTAGTATGTCCAGTCTCAAGTCTCTTTAACGCGTCGTTCCGATTACCTAAGCATGGTTAGGTTATATTACGCAAAGTGTGCTTAAAAAGTGACGCTAGATTAGTTTGTTTTGTCTCAAGTCTCTTTTACAAGTCGTTGCGAGTACCATACTTATCTCGAGTCACAAGTCTCTTTAACGCGTCGTTCCGATTACCATACCTATCTCGTGTCACAAGTCTCTTTAACGCGTCGTTCAGATTACCATACTTATCTCGCGTCGTTTCGATTACCTAAGCATGGTTAGGTTATAGTACGCAAACAGTGCGTGAAAAGTAACGTTAAATTAGTATGTCTCGTCTCAAGTCTCTCTAACGCGTTGTCCAATTTCCTAACAGTGGTTAGGTTATTTTACGCAAAGCGTGCGTGAAAATATTTTACGCAAAGCGTGCGTGAAAAGTGACGCTAGATTTGTATGTCCAGTCTCTTTAACGCGTCGTTCCGATTACCTATGCATGGTTAGGTTATATTACGCAAAGTGAGCGTAAAAAGTGATGCTAGATTAGTTTGTTTCGTCTCAAGTCTCTTTAACGCGTAGCTTCGATTACTATACTTATCTCGCGTCACAAGTCTCTTTAACGGGTCGTTCTGATTACCTAAGCGTGGTTAGGTTATATTACACAAAGAGTGCGTGAATAGTGACGCTATATTAATATGTCGCGTCTCAAGTCTCTCTAACGCGTCGTTCCAATTTCCTAAGCATGGTTAGGTTATATTATGCAAAGTGTGCGTGAAAAGTGACACTAGATTAGTATGTCGCATCTCAAGTCTCTCTAACGCGTCGTTCCGATTTCCTAAGCATAGTTATGTTATATTACGCAAAGGGTGCATAAAAAAGTGACGGTATATTAGTATATCGCTTCTGAAGTCTCTTTAACACGTCGTTCCAATTACCTAAGCATGGAAAGTTTATATTACGCAAAGTGTGCTGAAAAGTGACGGTAGATTAGTATATCGCGTCTCAAGTCTTTTTAATGTGTCGTTTTGATGACCTAACCATGGATTGGTTATGTTACGCAAGGTGTGCGTGAAAAGTGACGCTAGATTAGTATGTCACATCTCAATGCCCTTTAACGCGTCGTTCCGTTTACCTAAGCATGGTTAGATTATATTACGCAATGTTTGTGTGAAAAGTGACGCTATATTAGTATCTTGCGTCTCAAGTCTCTTTAACGCGTCGTTTTGATTACCATGCTTATTAACCCGTCGTTACGATTACCTAAGCATAGTTAGATTATATTACGCATAGTGTGCGTGAAACGTTACGCTAGATTAATATGTCGCTACTCAAGTCTCTATGATGCGTCGTTCTGATTACCTAAGCATGCGCAATAAGTGACGCTAGATTAGTATGGCGCGTTTCAAGTCTCTTTAACGCATCGTTTCGATTGCTGTGCTTATGTCGCGTCAGAAGTATCTCAAACGCGTCGTTCTGATTACCTAAGCATGATTAGATTATATATTACGCAAAGTGTGCGTGAAAAGTGACAATGTATTAGTATGTAGCATCTCAAGTCTTTTTAACGCGTCGTTCCGATTACCTAGGCATGGTTAGGTTATTTTACGCAAAGTGTGCGTGAAAAGTGACGCTAGATTAGTATGACGCGTCTCAAGTCTCTTTAATGCGTATTCCGAATACCTTAGCATGGTTAGGTTATATTCCATGAAGTGTGCGTGAAAAGGGACGCTAGATTAGTATGTCGCATCTCAAGTCCTTTAACGCGTCTTTCTGATTATGTAAGCATGGTTAGGTTATACTACGCAAAGTGTGCGTGAAAAGCGACGCTAGATTAGTATGTCCAGTTTCAAGTCTCTTTAACGCGTCGTTCCGATTACCTAAGCATGGTTGGGTTATATTACGCAAAGTGTGCTTAAAAAGTGACGCTAGATTAGTTTGTTTCGTCTCAAGTCTCTTTTACAAGTCGTTGTGAGTAACATACTTATCTCGCGTCACAAGTCTCTTTAACGCGTCGTTCCGATTACCATACTTATCTCGCGTCACAAGTCTCTTTATCGCGTCGTTCCGATTACCTAAGCATAGTTAGGTTATATTACGCAAACAATGCGTGAAAAGTAACGTTAAATTAGTATGTCTCGTCTCAAGTCTCTCTAACGCGTTGTTCATTTTCCTAACAATGGTCAGGTTATTTTACGCAAAGTGTGCGTGAAAAGTGACGCTAGATTAGTATGTCCAGCCTCTTTAACGCGCCGTTCCGATTACCTATGCATGGTTAGCTTATATTACGCAAAGTGAGCGTAAAAAGTGACGCTAGATTAGTTTGTTTCGTCTCAAGTCTCTTTAACGCGTAGTTTCGATTACTATACTTATCTCGCGTCACAAGTCTCTTTACCGCGTCGTTCTTATTACCTAAGCATGGTTAGGTTATATTACGCAAAGCGTGCGTGAAAAGGGACACTAGATTAGTATGTCGCGTCTCAAGTCTCTCTAACGCGTCGTTTCGATTTCCTAAGCATAGTTACGTTATATTACGCAACGCGTGCGTAAAAAAGTGACGCTAGATTAATATTGCACGTCTCAAGTCTCTTTAACGCGTCGTTTCGATTACCATGCTTATGCCGCGTCACAAGTCTCTCGAACATGTCGTTCTGATTACCTAAGCATGGTTAGGTTATATTACGCAAAGTGTGCGTAGAAAATGACAATAGATTTGTATGTAGCGTCTCAAGTCTATTTAACGCGTCGTTCCAATTACATAAGCATGGTTAGGTTATATTACGCAGAGTGTACGTGAAAAATGACAATAGATTAGTATGTCGCGTCTAACGCGTTGTTCCGATTACCTTAGCATGGTTAGTTTATATTACGCATAGTGTGCGTGGGAAGTGACGCTAGATTAGTATGTCGCGTCTCAAGTCTCCATGCGCGTCGTTCCAATTTCCTAAGCATGGTTATGTTATATTAGGCAAAGTGTGCGTAAAAAGTGACGCGAGATTAATATCGCGTGTCTCAAGTCTCTTGAACGCGTCGTTTCGATTATCATGCTTATGTCGCGTCACAAGTCTCTCTAACGCGTCGTTCCGATTTCCTAAGCATGGTTAGGTTATATTACGCAAAGTGTGCGTGAAAAGTGACGCTAGATTAGTATGTCTAGTCTCAAGTCTCTTTAACGCGTCGTTCCGATTACCTAAGCATGGTTAGGTTATGTTACGCAAAGTGTGCTTAAAAAGTAACGCTAGATTAGTTTGTTTAGTCTCAAGTCTCTTTTACAAGTCGTTGCGAGTACCATACTTATCTCGCGTCACAAGTCTCTTTAACGCGTGGTTCCGATTACCATACTTATCTCGCGTCACATGTCTCTTTATCGCGTCGTTTCGATTACCTAAGCATGGTTAGGTTATATTACGCAAACAGTGCGTGAAAAGTAACGTTAAATTAGTATGTCTCGTCTCAAGTCTCTCTAACGCGTTGTCCAATTTCCTAACAATGGTTAGGTAATTTTACGCAAGGTGTGCGTGAAAAGTGACGCTAGATTAGTATGTCCAGTCTCTTTAACGCGTCGTTCCGATTACCTATGCATGGTTAGGTTATATTACGAAAAGTGAGCGTAAAAAGTGACGCTAGATTAGTTTTTTTCATCTCAAGTCTCTTTAACGTGTCGTTCTGAGCATTGAAGATTTTTCGTACTTTCTCATTCCGGAAGGACTACTTTTTTTTCTTCCTCTCTTCAAGAGTTTCTCTTGGGCACTTAGGTTCATCCTCACCTTCGCCGAACACAGGCTTCTTAGTCTTGGCCGGGAGCATTACCTAAGCATGGTTAGGTTATATTACGCAAAGAGTGCGTGAATAGTGACGCTATATTAGTATGTCGCGTCTCAAGTCTCTCTAACGCGTCGTTCCAATTACCTAAGCATGGTTAGGTTATATTATGCAAAGCGTGCGTGAAACGTGACACTAGATTAGTATGTCGCGTCTCAAGTCTCTCTAACGCGTCGTTCCGATTTCTTAAGCATAGTTATGTTATATTACGCAACGCGTGCGTAAAAAGTGACGCTAGATTAATATTGCATGTCTCAAGTCTTTTTAACGCGTCGTTTTGAATACCATTCTTATGTCGCATCACAAGTCTCTCGAACGTGTCGTTCTGATTACCTAAGCATGGTTAGGTTATATTACGCAAAGTGTGCGTAGAAAATGACAATAGATTAGTATGTAGCTTCTCAAGTCTATTTAACGCGTCGTTCCAATTACTTAAGCATGGTTAGGTTATATTACGCATAGTTTGCGTCGAAAGTGACGCTAGATTAGTATGTCGCGTCTCAATTCTCTTTATCGCGTTATTCCGATTATCTTAGAATGGTTATAGGTTATATTAGGCAAAGCGTGCGTGAAAAGTGACACTAGATTAGTATGTCGCGTCAAAAGTCTATTTAACGCGTCGTTCCTTATACCTAAGCATGGTTAGGTTATATTACGCAAGGTGTGCGTGAAAAGTGACGCTAGATTAGTATGTCGCGTCTCAAGGCTCTTTAATGCGTCATTTCGATTACCTAAGCATAGTTAGGTTATAAAACGCAAAGTTTGCGTGGAAAGTGACGCTAGATTAGTATGTCGCGTGTCAAGGCTCTTTAACGCGTCGTTCTGATTACCTAAGAACGGTTAGGTTATAGTACGCGAAGTGTGCGTAAAAATGATCAATTGATTAGTATATTGAGTCTCAAGTCTCTTTAACGCGTCGTTCCTATTACCTAAGCATGATTAGGTTATATTACGCAAGGTGCGCGTGAAAAGTGACGCTAGATTAGCATGTCGCGTATCAAGGCTCTTTAATGCATCGTTCCGATTACCTAAGCATGATTAGGTTCTACTACGCAAAGTTTGCGTAAAAGTGACGCTAGATTAGTATGTCGCTTCTCAAGTCTCCGTAACGCGTCGTTTCGATTACCTTGCTTATGTCGCGTCACAAGTCTCTCTAACGCGTCGTTCCGATTACATAAGCATGGTTAGGTTATAGTACGCAAAGTGTTCGTAAAAAGGATCAATAGGTAAGTATGTCGCGTCTCAAGTCTCTTTAACGCGTCGTTCCTATTACCTAAGAATGATTAGGTTATATTACGCAAAATGTGCTTGAAAAGTGACGCTAGATTAGTATGTCAAGTCTCCAATCTCTTTCACGCGTCGTTCCGATTACCTAAGCATGGTTAGGTTATATTACGCAAAGTGTGCGTAAAAAGTGACACTAGATTAGTATGTTTCATATCAAGTCTCTTTAACGCGTCGTTTCGATCACCATACTTATCTCGCGTCACAAGTCTCTTTAACACGTCGTTCCGATTACCTAAGCATGGTTAGGTTATATTACGCAAAGTGTGCGTGAAAAGTGAGGTTAGATTAGCATGTCGCGTCTCAATTCTCTCTAACGCGTCGTTCCGATTTCCTAAGCATGGTTAGGTTATAATACGTAAAGTGTGCGTGAAAAGTGACACTAGATTAGTATGTCACGTCTCAAGTCTCTCTAACGCGTCGTTCCCATTTCCTAAGCATGGTTATGTTATATTACGCAACGCATGCGTAAAAAGTGACGCTAGATTAATATTTTGCCTCTCAAGTCTCTTTAACGCGTCATTTCGATTACCATGCTTATGTTGCGTCACAAGTCTCTCTAACGCGTCATTTCGATTAGCTAAGCATGGTTAGGTTATAGTACGCAAAGTGTGCGTGGAAAGGAGCAATAGTTTAGTATGTCGCGTCTCAAGTCTCTTTAACGCGTCGTTCTGATTACTTAAGTATTGTTAGGTTATATTACGCAAAGCGTGCGTGAAAAGTGACGCTAGATTAGTATGTCCAGTCTCAAGTCTCTTTAACGCGTCGTTCCGATTACCTAAGCATGGTTAGGTTATATTAAGCAAAGTGTGCGTAAAAAGTGAGGCTAGATTAGTTTGTTTTGTCTCAATTCTCTCTAACGCGTCGTTTCGATTACTATATTTATCTCGCGTCACAAGTCTCTTTAACGCGTCGTTCCGATTACCTAAGCATGTTTAGGTTATATTACGCAAAGTGTGCGTGAAAAGTGACTTTAGGTTAGTATGTCGCATCTCAAGTCTCTCTAACGCGTCGTTCCGATTTCCTAAGCATGGTTAGGTTATATTACGCAAAGTGTCCGCGAAAAGTGACACTAGATTAGTATGTCGAGTCTCAAGTCTCTCTAACTCGTCGTTCCGATATCATAAGCATGATTATGTTATATTACGCAATGCGTGCGTAAAAAGTGACGCTAGATTAATATTGCGCGTCTCAAGTCTCTTTAACGCGTTGTTTCGATTACCATGCTTATGTCGCGTCACAAGTCTCTTAAACGCGTCGTTCCGATTACCTTACCATGGTTAGGTTATATTGAGCAATGTGTGCGTGAAAAATGACACTAGATTAGTATATCGTATCTTAACTCTCTTTAACGCGTCGTTCCGATTACCCAAGAATGGTTAGGTTTACGCGAAGTGTGCGAGAAAAGTAACGCTAGATTTGTATTTCACGTCTCAAGTCTCTTTAACGCGTCGTTCCGATTACCTAAGCATGGTTAAGTGATATTACCCAAGGTGTGCGTGAAAAGTGACGCTAGATTAGTATGTCGCGTCTCAAGGCTCTTTAATGCGTCATTCCGATTACCTAAGCATGGTTAGGTTATATTATGCAAAGTTGGCATGAAAAGTGACGCTAGATTAGCATTTCGCGTCTCAAGTGTGCGTTAATAGCGACGCTAGATTAGTAGTCTGTCGCGTTACAAGTCTCTGTAACGCGTCGTTCTGATTACCTAAGCATGGTTAGATTATATTTTACGCAAAGTGCGCGTGAAAAGTGATGCAAGATTAGTATGTCGAGTCACCAGTCTTTTTAACGCGTTGTTCCGATTACCTAAGGATGGTTAGATTATATAACGCAAAGTGTGCGTTAAAAGTGACGCTAGATTAGTAGTATGTCGCGTCACAAGTTTTTTTAACGTGTCGTTCCGATTACCTAAACATGGTTAGATTATATTACACAAAGTGTGCGGTGAAAGTGATGCTAGATTAGTATGTCGCGTCACAAGTCTCTTTAACGAGTCGTTCCGATTACCTATGCATGGTTAGATTATATAACACCAAGTGTGCATTATAAGTGACGCTAGATTAGTATGTTGCGTCTCAAGTCTCTTTTATGCGACGTGTCGATTACGTAAGCATGGTTAGGTTATATTACGCAAAGTCGGCGTTAAAAGTGACGCTAGAATAGTGGTATGTCGCGTCACAAGTATCTTTAGCGCGACATTCCGATAACCTAAGCATGGTTAGTTTATGTAACGCAAAGTGTGGTTGAAAAGTGACGCTAGATTAGTATGCCGCATCACAAGTCTCTTTAACGCGTCATTCTGATTACCTAAGTATGGTTAGGTTATATTACGCAAAAGTGTGCGTGAAAAGTGATGCTAGATAAGTATGTCGTGTCACAAGTCTTTTTAACGCGTCGTTCCGATTATCTAACAATGGTTAGGTTATATTACGCAAAGTGTGCATTAAAAGTTATGCTAGAATAGTATGTCGCGTCACAAGTCTCTTGAACTTATCGTTCCGATTACGTAAGCATGGTCAGATTATATTACGCAAAGTGTGCCTTAAAAGTGAAGCTAGATTATTATGTCGCGTCACAAGTCTCTTTAACGCGTCGTCGTTCCGATTACCTAAGCATGGTTCGGTTATATTACGCAAAGTGTGCCTTAAAATTGTGGCTAGATTAGTATGTCGCGCCACAAGTCTCTTTAACGCGTCGTTCTGATTACGTAACAATGATTTGGTTACATTACGTAAAGTGTGCGTGAAAAGGGACGCTATATAAGTATGTCGCGTCACAAGTCGCTTTAACGCGTTGTTCCGATTACCTAAGAATGGTTAGGATATATTACGCAAACTGTGCGTTAAAAGTGACGCTAGATTATTATGTCGCGTCACAAGTCTCTTTATCGCGCCGTTCCAATCACCTATGCATGGTTAGGTTATATTACGCAAAGTTTGCGTGAAAAGTGACCCTAGATTACTATGTCGCGTCACAAGTCTCTTTAACAAGTCGTTCCGATTACCTAGGCATGATTAGGTTATATAACGCAAAGTATGCATATTACAGTGACGCTAGATTAGTAGTATGTCGCGTCACAAGTCTCCTTAACGCGTTGTTCCGATTACCTAAGCGTGGTTAGGTTATATTACGCAAAGTTTGCATGGAAAGTGATGCTAGATTATTAACATGTCGCGTCTAAAGTCTCTTTAACGTGTCGTTCCGATTACCTAAGCATAGTTTGGTTATATGACGCAAAGTGTGTGTTAAAAGTGACGTTAGATTAGTATGACGCGTCGCAAGTCTTTTTAACGCGTCATTCTAACCTAACAGTGGTTAGGTTAAATTACGTAAAGTGTGCGTGAACTGTGACGCTGTATAAGTATGTCGCGTCACAAGTCTTTTTTAACACGTCGTTCCGATTACCCAAGCATGGTTAGGTTATATTACGCAAAGAGTGTGTTATAAGTGACGCTAGATTAGTAGTATGTCGCATCACAAGTCTCTTTAACGCGTGTTTCCGATTACCTAAGCATGCTTAGGTTATATTACGCAAACCGTGCGTTAAAAGTGATACTAGATTAGTATGTCTCGTCACAAGTCTCTTTAACGCGTCGTTCCGATTACCTATGCATGGTTAGGTTATATTATGCAAAGTGTGCGAGAAAAGGGACGCTATATAAGTATGTCGTGTCACAAGTCTCTTTAGCGCGTCATTCCAATTACCTATTCATGTTTAGGTTATATTCAGCAAAGTGTGCCTAAAAAGTAACGCTAGATTAGTATGTCGCGTATCAAGTATATTTAACGCCTCGTTCCGATTACCTAAGCATGGTTAGGTTATATTCCACGAAGTGTGCGCAAAAAGTGACGCTAGATTAGTATGTCGCGTCTCAATTCTCATTAACGAGTTGTTCCAATTACCTAACAACCATGGTTAGATTATATTACGCGAAGTATGCATGAAAAGTTACGCTAGATTAGTATGTCGCGTCTCAAGTATCTTTAACGCGTCGTTCCGATTACCTTAGCATGATTAGGTTAAATTAAGCAAAGTGTGCGTAAAAAGTGATGCTAGATTAGTATGGCGCGTCTTAAGTTTATCTAACGCGTCGTTCCGATTACAGATTATATTATGTAAAGTCTGCGTGAAAAGTCACGCTATATTAGTATGTTTTGTCTCAAGTCTCTTTAACGCGTCGTTTCTATTACCATGCTTATCTCGCGTCACAAGTCTCTTTAACGCGTCGTTCCGATTACCTAATAATGGTTAGGTTATATTACGCAGAGTGTGCGTGAAAAGTGACGGTAGATTACTATATCGCGTCTCAAGTCTCTCTAACGCGTTGTTCCGATTTCCTATGCATGGTTAGGTTATATTACGCAAAGTGTGCGTAAAAAGTGACGCTAGATTAGTACGCGTCGTTCTGATTTCCTAAGCATGGTTAGGTTACATTACGCAAAGTGTGCGTAAAAAGTGACGGTAGATTAGTATGTCGCGTCTCAAGTCTTTCTAACACGTCGCTTCGATTACCTAAGCATGATTAGGTTATAATACGCAAAGTTTGCGTGAAAAGTGATGCTAGATTAGTATGTCGATTCTCAAGTCTCTTTAACGCGTCGTTTCGATTACCATGCTTATGTCGCGTCACAAGTCTCTCTAACGCATCGTTTCTATTACCTAAGCATGTTTAGGTTATAGTACGCAAAGTGTGCTTGAAAAGGATAAATAGATTAGTATGTCGTGTTTCAAGTCTCTTTAACGCGTCGTTCCTATTACCTAAGAATGGTTAGGTTATATTACGCAAAGTGTGCGTGAAAAGTGACCCTAGATTAGTACGTCCAGTGTTAAGTCTATTTAACTCTTTATTCTGATTACCTAAGCATGGTTAGGTTATATTACGCAAAGTGTGCGTAAAACATGACGCTAGATTATGTTTCCTCTCAAGTCTCTTTAACGCGTCATTTCGATTACCATACTTATCTCGAGTCATTTTGATTACCATACTTATCTCGCGTCACAAATCTCTTTAACGCGTCGTTCTGATTACCTAAGCATGGTTTGGTTATATTATGCAAAGTGTGGGTGACAAGTTACGTTAGATTAGTATGTCTCGTCTCAAGCCTCTCTAACGCGTCGTTCCGATTTCCTAAGCATGGTTAGGTTATATTATGAAAAGTGTGCGTGAAAAGTGACGCTAGATTAGTATGTCGTGTCTCAAGCCTCTCTAACGCGTTGTTCTGATTATCTAAGCATGGTTAGGTTATATTACGCAAAGAGTGCGTGAAAAGTGACGCTAGATTATTATGTTGCGTCTCCAGTCTCTTTAACGCGTCGTTCCGATTACCCTTGAATGGTTAGGTTATAGTACGCAAAGTTTTTGAGAAAGGTAACGCTAGATTAGTATGTCGCGTCTCAAGTCTCTTTAACGCATCGTTCCGATTACCTAAGCATGGTTATGTTATATTATGCAAAGTCTGCGTGAAAAGTGACGTTTGATTAGTATGTCGCGTCTCAAGTCTCTCTAACGCGTCGTTCTGATTTTCTAAGCATGGTTAGGTTATATTACGCAAAGTGTGCGTGAAAAGTTAAACTAGATTAGTATGTCGCGTCTCAAGTCTCTCTAACGCTTCGTTCTGATTTCCTAAGCATGGTTATGTTATATTAAAAAGTGACGCTAGATTAATATTGCGCGTATAAATTCTCCTTAATGCGTCGTTTCGATTACCATGATTATGTCGCGTCACAAGTCTCTCGAACGCGTCGTTCCAATTACCTAAGCATGGTGAGGTTATATTACGAAAAGTGTGCGCAAAAAATGACAATAGATTAGTATCTCGCGTCTCAAGTCTATTTAACGCGTAGTTCCAATTACTTAAGCATGGTTAGATTATATTATACAAAGTTAGTATGTCGCGTCTCAACTCTCTTGATCGCGTTGTTTCGATTATCTAAGCATGGTTAGGTTTTGTTACGCAAGGTGTTATTGGAAAGTAACGCTAGATTAGTATGTCGCATCTCAAGACTCTTTAATGCGTCGTTCCGATCACCTAAGCATGGTTAGATTATATTATACAAAGTTGGTGTGAATAGTGACGCTAGATTAGTATGTCGTGTCTCAAGTATCTTTAACGCATTGTTTCGATTACAATGCTTATGTCGCATCACAAGTTTCTCTAACTCGTCCGATTACCTAAGCATGGTTAGGTCATAGTACGCAAAGTGTGCGTGAAAAGTAACAATATATTTGTATGTCGCGTCTAAAGTCTCTTTAACACGTCATTCCGATTAGTTAAGCGTGGTTAGGTTATATTACGAAAATTGTGCGTAAAAATAAAGCTATCGCGTCTCAATTCTCTTTAACGTGCTTTTCTGATTGCCTAAGCATGGTTAGGTTATATTACGCAAAGCGTGCCTGGAAAGTGACGCTAGATTAGTATGCCGCGTCTCAAGGCTCTTTAATGCGTCGTTCTGATTACCTAATCTTGTTTAGGTTATATTATGCAAAGAGTGCGTGAAAAGTCATTCTAGATTAGTATGTCGCGTCTCAAGTCTCTTTAACGCATTGTTCCGATTACCCAAGAATGGTTAGGTTATATTACGTAAAGTGTGCGAGAAAAGTAACGCTAGATTAGTATGTAACATCTCAAGTCTCTTTAACGCGTCGTTCCGATTACCTAAGCATGGTTAGGTTAGATTACGCAAGGTGTGCGAGAGAAGGGACACTAGATTAGTATGTAGCGTCTCAAGGAGTTAATGCGTCGTTCCGATTACCTAAGCATGGTTATGTTATATTATGCAAAGTTGTTGGGGTGAAAAATGACGCTAGATTTGTACGTCGCATCTCAAGTCTCTTTAACGCGTCATTTCTATTACCATGCATAGGTCGCATCACAAGTCTCTCTAACGCGTCGTTCCGATTACCTAAGCGTGGTTAGGTTATAGTACGCAAAGTGTGCGTGAAAAGCAATAGTAGATTAGTATGCCGTGTCTCAAGTGTCTTTAACGCGTCGTTCAAATTACTTAAGCATGGTTCGGTTATATTACTCAAAGTCTGCGTGAAAAGTGACAATAGATTAGTATGTCGCGTCTCAAGTATATTTATCGCGTCGTTTTGATTACCTAAGCAAGGTTAGGTTATATTACGCAAAGTGTGCATGAAAAGAGACACCAGATTAGTATGCCGCGTTGAAATTCTCTTTAAACCGTCGTTCCGATTACGTAAGCATGGTTAGGTTATTACACAAAGTGTGCGTGAAAAGTGACGCTAGAGTAGTATGGCTCGTCTCGAGTCTATTTAACGCGTCGTTTCGATTACCATGCTTATGTCGAATCACAAGTCTTTCTAACACGTCGTTCCAATTACCTAAGCATGGTTTGGTTATATTATTCAAAGTGTGCGTGAAAAAAGAAAATAGATTCAGATGTCGCATCTCAAGTCTTTTTAACGCGTTGTTCTTATTACCTAAGCATGGTTAGTTTATATTACGCAAGGTGTGCGTGAAGGTGAAGCTAGATTAGTATGTCGCGTCTCAAGGCTCTTTAATGCGACGTTCCGATTACCTAATTATGATTAGGTTATAATAAGCAAAGGTTGCGTGAAAAGTGACGCTAGATTGGTATATAGCTTCTCAAGTCTCTTTAACGTGTCGTTTCGAATACCATGCTTATCTCGCGTCACAAGTCTCTCTAACGCGTCGTTTCTTTTACCTAAGCATGGTCAGGTTATAGTACGCAAAGTGTGCGTGAAAAGGATCAATAGATTAGTATGTCGCATCTCAAGTCTCTTTAACGCGTCATTCCTCGTACCTAAGCATGGTTAGGTTATATTACGTAAAGTGTGCGTTAAAAGTGACGGTAGATTAGTATGTCCAGTCTCAAGTCTCTTTAGCGCGTCGTTTCGATTAGCTAAGCATGGTTAGGTTATATTACGTAAAGTGTGCGTAAAAAGTGATGCTAGATTAGTATGTTCCGTCTCAAGTGTCTTTAACGCGTCATTTTGATTACCATACTTATCTCGCGTCACAAGTCTATTTAACGCGTCGTTCCAATTACCTAAGCATGGTTAGGTTATATTACACAAGGTGTGAGCGAAAAGTGTCGCTAGATTAGTATGTCGCATCTCAAGGCTCTTTAATGCGTCGTTCCTATTACCTAAGCATGATTAGGTTATAATACGCAAAGTTTGCGTGAAAAGTGACGCTAGATTAGTATGCTGCTTCTCAAGTCTCTTTAACGTGTCGTTTCGATTACCATGCTTATGTCTCGTCACAAGTCTCTCTAACGCGTCGTTCCGATTACCTAAGCATGGTTAGGTTATAGTACGCAAAGTGTGCGTAAAAAGGATCAATAGATAAGTATGTCGCGTCTCAAGTCTCTTTAACGCGTCGTTCCTATTACCTAAGAATGGTTTGGTTATATTATGCAAAGTGTGCTTGAAAAGTGACGCTAGATTATTATGTCCAGTCTCCAATGTCTTTAACGCGTCGTTCCGATATAAAAAGTTACAATAGATTAGTCTGTTTTGTCTCAAGTCTCTTTAACGCGTTGTTTTGATTACCACACTTATCTCGCGTCACAAGTCTCGTCGTTCCGATTACCCAACCATGGTTAGGTTATATTATGCAAAGTGTGCTTGAAAAGTGACGTTAAATTAGGATGTTGTGTCTCAAGTCTCTCTAACACGTCGTTCCAATTTCCTAAGCATGGTTAGGTTATATTACGCAAAGTGTGCGTGAAAAGTGACCCTAGATTAGTATGTCCAGTCTCAAGTCTCTTTAACGCGTCGTTCTGATTACCTAAGCATGGTTAGGTTATATTACGCAAAGTGTGCTTAAAAAGTGATGCTAGATTAGTTTGTTTCGTCTCAAGTCTCTTTAACGCGTCGTTTCGATTACCATACTTATCTGGCGTCACAAGTCTGTGACCGCTATCCAAGTAATGATGTGGTCGATTTGATAGTACGCTCTCGCTAGTCCGCGTCTACTGACCCCACTGCTGACACGTCTGATAAATCGTTTAATAGTTAGACGTGAAACTCGTGCTTTTACACGTATAATACTTCTAAGTTTTTAGGGTTTAGTTTCATTTTTATACTTATTTACGTATTCGATAACTTTAGTCGCATAGACGATTTAGCGAATACCATTTCTCATAATTGAGAATCGCTTAACGCCCTTGACGTTTTCTATTATTATTAATTAGGGTTAATTCCATAAAAAATCACGAACTTTACATGAAATTTCATTTTAATCAAGACCTTTAAAAGTTATCATTTAAAGGCACGAACTTTCAGTTTGTTTCAAATCTATCATTTAAGTTATTTTTGTTGACTAAATTCTTCATTAAACCAATAATAAAAGACGCAAATTATAAATCGACATTAAATCTTATTATCTTTCATTTGGATTATGTAGGATTATGTATTTTTAGTCGGATAAAATACGCCAAATTTTACTTTGGTGATAGATTTGAAACAAACTGAAAGTTCGTGCCTTTAAATGACAACTTTTAAAGGTCATGATTAAAATGAAACTTCGTGTAAAGTTCGTGATTTTTTTAGGAATTAACCCTATTAATTATCTAAAACGTCGAACTAATCTCGAGATTAATGATTCTTAAAGTCTAAAGTTCGTCTTTTAATCCAATTTACTCGAAACATCAAATCTCTAGATCGAATAGACGTCATACACACGTGGATACGAGTCGGGGTGCACGGGCGTGCCTTCAGTGGAAGCACGATCGTGCAACCAAGTGCACGTTCGTGCACCATGAAGAGTGCACGTTCGTGCACTTCAGGTGCACGTTCGTGCACTTCTAATGCACGGTCGTGCACCCGTGGTGCACGGTCGTGCACCACGTGCACAGCCCCGGAAATGCAATTTCCGGGGTTTTCAACCATCCCGACGTGCTTCTAACACTTCCCTAGTCAAAACCCGTTCCTCTGTTTTCATTAAAATGCCATAATAACTTCCAAAACGTCGAATTCAAACCAATACACCATAAAACTCAAAACAGCCATTTATTATCGATTTTTAATTAAACTTTCTCAAAATTTACCTTGAAACAAGGTTTAGGATCGATAGGGCTCTCGATTCTGAAGAGATTTTCGCAAAAATCACGCGAATCGGACGTCGAACGGAGAAACGGCGGCGAAACGACGATATCGAACGAATTTCTCTCGCTCTCTCTGGAACTCTCTCTGCTCTTCTTCTTTCATATTTCTCTTTATATATATCTTGGCTAAAGTTCCACTTTGATCCTTGTTCTTTTTGTTTATTATCACTTATCTTTTAAACTTTTCAATCGTACAATTTAGTCCATAGCTAAACTGTTAACTTCTTTTATTATGACTTATACGTATTATTTATGTCCAATAATTAATATAGAACTCGATATTAATACTTTCCCGTCAAAATCTAAAATTTCCGCTTTCGACACAAAGTGGCTAAATTACCACTTTGGTCCCTGTACCTTATTTTGGACTTTTCTTGACATTTTTCCTTTTAATTCCAATTCTAACTTCAGAATTGGAATATATTATTAAATTGTTCGCTATTATCTTTTCCAAAATCGACCTACTAAAACTTATTTATCTTTATTTTATCGGAAAACTTTCCGATAACGCCTCTCGGGCGAGTCCAAACTGGACACGTGGTCCAATTAGCTAATTACTTATATTGGGGTATTACATTCTTCCCCCCTTATAAAAATTCATCCTCGAATTTTCATAAATCTTGTTGGGATCTTACTTATCCTTGACGTCCATTAATACGTTTTGATCGCAGCTTTTCCTTTTACTTAACTCTTAGTTTTCCATGCATAACTATAACTTCATACTTGTTGCTAATCGATTGTCTATTCAACTCTTGATAGTTGCTTGCCGTTACGTCGTTGAGAATTCTCTTACTGGTACCTTCGTCTCATCTGTTATCTTTTTCCGAGATAGAATGGTTCTTGGACGTATTCTTGATGTCATAGTCCTTACACCATTGCCACCTAGTTGTCACTAATCATAATCTAATGTTTTCTCGTTTCATCATTTCATTCTTAGTAGCCATAGGGTTGCTACTCGTCTCCTTTATACGTGAATGGTCACGACGTGCCATTTTCATCTTAATGACGTACTTACTTTATGCGTATTTCTATGAATATTTTCTCTCGTAATTATAACCTGCAGTTATGATCTTTACTATCGTCTGTAATTATCACTTTCCTTTCTTAACTGGTTCTTGTCATTTCTCACTCCTTTCTATCATTGTCTGACACTTCATTCCTCATTAACCAATCTTTCTCAACTTGCACTATGTCTAATACATTCACTTTCTCTTAATGTAGCTAACTTGATACATTTTTCACTATCCTCCATTTCTCTTTCCTTTGCTTCCTTAAGCTATCGTGATTTTCACGTCGTTCTGTTGGTCGTGATCCTTCATCCTTTACCATTGTCTTAAACGTTTCATTTCACGTTACTTTTAGTCGTATGGCTTGTACAGTTGCCTTTGTTTGCTAGTACTACTCATATTCTTATCCTCTTCACTTCTCTCTAGTTGCTCCTTTGAGGTTCGCCTCGAATCTCTTATTGACTTTTTAGTCAACGATATTCTTCCTTTACGTCACAGTTTCCTATTCATGATGACCTCATAAGAATCTCATATGTTTCTTTATCATTTAACTGTTTCAAGAATCCTTATCGTTAGTTAGCCTTCGCTTAACTTCATCTTTACCTTTAATCTTTAACAGATTCAGTAGATCCTTAATAACTTATTTACTTTCTTTATCGTTATTCCTCCTTACTGTATAAGCAACTTTCTCTTGTATCTTACACTTCTTCTTCTTACTCTCGAATAGCTTCACAACATTGTTCTCACTTTTCAAGGTATCCTCTTTGCACTGACTACAATAATTTCTTAGTTTGTCTTTACTCTGGCTCTCATCTTCTTCTTGAAGTGTTTCAGACTATTCCTAATGTATAAGTTATACTTAACCTTATAAATTCCAAAATTAGGGAATAGTTTCGATTTTGTTGTCCTATACATCTTATGCTTCTTTAGCACTTATAACATGACTCTGATTGTCCTTTTAAATAACTTGATTTCTCTGTACTAACATCATCTCTTGTCCTTATGACATCATGGTCACTTGGATATAGTTCACTCCTATCTGTTCAATAGCAATGAAGTATTATCTTGCTCTTTTCTTATTGTGTCTTTTACGCCTTTCCTCTGTTTATAACAGTTTTGTTGTTACCGCTCTTTTCTGATAACTCTTCTAATGTACCTCTAGAACTTTTCATTTCTCTAATCATCTTACTAAATTTTGAGGGTATCCGAGTTTTTTCACTATACTTTCTTTTATAATTTCCATCATTTTGATATTTACTAACACGTATACCTATATGTGTGCTTTTCTCCTTATACGAGAGTTTCATAACTTAATTTTTCTCCATTCTATTAACGCAATCTATACTCTTAATGCTGATATTAGTGACTTTACTTAATATCAGTCAATTAGTATCATTATCTCTTTTGATTTATCCAACTTCGAACCTTATCATCGTCCGTATCCTTCCTCTTTCTATTTATGTATCTTCAAACACTGGTATTGATAAGGTTATATATCCTTTAAATATTACTTCATGTTCATCATTTATAGTATCATCTTCTTGTTCTTCATACTTTTAATCTCTCTTCCGGTATAACTCTCGATCGCTATGTCGCTTATTTCAATATAAGAATAATCATTACATTTTTCATCCTTATGTATTCGTTACGTTTCTTTCGTCTAACATGATTCTCTGTCATTTCATCCTTTGTTCTATCATAAGGATAAATACTGTATCCTTAAATATTGCCAGTGCATCGCATTTTACCTGTGTATGCTCTCCGGCGATAACTCCTCATTCACATTCTCCTTTAGCTTTATTAGCCTTGTTGGAATTAATCATTATATGGCTTTATTCTGTTATTGGGGTTTGTTTTACAATTTTAGTCTTATTTATTAAGAGTCTTTTATTATTCATCGCAGAGTTTCACATCTGAGTTCACTAACTAAACAAAAGATTTCAAAACACTCTTTGGCTGGCCAGCTCTTTTAAATCACTTTTCATAAATCGTTTGAAATCGTTAATATAATTGTAGCTCAGAGTGATGACACCACTCATCACCAAAGAGTTGCTCAAAATCGCACTTTCTTTATCATTGTAAAGATATGATGCATGACCTATATTTTGAAAATCATTTTCTTATGCATTCCTATCGTGATTATGCAATATCATATGCGATGTCTGAGCACAATTGTACCTTGAAAAATCTTAAAAATTTTCATAAAATCGTAAGTTTACTCTAGGTTGTACACTTTGCGACTATTAACGGCTTTCTTTATTGTTATTGGATACATTATAAATTTTTTATATTGCTGTCACTTTTTGTCATTTTCCTGACTATTCTTCTGTCACATCACTTCTTTCTCCATATCTCCGATAACTCAATTCAATTCAAAAAATTTCCACTGCTGTAATCACCACATCATATACCATATCATATCATATACAAACGCAGGTACCAATGTTCTACATCGATTACCTTTTAGTAAATCATCTTTCCCTTCACAGGTTCTAGAACGTAATATAGGAATTACGTTCACGACAAATGTATTATATGGTGTTTATTATATTATTGCTTTTGTATATTATGTTCGTATATTCTCTTATTGGTTACGTGTTATTAACATCGCTTCCTATAGGTTCTCACCATCTGAGGTGTTATTCTATAGCCATATCCTAATACTGACATTCTATTATGCAATGCAACAAACATATATACACAGTAATGCAAACACATAAACACAAATACTCAAAACATATAAATCGCTAATACCTGGAGGTGCCTGATGTGGAACGCTAGGTTCCCTAATAACCACGCCTGTGTGTCGGCCCCTAACTGTTCTACCTGAGTTGCTTCCACCTCTTTGCACAAAGTAGGGGTTAGTCCTAACTCTGGAGGATGTGCTGACGTAGTCTGGATGGTACTCACGTCTATAATAGAAGGGTCGTACTGGATCGCCCGCCCATTCATGCTCAGTCTCGATCCTACGAGCCATCGTAGTGAGCGTGCCAAAATGTTCACCTACGTGTTCTTATAACTCACTAAACTCAGGTCCTAAGCCTCTGACGTACCTACGGTTGATGGTTCTATTACCTTCATCCAGATCAGGAACTCCCTCAACCATTCGCAGAAAATCAGTAGAATACATTCCTACTGTTAGCATTCCTCGAGAGAAGGAGCGCATCTGTCTCCTAACTTGGTCTAGAGCTATCTGCTATATCTGCATCTTCTCTCAAATCGCGATACCTCTGCACCCTAGACCAGAAACGCTCGCTTTTGTACTGTTCAACATCTGATTCATCTAACAGTTCCTCTTCTTCATACTCTTCCTCCTGAGGATCTTCTTCTTCTGCCTCTTCTCCTAGATGCTCTTCTGGATCCTCCTCAGGATCCTCCTCCGGACCTTCCTTCGGATCCTCCTCCGGATCTTCCTTCGGATCCTCCTCCGGATCTTCCTTTGGTTCCTCCTCATCTTCTTCGCTATATTCTATTTCTGGCGAGTGTACTCTACCCCTGTTGCCAGAAGAACTGCCAATTTCTGACACTAACATATAGCCATTTTGATAAATTTCTGGCGATCTCCTATTATCTGCGTAGAATCCGTTCTGATGGACCCCAGATGGTTCGCCTATTTCACTATGAAACCCATTCTGAAATATAGGAGGCGCTTCCTCCCGTTCTTCCTCAGCATGTGACTGAGCTCCGTTTTGCCCAGACATGCTAAAAAGAAACAATTTCAAACATAAGCGACCATGTGAGCCCATTTCCACACGCAATTCCAATATCAACTTATAAAATGCTGTAAACATTTAGCATTTAATCCATCCGCACGTAGTTCGCAAGCAAATAACCGTTTAACAATCCCAGCGCAAATAATAATTACTTTGTTATCTCAGCCGTTCGTATATGCGAATGCTAATCATTTACTAGCCGAGTAGCCCTCATTCGCGCAAGCTATAAACTATATTACTAATGCATACATCAAGCAAATGCAGACAACTAAGGTCCGACTCTCTGCTGCAGTAGTTCCTAGGGTTACTTACTGACAGAGTATTCCAAGTCAAACAGACATTCAGACACAACTGGCAGTGGTAACTGGACCAACTGCTTTGATACCAACATTGTCACGACCCATAACATTGAGCCGCAACCGGCGCTAGGGAACGGGAGTGGTAGCTCCGGAACCCGTAGTAAGCCTCAAACCACTATTAATTTTTCGCAAATAATAAATAAATAACAGTAAACAACGGAAGCAAATCTACATATATAACATATACACTAACTGTTCCGTTCACCTCGGAGGCTCTAGTTACCGTACCCTGTAAGAACTGGCCTCGCGGTGCTATTAGTGTCTCAGAACATGTCACCGACATCTGGGGCCGTGAACCACATATAATACATGTAGCCTACAAAAATATAAACAAGACAGCACGTAATATGTACACTCAAAATGTACTACTGTCTAGGCTACGACTTTGTCAACACGGGACCACTACTGCAACATTCACAGAAGTCACAAACTATACATACACAGCTGACTTCTGGACTTCAAAATTGGCCTCTAGCTAGGTCCACATACTAAGTACGTGAAAGACATCAAAGGTGAGGGGTCAGTATTTGGGAAAATACTGAGTGAGTTTGCATTTACTAACGGTATTAACATAAAAACATAGCATCGCATTTCAAGAAAACAATAATATAAAATATATAAACAGATATTTGATCCGTACAAAACTAATATCCTAGCATGCGACACATCTCTTGAATAATCATATATCTTTCAACCCAATCAGAAATCACAAGTTGTGAATCCAACCCACTAGATACGGGGACTCGAGTCCAACCCACTAGATACGGGGACTCGAGGTTACACCGTAACCGAGTGCTCACTCGTATCGAAATCATATACCCAATCTTGAATTTCATAATCACATCATGCCATACATATCAAATCATTTCTCAAATGCAAACACACTAGACTGACTCAATACTGGTGATCACACAGCCTATTGACACCCGTAGCTAGTTTCTTCTTATCGCATACTAGTTCTCGTATATACATTTGATAGAAACATATAACATTTAATCAAATCATACATTACACGATGCGTATAAACAGTATATATATATATATATATATAAAATAACTTTAATATATAATACACGAAAGTAAAGTGCAACTCACCGTGACCGCTATCCAAGTAATGATGTGGTCGATCTGATAGTACGCTTTCGCTAGTCCGCGTCTACTGACCCCACTACTCGCTGACACGTCTGATAAATCGTTTAATAGTTAGACGTGAAACTCGTGCTTTTACACGTATAATACTTCTAAGTTTTTAGAGTTTAGTTTCATTTTTATACTTATTTACGTATTCGGTAACTTCAGTCGCATAGTCGATTTAGCGGATACTATTTCTCATAATTGAGAATCGCTTAACGTCCTTGACGTTTTCCATTATTATTAATTATCTAAAACGTCGAGCTAATATCGAGATTAATGATTCTCAAAGTCCAAAGTTCGTCTTTTAATCCAATTTACTCGAAACATCAAATCTCTAGATCGAATAGATGTCATACACACGTGGATACGAGTCGGGGTGCACGGGCGTGCCTTCAGTGGAAGCACGATCGTGCAACCAAGTGCACGTTCGTGCACCTCACTGGTGCACGTTCGTGCACCATGAAGAGTGCACGTTCGTGCACCATGAAGAGTGCACGTGCGTGCACGTTCGTGCACCATGAAGAGTGCACGTGCGTGCACGTTCGTGCATTTGAGGTGCACGTTCGTGCACTTCAGGTGCACGTTCGTGCACCTTGCTGGGGGCACGTTCGTGCACCCGTGGTGCACGGTCGTGCACCACATGCACAGCCCCGGAAATGCGATTTCCGGGGTTTTCAGCCATCCCGACGTGCTTCTAAAACTTACCCTAGTCAAAACCCGTTCCTCCGTTTTCATTAAAATGCGATAATAACTTCAAAAACGTCGAATTCAAACCAATACACCATAAAAGTCAATACAGCCATTTATTATCAATTTTTAACCAAAATTTCTCGAAATTTACCTTGAAACGAGGTTTAGGATCGATAGGGCTCTCGATTCTGAAGAGATTGCCGCGAAAATCACGCGAATCGGACGTCGAACGGAGAAACGGCGGCGAATCGACGATATCGAACGAATTTCTCTCGCTCTCTCTGGAACTCTCTCTGCTCTTCTTCTTTCATATTTCTCATTATATATATCTTGGCTAAAGTGTCACTTTGATCCTTGTTCTTTTTGTATATTATCATTTATCTTTTAAACTTTTCAATCGTACGATTTAGTCCATAGCTAAACTGTTAACTTCTTTTATTATGACTTATACGTATTATTTATGTCCAATAATTAATATGGAACTCGATATTAATACTTTCCCGTCAAAATCTAAAATTTCCGCTTTCGACACAAAGTGGCTAAATTACCACTTTAGTCCCTGTACCTTATTTTGGACTTTTCTTGACATTTTTCTTTTTAATTCCAATTCTAACTTCAGAATTGGAATATATTATTAAATTCTTCGCTATTATCTTTTCCAAAATCGACCTACTAAAACTTAAATATCTTTATTTTATCGGAAAACTTTCTGATAACGCCTCTTGGGCGAGTCCAAACTGGACACGGGTCCAATTAGCTAATTACTTATTTTGGGGTATTACATTTTACGCAAAGTGTGCGTGAAAAGTGACGCCAGATTAGTATGTCCAGTCTCAAGTCTCTTTAACGCGTCGTTCCGATTACCTAAGCATGGTTAGGTTATATTACGCAAAGTGTGCTCAAAAAGTGACGCTAGATTAGTTTTTTTCGTCTCAAGTCTCTTTAACGCGTAGCTTCGATTACTATACTTATCTCGCGTCATAAGTTTCTTTAACGCGTCGTTCCGATTACCTAAGCATGGTTAAGTTATATTACGCAAAGAGTGCGTGAATAGTGACGCTATATTAGTATGTCGCGTCTCAAGTCTCTCTTACGCGTCGTTCCAATTTCCTAAGCATGGTTAGGTTATATTATGCAAAGTGTGCGTGAAAAGTGACGCTAGATTAGTATGTCCAGTCTCAAGTCTCTCTAACGCGTCGTTCCGATTTCCTAAGCATGGTTATGTTATATTACGCAACGCGTGCGTAAAAAGTGAAGCTTGATTAGTTTGTTGCGTCTCAAGTCTCTTTTACGCGTCGTTTCGATTACCATACTTATCTCGCGTCACAAGTCTCTATAACGCGTCGTTCCGATTACCTAAGCATGGTTTGGTTATATTACGCAAATAGTGCGTGAAAACTGACGTTAAATTAGTATGTCTCGTCTCAAGTCTCTCTAACGCGTCGTTCAAATTTCCTAAGCATGGTTAGGTTATGTTACGCAAAGGGTACATGAAAAGTGACGCTAGATTAGTATGTCCAGTATCAAGTCTCTTTAACACGTCGTTCCGATTACCTAAGCATGGTTAGGTTATATTACGCAAAGTGTGCGTAAAAAATGACGCTAGATTAGTTTGTTTCGTCTCAAGTCTCTTTAACGCGTAGTTTCGATTACTATACTTATCTCGCGTCACAAGTTTCTTTAACGCGTTGTTCCAATTATCTAAGCATGATTAGATAATACGCAAAGTTTGCGTGAAAAGTGACGCTAGATTAGTATGTCGCTTCTCAAGTCTCTTTAACACGTCGTTTCGATTACCATGCTTATATCGCGTCATAAGTCTCTCTAACGCGTCGTTTCGATTACCTAAGCATGGTTAGGTTATAGTACGCAAAGTGTGCGTAAAAAGCATCAATAGATAAGTATGTCGCGTCTCAAGTCTCTTTAACGCGTCATTCCTGTTACCTAAGAATGGTTAGGTTATATTACGCAAAGTGTGCTTGAAAAGTGACGCTAGATTAGTATGTCAAGTCTCTCCAATCTCTTTAGTGCGTCGTTCCGATTACCTAAGCATGGTTAGGTTATATTACGCAAAGTGTGCGTAAAAAGTGACACTAGATTAGTATGTTTCGTCTTAAGTCTCTTTAATGCGTCGTTTCGATTACCATACTTATCTCGCGTAACAAGTCTCGTCCTTCCGATTACCTAAGCATGGTTAGGTTATATTACGCAAAGTGTGCTTGAAAAGTGACGTTAAATTAGTATGTCGCGTCTCAAGTCTCTCTAACGCGTCGTTCCAATTTCCTAAGCATGGTTAGGTTATATTACGCAAAGTGTGCGTGAAAAGTGACGCTAGATTAGTATGTCCAATCTCAAGTCTCTTTAACGCGTCGTTCCGATTACCTAAGCATGGTTAGGTTATATTACGCAAAGTGTGCTCAAAAAGTGACGCTAGATTAGTTTGTTTCGTCTCAAGTCTCTTTTACAAGTCGTTTTGATTACCATACTTATCTCGCGTCACTAGTCTCTTTAACGCGTCGTTCCGATTACCATACTTATCTCGCGTCACAAGTCTCTATAACGCGTCGTTCCGATTACCATACTTATTTCACGTCACAAGTCTCTTTAATGCGTCATTCCGATTACCTAAGCATGGTTAGGTTATATTACGCAAACAGTGCGTGAAAAGTGACTTTAAATTAGTATGTCTCGTCTCAAGTCTCTCTAACGCGTCGTCCAATTTCCTAAGCATGGTTAGGTTAATTTATGCAAAGTGTCCGTGAAAAGTGACGCTAGATTAGTATGTCCAGTCACAAGTCTCTTTAACGCGTCGTTCCGATTACCTAAGAATGGTTAGGTTATATTACGCAAAGTGTGCGTAAAAGTGACGCTAGATTAATTTGTTTCGTCTCAAATCTCTTTAACGCGTAGTTTCGATTACTATACTTATCTCGCGTCACAAGTCTCTTTAATGCGTCGTTCCGATTACCTAAGCATGGTAAGGTTATATTATGCAAAGAGTGCGTGAATAGTGACGCTATATTAGTATGTCGCGTCTCAAGTCTCTCTAACGCGTCGTTCCAATTTCCTAAGCATGGTTAGGTTATATTACGCAAAGCGTGCGTGAAAAGTGACACTAGATTAGTATGTCGCGTCTCAAGTCTCTCTAACGTGTCGTTCCGATTTCCTAAGCATAGTTATGCTATATTACGCAACGCGTGCGTAAAAAGTGACGCTAGATTAATATTGCACGTCTCAAGTCTCTTTAACGCGTCGTTTCAATTACCATGCTTATGTCGCGTCACAAGTCTCTCGAATGTGTCGTTCTGATTACCTAAGCATGGTTAGGTTATATTACGCAAAGTGTGCGTAGAAAATGACAATAGATTAGTATGTAGCGTCTTAAGTCTATTTAACGCGTCGTTCCAATTACTTAACCATGGTTAGGTTATATTACGTAGAGTGTACGTGAAAAATGACAATAGATTATTAGTATGTCGCGTCTTAAGTCTATCTAACGAGTTGTTCCGATTACCTTAGCATGGTTAGGTTATATTACGCATAGTGTGCGTGGAAAGTGACGCTAGATTAGTATGTCGCGTCTCAATTCTCTTTATCGCGTTATTCCAATTATCTAAGCATGGTTAGAGGTTATAATATGCAAAGCATGCGTGAAAAGTGACACTAGATTAGTATGTCGCGTCTAAAGTCTATTTAACGCGTCGTTTCTAATACCTAAATGCGGTTAGGTTATATTACGCAAGGTGTGCGTGAAAAATGACGCTAGATTAGTATGTCGCGTCTCAAGCTCTTTAATGCGTCATTCCAATTACCTAAGCATAGTTAGGTTATAATACGCAAAGTTTGCGTGGAAAGTGACGCTAGATTAGTATGTGCGTGTCAAGGCTCTTTAACGCATCGTTCTAATTACCTAAGAATGGTAAGGTTATAGTACTCGAAGTGTGCGTAAAAAGGATCAATAGATTAGTATATCGTGTCTCAAGTCTCTTTAACGCGTCGTTCCTATTACCTAAGCATGGTTAGGTTATATTACGCAAGGTTTGCGTGGAAAGTGACGCTAGATTAGTATGTCGCGTGTCAAGGCTCTTTAACGCGTCGTTCTAATTACCTAAGAATTGTTAGGTTATAGTACTCAAAGTGTGCGTAAAAAGGATCAATAGATTAGTATATCGTGTCTCAAGTCTCTTTAACGCGTCGTTCCTATTACCTAAGCATGTTTAGGTTATATTACGCAAGGTGTGCGTGAAACGTGACGCTAGATTAGCATGTCTAAGCATGATTAGGTTATAATACGCAAAGTTTGCGTAAAAAGTGACGCTAGATTAGTATGCTGCTTCTCAAGTCTCTTTAACGTGTCGTTTATATAACCATGCTTATGTCTCGTCACAAGTCTCTCTAACGCGTCGTTCCGATTACCTAAGCATGGTTAAGGTTATAGTACGCAAAGTGTGCGTAAAAAGGATCAATAGATAAGTATGTCGCATCTCAAGTCTCTTTAACGCGTCGTTCCTATTACCTAAGAATGGTTAGGTTATATTACGCAAAGTGTGCTTGAAAACTGACGCTAGATTAGTATGTCCAGTCTCCAATCTCTTTAAAGCGTCGTTCCGATTACCTAAGCATGGTTATGTTATATTACGCAAAGTGTGCGTAAAAAGTGACACTAGATTAGTATGTTTTGTATCAAGTCTCTTTAACGCGTCGTTTCGATCACCATACTTATCTCGCGTCACAAGTCTCTTTAACGCGCCGTTCCGATTACCTAAGCATGGTTAGGTTATATTACGCAAATTGTGCGTGAAAATTGAGGTTAGATTAGTATGCCGCGTCTCAATTCTCTCTAACGCGCCGTTCCGATTTCCTAAGCATGGTTAGGTTATAATACGTAAAGTGTGCGTGAAAAGTGACACAGATTAGTATGTCGCGTCTCAAGTCTCTCTAACGCGTCGTTCCAATTTCCTAAGCATGGTTATGTTATATTATGCAAAGCGTGCGTGAAAAGTGACACTAGATTAGTATGTCGCGTCTCAAGTCTCTCTAACGCGTCGTTCCAATTTCCTAAGCATAGTTATGTTATATTACGCAACGCGTGCGTAAAACGTAACGCTAGATTAATATTGCACATCTCAAGTCTCTTTAACGCGTCGTTTCGATTATCATGCTTATGTCGCGTCACAAGTCTCTCGAATGTGTCGTTCTGATTACCTAAGCATGGTTAGGTTATATTACGCAAAGTGTGCGTAGAAAATGACAATAGATTAGTATGTAGCGTCTTAAGTTTATTTAACGCGTCGTTCCAATTACTTAAGCATGGTTAGGTTATATTACGCAGAGTGTACGTGAAAAATGACAATAGATTAGTATGTCGCGTCTTAAGTCTATCTAACGCGTTGTTCCGACTACCCATGGTTAGGTTATATTACGCATAGTGTGCGTGGAAACTTACGCTAGATTAGTATGTCACGTCTCAATTCTCTTTATCGCCTTATTCCAATTATCTAAGCATGGTTAGATGTTATAATATGCAAAGCGTGCGTGAAAAGTGACACTAGATTAGTATGTCGCGTCTAAAGTCTATATTTAACACGTCGTTCCTAATACCTAAGCATGGTTAGGTTATATTACGCAAGGTGTGCGTGAAAAATGACCCTAGATTAGTATGTCGTGTCTCAATGCTCTTTAATGCGTCATTCCAATTACCTAAGCATAGTTAGGTTATAATACGCAAAGTTTGCGTGGAAAGTGACGCTAGATTAGTATGTCGCGTGTCAAGGCTCTTTAACGCGTCGTTCTAATTACCTAAGAATTGTTAGGTTATAGTACTCAAAGTGTGCGTAAAAAGGATCAATAGATTAGTATATCGTGTCTCAAGTCTCTTTAACGCGTCGTTCCTATTACCTAAGCATGTTTAGGTTATATTACGCAAGGTGTGCGTGAAACGTGACGCTAGATTAGCATGTCTTAGCATGATTAGGTTATAATACGCAAAGTTTGCGTGAAAAGTAACGCTAGATTAGTATGCTGCTTCTCAAGTCTCTTTAACGTGTCGTTTCGATTACCATGCTTATGTCTCGTCACAAGTCTCTCTAACGCGTCGTTCCTAAGCATGGTTAGGTTATAGTACGCAAAGTGTGCGTAAAAAGGATCAATAGATAAGTATGTTGCGTCTCAAGTCTCTTTAACGCGTCGTTCCTATTACCTAAGAATGGTTAGGTTACGCAAAGTGTGCTTGAAAAGTGACACTATATTAGTATGTCCAGTCTCCAATCTCTTTAACGCGTCGTTCCGATTACCTAAGCATGGTTATGTTATGTTACGCAAAGTGTGCGTAAAAAGTGACACTAGATTAGTATATTTTGTATCAAGTCTCTTTAACGCGTCGTTTCGATCACCATACTTATCTCGCGTCACAAGTTTCTTTAACGCGTCGTTCCGATTACCTAAGCATGGTTAGGTTATATTACCCAAAGTGTGCGTGAAAACTGAGGTTAGATTAGTATGTCGCATCTTAATTCTCTCTAATGCGTCGTTCCGATTTCCTAAGCATGGTTAGGTTATAGTACGTAAAGTGTGCGTGAAAAGTGTCACAGATTAGTATGTCGCATCTCAAGTCTCTCTAACGCGTCGTTCCGATTTCCTAAGCATGGTTATGTTATATTATGCAACGCGTGCGTAAAAAGTGACGCTAGATTAATATTGCGCGTCTCATGTCTTTTTAACGCGTCATTTCGACTAACTAAGCAAGGTTAGGTTATATTGCGCAAAGTGTGCGTGAAAAGTACCGCTAGATTAGTATGTCGCGTCTCAAGTCAATTTAACGTGTCGTTCCGATTACCATGCTTATGTCGTGTCACAAGTCTCTCTAACGCGTCGTTTCAATTACCTAAGCATGGTTATGTTATTATTACGCAAAGTGTGCGTGAAAAGTGACCCTAGATTAGTATGCCGCGTCTCAGGTCTCTTTAACGCGTCGTTCCGATTACTTAAGCATGATTAGGTTATTTTACACAAAGTGTGCGTGAAAAGTGACGCTAGATTTGTATGTCGCGTTTCAAGTCTCTTTAAGGCGTCGTTTCGATTACCATTCTTATCTTGCGTCACAAGTCTCTTTAACGCGTCGTTTTGATTACCTAAGCATGGTTAGGTTATATTACGCAGAGTGTGCGTCAAAAGTGATGCTAAATTAGTATATCGTATCTCAAGTCTCTCTAACGGTCGTTCCGATTTCCCAAGCATGGTTAGGTTATACTACGCAAAGTGTGCGTGAAAAGCAACGCTAAATTAGTATGTCACGTGTCAAGTCTCTCTAACACGTCGTTCCGATTTCCTAAGATGATTATGTTATATTACGCAAAGTGTGCGTGAAAAGTGAAGCTAGATCAGTATATCCTACCTCAAGTCTCTCTAACGCGTCGTTCCGATTACCTAAGCATGGTTAGGCTATATATTACGCAAGCTGTGCGTTAAATGTTACGGTAGATAAGTATGTCGCGTCTCAAGGTTCTTTAATTCATCGTTCCGATTACATAAGCATGGTTAGGTTATATTACACAAAGAGTGCGTTAAAAGTGACGCTAGATTAGTATGTCGCATCTCATACTGATTTATTGTCACTTTTCACGCACACTTTGCGTAATATAATCTAACCATGCTTAGGTAATCGGAACGACGCGTTAAAGACACTTTGAGATGTGACATACTAATCTAGGGTTACTATTCTCGCACACTTCGCGTAATATGACCTAACCATGCTTTGGTAATCGGAGCGACGCGTTAGAGAGACTTGTAACGTAACATAAGCATGGTAATCGAAACGATGCGTTAAAGAGACTTGACTAATCTTGCGTCACTTTTTACGCACACTTTGCGTAATATAACTTAACCATGCCTATGTAATTGTAACAACGCGTTAAAGAGACTTGTGACGGGACAAACTAATCTAGCGACACTTTTAACGCGCACTTGGCATAATATTACATAACCATGCATAGGTAATCGAAACGACGAGTTAAAGAGACTTGAGACGCGACATACTAATCTAGCGTCACTTTTCACGCACATTTTGCGTAATATAACCTAACCATGATTAGGTAATCGGAACGACGCCTTAAAGAGACTTGAGATGCGATATACTAACCTAGCAACACTTTTCAAGCACACATTGCATAATATAACCTAACCATGCTTAGAAAATCGGAACGACCCGTTAGAGAGACTTGAGACGCGACATACTAATCTAGTGTCACTTTTCCCGTACATTTTGCGTAATATAACCTAACCATGTTTAGGTAACCGGAACGACACATTAGAGAGACTTGAGACGCGACATACTGATTTATTGTCACTTTTCACGCACACTTTGCGTAATATAATCTAACCATGCTTAGGTAATCGGAATGACGCGTTAAAGACACTTTGAGATGCGACATACTAATCTAGGGTTACTATTCTCACACACTTCGGGTAATATGACCTAACCATGCTTTGGTAATCGGAGCGACGCGTTAGAGAGACTTGTAACGTAACATAAGCATGGTAATCGAAACGATGCGTTAAAGAGACCTGAGACGCGCCATACTAATCTAGCGTCACTTTTTACGCACACTTTGCGTAATATAACTTAACCATGCTTATGTAATTGTAATAACGCGTTAAAGAGACTTGTGACGTGACATACTAATCTAGCGACACTTTTTACGCGCACTTGGCGTAATATAACATAACCATGCATAGGTAATCGAACGACGCGTTAAAGAGACTTGAGACTCGACATACTAATCTAGCGTTATTTTTCACGCACACTTTGCGTAATATATCCTAACCACGCTTAGGTATTCGGAACGACGCGTTAAAGAGACTTAAGACGCGACATACTAATCTATTGATCCTTTTCACTCACACTTTGCGTACTATAACCTAACCATGCTTATGTAATCAGAACGACGCGTTGGAAACTTGAGACGCAGCATAAGCATGGTAATAGAAACGAAGCGTTAAAGAGACTTGAGACGCGACATACTAATCTATTGATCCTTTTCACTCACACTTTGCGTACTATAACCTAACCATGCTTATGTAATCAGAACGACGCGTTGGAAACTTGAGACGCAGCATAAGCATGGTAATCGAAACGAAGCGTTAAAGAGACTTGAGACGCGACATACTAATCTAGCGTCACTTTTCACGCACACTTTGCGTAATATAACCTAACCATGCTTAAGTAATCGGAACGACGAGTTAAAGAGACTTGAGACGCGACATACTAATCTAGCGTCACTTTTCACGCACATTTTGCGTAATATAACCTAACCATGCTTAGGTAATCGGAACAACGCGTTAAAGAGACTTGAGACGCGATATACTAACCTAGCAACAGTTTTCAAGGACACATTGCATAATATAACCAAACCATGCTTAGAAAATCGGAACGACCTGTTAGAGAGACTTGAGACGCGACATACTAATCTAGTGTCACTTTTCCTGCACATTTTGCGTAATATAACCTAACCATGTTTAGGTAATCGGAACGACACATTAGAGAGACTTGAGACGCGACATACTGATTTATTGTCACTTTTCACGCACACTTTGCGTAATATAATCTAACCATGCTTAGGTAATCGGAACGACGCGTTAAAGACACTTTGAGATGCGACATACTAGTCTAGGGTTACTATTCTCGCACACTTCGCGTAATATGACCTAACCATGCTTTCGTAATCGGAGCGACGCGTTAGAGAGACTTGTAACGTAACATAAGCATGGTAATCGAACGATGCGTTAAAGAGACTTGAGACGCGCCATACTAATCTAGCGTCACTTTTTACGCACACTTTGTGTAATATAACTTAACCATGATTATGTAATTGTAACAACGCGTTAAAGAGACTTGTGACACGACATACTAATCTAGTGACACTTTTAACGCGCACTTGGCGTAATATAACATAACCATGCATAGGTAATCGGAACGACGCGTTAAAGAGACGTGAGACGCGACATACCAATCTAGCGTTATTTTTCACGCACACTTTGCGTAATATATCATAACCACGCTTAGGTATTCGGAACGACGCGTTAAAGAGACTTGAGATGCGACATACTAATCTATTGATCCTTTTCACTCACACTTTTGCATACTATAACCAAACCATGCTTATGTAATCTGAACGACGTGTTGGAAACTTGAGACGCAGCATAAGCATGGTAATCGAAACGAAGCGTTAAAGAGACTTGAGACGCGACATACTAATCTAGCGTCACTTTTCACGCACATTTTGCGTAATATAACCTAACCATGCTTAAGTAATCGGAACGACGAGTTAAAGTGACTTGAGACGCAACATACTAATCTAGCGTCACTTTTCACGCACACTTTACGTAATATAACCTATCCACGCTTAAGTAATCGGAACGACGAGTTAAAGAGACTTGAGACGCGACATACTAATCTAGCGTCACTTTTCACGCACATTTTGCGTAATATAACCTAACCATGCTTAGGTAATCGGAACGACGCGTTAAAGAGACGTGAGACGCGACATACTAATCTAGTGTCACTTTTCCCGCACATTTTGCGTAATATAACCTAACCATGTTTAGGTAATCGGAACGACACATTAGAGAGACTTGAGACGCGACATACTTATTTATTGTCACTTTTCACGCACACTTTGCGTAATATAATCTAACCATGCTTAGGTAATCGGAACGACGCGTTAAAGACACTTTGAGATGCGACATACTAATCTAGAGGGTTACTATTCTTGCACACTTCGCGTAATATGACCTAACCATGCTTTCGTAATCGGAGCGACGCGTTAGAGAGACTTGTAACGTAACATAACCATGGTAATCGAGAAGATGCGTTAAAGAGACTTGAGACGCGCCATACTAATCTAGCGTCACTTTTTACGCACACTTTGTGTAATATAACTTAACCATGCTTATGTAATTGTAACAACGCGTTAAAGAGACCGGGACGACGAGTTAAAGAGACTTGTGACGCAACATACTAATCTATTGTTACATTTCACGCACACTTTGCGTACTATAACCTAACCATGCTTTGGTAATCGAATGACGCTTTAGAGACTTGTGACGCAACAAAAGCATTGTAATCGAAACGATTCGTTAAAGAGACAAAAGACGCGACATACTTATCTAGCGTCACTTTTCACGCTAACTTTGCGTAATATAACCTAACCATGCTTAGGTAATCGGAAAAAATCGTTAATGAGAATTGAGACGCGACAATTTAATCTAGCGTCCCTTTTCAAGAAGACTTTGCGTAATATAACCTAACCATGCTTAGGTAATTGGAACGATGTGATAAAGAGACTTGAGACGCGACAAACTAATCTAGCGTCACTTTTCACGCACACTCTGCGTAATATAGCCCAACCATGGTTAGGTAATCAGAACGACGCATTGAAGAGACTTGTGACGCGACATAAGCATGGTAATCGAAACGACGCATTAAAGAGACTTGAGACGCGCCATACTAATCTTGCATCACTTTTCACGCGCACTGTGCATTATAAAACATACCATGCTTAGGTAATCGGAACGACGCGCTAAATATACTTGAGACGCGACATACTAATTTATTATCATTATTCACGCACACTTTGCGTAATATAACCTAACCATGCTTAGGTAATCGGAATGATGCGTTAGAGTGACTTGTGACACGACATAAGCATGATAATCGAAACGACGCGTTAAAGAGACTTGAGACACAACTTACTAATCTAGAGTCACTTTTCACGCACACTTTGCTTAATATAACTGAACCATGCTTAGATAATCTGAATGACGCGTTAAATAGACTTGAGACGCGACATACTAAGCTATTGTCATTTTTCACGCACAGTTTTCGTATTTTGCCATAACCATACTTAGGTAATCGGAACGACGAGTTAGAGAGACTTGAGACGCGTCATATTAATCTATCGTCACTTTTTACGCACACTTTGCGTAATATAGCCTAACCATGGTTAGGTAATCGGAACGACGCGTTAAAGAGACTTGAGACGCGAGATACTAATCTAGTGTCACTTTTCACGCACACTTTGCGTAATATAACCCAACTATGCTTAGGTAATCGGAACGACGCGTTAAATAGAATTGAGATGCGACATACTAATCTTTTTTTACTTTTCCCGCACACTTTGTGTAATATAACCTAACCTTGCTTTGGTTATCGGAACGACGCGTTTGAGAGACTTGTGACGCGACATAAGCATGGTAATCGAAACGACGTGTTAAAGAGACTTGAGATGCGACATACTAATCTAGCGTCACTTTTCACCCAAACTTTGCATAATATAACCTAACCATGCTTAGGTAATCAGAACGACGTGTTACAGAGACTTGAGACGCGACAAAATAATCTAGCCTCACTTTTCAAGTACACTTTGCGTAATATAACCTAACCATGCTTTGGTAATTGGAACATCGCGTTAGAGAGAGTTGTGAATGGACAAAGCAAGGTAATCGAGACGCCGCGTTAAATAGACTGAAGACATGCCATACTAATCTATAGTCACATTTTACGCACTCTTTGTGTATTATAACCTAACCATGCTTAGGAAATCGGAACGATGTGTTCAAGAGACTTGAGACGCGACGTACTAATCTAGCATCACTTTTTACGCACAGTATGCATAATATAACCTAACCAAACTTAGGTAATCAGAACGTCGCGTTAGAGAAACTTGGGACGCGACAAATTATTTTAGCCTCACTTTTCAAACACACTTTGCGTAATATAACTTAACCATGAACGACGAGTTAAAGAAACCTGAGACGCGGCATACAAATCTAACGTCACTTTTCACGCACACTTTGCCTAATATAACCTTATAATGCTTAGGTAATTGGAACGACGCGTTAAACAGACTTGAGAATCGACATACTAATCTAGCGTCACTCACGCTTCGCGTAATATAGCCTAACCATGCTTAGTTAATCGGAACGACGCGTTAAACAGACTTGAGACGCGACATACTAATCTAGCGTCACTTTTCACGCACGCTTTGCGTAATATAACATAACCATGCTTAGGTAATTGGAACGACGCGTTAAATAGACTTGAGACGCGATACTATTGTCATTTTTCACGCACACTTTGCGTAATATAACCTAACCATGCTTAGGTAATTCGAACGACGCGTTAGAGAGACTTCTGACGAGACATATGCATGGTAATCGATACGACGCGTTCTTGAGACGCGCCATATTAATCTAGCGTCACTTTTAATCACACTTTGTGTAATATAACCTAACCATGCTTAGGTAATCGGAACGAAGCGTTAAAGAGACGTGAGACGCGGCATACTAATCTAACATCACTTTTCACGCACTTTTTTCGTAATATAACCTAACCATACTTAGGTAATCAAAACGTCACGTTAGAGAGACTTGTGACGCGACATAAGCATTGTAATCGAAACGACACGTTAAATAGACTTGTGACGAAACATACTAATCTAGGCTCACTTTTTACGCACACTTTGCGTAGTATACCTAACCATTCTTAGGTAATCGGAACAACACGTAGGATCCTGTGAATCAAAACCTTGTGTCAAAAACATGGTAATGCGATAAATTTCAACAGATACTAAGAGGACAGGCCGGTTGATAAAATGCCCGCGGTGAGGCTGTGATCCTGGCTAGTCATACATGTAATCTGTTAAGGTTTATCGTCGTTCCTCTAATTGGTACATACTAATCTAGCGTCACTTTTCATGCACATTTTTCATAATATAAATAACCATGCTTAGGTAATCGGAACGACGCATTAAAGAAACTTGAGACGCAACATACTAATCTAGTGTTGCTTTTCACGCACACTTTGCCTAATATAACCTAACCATGCTTAGGTAATCGGAAGGATGCGTTAAACAGACTTGAGACGCGAAATATTAATCTAGCGTTACTTGTCACGCACGCTTTGTGTCATATAACCTAACCATGCTTAGGTAATCGGAACGACGCGTTAAATAGAATTGATAAGCGACATACTAATCTATAGTCACTTTTCACGCACACTTTGCGTAATATAACCTAACCATGCGTAGGTAATCGGAACGACGCGTTAAAGAGACTTGAGACGCGACATATTAATCTATTGTTACTTTTCACGCTATAAGCTAGCCATGCTTAGGTAATCGAAACAACGCGTTAAAGAGACTTGAGACACGACATACTAATCTAGCGTCACTTTTAACGCACTCTTTGCGTAATATAACCTTACCATGCTTAGGTAATCGGAACGACGCAATAAAGAACCTTGAGACGCGACATACTAATCTAGCGTAACTTTTAGCGCACACTTTGCGTAATATAACCTAACCATGCTTAGGTAATCGGAACGACGCGTTAGAGAGACTTGAGGTAGGATATACTGATCTAGCGTCACTTTTCACGCACACTTTGCGTAATATAACATAGTCATCTTAGGAAATCGGAACGACGTCTTAGAGATACTTGACACGTGACATACTAATTTAGTGTCGCTTTTCACGCACATTTTTTGTAATATAACCTAACCATGCTTGGGAAATCTTGAACGACCGTTAGAGAGACTTGATACACGATATACTAATCTAGCATCACTTTTGACGCACACTCTGCGTAATATAACCTAACCATGCTTAGGTAATCATAACGACGCGTTAAAGAGACTTGTGACGCAAGATAAGAATGGTAATCGAAACAACGCGTTAAAGAGACTTGAGACGCGACATACAAATCTAGCATCACTTTTCAAACACACTTTGTGTAAAATAACCTAACCATGCTTAAGTAATCGAAAAGACGCGTTAAAGAGACCTGAGACGCAGCATACTAATCTAGCATCACTTTTCACGCACACTTTGCATAATAATAACATAACCATGCTTAGGTAATCGAAACTACGCGTTAGAGAGACTTGTGTGACGCGACATAAGTATGGTAATCGTAACGACGTGTAAAAGTGACTTGAGACACGACATACTAATCTAGCGTCACTTTTCACGCACACTTTGCGTAATATAACTTAACCATCCTTAGTCGGAACAACGCGTTAAATAGAATCGAGACGCAATATACTAATCTAGTGTCACTTTTCAAGCAAACTTTGCGTACTATAACCTAACCACGGTTAGGTAATCGCAACACCGCATTAAATCGACTTGAGACGCGACATACTAAATAATTGTGACTTTTCACGCACACTTTGCGTAATATAACCTAACCATGCTTAGGAAATCGGAACGACGCCTTAGCGAGACTTGAGGTAGAATATACTAATCTAGCGTCACTTTTCACGCACACTTTGCGTAATATAACCTAACCATGCTTAGGATATCGGAACGACGCGTTAAAGAGACTTGAGATGCGACATACTAATCTAGTGTCACTTTTCACGGACACTTTGCGTAATATAACCTAACCATTCTTAGGAAATCGGAACGACGCGTTAGAGAGACTTGAAATGCGACATACTAATCTAAAGTCACTTTTCACGCACACTTTGCGTACTATAACCAATATGTTTTACGCACACTTTGCGTACTGTAACCTATATTTTTTACGCACACTTTGCGTAATATAACATAACCATGCTTAGGATATCGGAACGGCGCGTATGGAGACTTGAGACGCGACATACTAATCTAGTGTCACTTTTCACGGACACTTTGTGTAATATAACCTAGCCATGGTTAGTAAATCGGTACGACGCGTTAGAGAGACTTGAGACGCGACGTACTAATCTAAAGTCACTTTTCAAGCACACATTGCGTAATATAACCTAACCATGCTTAGATAATCGGAACGACGAGTTAAAGAGACTTGTGACTCGAGATAAGTATAGTAATCGAAACGACGCGTTAAAGAGAATTGAGACGAAACAAACTAATCTAGCCTCACTTTTTACGCACACTTTGCGTAATATAACCTAACCATGCTTAGGTAATCGGAACGACGCATTAAAGAGACTTGAGACTGGACATACTAATCTAGCGTCACTTTTCACGCACACTTTGCGTAATATAACCTAACCATACTTAGGTAATCGGAACGACGCGTTAAAAAGACTTGAGACGCGACATATTAAACTATTGCTCCTTTCCACGCACACTTTGTGTACTATAACCTAACCATGCTTAGGTAATCAGAATGACGCGTTAGAGATACTTGTGACGCGACATAAGCATGGTAATCGAAATGACGCGTTAAAGAGACTTGAGACGCGCAATATTAATCTAGCGTCACTTTTTACGCACGCGTTGCGTAATATAACATAACCATGCTTAGGAAATCAGAATGACGCGTTAGAGAGACTTGAGACGCGACATACTAATCTAGTGTCACTTTTCACGCACACTTTACGTATTATAACCTAACCATGCTTAGGAAATTGGAACGACGCGTTAGAGAGAATTGAGACGCGACATACTAATCTAACCTCACTTTTCACGCACACTTTGCGTAATATAACCTAACCATGCATAGGTAATCGGAACGACGCGTTAAAGAGACTTGTGACGCGAGATAAGTATGGTGATCGAAACGACGCGATAAAGAGACTTGATACGAAGCATACTAATCTAGTGTCACTTTTTACGCACACTTTGCATAATATAACCTAACCATGCTTAGGTAATCGGAACGACGCGTGAAAGAGATTGGAGAGTTGACATACTAATCTAGTGTCACTTTTCAAGCACACTTTGCGTAATATAACCTAACCATTCTTAGGTAATAGGAACGACGCATTAAAGAGACTTGAGACGCGACATACTTATCTATTGATCCTTTTTACGCACACTTTGCGTACTATAACCTAACCATGCTTAGGTAATCGGAACGACGCGTTAGAGAGACTTGTGACGCAACAAAAGCATGGTAATCGAAACGACGCGTTAATGAGACTTGAGTAGCGACATACTAATCTAGCGTCACTTTTCACGCAAACTTTGCGTAGTATAACCTAATCATGCTTAGGTAATCGGAACGACGCATTAAAGTGCCTTGAGACGCGACATGCTAATCTAGCGTCACTTTTCACGCACACCTTGCGTATTATAACCTAACCATGCTTAGGTAATAAGAACGACGCGTTAAAGAGACTTGAGACACGATATACTAATCTATTGATCCTTTTTACGCACACTTTGCGTACTATATCGTAACCATGCTTAGGTAATCAAAACGACGCGTTAAAGAGCCTTGACACGTGACATACTAATCTATCGTCACTTTCCACGCAAACTTTGCGTATTACGCATTAAAGAGTCTTGAGACGCGACATACTAATCTAGCGTCACTTTTCACGCACACCTTGCGTAATATAACCTAACCATACTTAGGTATTAGGAACGACGCGTTAAATAGACTTTATACGCGACATATTAATCTAGTGTCACTTTTCACGCACGCTTTGCATAATATAACCTCTAACCATGCCTAGATAATACCAATGAGCTATAGCTCAAATGGTATAAGCGCTAGGCAACAAACTGCTAGGTCGTGGGTTCAATTGCTCCCACAAGCGCTCTCCCCTCCCCAATTATCAACAAAAAAAACCATGCTTAGATAATCAGAATAATGCCATAAAGAGAATTGAGACGCGACATACTAATCTAGCGTCATTTACCACGCACACTATGCGTAATATAACCTAACCATGCTAATGTAATCGAAACAACGCGTTAGACAGACTTAAGACGCAACATACGAATCTATTGCCACAAGTGTCTCTAACTCGTCGTTCTGATTGCCTAAGCATGGTTAGGTTATATTACGCAAAGTGTGCGTGCAAAGTGACAATAGATTAGTATGTCGTGTCTGAAGTCTCTATAGCTCGTCGTTTCGATTACCTAAGCATGGTTAGGTTATTTTATGCAAAGTGTGCGTGAAAAGTGACGCTAGATTAGTATGTCGCGTCTCAAGTCCCTTTAACGCGTCTTTCCAACTGCCAAAGCATGGTTATGTTTTATTACGCCAAGTTCGTATTAAAAGTGTCGCTAGATTAGTATGTCGCGTCACAAGTCTCTTTAACGCGTTGTTATGATTACCTAAGCATAGTTAAGTTATATTACGCAAAGTATGCGTAATGAGTGATGCTAGATTAGTATGGCGCGTCTCAAGTCTCTTAAATGCATCGTTTCGAGTACCATGCTTATGTCACATTGTCGCGTCTCAAGTCTCTTTAACGCGTGTTCCGATTACCAAAGCATGGTCATGTTATATTACGCAAAATGTGCCTGAAAAGTGACGCTAGAACAGTATGTCGCGTCTCAAGTCTCTTAAACGCGTTGTTCTGATTACCTAAGCATAGTTAGGTTATAATACGCAAAGCGTGCGTAAAAAGTGACGCTAGATTAGTATGGCGCGTTTCAAGTGTCTTTAACGCGTAGTTTCGATTGCCATTGTCGCGTCACAAGTTTCTCTAACGCGTCGTTCTGATTACATAAGCATGCTAGGTTATTTTACGCAAAAGTGTGCGTGAAAAGTGATGCTAGTTAATGTATGTCGTGTCTCAAGTCTATTTAACGCGTCGTTCCGATTACCTAAGCATGGCTAGGTTATATTATGTAAAGTGTGCGTGAAAACTGGCGCTAGATTAGTATGTCGCTACTCAAGTCTCTTTAACACATCGTTCCGATTTCCTAAGCATGGTTAGATTATATTATGCAAAGTCTGTGTAAAAAGTGATGCTAGATTAGTTTGGCGCGTCTCAAGTTTCTTTAACGCGTCATTTCGATTACCATGCTTATGTCGCGTCACAAGTCTCTCTAACGCGTCGTTGCGATTACCTAATCATGTTTGATTTATATTACGCAAAGTGTGCGTAAAAATTGGCGCTAGATTAGTATGTCACGTCACAAGTCTATCTAACGCGTCGTTCCAATTACATAAGTATGGTTAGGTTATATTACGCAAAGTGTGCGTAAAAAGTGACGCTAGATTAGTATGTCGCGTCTTAAGTCTCTTCAATGCTTCGTTCCGATTACCTAAGCATGGTTAGGTTATATTACTTAAATTGTGCATGATAAGCGACAATAGATTTGTATGTCGTGTCTCAAGTCTCTTTAACGCGTCGTTTCGATTACCACTCTTATGTCGCGTCACAAGTCTCTCTAACGCGTCGTTCCGATTACCTAAGCATGGTTAGGTTATATTACGCAATGTGTGCGTGAACACTGTTGCTAGGTTGGTATGTCGAGTTTCACGTCTCTTTAATGCGTCGTTCTGATTACCTAAACATGGTTAGGTTATATTACGCAAACTGTGCGTGAAAAGTGACGGTAGATTAGTATGCCGCGTCTCAAGTCTCTTTAACGCGTCGTTCCGATTCCCTAAGCATAGTCAGGATATATTATGCAAAGCGTGCGTAAAAAGTGACGCTAGATTAGTATGGCGCGTTTCAAGTTTCTTTAACGTGTCGCTTCGATTACCATGCTTATGTCGCGTCACAAGTGTCTCTAACGCGTCGTTCTGATTCCCTAAGCATGGTTAGGTTATATTACGCAAAGTGTGCGTGAAAAGTGTCCATAGATTAGTATGTCGTGTCTGAAGTCTCTATAACTCGTCGTTTCGATTACCTAAGCATGGTTAGGTTATTTTTTGCAAAGTGTACGTGAAAAGTGACGCTAGATTAGTATGCCGCGTCTCAAGTCCCTTTAGCGCGTCGTTCCGATTGCCAAAGCATGGTTATGTTTTACTACGCCAAGTGCGCATTAAAAGTGTCGCTAGATTAGTATGTCGCGTAACAAGTGTCTCTAACGCGTTGTTATGATTACCTAAGCATGGTTAATTTATATTACACAAAGTATGCGTAAAGAGTGATGCTAGATTAGTATGGCGCGTCTCAAGTCTTTTCAATGCATCGTTACGATTACCATGCTTATGTCACGTTACAAGTCTCTTTAACGCGTGTTTCGATTACCAAAGCATGGTCATGTTATATTATGCAAAATGTGCCTGAAAAGTGACGCTAGAACAGTATGTCGCGTCTCAAGTTTCTTTAACGCGTTGTTTCGATTACCTAAGCATAGTTAGGTTATAATACGCAAAGCGTGGGTAAAAAGTGATGGTAGATTAGCATGGCACGTTTCAAGTCTCTTTAACGCGTCGTTTCGATTTCCATTGTCGCGTCACAAATTTCTCTAACGCGTTGTTATGATTACCTAAGCATAGTTAGGTTATAATACGCAAAGCATGCGTAAAAAGTGACGCTAGATTAGTATGGCACGTTTCAAGTCTCTTTAACGCGTCGTTTCGATTACCATTATCGCGTCACAAGTTTCTCTATCGCGTCGTTATGATTACATAAGCATGCTAGGTTATTTTACGCAAAGTGTGCGTGAAAAGTGATGCAAGTTAATGTATGTCGTGTCTTAAGTCTCTTTAACGCGTCGTTCCGATTAGCTAAGCCTGGTTAGGTTATATTATGCAAAGTGTGCGTGAAAACTGGCTCTAGATTAGTATGTCCTACTCAAGTCTCTTTAACGCATCGTTCCGATTTCCTAAGCATGGTTAGGTTATATTATGCAAAGTCTGCGTAAAACGTGATGCTAGATTAGTATGGCGCATCTCAAGTCTCTTCAATGCATCGTTTCGAGAACAATGCTTATGTCACGTTACAAGTCTCAAGTCTCTTTAACGCGTGTTCTGATTACAAAAGCATGGTCATGTTATATTACGCAAAATGTGCCTGAAAAGTGACGCTAGAACAGTATGTCGCGTCTCAAGTCTCTTTAACGCGTTGTTCCGATTACCTAAGCATAGTTAGGTTATAATACGCAAAGCGTGGGTAAAAAGTGACGGTAGATTAGCATGACACATTTCAAGTCTCTTAAACGCGTCGTTTCGATTACCATTGTCACGTCACAAGTTTCTCTAACGCGTCGTTCTGATTACCTAAGCATAGTTAGGTTATAATACGCAAAGCGTGCGTAAAAAGTGACGCCAGATTAGTATGGCACGTTTCAAGTCTCTTTAACGCTTTGTTTCGATTACCATTGTCGCATCACAAGTTTCTCTAACGCGTCGTTCTGATTACATAAGCATGCTAGGTTATTTAACCATGCTTAGGTAATCGGAACGACGTATTAAAGAGACTTGAGACGCGACATACTAATCTAATGTCACTTGTCACGCACACTTTGCCTAATATAGCTCAACCATGCTTAGGTAATCGCCACGACGCGTTAGAGAGACTTGTGACGCGACATAAGCATGGTAATCGAAACCACGCGTTATAGAGACTTGAGACTTATCATACTAATCTAGCGTCACTTTTTACGCAGACTTTGCGTAATATAACCTAACCATGCTTTGGTAATCGAAACGACGAGTTTAAGAGACTTGAGACGCGACATACTAATATAGCGTCACTATTCACGCACACTTTGCATAATATAACTTAACCATGCTTAGGTAATCGGAGCGACAAGTTAAAGAGTCTTGAGACGCGACATACTAATCTATTGTAACTTCTTACAAAAAATATGCGTAATATAACCCCAACATTCTTAGGTAATTGGAACGACGTGTTTGAGAGACTTGTAACATGACATAAGCATGGTAATCGAAACAACGCGTTAAAGAGACTTGAGACGTGTCATACTAATCTAGCGTCATTTTTTACGCACACTTAGCGTAATATAACCTAACTATGCTTAAGTAATCGTAACAACGCGTTAAAGAGACTTGTGACACGACATACTAATCTAGTGACACTTTTAACGCGCACTTGGCATAATATAACATAGCCATGCTTTGGTAATCGGAACGACGCGTTAAAGAGACTTGAGACACGACATACTAATATAGCGTCACTTTTCACGCACACTCTGCGTAATATAACCTAACCATGCTTAGGTAATCGGAACACGCGTTAAAGGGACTTGACACGCGACATACTAATCTAGTGTCACTTTTCACGCACACTTTGCGTAATATAATCTAACCATGCTTAGGTAATCAAAACAACGCGTTAAAGGGACTTGAGACGCGACATACTAATTTAGCGTCACTTTTACGCACACTTTGCGTAATATAACCTTACCATGCTTAGGTAATCGGAACGAGTCTTGTGACGCGATATACTAATCTGGAGTAACATTTCACACAGTCTTTATGTAATATAACCTAACCATGCTTTGGTAATCGGAACGACGAGTTAAAGAGTCTTGAGACGCGACATAAGCATGGTAATCAAAACGACGCGTTAAAAACACTTGAGACCCGCCATACTAATCTAGCGTTACTTTTTACACAGACTTTGCGTAATATAACCTAACCATGCTTAGGTAATCGGAACGACGCATTAAAGAGACTTGAGACGCGAAATACTAATTTAGCATCACTTTTCACGCACACTTTGCGTAATATAGCCAAATGATGCTTAGGTAATCCGGACGATGCGTTAGAGAAACTTGTGACGCGACATACTAGTCTAACGTCACTTTTCATGCACACTTTACGTAATATAACTCAACCATGCTAAGGTAATCAGAACGACACTGTTAGAGAGACTTGTGACGTGACATAAGCATGGTAATCGAAAAGACGCGTTAAAGAGACTTATGACGCGCCATACTAATCTAGCTAAGCATGGTTAGGTTATATTTAAGCAAAGTTTACGTAAAAAGTGATGCTAGATTAGTATGGCGCTTCTCAAGTCTATTTAACGCGTCGTTTCGATTACCATGCTTATGTCGCGTCACAAGTCTCTTTAACGCGTCGTTCCGATAATAAATTAGTATGTTGCGTCTCAAGTCTCTTTAACACGTCGTTCCGATTACCTAAGCATGGTTAGGCTGTATTATGAAAGAGTGTGTGAATAGTGACAGTAGATTAGGATGTCGCGTCTCAAGTCTCTTTAACGCGTTGTTCCGAATACTTAAGCATGGTTAGTTTATTTTACGCAAATTGTGCGTGAAAAGTGACGCTAGATTACTATGTCGCGTCTCAAGTCTCTTTTAACTCGTCGTTCCGATTACCTAAGCATGGTTAGGTTATAGTACGCAAAGTGTGCGTGAAAAGGATTAATAGATTTGTATGTCGCGTCTCAAGTCTCTTTAACGCGTCGTTCCGATTACCTAAGCATGGTTAGGTTGTATTACGCAAAGTGTGCGTGAAAAGTGACGCTAGATTAGTATGTCGCGTCTCAAGTCTCTTTAACGCGTCGTTCCGATTAGCTAAGCATGGTTAGGTTATATTTAAGCAAAGTTTACGTAAAAAGTGACGCTAGATTAGTATGGCGCTTCTCAAGTCTATTTAACGCGTCGTTTCGATTACCATGCTTATGTCGCGTCACAATTCTCTCTAACGCGTGGTTCTGATTACCAAATAGTGTTTAGGTTATATTACGCCCAAGTGTGCATAAAAAGTGATATGTCGCGTCTCAATTCTCTTTAACGTGTCAATCCGATTACCTAAGAATGGTTAGGTTATATTAGGCAATGTGTGCGTGAAAACTGCTGCTAGGTTAGTATGTCGCGTCTGAAGTCTCTTTAACGCGTCGTTCCGATTACCAAAGCATAGTTAGGCTATATTATGCAAAATATGCTTGAAAAGTGACGCTAGATTAGTATGTCGCGTCTCATGTCTCTTTAACTCGTCGTTCCGATTACTTGAGCATGGTTAACTCATATTACGCAAAGTGTGGTTGAAAAGTGACGCTAGATTAGTATGTAGCGTCTCAAGTCTATTTAATTCGTCGTTCCGATTACCTAAGCATGGTTAGGTTAAATTACGCAAATTCTGCATAAAAAGTGACGCTAGATTAGTATGGCGCGTCTCAAGTCTTTTTGACGCGTCTTTTCGATTACCATGCTTTAGTCACGTCACAAGTCTCTCTAACGCGTCGTTCCGATTACCTAGGAAGGTTAGGTTATATTATGCAAAGTGTGCATGAAAAGTGACGCTAGATTAGTATGTCGCGTCGCAAGTCTCAGTAACGCTTCGTTCCGATTACCTAAGCATGGTTAATTTATATTACACAGAGTGTATGCGAAAAGTGACGCTAGATTAGCATGTCGCATCTCAAGTCTCTTAAACGTCGTCGTTTCGATTACCATGCTTATGTCGCGTCACAAGTCTCTCTAACGCGTCGTTCCGCTAATAAATTAGTATGTTGCGTCTCAAGTCTTTTTAACGCGTCGTTCCGATTACCTAAGCATGGTTAGGCTGTATTATGAAAGAGTGCGTGAATAGTGACACTAGATTAGGATGTCGCGTCTCAAGTCTCTTTAACGCGTTGTTCCGAATACTTAAGCATGGTTAGGTTATATTACGCAAAGGGTGCGTCAAAACTGAAAATAGATTAGTATGTTGAGTCTCCAGTCTCTTTAACGCGTCGTTCCCATTACCTAAGCAAAGTTAGGTTATTTTACACAAAGTGTGCGTGAAAAATGACACTAGATTAATATGTCGCGTCATAAATCTCTTTAACGCGTCGTTCCGATTACCTAAGTATGGTTAGGTTATTTTACACAAAGTGTGCGTGAAAAGTGACTCTAGATTAGTATGTTGCATCTCAAGTCTCTTTAACGCGTCGTTACGACTATCTAAGCATGGTTAGTTTATTTTACGCAAATTGTGCGTGAAAAGTGACGCTAGATTACTATGTCGCGTCTCAAGTCTCTTTAACTCGTCGTTCCGATTACCTAAGCATGGTTAGGTTATAGTACGCAAAGTGTGCGTGAAAAGGATTAATAGATTTGTATGTCGCGTCTCAAGTCTCTTTAACGCGTCGTTCCGATTACCTAAGCATGGTTAGGTTATATTACGCAAAGTGTGCGTGAAAAGTGACGCTAGATTAGTATGTCGCGTCTCAAGTCTCTTTAACGCGTCGTTCCGATTAGCTAAGCATGGTTAGGTTATATTTAAGCAAAGTTTACGGAAAAAGTGACGCTAGATTAGTATGGCGCTTCTCAAGTCTATTTAACGCGTCGTTTCGATTACCATGCTTATGTCGCATCACAAGTCTCTCTAACGCGCCGTTCCGATAATAAATTAGTATGTTGCGTCTCAAGTCTCTTTAACGCGTCGTTCCGATTCTTTAAGCATGGTTAGGCTGTATTATGAAAGAGTGTGTGAATAGTGACACTAGATTAGGATGTCGCGTCTCAAGTCTCTTTAACGCCTTGTTCCGAATACTTAAGCATGGTTAGGTTATATTACACAAAGGGTGCGTCAAAACAGAAAATAGATTAGTATGTCGAGTCTCCAGTCTCTTTAACGCGTCGTTCCCATTACCTAAGCAAAGTTAGGTTATTTTACACAATGTGTGCGTGAAAAATGACACTAGATTAATATGTCGCGTCATAAATCTCTTTAACGCGTCGTTCCGATTACCTAAGTATGGTTAGGTTATTTTACACAAAGTGTGCGTGAAAAGTGACTCTAGATTAGTATGTTGCATCTCAAGTCTCTTTAACGCGTCGTTACGACTATCTAAGCATGGTTAGTTTATTTTACGCAAATTGTGCGTGAAAAGTGACGCTAGATTACTATGTCGCGTCTCAAGTCTCTTTTAACTCATCGTTCCGATTACCTAAGCATGGTTAGGTTATAGTACGCAAAAAGTGCGTGAAAAGTATTAATAGATTTGTATGTCGCGTCTCAAGTCTCTTTAACGCGTCGTTCCGATTACCTAAGCATGGTTAGGTTATATTACGCAAAGTGTGCGTGAAAAGTGACGCTAGATTAGTATGTCGCGTCTCAAGTCTCTTTAACGCGTCGTTCCGATTAGCTAAGCATAGTTAGGTTATATTTAAGCAAAGTTTACGTAAAATGTGACGCTAGATTAGTATGGCGCTTCTCAAGTCTATTTAACGCGTCGTTTCGATTACCATGCTTATGTCGCGTCACAAGTCTCTCTAACGCGCCGTTCCGATAATAAATTAGTATGTTGCGTCTCAAGTCTCTTTAACGCGTCGTTCCGATTACCTAAGCATGGTTAGGCTGTATTATGAAAGAGTGTGTGAATAGTGACACTAGATTAGGATGTCGCGTCTCAAGTCTCTTTAACGCGTTGTTCCGAATACATAAGCATGGTTAGGTTATATTACGCAAAGGGTGCGTCAAAACTGAAAATAGATTAGTATGTCGAGTCTCAAGTCTCTTTAACGCGTCGTTCCCATTACTTAAGCAAAGTTAGGTTATTTTACACAAAGTGTGCGTGAAAAATGTCACTAGATTAATATGTCGCGTCATAAATCTCTTTAACGCGTCGTTCCGATTACCTAAGTATGGTTAGGTTATTTTACACAAAGTGTGCGTGAAAAGTGATTCTAGATTAGTATGTTGCATCTCAAGTCTCTTTAACGCGTCGTTACGACTATCTAAGCATGGTTAGTTTATTTTACGCAAATTGTGCGTGAAAAGTGACGCTAGATTACTATGTCGCGTCTCAAGTCTCTTTTAACTCGTCGTTCCGATTACCTAAGCATGGTTAGGTTATAGTACGCAAAGTGTGCGTGAAAAGGATTAATAGATTTGTATGTCGCGTCTCAAGTCTCTTTAACGCGTCGTTCCGATTACCTAAGCATGGTTAGGTTGTATTACGCAAAGTGTGCGTGAAAAGTGACGCTAGATTAGTATGTCGCGTCTCAAGTCTCTTTAACGCGTCGTTCCGATTAGCTAAGCATGGTTAGGTTATATTTAAGCAAAGTTTACGTAAAAATTGACGCTAGATTAGTATGGCGCTTCTCAAGTCTATTTAACGCGTCGTTTCGATTACCATGCTTATGTCGCGTCACAATTCTCTCTAACGCGTGGTTCTGATTACCAAATAGTGTTTAGGTTATATTACGCCCAAGTGTGCATAAAAAGTGATATGTCGCGTCTCAATTCTCTTTAACGTGTCAATCCGATTACCTAAAATGGTTAGGTTATATTAGGCAATGTGTGCGTGAAAACTGCTGCTAGGTTAGTATGTCGCGTCTGAAGTCTCTTTAACGCGTCGTTCCGATTACCAAAGCATAGTTAGGCTATATTATGCAAAATATGCTTGAAAAGTGACGCTAGATTAGTATGTCGCGTCTCATGTCTCTTTAACTCGTCGTTCCGATTACTTGAGCATGGTTAACTCATATTACGCAAAGTGTGGTTGAAAAGTGACGCTAGATTAGTATGTAGCGTCTCAAGTCTATTTAATTCGTCGTTCCGATTACCTAAGCATGGTTAGGTTAAATTACGCAAATTCTGCATAAAAAGTGACGCTAGATTAGTATGGCGCGTCTCAAGTCTTTTTGACGCGTCTTTTCGATTACCATGCTTTAGTCACGTCACAAGTCTCTCTAACGCGTCGTTCCGATTACCTAGGAAGGTTAGGTTATATTATGCAAAGTGTGCATGAAAAGTGACGCTAGATTAGTATGTCGCGTCGCAAGTCTCAGTAACGCTTCGTTCCGATTACCTAAGCATGGTTAATTTATATTACACAGAGTGTATGCGAAAAGTGACGCTAGATTAGCATGTCGCATCTCAAGTCTCTTAAACGTCGTCGTTTCGATTACCATGCTTATGTCGCGTCACAAGTCTCTCTAACGCGTCGTTCCGCTAATAAATTAGTATGTTGCGTCTCAAGTCTTTTTAACGCGTCGTTCCGATTACCTAAGCATGGTTAGGCTGTATTATGAAAGAGTACGTGAATAGTGACACTAGATTAGGATGTCGCGTCTCAAGTCTCTTTAACGCGTTGTTCCGAATACTTAAGCATGGTTAGGTTATATTACGCAAAGGGTGCGTCAAAACTGAAAATAGATTAGTATGTTGAGTCTCCAGTCTCTTTAACGCGTCGTTCCCATTACCTAAGCAAAGTTAGGTTATTTTACACAAAGTGTGCGTGAAAAATGACACTAGATTAATATGTCGCGTCATAAATCTCTTTAACGCGTCGTTCCGATTACCTAAGTATGGTTAGGTTATTTTACACAAAGTGTGCGTGAAAAGTGACTCTAGATTAGTATGTTGCATCTCAAGTCTCTTTAACGCGTCGTTACGACTATCTAAGCATGGTTAGTTTATTTTACGCAAATTGTGCGTGAAAAGTGACGCTAGATTACTATGTCGCGTCTCAAGTCTCTTTAACTCGTCGTTCCGATTACCTAAGCATGGTTAGGTTATAGTACGCAAAGTGTGCGTGAAAAGGATTAATAGATTTGTATGTCGCGTCTCAAGTCTCTTTAACGCGTCGTTCCGATTACCTAAGCATGGTTAGGTTATATTACGCAAAGTGTGCGTGAAAAGTGACGCTAGATTAGTATGTCGTGTCTCAAGTCTCTTTAACGCGTCGTTCCTATTAGCTAAGCATGGTTAGGTTATATTTAAGCAAAGTTTACGTAAAAAGTGACGCTAGATTAGTATGGCGCTTCTCAAGTCTGTTTAACGCGTCGTTTCGATTACGATGCTTATGTCGCGTCACAATTCTCTCTAACGCGTGGTTCTGATTACCAAAGCATGTTTAGGTTATACTACGCCAAGTGTGCATAAAAAGTGATATGTCGCGTCTCAATTCTCTTTAACGTGTCAATCCGATTACCTAAGAATGATTAGGTTATATTAGGCAATGTGTGCGTGAAAACTGCTGCTAGGTTAGTATGTCGCGTCTGAAGTCTATTTAACGCGTCGTTCCGATTACCAAAGCATGGTTAGGCAATATTACGCAAAATATGCTTGAAAAGTTATGCTAGATTAGTATGTCGCGTCTCATGTCTCTTTAACTCGTCGTTCCGATTATTTGAGCATGGTTAAGTCATATTACGCAAAGTGTGCTTGAAAAGTGACGCTAGATTAGTATGTCGCATCTCAAGTCTCTTTAATTCATCGTTCCGATTACCTAAGCATGGTTAGGTTAAATTACGCAAATTCTGCATAAAAAGTGACGCTAGATTAGTATGGCGCGTCTCAAGTCTTTTTGACGCGTCTTTTCGATTACCATGCTTAAGTCACGTCACAAGTCTCTCTAACGCGTCGTTCCGATTACCTAGGAAGGTTAGGTTATATTATGCAAAGTGTGCATGAAAAGTGACGCTAGATTAGTATGTCGCGTCGCAAGTCTCAGTAACGCTTCGTTCCGATTACCTAAGCATGGTTAAGTCATATTACACAGAGTGTGTGCGAAAAGTGACGCTAGATTAGCATGTCGCATCTCAAGTCTCTTTAACGTCGTCGTTTCGATTACCATGCTTAGGTCGCGTCACAAGTCTCTCTAACGCGTCGTTCCGATAATAAATTAGTATGTTGCGTCTCAAGTCTCTTTAACGCGTCGTTCCGATTACCTAAGCATGGTTAGGCTGTATTATGAAAGAGTGCGTGAATAGTGACACCAGATTAGGATGTCGCGTCTCAAGTCTCTTTAACGCGTTGTTCCGAATACTTAAGCATGGTTAGGTTATATTACGCAAAGGGTGCGTCAAAACTGAAAATAGATTAGTATGTCGAGTCTCAAGTCTCTTTAACGCGTCGTTCCCATTACCTAAGCAAAGTTAGGTTATTTTACGCAAAGTGTGCGTGAAAAATGACACTAGATTAATATTCCGCGTCATAAATCTCTTTAACGCGTCGTTCCGATTACCTAATTATGGTTAGGTTATTTTACACAAAGTGTGCGTGAAAAGTGACTCTAGATTAGTATGTTGCATCTCAAGTCTCTTTAACGCGTGGTTACGACTATCTAAGCATGGTTAGTTTATTTTACGCAAATTTTGCGTGAAAAGTGACGCTAGATTACTATGTCGCGTCTCAAGTCTCTTTAACTCGTCGTTCTGATTACCTAAGCATGGTTAGGTTATAGTACGCAAAGTGTGCGTGAAAAGGATTAATAGATTTGTATGTCGCGTCTCAAGTCTCTTTAACGCGTCGTTCCGATTACCTAAGCATGGTTAGGTTATATTACGCAAAGTGTGCGTGAAAAGTGACGCTAGATTAGTATGTCGCGTCTCAAGTATCTTTAACGCGTCGTTCCGATTAGCTAAGCATGGTTAGGTTATATTTAAGCAAAGTTTACGTAAAAAGTGACGCTAGATTAGTATGGCGCTTCTCTAGTCTATTTAACGCGTCGTTTCGATTACTATGCTTATGTCGCGTCACAATTCTCTCTAACGCGTGGTTCTGATTACCAAAGCATGTTACGCCAAGTGTGCATAAAAAGTGATATGTTGCGCCTCAATTCTCTTTAAAGTGTCAATCCGATTCCCTAAGAATGGTTAGGTTATATTACGCAATGTGTGCGTGAAAACTGCTGCTAGGTTAGTATGTCGCGTCTCAAGTCTCTTTAACGCGGCGTTCCGATTACCAAAGCATGGTTAGGCTATATTACGCAAAATATGCTTGAAAAGTGACGCTAGATTAGTATGTCGCGTCTCATGTCTCTTTAACTCGTCGTTCCGATTACTTGAGCATGGTTAAGTCATATTACGCAAAGTGTGCTTGAAAAGTGACGCTAGATTAGTATGCCGCGTCTCAAGTCTCTTTAATTCGTCGTTCCGATTACCTAAGCATAGTTAGGTTAAATTACGCAAATTCTGCATAAAAAGTGACGCTAGATTAGTATGGCGCGTCTCAAGTCTTTTTGACGCGTCGTTTCGATTACCATGCTTAAATCACGTCACAAGTCTCTCTAACGCGTCGTTCCGATTACCTAAGAAGGTTAGGTTATATTATGCAAAGTGTGTATGAAAAGGGACGCTAGATTAGTATGTCGCGTCGCAAGTCTCAGTAACGCTTCGTTCCGATTACCTAAGCATGGTTAAGTCATATTACACAGAGTGTGTGCGAAAAGTGACGCTGGATTAGCATGTCGCATCTCAAGTCTCTTTAACGTCGTCGTTTCGATTACCATGCTTATGTCGCGTCACAAGTCTCTCTAACGCGTTGTTCCGAATACTTAAGCATGGTTAGGTTATATTACGCAAAGGGTGCGTCAAAACTGAAAATAGATTAGTATGTCGAGTCTCAAGTCTCTATAACGCGTCGTTCCCATTACCTAAGCAAAGTTAGGTTATTTTACGCAAAGTGTGCGTGAAAAATGACACTAGATTAATATGTCGCGTCATAAATCTCTTTAACGCGTCGTTCCGATTACCTAAGTATGGTTAGGTTATTTTACAAAAAGTGTGCGTGAAAAGTGACTCTAGATTAGTATGATGCATCTCAAGTCTCTTTAACGCGTCGTTACGACTATCTAAGCATGGTTAGTTTATTTTACGCAAATTGTGCGTGAAAAGTGACGCTAGATTACTATGTCGCGTCTCAAGTCTTTTTAACTCGTCGTTCCGATTACCTAAGCATGGTTAGGTTATAGTACGCAAAGTGTGCGTGAAAAGGATTAATAGATTTGTATGTCGCGTCTCAAGTCTCTTTAACGCGTCGTTCCGATTACCTAAGCATGGTTAGGTTATATTACGCAAAGTGTGCGTGAAAAGTGACGCTAGATTAGTATGTCGCGTCTCAAGTCTCTTTAACGCGTCGTTCCTATTAGCTAAGCATGGTTAGGTTATATTTAAGCAAAGTTTACGTAAAAAGTGACGCTAGATTAGTATGGCGCTTCTCAAGTCTATTTAACGCGTCGTTTCGATTACCATGCTTATGTCGCGTCACAATTCTCTCTAACGCGTGGTTCTGATTACCAAAGCATGTTTAGGTTATATTATGCCAAGTGTGCATAAAAAGTGATATGTCGCGTCTCAATTCTCTTTAACGTGTCAATCCGATTACCTAAGAATGATTAGGTTATATTAGGCAATGTGTGCGTGAAAACTGCTGCTAGGTTAGTATGTCGCGTCTGAAGTCTATTTAACGCGTCGTTCCGATTACCAAAGCATGGTTAGGCTATATTACGCAAAATATGCTTGAAAAGTGATGCTAGATTAGTATGTCGCGTCTCATGTCTCTTTAACTCGTCGTTCCGATTATTTGAGCATGGTTAAGTCATATTACGCAAAGTGTGCTTGAAAAGTGACGCTAGATTAGTATGTCGCATCTCAAGTCTCTTTAATTCATCGTTCCGATTACCTAAGCATGGTTAGGTTAAATTACGCAAATTCTGCATAAAAAGTGACGCTAGATTAGTATGGCGCGTCTCAAGTCTTTTTGACGCGTCTTTTCGATTACCATGCTTAAGTCACGTCACAAGTCTCTCTAACGCGTCGTTCCGATTACCTAGGAAGGTTAGGTTATATTATGCAAAGTGTGCATGAAAAGTGACGCTAGATTAGTATGTCGCGTCGCAAGTCTCAGTAACGCTTCGTTCCGATTACCTAAGCATGGTTAAGTCATATTACACAGAGTGTGTGCGAAAAGTGACGCTAGATTAGCATGTCGCATCTCAAGTCTCTTTAACGTCGTCGTTTCGATTACCATGCTTATGTCGCGTCACAAGTCTCTCTAACGCGTCGTTCCGATAATAAATTAGTATGTTGCGTCTCAAGTCTCTTTAACGCGTCGTTCCGATTACCTAAGCATGGTTAGGCTGTATTATGAAAGAGTTCGTGAATAGTGACACCAGATTAGGATGTCGCGTCTCAAGTCTCTTTAACGCGTTGTTCCGAATACTTAAGCATGGTTAGGTTATATTACGCAAAGGGTGCGTCAAAACTGAAAATAGATTAGTATGTCGAGTCTCAAGTCTCTTTAACGCGTCGTTCCCATTACCTAAGCAAAGTTAGGTTATTTTATGCAAAGTGTGCGTGAAAAATGACACTAGATTAATATTCCGCGTCATAAATCTCTTTAACGCGTCGTTCCGATTACCTAAGTATGGTTAGGTTATTTTACACAAAGTGTGCGTGAAAAGTGACTCTAGATTAGTATGTTGCATCTCAAGTCTCTTTAACGCGTCGTTACGACTATCTAAGCATGGTTAGTTTATTTTACGCAAATTGTGCGTGAAAAGTGACTCTAGATTACTATGTAGCGTCTCAAGTCTCTTTAACTCATCGTTCTGATTACCTAAGCATGGTTAGGTTATAGTACGCAAAGTGTGCGTGAAAAAGATTAATAGATTTGTATGTCGCGTCTCAAGTCTCTTAAACGCGTCGTTCCGATTACCTAAGCATGGTTAAGTTATAATACGCAAAGTGTGCGTGAAAAGTGACGCTAGATTAGTATGTCGCGTCTCAAGTCTCTTTAACGCGTCGTTCCGATTACCTAAGCATGGTTAGGTTATATTTTAGCAAAGTTTACGTAAAAAGTGACGCTAGATTAGTATGGCGCTTCTCAAGTCTATTTAACGCGTCGTTTCGATTACCATGCTTATGTCGCGTCACAATTCTCTCTAACGCGTGGTTCTGATTACCAAAGCATGTTACGCCAAGTGTGCATAAAAAGTGATATGTCGCGTCTCAATTCTCTTTAACGTGTCAATCCGATTTCCTAAGAATGGTTAGGTTATATTACGCAATGTGTGCGTGAAAACTGCTGCTAGGTTAGTATGTCGCGTCTCAAGTCTCTTTAACGCGTCGTTCCGATTACCAAAGCATGGTTAGGCTATATTACGCAAAATATGCTTGAAAAGTGACGCTAGATTAGTATGGCGCGTCTCATGTCTCTTTAACTCGTCGTTCCGATTACTTGAGCATGGTTAAGTCATATTACGCAAAGTGTGCTTGAAAAGTGACGCTAGATTAGTATGCCGCGTCTCAATTCTCTTTAATTTGTCGTTCCGATTATCTAAGCATGGTTAGGTTAAATTACGCAAATTCTGCATAAAAAGTGACGCTAGATTAGTATGGCGCGTCTCAAGTCTTTTTGACGCGTCGTTTCGATTACCATGCTTAAGTCACGTCACAAGTCTCTCTAACGCGTCGTTCCGATTACCTACGAAGGTTAGGTTATATTATGCAAAGTGTGCATAAAAAGTGACGCTAGATTAGTATGTCGCGTCGCAAGTCTCAGTAACGCTTCGTTCCGATTACCTAAGCATGGTTAAGTCATATTACACAGAGTGTGTGCGAAAAGTGACGCTAGATTAGCATGTCGCATCTCAAGTCTCTTTAACGTCGTCGTTTCGATTACCATGCTTATGTCGAGTCACAAGTCTCTCTAATGCGTCGTTCCGATAATAAATTAGTATGTTGCGTCTCAAGTCTCTTTAATGCGTCGTTCCGATTACCTAAGCATGGTTAGGCTGTATTATGAAAGAGTGCGTGAATAGTGACACCAGATTAGGATGTCGCGTCTCAAGTCTCTTTAACGCGTTGTTCCGAATACTTAAGCATGGTTAGGTTATATTACGCAAAGGGTGCGTCAAAACTGAAAATAGATTAGTATGTCGAGTCTCCAATCTCTTTAACGCGTCGTTCCCATTACCTAAGCAAAGTTAGGTTATTTTACACAAAGTGTGCGTGAAAAATGACACTAGATTAATATGTCGCGTCATAAATCTCTTTAACGCGTCGTTCCGATTACCTAAGTATGGTTAGGTTATTTTACACAAAGTGTGCGTGAAAAGTGACTCTAGATTAGTATGTTGCATCTCAAGTCTCTTTAACGCGTCGTTACAACTATCTAAGCATGGTTAGTTTATTTTACGCAAATTGTGCGTGAAAAGTGACTCTAGATTACTATGTAGCGTCTCAAGTCTCTTTAACTCATCGTTCTGATTACCTAAGCATGGTTAGGTTATAGTACGCAAAGTGTGCGTGAAAAAGATTAATAGATTTGTATGTCGCGTCTCAAGTCTCTTAAACGCGTCGTTCCGATTACCTAAGCATGGTTAGGTTATAATACGCAAAGTGTGCGTGAAAAGTGACGCTAGATTAGTATGTCGCGTCTCAAGTCTCTTTAACGCGTCGTTCCGATTACCTAAGCATGGTTAGGTTATATCACGCAAAGAGTGCGCGAATAGTGACGCTAGATTAGTATGTCGCGTCTCAAGTCTCTTTAACGCGTTGTTCCGATTATTTAAGCATGGTTAGTTTATATTGTGCAAAGTGTGAGTGAAAAGTGAAAATAGATTAGTATGTCGCGTCTCAAGCCTCTTTAACGCGTCGTTCCGATTACCTAAGCATGGTTAGGATATATTACGCAAAGAGTGCGTGAATAGTGTCACGCTAGATTAGTGTGTCGCGTCTCAATTCTCTTTAACGCGTTGTTCCGATTATTTAAGAATGGTTAGGGTATATTACGCTAAGTGTTCGTAAGAAGTGACTCTAGATTAGTATAGCTCGTTTCAAGTCTCTTTAACGCGTCGTTTCGACTACCATGCTTATGTCGCTTAACAAGTGTCTCTAACGCATCGTTCTGATTACCTAAGCAAAGTGTGCGTGAAAAGTGACAATAAATTAGTATGTCGTGCCTCAAGTCTCTTTAACTCGTCGTTCCGATTACCTAAGTATGGATATGTTATATTACACCAAGTGCGCGTTAAAAGTGTCGCTAGATTAGTTTGTCGGTCTCAAGTCTCTTTAACGCGTCGTTTCGATTACCATGCTTATGTTACGTTACAAGTCTCTCTAACATGTCGTTCTGATTACCTAAGCATTGTTAGGTTATATTACGCAAAGTGCGCTTGAAAAGTGACAATAGATTAGTATGTCGCGTCTTAAGTCCCTTTAACGCGTCGTCACGATTATCTAAGCATGGTTAGGTTATTTTACACAAATTGTGCGTGAAAAGTGACGCTAGATTAGTTTGTCGCGTCTCAAGTCACTTTAACGCGTCATTCTGATTACCTAAGCATGGTTAGGTTATATTGAGCAATGTGTGCATGAAAACTGTCGCTAGGTTAGTATGTCGCGTCTCAAGTGTATTTAACGCGTCGTTCCTATTACCTAAGTATGGTTATGTTATATTACGCAAAGTGTGGGTGAAAAGTGACGTTAGATTAGTATGTCGCGTCTCAAGACTCTTAAACGCGTCGTTCCGATTACCTTACTATGGTTAGGTTATATTAAGCAAAGAGTGCGTGAAAAATGACGCTAGATTAGTATATCGTATCTTAACTCTCTTTAACGCGTCGTTCCGATTACCCAAGAATGGTTAGGTTTACGCGAAGTGTGCGAGAAAAGTAACGCTAGATTTGTATTTCACGTCTCAAGTCTCTTTAACGCGTCGTTCCGATTACCTAAGCATGGTTAAGTTATATTACCCAAGGTGTGCGTGAAAAGTGACGCTAGATTAGTATGTCGCGTCTCAAGGCTCTTTAATGCGTCATTCCGATTACCTAAGCATGGTTAGGTTATATTATGCAAAGTTGGCATGAAAAGTGACGCTAGATTAGTATTTCGCGTCTCAAGTGTGTGTTAATAGCGACGCTAGATTAGTAGTCTGTCGCGTTACAAGTCTCTGTAACGCGTCGTTCTGATTACCTAAGCATGTTTAGATTATATTTCGTATAGTGTGCGTGAAAAGTGATGCAAGATTAGTATGTCGAGTCACCATTCTCTTAAATGCGTCGTTCTAATTACCTAAGCATGCTTATGTTATATTTTACGCAAAGTGCGCGTGAAAAGTGACACTAGATAAGTATGCCGCTTCACAAGTCTTTTTAACGCGTTGTTCCGATTACCTAAGGATGGTTAGATTATATAACGCAAAGTGTGCGTTAAAAGTGACGCTAGATTAGTAGTATGTCACGTCACAAGTTTTTTTAACGTGTCGTTCCGATTACCTAAGCATGGTTAGATTATATTACACAAAGTGTGCGGTGAAAGTGATGCTAGATTAGTATGTCGCGTCACAAGTCTCTTTAACGAGTCGTTCCGATTACCTATGCATGGTTAGATTATATAACACCAAGTGTGCATTATAAGTGACGCTAGATTAGTATGTTGTGTCTCAAGTCTCTTTTATGCGACGTGTCGATTACCTAAGCATGGTTAGGTTATATTACGCAAAGTCGGCGTTAAAAGTGACGCTAGAATAGTGGTATGTCGCGTCACAAGTCTCTTTAGCGCGACATTCCGATAACCTAAGCATGGTTAGTTTATGTAACGCAAAGTGTGCATGAAAAGTGACGCTAGATTAGTATGCCGCATCACAAGTCTCTTTAACGCGTCATTCTGATTACCTAAGTATGGTTAGGTTATATTACGCAAAAGTGTGCGTGAAAAGTGATGCTAGATAAGTATGTCGTGTCACAAGTCTTTTTAACGCGTCGTTCCGATTATCTAACAATGGTTAGGTTATATTGCGCAAAGTGTGCATTAAAAGTTATGCTAGAATAGTATGTCGCGTCACAAGTCTCTTTAACTTATCGTTCCGATTACGTAAGCATGGTCAGATTATATTACGCAAAGTGTGCCTTAAAAGTGAAGCTAGATAATTATGTCGCGTCACAAGTCTCTTTAACGCGTCGTCGTTCCGATTACCTAAGCATGGTTCGGTTATATTACGCAAAGTGTGCCTTAAAATTGTGGCTAGATTAGTATGTCGCGCCACAAGTCTCTTTAACGCGTCGTTCTGATTACGTAACAATGATTTGGTTATATTACGCAAAGTGTGCGTGAAAAGGGACGCTATATAAGTATGTCGCGTCACAAGTCGCTTTAACGCGTTGTTCCGATTACCTAAGAATGGTTAGGATATATTACGCAAACTGTGCGTTAAAAGTGACGCTAGATTATTATGTCGCGTCACAAGTCTCTTTATCGCGCCGTTCCAATCACCTATGCATGGTTAGGTTATATTACGCAAAGTTTGCGTGAAAAGTGACCCTAGATTACTATGTCGCGTCACAAGTCTCTTTAACAAGTCGTTCCGATTACCTAGGCATGATTAGGTTATATAACGCAAAGTATGCATATTACAGTGACGCTAGATTAGTAGTATGTCGCGTCACAACTCTCCTTAACGCGTTGTTCCGATTACCTAAGCGTGGTTAGGTTATATTACGCAAATTTTGCATGGAAAGTGATGCTAGATTATTAACATGTCGCGTCTAAAGTCTCTTTAACGTGTCGTTCCGATTACCTAAGCATGGTTTGGTTATATGACGCAAAGTGTGTGTTAAAAGTGACGTTAGATTAGTATGACGGTCGCAAGTCTTTTTAACGCGTCATTCTAACCTAACAGTGGTTAGGTTAAATTACGTAAAGTGTGCGTGAACTGTGACGCTGTATAAGTATGTCGCGTCACAAGTCTTTTTTAACACGTCGTTCCGATTACCCAAGCATGGTTAGGTTATATTACGCAAAGAGTGTGTTATAAGTGACGCTAGATTAGTAGTATGTCGCATCACAAGTCTCTTTAACGCGTGTTTCCGATTACCTATGCATGGTTAGGTTATATTATGCAAAGTGTGCGAGAAAAGGGACGCTATATAAGTATGTCGTGTCACAAGTCTCTTTAGCGCGTCATTCCAATTACCTATTCATGTTTAGGTTATATTCAGCAAAGTGTGCCTAAAAAGTAACGCTAGATTAGTATGTCGCGTATCAAGTATATTTAACGCCTCGTTCCGATTACCTAAGCATGGTTAGGTTATATTCCACGAAGTGTGCGTAAAAAGTGACGCTAGATTAGTATGTCGCGTCTCAATTCTCATTAACGAGTTGTTCCGATTACCTAACAACCATGGTTAGATTATATTACGCGAAGTATGCATGAAAAGTTACGCTAGATTAGTATGTCGCGTCTCAAGTATATTTAACGCGTCGTTCCGATTACCTTAGCATGATTAGGTTAAATTAAGCAAAGTGTGCGTAAAAAGTGATGCTAGATTAGCATGGCGCGTCTTAAGTTTATCTAACGCGTCGTTCCGATTACAGATTATATTATGTAAAGTCTGCGTGAAAAGTCACGCTATATTAGTATGTTTTGTCTCAAGTCTCTTTAACGCGTCGTTTCTATTGCCATGCTTATCTCGCGTCACAAGTCTCTTTAACGCGTCGTTCCGATTACCTAATAATGGTTAGGTTATATTACGTAGAGTGTGCGTGAAAAGTGACGGTAGATTACTATATCGCGTCTCAAGTCTCTGTAACGCGTTGTTCCGATTTCCTATGCATGGTTAGGTTATATTACGCAAAGTGTGCGTAAAAAGTGACGCTAGATTAGTACGCGTCGTTCTGATTTCCTAAGCATGGTTAGGTTACATTACGCAAAGTGTGCGTAAAAAGTGACGGTAGATTAGTATGTCGCGTCTCAAGTCTTTCTAACGCGTCGCTTCGATTACCTAAGCATGATTAGGTTATAATACGCAAAGTTTGCGTGAAAAGTGATGCTAGATTAGTATGTCGATTCTCAAGTCTCTTTAACGCGTCGTTTCGATTACCATGCTTATGTCGCGTCACAAGTCTCTCTAACGCATCGTTTCTATTACCTAAGCATGTTTAGGTTATAGTACGCAAAGTGTGCTTGAAAAGGATCAATAGATTAGTATGTCGTGTTTCAAGTCTCTTTAACGCGTCGTTCCTATTACCTAAGAATGGTTAGGCTATATTACGCAAAAGTGACCCTAGATTAGTACGTCCAGTGTTAAGTCTATTTAACTCTTTATTCCGATTACCTAAGCATGGTTAGGTTATATTACGCAAAGTGTGCGTAAAACATGACGCTAGATTATGTTTCCTCTCAAGTCTCTTTAACGCGTCATTTCGATTACCATACTTATCTCGAGTCATTTTGATTACCATACTTATCTCGCGTCACAAATCTCTTTAACGCGTCGTTCTGATTACCTAAGCATGGTTTGGTTATATTACGCAAAGTGTGGGTGACAAGTTACGTTAGATTAGTATGTCTCGTCTCAAGCCTCTCTAACGCGTCGTTCCGATTTCCTAAGCATGGTTAGGTTATATTATGAAAAGTGTGCGTGAAAAGTGACGCTAGATTAGTATGTCGTGTCTCAAGCCTCTCTAACGCGTTGTTCTGATTATCTAAGCATGGTTAGGTTATATTACGCAAAGAGTGCGTGAAAAGTGACGCTAGATTATTATGTTGCGTCTCCAGTCTCTTTAACGCGTCGTTCCGATTACCCTTGAATGGTTAGGTTATAGTACGCAAAGTTTTCGAGAAAGGTAACGCTAGATTAGTATGTCGCGTCTCAAGTCTCTTTAACGCATCGTTCCGATTACCTAAGCATGGTTATGTTATATTACGCAAAGTCTGCGTGAAAAGTGACGTTTGATTAGTATGTCGCGTCTCAAGTCTCTCTAACGCGTCGTTCCGATTTTCTAAGCATGGTTAGGTTATATTACGCAAAGTGTGCGTGAAAAGTTAAACTAGATTAGTATGTCGCGTCTCAAGTCTCTCTAACGCTTCGTTCTGATTTCCTAAGCATGGTTATGTTATATTAAAAAGTGACGCTAGATTAATATTGCGCGTATATATTCTCCTTAATGCGTCGTTTCGATTACCATGATTATGTCGCGTCACAAGTCTCTCGAACGCGTCGTTCCAATTACCTAAGCATGGTGAGGTTATATTACGAAAAGTGTGCGCAAAAAATGACAATAGATTAGTATCTCGCGTCTCAAGTCTATTTAACGCGTAGTTCCAATTACTTAAGCATGGTTAGATTATATTATACAAAGTTCGTATGTCGCGTCTCAATTCTCTTTATCGCGTTGTTTCGATTATCTAAGCATGGTTAGGTTTTGTTACGCAAGGTGTTATTGGAAAGTAACGCTAGATTAGTATGTCGCATCTCAAGACTCTTTAATGCGTCGTTCCGATCACCTAAGCATGGTTAGATTATATTATACAAAGTTGGTGTGAATAGTGACGCTAGATTAGTATGTCGTGTCTCAAGTATCTTTAACGCATTGTTTCGATTACAATGCTTATGTCGCATCACAAGTTTCTCTAACTCGTCCGATTACCTAAGCATGGTTAGGTCATAGTACGCAAAGTGTGCGTGAAAAGTAACAATATATTCGTATGTCGCGTCTAAAGTCTCTTTAACGCGTAATTCCGATTAGTTAAGCGTGGTTAGGTTATATTACGCAAACTGTGCGTGAAAATTGACAATAGAATAGTATGTCGCGTATCAAGTCTATTTAACGCGTCTTTCCGATTAGCTAAGCATGGTTAGGTTATATTACGAAAATTGTGCGTAAAAATAAAGCTATCGCGTCTCAATTCTCTTTAACGTGCTTTTCTGATTGCCTAAGCATGGTTAGGTTATATTACGCAAAGCGTGCCTGGAAAGTGACGCTAGATTAGTATGCCGCGTCTCAAGGCTCTTTAATGCGTAGTTCTGATTACCTAATCTTGTTTAGGTTATATTATGCAAAGAGTGCGTGAAAAGTCATGCTAGATTAGTATGTCGCGTCTCAAGTCTCTTTAACGCATTGTTCCGATTACCCAAGAATGGTTAGGTTATATTACGTAAAGTGTGCGAGAAAAGTAACGCTAGATTAGTATGTAACGTCTCAAGTCTCTTTAACGCGTCGTTCCGATTCCCTAAGCATGGTTAGGTTAGATTACACAAGGTGTGCGAGAGAAGGGACACTAGATTAGTATGTAGCGTCTCAAGGAGTTAATGCGTCGTTCCGATTACCTAAGCATGGTTATGTTATATTATGCAAAGTTGGGGTGAAAAATGACGCTAGATTTGTACGTCGCATCTCAAGTCTCTTTAACGCGTCATTTCTATTACCATGCATAGGTCGCATCACAAGTCTCTCTAACGCGTCGTTCCGATTACCTAAGCGTGGTTAGGTTATAGTACGCAAAGTGTGCGTGAAAAGCAATAGTAGATTAGTATGTCGTGTCTCAAGTGTCTTTAACGCGTCGTTCAAATTACTTAAGCATGGTTCGGTTATATTACTCAAAGTCTGCGTGAAAAGTGACAATAGATTAGTATGTCGCGTCTCAAGTATATTTATCGCGTCGTTTCAATTACCTAAGCAAGGTTAGGTTATATTACGCAAAGTGTGCGTGAAAAGAGACACCAGATTAGTATGCCGCGTTGAAATTCTCTTTAAACCGTCGTTCCGATTACGTAAGCATGGTTAGGTTATTACACAAAGTGTGCGTGAAAAGTGACGCTAGATTAGTATGGCTCGTCTCGAGTCTCTTTAACGCGTCGTTTCGATTACCATGCTTATGTCGAATCACAAGTCTTTCTAACACGTCGTTCCGATTACCTAAGCATGGTTTGGTTATATTATTCAAAGTGTGCGTGAAAAATGAAAATAGATTCATATGTCGCATCTCAAGTCTATTTAACGCGTTGTTCTTATTACCTAAGCATGGTTAGGTTATATTACGCAAGGTGTGCGTGAAGGTGAAGCTAGATTAGTATGTCGTGTCTCAAGGCTCTTTAATGCGACGTTCCGATTACCTAATTATGATTAGGTTATAATAAGCAAAGGTTGCGTGAAAAGTGACGCTAGATTGGTATATAGCTTCTCAAGTCTCTTTAACGTGTCGTTTCGATTACCATGCTTATCTCGTGTCACAAGTCTCTCTAACGCGTCGTTTCTTTTACCTAAGCATGGTCAGGTTATAGTACGCAAAGTGTGCGTGAAAAGGATCAATAGATTAGTATGTCGCGTCTCAAGTCTCTTTAACGCGTCATTCCTCGTACCTAAGCATGGTTAGGTTATATTACGTAAAGTGTGCGTTAAAAGTGACGGTAGATTAGTATGTCCAGTCTCAAGTCTCTTTAGCGCGTCGTTTCGATTAGCTAAGCATGGTTAGGTTATATTACGTAAAGTGTGCGTAAAAAGTGATGCCAGATTAGTATGTTCCGTCTCAAGTGTCTTTAACGCGTCATTTTGATTACCATACTTATCTCGCGTCACAAGTCTATTTAACGTGTCGTTCCAATTACCTAAGAATGGTTAGGTTATATTACACAAGGTGTGAGTGAAAAGTGTCGCTAGATTAGTATGTCGCGTCTCAAGGCTCTTTAATGCGTCGTTCCTATTACCTAAGCATGATTAGGTTATAATACGCAAAGTTTGCGTGAAAAGTGACGCTAGATTAGTATGCTGCTTCTCAAGTCTCTTTAACGTGTCGTTTAGATTACCATGCTTATGTCTCGTCACAAGTCTCTCTAACGCGTCGTTCCGATTACCTAAGCATGGTTAGGTTATTGTACGCAAAGTGTGCGCAAAAAGGATCAATAGATAAGTATGTCGCGTCTCAAGTCTCTTTAACGCGTCGTTCCTATTACCTAAGAATGGTTTGGTTATATTACGCAAAGTGTGCTTGAAAAGTGACGCTAGATTATTATGTCCAGTCTCCAATGTCTTTAACGCGTCGTTCCGATTACCTAAGCATGGTTAGGTTATATTACGCAAAGTGTGCGTAAAAAGTTACAATAGATTAGTCTGTTTTGTCTCAAGTCTCTTTAACGCGTTGTTTTGATTACCACACTTATCTAGCGTCACAAGTCTCGTCGTTCCGATTACCCAACCATGGTTAGGTTATATTATGCAAAGTGTGCTTGAAAAGTGACGTTAAATTAGGATGTCGTGTCTCAAGTCTCTCTAACGCGTCGTTCCAATTTCCTAAGCATGGTTAGGTTATATTACGCAAAGTGTGCGTGAAAAGTGACTCTAGATTAGTATGTCCAGTCTCAAGTCTCTTTAACGCGTCGTTCTGATTACCTAAGCATGGTTAGGTTATATTACGCAAAGTGTGCTTAAAAAGTGATGCTAGATTAGTTTGTTTCGTCTCAAGTCTCTTTAACGCGTCGTTTCGATTACCATACTTATCTGGCGTCACAAGTCTGTGACCGCTATCCAAGTAATGATGTGGTCGATTTGATAGTACGCTCTCGCTAGTCCGCGTCTACCGACCCCACTGCTGACACGTCTGATAAATCGTTTAATAGTTAGACGTGAAACTCGTGCTTTTACACGTATAATACTTCTAAGTTTTTAGGGTTTAGTTTCATTTTTATACTTATTTACGTATTCGGTAACTTTAGTCGCATAGACGATTTAGCGAATACCATTTCTCATAATTGAGAATCGCTTAACGCCCTTGACGTTTTCTATTATTATTAATTAGGGTTAATTCCATAAAAAATCACGAACTTTACATGAAATTTCATTTTAATCAAGACCTTTAAAAGTTGTCATTTAAAGGCACGAACTTTCAGTTTGTTTCAAATCTATCATTTAAGTTATTTTTGTTGACTAAATTCTTCATTAAACCAATAATAAAAGATGCAAATTATAAATCGACATTAAATCTTATTATCTTTCATTTGGATTATGTAGGATTATGAATTTTTAGTCGGATAAAATACGCCGAATTTTACTTTGGTGATAGATTTGAAACAAACTGAAAGTTCGTGCCTTTAAATGACAACTTTTAAAGGTCATGATTAAAATGAAACTTCGTGTAAAGTTAGTGATTTTTTTAGGAATTAACCCTATTAATTATCTAAAACGTCGAACTAATCTCGAGATTAATGATTCTTAAAGTCCAAAGTTCGTCTTTCAATCCAATTTACTCGAAACATCAAATCTCTAGATCGAATAGACGTCATACACACGTGGATACGAGTCGGGGTGCACGGGCGTGCCCTTCAGTGGGTGCACGATCGTGCAACCTGGTGCACGATCGTGCAACCTGGTGCACGATCGTGCAACCTGGTGCACGATCGTGCAACCTGGTGCACGATCGTGCAACCTGGTGCACGTTCGTGCAACCTGGTGCACGTTCGTGCAACCTGGTTCACGTTCGTGCACCTCACTGGTGCACGTTCGTGCACCTCACTGGTGCACGTTCGTGCACTTCTAGTGCACGTTCGTGAACCCGTGGTGCACACCACGTGCACAGCCCCGGAAATGCGATTTCCGGGGTTTTCAACCATCCCGACGTGCTTCTAACACTTCCCTAGTCAAAACCCGTTCCTCTGTTTTCATTAAAATGCGATAATAACTTCCAAAACGTCGAATTCAAACCAATACACCATAAAACTCAAAACAGCCATTTATTATCGATTTTTAATTAAACTTTCTCAAAATTTACCTTGAAACAAGGTTTAGGATAGATAGGGCTCTCGATTCTGAAGAGATTTTCGCAAAAATCACGCGAATCGGACGTCGAACGGAGAAACGGCGGCGAAACGACGATATCGAACGAATTTCTCTCGCTCTCTCTGGAACTCTCTCTGCTCTTCTTCTTTCATATTTCTCTTTATATATATCTTGGCTAAAGTTCCACTTTGATCCTTGTTCTTTTTGTTTATTATCACTTATCTTTTAAACTTTTCAATCGTACGATTTAGTCCATAGCTAAACTGTTAACTTCTTTTATTATGACTTATACGTATTATTTATGTCCAATAATTAATATAGAACTCGATATTAATACTTTCCCGTCAAAATCTAAAATTTCCGCTTTCGACACAAAGTGGCTAAATTTCCACTTTGGTCCCTGTACCTTATTTTGGACTTTTCTTGACATTTTTCCTTTTAATTCCAATTCTAACTTCAGAATTGGAATATATTATTAAATTGTTCGCTATTATCTTTTCCAAAATCGACCTACTAAAACTTATTTATCTTTATTTTATCGGAAAACTTTCCGATAACGCCTCTCGGGCGAGTCCAAACTGGACACGTGGTCCAATTAGCTAATTACTTATATTGGGGTATTACATTCTTCCTCCCTTATAAAAATTCATCCTCGAATTTTCATAAATCTTGTTGGGATCTTACTTATCCTTGACGTCCATTAATATGTTTTGATCGCAGCTTTTCCTTTTACTTAACTCTTAGTTTTCCATGCACAACTATAACTTCATACTTGTTGCTAATCGATTGTCTATTCAACTCTTGATAGTTGCTTGCCGTTACGTCGTTGAGAATTCTCTTACTGGTACCTTCGTCTCATCTGTTATCTTTTTCCGAGATAGAATGGTTCTTGGACGTATTCTTGATGTCATAGTCCTTACACCATTGCCACCTAGTTGTCACTAATCATAATCTAATGTTTTCTCGTTTCATCATTTCATTCTTAGTAGCCATAGGGTTGCTACTCGTCTCCTTTATACGTGAATGGTCACGACGTGCCATTTTCATCTTAATGACGTACTTACTTTATGCGTATTTCTATGAATATTTTCTCTCGTAATTATAACATGCAGTTATGATCTTTACTATCGTCTGTAATTATCACTTTCCTTTCTTAACTGGTTCTTGTCATTTCTCACTCCTTTCTATCATTGTCTGACACTTCATTCCTCATTAACCAATCTTTCTCAACTTGCACTATGTCTAATACATTCACTTTCTCTTAATGTAGCTAACTTGATACATTTTTCACTATCCTCCATTTCTCTTTCCTTTGCTTCCTTAAGCTATCGTGATTTTCACGTCGTTCTGTTGGTCGTGATCCTTCATCCTTTACCATTGTCTTAAACGTTTCATTTCACGTTACTTTTAGTCGTATAACTTGTACAGTTGCCTTTGTTTGCTAGTACTACTCATATTCTTATCCTCTTCACTTCTCTCTAGTTGCTCCTTTGAGGTTCGCCTCGAATCTCTTATTGACTTTTTAGTCAACGATATTCTTCCTTTACGTCACAGTTTCCTATTCATGATGACCTCATAAGAATCTCATATGTTTCTTTATCATTTAACTGTTTCAAGAATCCTTATCGTTAGTTAGCCTTCGCTTAACTTCATCTTTACCTTTAATCTTTAACAGATTCAGTAGATCCTTAATAACTTATTTACTTTCTTTATCGTTATTCCTCCTTACTGTATAAGCAACTTTCTCTTGTATCTTACACTTCTTCTTCTTACTCTCGAATAGCTTCACAACATTGTTCTCACTTTTCAAGGTATCCTCTTGGCACTGACTACAATCATTTCTTAGTTTGTCTTTACCCTGGCTCTCATCTTCTTCTTGAAGTGTTTCAGACTATTCCTAATGTATAAGTTATACTTAACCTTATAAATTCCAAAATTAGGGAATAGTTTCGATTTTGTTGTCCTATACATCTTATGCTTCTTTAGCACTTATAACATGACTCTGATTGTCCTTTTAAATAACTTGATTTCTCTGTACTAACATCATCTCTTGTCCTTATGACATCATGGTCACTTGGATATAGTTCACTCCTATCTGTTCAATAGCAATGAAGTATTATCTTGCTCTTTTCTTATTGTCTTTTACGCCTTTCCTCTGTTTATAACAGTTTTGCTGTTACCGCTCTTTTCTGATAACTCTTCTAATGTACCTCTAGAACTTTTCATTTCTCTAATCATCTTACTAAATTTTGAGGGTATCCGAGTTTTTTCACTATACTTTCTTTTATAATTTCCATCATTTTGATATTTACTAACACGTATACCTATATGTGTGCTTTTCTCCTTATACGAGAGTTTCATAACTTAATTTTTCTCCATTCTATTAACGCAATCTATACTCTTAATGCTGATATTAGTGACTTTACTTAATATCAGTCAATTAGTATCATTATCTCTTTTGATTTATCCAACTTCGAACCTTATCATCGTCCGTATCCTTCCTCTTTCTATTTATGTATCTTCAAACACTGGTATTGATAAGGTTATATATCCTTTAAATATTACTTCATGTTCATCATTTATAGTATCATCTTCTTGTTCTTCATACTTTTAATCTCTCTTCCGGTATAACTCTCGATCGCTATGTCGCTTATTTCAATATAAGAATAATCATTACATTTTTCATCCTTATGTATTCGTTACGTTTCTTTCGTCTAACATGATTCTCTGTCATTTCATCCTTTGTTCTATCATAAGGATAAATACTGTATCCTTAAATATTGCCAGTGCATCGCATTTTACCTGTGTATGCTCTCCGGCGATAACTCCTCATTCACATTCTCCTTTAGCTTTATTAGCCTTGTTGGAATTAATCATTATATGGCTTTATTCTGTTATTGGGGTTTGTTTTACAATTTTAGTCTTATTTATTAAGAGTCTTTTATTATTCATCGCAGAGTTTCACATCTGAGTTCACTAACTAAACAAAAGATTTCAAAACAGTCTTTGGCTGGCCAGCTCTTTTAAATCACTTTTCATAAATCGTTTGAAATCGTTAATATAATTGTAGCTCAGAGTGATGACACCACTCATCACCAAAGAGTTGCTCAAAATCGCACTTTCTTTATCATTGTAAAGATATGATGCATGACCTATATTTTGAAAATCATTTTCTTATGCATTCCTATCGTGATTATGCAATATCATATGCGATGTCTGAGCACAATTGTACCTTGAAAAATCTTAAAAATTTTCATAAAATCGTAAGTTTACTCTAGGTTGTACACTTTGCGACTATTAACGGCTTTCTTTATTGTTATTGGATACATTATAAATTTTTTATATTGCTGTCACTTTTTGTCATTTTCCTGACTATTCTTCTGTCACATCACTTCTTTCTCCATATCTCCGATAACTCAATTCAATTCAAAAAATTTCCACTGCTGTAATCACCACATCATATACCATATCATATCATATACAAACGCAGGTACCAATGTTCTACATCGATTACCTTTTAGTAAATCATCTTTCCCTTCACAGGTTCTAGAACGTAATATAGGAATTACGTTCACGACAAATGTATTATATGGTGTTTATTATATTATTGCTTTTGTATATTATGTTCGTATATTCTCTTATTGGTTACGTGTTATTAACATCGCTTCCTATAGGTTCTCACCATCTGAGGTGTTATTCTATAGCCATATCCTAATACTGACATTCTATTATGCAATGCAACAAACATATATACACAGTAATGCAAACACATAAACACAAATACTCAAAACATATAAATCGCTAATATCTGGAGGTGCCTGATGTGGAACGCTAGGTTCCCTAATAACCACGCCTGTGTGTCGGCCCCTAACTGTTCTACCTGAGTTGCTTCCACCTCTTTGCACAAAGTAGGGGTTAGTCCTAACTCTGGAGGATGTGCTGACGTAGTCTGGATGGTACTCACGTCTAAAATAGAAGGGTCGTACTGGATCGCCCGCCCATTCATGCTCAGTCTCGATCCTACGAGCCATCGTAGTGAGCGTGCCAAAATGTTCACCTACGTGTTCTTATAACTCACTAAACTCAGGTCCTAAGCCTCTGACGTACCTACGGTTGATGGTTCTATTACCTTCATCCAGATCAGGAACTCCCTCAACCATTCGCAGAAAATCAGTAGAATACATTCCTACTGTTAGCATTCCTCGAGAGAAGGAGCGCATCTGTCTCCTAACTTGGTCTAGAGCTATCTGCTATATCTGCATCTTCTCTCAAATCGCGATACCTCTGCACCCTAGACCAGAAACGCTCGCTTTTGTACTGTTCAACATCTGATTCATCTAACAGTTCCTCTTCTTCATACTCTTCCTCCTGAGGATCTTCTTCTTCTGCCTCTTCTCCTAGATGCTCTTCTGGATCCTCCTCAGGATCCTCCTCCGGACCTTCCTTCGGATCCTCCTCCGGATCTTCCTTCGGATCCTCCTCCGGATCTTCCTTTGGTTCCTCCTCATCTTCTTCGCTATATTCTATTTCTGGCGAGTGTACTCTACCCCTGTTGCCAGAAGAACTGCCAATTTCTGACACTAACATATAGACATTTTGATAAATTTCTGGCGATCTCCTATTATCTGCGTGGAATCCGTTCTGATGGACCCCAGATGGTTCGCCTATTTCACTATGAAACCCATTCTGAAATATAGGAGGCGCTTCCTCCCGTTCTTCCTCAGCATGTGACTGAGCTCCGTTTTGCCCAGACATGCTGAAAAGAAACAATTTCAAACATAAGCGACCATGTGAGCCCATTTCCACACGCAATTCCAATATCAACTTATAAAATGCTGTAAACATTTAGCATTTAATCCATCCGCACGTAGTTCGCAAGCAAATAACCGTTTAACAATCCCAGCGCAAATAATAATTACTTAGTTATCTCAGCCGTTCGTATATGCGAATGCTAATCATTTACTAGCCGAGTAGCCCTCATTCGCGCACGCTATAAACTATATTACTAATGCATACATCAAGCAAATGCAGACAACTAAGGTCCGACTCTCTGCTGCAGTAGTTCCTAGAGTTACTTACTGACAGAGTATTCCAAGTCAAACAGACATTCAGACACAACTGGCAGTGGTAACTGGACCAACTGCTTTGATACCAACATTGTCACGACCCATAACATTGAGCCGCAACCGGCGCTAGGGAACGGGAGTGGTAGCTCCGGAACCTGTAGTAAGCCTCAAACACTATTAATTTTTCGCAAATAATAAATAAATAACAGTAAACAACGGAAGCAAATCTACATATATAACATATACACTAACTGTTCCGTTCACCTCGGAGGCTCTAGTTACCGTACCCTGTAAGAACTGGCCTCGCGGTGCTATTAGTGTCTCAGAACATGTCACCGACATCTGGGGCCGTGAACCACATATAATATATGTAGCCTACAAAAATATAAACAAGACAGCACGTAATATGTACACTCAAAATGTACTACTGTCTAGGCTACGACTTTGTCAACACGGGACCACTACTGCAACATTCACAGAAGTCAGAAACTATACATACACAGCTGACTTCTGGACTTCAAAATTGGCCTCTAGCTAGGTCCACATACTAAGTACGTGAAAGACATCAAAGGTGAGGGGTCAGTATTTGGGAAAATACTGAGTGAGTTTGCATTTACTAACGGTATTAACATAAAAACATAGCATCGCATTTCAAGAAAACAATAATATAAAATATATAAACAGGTATTTGATCCGTACAAAACTAATATCCTAGCATGCGACACATCTCTTGAATAATCATATATCTTTCAACCCAATCAGAAATCACAAGTTGTGAATCCAACCCACTAGATACGGGGACTCGAGTCCAACCCACTAGATACGGGGACTCGAGGTTACACCGTAACCGAGTGCTCACTCGTATCGAAATCATATACCCAATCTTGAATTTCATAATCACATCATGCCATACATATCAAATCATTTCTCAAATGCAAACACACTAGACTGACTCAATACTGGTGATCACACAGCCTATTGACACCCGTAGCTAGTTTCTTCTTATCGCATACTAGTTCTCGTATATACATTTGATAGAAACATATAACATTTAATCAAATCATACATTATACGATGCGTATAAACAATATATATATATATATATATATAATAACTTTAATATATAATACACGAAAGTAAAGTGCAACTCACCGTGACCGCTATCCAAGTAATGATGTGGTCGATCTGATAGTACGCTCTCGCTAGTCCGCGTCTACTGACCCCACTACTCGCTGACACGTCTGATAAATCGTTTAATAGTTAGACGTGAAACTCGTGCTTTTACACGTATAATACTTCTAAGTTTTTAGAGTTTAGTTTCATTTTTATACTTATTTACGTATTCGGTAACTTCAGTCGCATAGTCGATTTAGCGGATACTATTTCTCATAATTGAGAATCGCTTAACGTCCTTGACGTTTTCCATTATTATTAATTATCTAAAACGTCGAGCTAATATCGAGATTAATGATTCTCCAAGTCCAAAGTTCGTCTTTTAATCCAATTTACTCGAAACATCAAATCTCTAGATCGAATAGATGTCATACACACGTGGATACGAGTCGGGGTGCACGGGCGTGCCTTCAGTGGAAGCACGATCGTGCAACCAAGTGCACGTTCGTGCACCTCACTGGTGCACGTTCGTGCACCATGAAGAGTGCACGTGCGTGCACGTTCGTGCATTTGAGGTGCACGTTCGTGCACTTCAGGTGCACGTTCGTGCACCTTGCTGGGGGCACGGTCGTGCACCACATGCACAGCCCCGATAATGCGATTTCCGGGGTTTTCAGCCATCCCGACGTGCTTCTAAAACTTACCCTAGTCAAAACCCGTTCCTCCGTTTTCATTAAAATGCGATAATAACTTCAAAAACGTCGAATTCAAACCAATACACCATAAAAGTCAATACAGCCATTTATTATCAATTTTTAACCAAAATTTCTCAAAATTTACCTTGAAACGAGGTTTAGGATCGATAGGGCTCTCGATTCTGAAGAGATTGCCGCGAAAATCACGCGAATCGGACGTCGAACGGAGAAACGGCGGCGAATCGACGATATCGAACGAATTTCTCTCGCTCTCTCTGGAACTCTCTCTGCTCTTCTTCTTTCATATTTCTCATTATATATATCTTGGCTAAAGTGTCACTTTGATCCTTGTTCTTTTTGTATATTATCATTTATCTTTTAAACTTTTCAATCGTACGATTTAGTCCATAGCTAAACTGTTAACTTCTTTTATTATGACTTATACGTATTATTTATGTCCAATAATTAATATGGAACTCGATATTAATACTTTCCCGTCAAAATCTAAAATTTCCGCTTTCGACACAAAGTGGCTAAATTACCACTTTGGTCCCTGTACCTTATTTTGGACTTTTCTTGACATTTTTCTTTTTAATTCCAATTCTAACTTCAGAATTGGAATATATTATTAAATTCTTCGCTATTATCTTTTCCAAAATCGACCTACTAAAACTTAAATATCTTTATTTTATCGGAAAACTTTCCGATAACGCCTCTTGGGCGAGTCCAAACTGGACACGTGGTCCAATTAGCTAATTACTTATTTTGGGGTATTACATTTTACGCAAAGTGTGCGTGAAAAGTGACGCCAGATTAGTATGTCCAGTCTCAAGTCTCTTTAACGCGTCGTTCCGATTACCTAAGCATGGTTAGGTTATATTACGCAAAGTGTGCTCAAAAAGTGACGCTAGATTAGTTTTTTTCGTCTCAAGTCTCTTTAACGCGTAGCTTCGATTACTATACTTATCTCGCGTCATAAGTTTCTTTAACGCGTCGTTCCGATTACCTAAGCATGGTTAAGTTATATTACGCAAAGAGTGCGTGAATAGTGACGCTATATTAGTATGTCGCGTCTCAAGTCTCTCTTACGCGTCGTTCCAATTTCCTAAGCATGGTTAGGTTATATTATGCAAAGTGTGCGTGAAAAGTGACGCTAGATTAGTATGTCCAGTCTCAAGTCTCTCTAACGCGTCGTTCCGATTTCCTAAGCATGGTTATGTTATATTACGCAACGCGTGCGTAAAAAGTGAAGCTTGATTAGTTTGTTGCGTCTCAAGTCTCTTTTACGCGTCGTTTCGATTACCATACTTATCCCGCGTCACAAGTCTCTATAACGCGTCGTTCCGATTACCTAAGCATGGTTTGGTTATATTACGCAAATAGTGCGTGAAAACTGACGTTAAATTAGTATGTCTCGTCTCAAGTCTCTCTAACGCGTCGTTCCAATTTCCTAAGCATGGTTAGGTTATGTTACGCAAAGGGTACATGAAAAGTGACGCTAGATTAGTATGTCCAGTATCAAGTTTCTTTAACACGTCGTTCCGATTACCTAAGCATGGTTAGGATATATTACGCAAAGTGTGCGTAAAAAATGACGCTAGATTAGTTTGTTTCGTCTCAAGTCTCTTTAACGCGTAGTTTCGATTACTATACTTATCTCGCGTCACAAGTTTCTTTAACGCGTTGTTCCAATTATCTAAGCATGATTAGATAATACGCAAAGTTTGCGTGAAAAGTGACGCTAGATTAGTATGTCGCTTCTCAAGTCTCTTTAACACGTCGTTTCGATTACCATGCTTATATCGCGTCATAAGTCTCTCTAACGCGTCGTTTCGATTACCTAAGCATGGTTAGGTTATAGTACGCAAAGTGTGCGTAAAAAGCATCAATAGATAAGTATGTCGCGTCTCAAGTCTCTTTAACGCGTCATTCCTGTTACCTAAGAATGGTTAGGTTATATTACGCAAAGTGTGCTTGAAAAGTGACGCTAGATTAGTATGTCAAGTCTCTCCAATCTCTTTAACGCGTCGTTCCGATTACCTAAGCATGGTTAGGTTATATTACGCAAAGTGTGCGTAAAAAGTGACACTAGATTAGTATGTTTCGTCTTAAGTCTCTTTAATGCGTCGTTTCGATTACCATACTTATCTCGCGTAACAAGTCTCGTCCTTCCGATTACCTAAGCATGGTTAGGTTATATTACGCAAAGTGTGCTTGAAAAGTGACGTTAAATTAGTATGTCGCGTCTCAAGTCTCTCTAACGCGTCGTTCCAATTTCCTAAGCATGGTTAGGTTATATTACGCAAAGTGTGCGTGAAAAGTGACGCTAGATTAGTATGTCCAGTCTCAAGTCTCTTTAACGCGTCGTTCCGATTACCTAAGCATGGTTAGGTTATATTACGCAAAGTGTGCTCAAAAAGTGACGCTAGATTAGTTTGTTTCGTCTCAAGTCTCTTTTACAAGTCGTTTTGATTACCATACTTATCTCGCGTCACTAGTCTCTTTAACGCGTCGTTCCGATTACCATACTTATCTCGCGTCACAAGTCTCTATAACGCGTCGTTCCGATTACCATACTTATTTCACGTCACAAGTCTCTTTAATGCGTCGTTCCGATTACCTAAGCATGGTTAGGTTATATTACGCAAACAGTGCGTGAAAAATGACTTTAAATTAGTATGTCTCGTCTCAAGTCTCTCTAACGCGTCGTCCAATTTCCTAAGCATGGTTAGGTTAATTTATGCAAAGTGTCCGTGAAAAGTGACGCTAGATTAGTATGTCCAGTCACAAGTCTCTTTAACGCGTCGTTCCGATTACCTAAGAATGGTTAGGTTATATTACGCAAAGTGTGCGTAAAAGTGACGCTAGATTAATTTGTTTCGTCTCAAGTCTCTTTAACGCGTAGTTTCGATTACTATACTTATCTCGCGTCACAAGTCTCTTTAATGCGTCGTTCCGATTACCTAAGCATGGTAAGGTTATATTACGCAAAGAGTGCGTGAATAGTGACGCTATATTAGTATGTCGCGTCTCAAGTCTCTCTAACGCGTCGTTCCAAGGTTATATTACGCAAAGCGTGCGTGAAAAGTGACACTAGATTAGTATGTCGCGTCTCAAGTCTCTCTAACGTGTCGTTCCGATTTCCTAAGCATAGTTATGCTATATTACGCAACGCGTGCGTAAAAAGTGACGCTAGATTAATATTGCACGTCTCAAGTCTCTTTAACGCGTCGTTTCAATTACCATGCTTATGTCGTGTCACAAGTCTCTCGAATGTGTCGTTCTGATTACTTAAGCATGGTTAGGTTATATTACGCAAAGTGTGCGTAGAAAATGACAATAGATTTGTATGTAGCGTCTTAAGTCTATTTAACGCGTCGTTCCAATTACTTAACCATGGTTAGATTATATTACGCAGAGTGTACGTGAAAAATGACAATAGATTATTAGTATGTCGCGTCTTAAGTCTATCTAACGAGTTGTTCCGATTACCTTAGCATGGTTAGTTTATATTACGCATAGTGTGCGTGGAAAGTGACGCTAGATTAGTATGTCGCGTCTCAATTCTCTTTATCGCGTTATTCCAATTATCTAAGCATGGTTAGAGGTTATAATATGCAAAGCATGCGTGAAAAGTGACACTAGATTAGTATGTCGCGTCTAAAGTCTATTAAACGCGTCGTTTCTAATACCTAAGCATGGTTAGGTTATATTACGCAAGGTGTGCGTGAAAAATGACGCTAGATTAGTATGTCGCGTCTCAATGCTCTTTAATGCGTCATTCCAATTACCTAAGCATAGTTAGGTTATAATACGCAAAGTTTGCGTGGAAAGTGACGCTAGATTAGTATGTGCGTGTCAAGGCTCTTTAACGCATCGTTCTAATTACCTAAGAATGGTAAGGTTATAGTACTCGAAGTGTGCGTAAAAAGGATCAATAGATTAGTATATCGTGTCTCAAGTCTCTTTAACGCGTCGTTCCTATTACCTAAGCATGGTTAGGTTATATTACGCAAGGTGTGCGTGAAACGTGACGCTAGATTAGCATGTCTAAGCATGATTAGGTTATAATACGCAAAGTTTGCGTGAAAAGTGACGCTAGATTAGTATGCTGCTTCTCAAGTCTCTTTAACGTGTCGTTTATATAACCATGCTTATGTCTCGTCACAAGTCTCTCTAACGCGTCGTTCCGATTACCTAAACATGGTTAAGGTTATAGTACGCAAAGTGTGCGTAAAAAGGATCATTAGATAAGTATGTCGCATCTCAAGTCTCTTTAACGCGTCGTTCCTATTACCTAAGAATGGTTAGGTTATATTACGCAAAGTGTGCTTGAAAAGTGACGCTAGATTAGTATGTCCAGTCTCCAATCTCTTTAAAGCGTCGTTCCGATTACCTAAGCATGGTTATGTTATATTACGCAAAGTGTGCGTAAAAAGTGACACTAGATTAGTATGTTTTGTATTAAGTCTCTTTAACGCGTCGTTTCGATCACCATACTTATCTCGCGTCACAAGTCTCTTTAACGCGTCGTTCCGATTACCTAAGCATGGTTAGGTTATATTACGCAAATTGTGCGTGAAAATTGAGGTTAGATTAGTATGCCGCGTCTCAATTCTCTCTAACGCGTCGTTCCGATTTCCTAAGCATGGTTAGGTTATAATACGTAAAGTGTGCGTGAAAAGTGACACAGATTAGTATGTCGCGTCTCAAGTCTCTCTAACGCGTCGTTCCAATTTCCTAAGCATGGTTATGTTATATTATGCAAAGCGTGCGTGAAAAGTGACAATAGATTAGTATGTCGCGTCTCAAGTCTCTCTAACGCGTCGTTCCAATTTCCTAAGCATAGTTATGTTATATTACGCAACGCGTGCGTAAAACGTGACGCTAGATTAATATTGCACATCTCAAGTCTCTTTAACGCGTCGTTTCGATTATCATGCTTATGTCACGTCACAAGTCTCTCGAATGTGTCGTTCTGATTACCTAAGCATGGTTAGGTTATATTACACAAAGTGTGCGTAGAAAATGACAATAGATTAGTATGTAGCGTCTTAAGTTTATTTAACGCGTCGTTCCAATTACTTAAGCATGGTTAGGTTATATTACGCAGAGTGTACGTGAAAAATGACAATAGATTAGTATGTCGCGTCTTAAGTCTATCTAACGCGTTGTTCCGACTACCCATGGTTAGGTTATATTACGCATAGTGTGCGTGGAAACTTACGCTAGATTAGTATGTCACGTCTCAATTCTCTTTATCGCCTTATTCCAATTATCTAAGCATGGTTAGATGTTATAATATGCAAAGCGTGCGTGAAAAGTGACACTAGATTAGTATGTCGCGTCTAAAGTCTATATTTAACACGTCGTTCCTAATACCTAAGCATGGTTAGGTTATATTACGCAAGGTGTGCGTGAAAAATGACCCTAGATTAGTATGTCGCGTCTCAATGCTCTTTAATGCGTCATTCCAATTACCTAAGCATAGTTAGGTTATAATACGCAAAGTTTGCGTGGAAAGTGACGCTAGATTAGTATGTCGCGTGTCAAGGCTCTTTAACGCGTCGTTCTAATTACCTAAGAATTGTTAGGTTATAGTACTCAAAGTGTGCGTAAAAAGGATCAATAGATTAGTATATCGTGTCTCAAGTCTCTTTAACGCGTTGTTCCTATTACCTAAGCATGTTTAGGTTATATTACGCAAGGTGTGCGTGAAACGTGACGCTAGATTAGCATGTCTTAGCATGATTAGGTTATAATACGCAAAGTTTGCGTGAAAAGTAACGCTAGATTAGTATGCTGCTTCTCAAGTCTCTTTAACGTGTCGTTTCGATTACCATGCTTATGTCTCGTCACAAGTCTCTCTAACGCGTCGTTCCTAAGCATGGTTAGGTTATAGTACGCAAAGTGTGCGTAAAAAGGATCAATAGATAAGTATGTCGCGTCTTAAGTCTCTTTAACGCGTCGTTCCTATTACCTAAGAATGGTTAGGTTACGCAAAGTGTGCTTGAAAAGTGACGCTATATTAGTATGTCCAGTCTCCAATCTCTTTAACGCGTCGTTCCGATTACCTAAGCATGGCTATGTTATGTTACGCAAAGTGTGCGTAAAAAGTGACACTAGATTAGTATGTTTTGTATCAAGTCTCTTTAACGCGTCGTTTCGATCACCATACTTATCTCGCGTCACAAGTTTCTTTAACGCGTCGTTCCGATTACCTAAGCATGGTTAGGTTATATTACCCAAAGTGTGCGTGAAAACTGAGGTTAGATTAGTATGTCGCGTCTTAATTCTCTCTAATGCGTCGTTCCGATTTCCTAAGCATGGTTAGGTTATAGTACGTAAAGTGTGCGTGAAAAGTGTCACAGATTAGTATGTCGCGTCTCAAGTCTCTCTAACGCGTCGTTCCGATTTCCTAAGCATGGTTATGTTATATTATGCAACGCGTGCGTAAAAAGTGATGATAGATTAATATTGCGCGTCTCATGTCTTTTTAACGCGTCATTTCGACTAACTAAGCATGGTTAGGTTATATTGCGCAAAGTGTGCGTGAAAAGTACCGCTAGATTAGTATGTCGCGTCTCAAGTCAATTTAACGTGTCGTTCCGATTACCATGCTTATGTCGTGTCACAAGTCTCTCTAACGCGTCGTTTCAATTACCTAAGCATGGTTATGTTATTATTACGCAAAGTGTGCGTGAAAAGTGACGCTAGATTAGTATGCCGCGTCTCAGGTCTCTTTAACGCGTCGTTTCGATTACTTAAGCATGATTAGGTTATTTTACACAAAGTGTGCGTGAAAAGTGACGCTAGATTTGTATGTCGCGTTTCAAGTCTCTTTAAGGCGTCGTTTCGATTACCATTCTTATCTTGCGTCACAAGTCTCTTTAACGCGTCGTTTTGATTACCTAAGCATGGTTAGGTTATATTACGCAGAGTGTGCGTCAAAAGTGATGCTAAATTAGTATATCGTATCTCAAGTCTCTCTAACGGTCGTTCCGATTTCCCAAGCATGGTTAGGTTATACTACGCAAAGTGTGCGTGAAAAGCAACGCTAAATTAGTATGTCACGTGTCAAGTCTCTCTAAGACGTCGTTCCGATTTCCTAAGATGATTATGTTATATTACGGAAAGTGTGCGTGAAAAGTGAAGCTAGATCAGTATATCCTACCTCAAGTCTCTCTAACGCGTCGTTCCGATTACCTAAGCATGGTTAGGCTATATATTACGCAAGCTGTGCGTTAAATGTTACGGTAGATAAGTATGTCGCGTCTCAAGGTTCTTTAATTCATCGTTCCGATTACCCAAGCATGGTTAGGTTATATTACACAAAGAGTGCGTTAAAAGTGACGCTAGATTAGTATGTCGCATCTCATACTGATTTATTGTCACTTTTCACGCACACTTTGCGTAATATAATCTAACCATGCTTAGGTAATCGGAACGACGCGTTATAGACACTTTGAGATGTGACATACTAATCTAGGGTTACTATTCTCGCACACTTCGCGTAATATGACCTAACCATGCTTTGGTAATCGGAGCGACGCGTTAGAGAGACTTGTAACGTAACATAAGCATGGTAATCGAAACGATGCGTTAAAGAGACTTGACTAATCTAGCGTCACTTTTTACGCACAATTTGCGTAATATAACTTAACCATGCTTATGTAATTGTAACAACGCGTTAAAGAGACTTGTGACGGGACATACTAATCTAGCGACACTTTTAACGCGCACTTGGCGTAATATTACATAACCATGCATAGGTAATCGAAACGACGAGTTAAAGAGACTTGAGACGCGACATACTAATCTAGCGTCACTTTTCACGCACATTTTGCGTAATATAACCTAACCATGATTAGGTAATCGGAACGACGCGTTAAAGAGACTTGAGATGCGATATACAAACCTAGCAACACTTTTCAAGCACACATTGCATAATATAACCTAACCATGCTTAGAAAATCGGAACGACCCGTTAGAGAGACTTGAGACGCGACATACTAATCTAGTGTCACTTTTCCCGTACATTTTGCGTAATATAACCTAACCATGTTTAGGTAACCGGAACGACACATTAGAGAGACTTGAGACGCGACATACTGATTTATTGTCACTTTTCACGCACACTTTGCGTAATATAATCTAACCATGCTTAGGTAATCGGAATGACACGTTAAAGACACTTTGAGATGCGACATACTAATCTAGGGTTACTATTCTCGCACACTTCGGGTAATATGACCTAACCATGCTTTGGTAATCGGAGCGACGCGTTAGAGAGACTTGTAACGTAACATAAGCATGGTAATCGAAACGATGCGTTAAAGAGACCTGAGACGCGCCATACTAATCTAGCGTCACTTTTTACGCACACTTTGCGTAATATAACTTAACCATGCTTATGTAATTGTAACAACGCGTTAAAGAGACTTGTGACGTGACATACTAATCTAGCGACACTTTTTACGCGCACTTGGCGTAATATAACATAACCATGCATAGGTAATCGGAACGACGCGTTAAAGAGACTTGAGACTCGACATACTAATCTAGCGTTATTTTTCACGCACACTTTGCGTAATATATCCTAACCACGCTTAGGTATTCGGAACGACGCGTTAAAGAGACTTAAGACGCGACATAATAATCTATTCATCCTTTTCACTCACACTTTGCGTACTATAACCTAACCATGCTTATGTAATTAGAACGACGCGTTGGAAACTTGAGACGCAGCATAAGCATGGTAATCGAAACGAAGCTTTAAAGAGACTTGAGACGCGACATACTAATCTAGCGTCACTTTTCACGCACACTTTGCGTAATATAACCTAACCATGCTTAAGTAATCGGAACGACGAGTTAAAGAGACTTGAGACGCGACATACTAATCTAGCGTCACTTTTCACGCACATTTTGCGTAATATAACCTAACCATGCTTAGGTAATCGGAACAACGCGTTAAAGAGACTTGAGACGCGATATACTAACCTAGCAACAGTTTTCAAGGACACATTGCATAATATAACCAAACCATGCTTAGAAAATCGGAACGACCTGTTAGAGAGACTTGAGACGCGACATACTAATCTAGTGTCACTTTTCCTGCACATTTTGCGTAATATAACCTAACCATGTTTAGGTAATCGGAACGACACATTAGAGAGACTTGAGACGCGACATACTGATTTATTGTCACTTTTCACGCACACTTTGCGTAATATAATCTAACCATGCTTAGGTAATCGGAACGACGCGTTAAAGATACTTTGAGATGCGACATACTAATCTAGGGTTACTATTCTCGCACACTTCGCGTAATATGACCTAACCATGCTTTCGTAATCGGAGCGACGCGTTAGAGAGACTTGTAACGTAACATAAGCATGGTAATCGAAACGATGCGTTAAAGAGACTTGAGACGCGCCATACTAATCTAGCGTCACTTTTTACGCACACTTTGTGTAATATAACTTAACCATGCTTATGTAATTGTAACAACGCGTTAAAGAGACTTGTGACACGACATACTAATCTAGCGACACTTTTAACGCGCACTTGGCGTAATATAACATAACCATGCATAGGTAATCGGAACGACGCGTTAAAGAGACGTGAGACGCGACATACTAATCTAGCGTTATTTTTCACGCACACTTTGCGTAATATATCATAACCACGCTTAGGTATTCGGAACGACGCGTTAAAGAGACTTGAGACGCGACATACTAATCTATGATCCTTTTCACTCACACTTTTGCATACTATAACCAAACCATGCTTATGTAATCTGAACGACGTGTTTGAAACTTGAGACGCAGCATAAGCATGGTAATCGAAACGAAGCGTTAAAGAGACTTGAGACGCGACATACTAATCTAGCGTCACTTTTCACGCACATTTTGCGTAATATAACCTAACCATGCTTAAGTAATCGGAACGACGAGTTAAAGTGACTTGAGACGCAACATACTAATCTAGCGTCACTTTTCATGCACACTTTACGTAATATAACCTATCCACGCTTATGTAATCGGAACGACGAGTTAAAGAGACTTGAGACGCGACATACTAATCTAGCGTCACTTTTCACGCACATTTTGCGTAATATAAGCTAACCATGCTTAGGTAATCGGAACGACGCGTTAAAGAGACGTGAGACGCGACATACTAATCTAGTGTCACTTTTCCCGCACATTTTGCGTAATATAGCCTAACCATGTTTAGGTAATCGGAACGACACATTAGAGAGACTTGAGACGCGACATACTGATTTATTGTGTCACTTTTCACGCACACTTTGCGTAATATAATCTAACCATGCTTAGGTAATCGGAACGACGCGTTAAAGACACTTTGAGATGTGACATACTAATCTAGAGGGTTACTATTCTTGCACACTTCGCGTAATATGACCTAACCATGCTTTCGTAATCGGAGCGACGCGTTAGAGAGACTTGTAACGTAACATAACCATGGTAATCGAGACGATGCGTTAAAGAGACTTGAGACGCGCCATACTAATCTAGCGTCACTTTTTACGCACACTTTGTGTAATATAACTTAACCATGCTTATGTAATTGTAACAACGCGTTAAAGAGACCGGGACGACGAGTTAAAGAGACTTGTGACGCAACATACTAATCTATTGTTACATTTCACGCACACTTTGCGTACTATAACCTAACCATGCTTTGGTAATCGAATGACGCTTTAGAGACTTGTGACGCAACAAAAGCATTGTAATCGAAACGATTCGTTAAAGAGACAAAAGACGCGACATACTTATCTAGCGTCACTTTTCACGCTAACTTTGCGTAATATAACCTAACCATGCTTAGGTAATCGGAAAAAATCGTTAATGAGAATTGAGACGCGACAATTTAATCTAGCGTCCCTTTTCAAGAAGACTTTGCGTAATATAACCTAACCATGCTTAGGTAATTGGAACGATGTGATAAAGAGACTTGAGACGCGACAAACTAATCCAGCGTCACTTTTCACGCACACTCTGCGTAATATAGCCCAACCATGGTTAGGTAATCAGAACGACGCATTGAAGAGACTTGTGACGTGACATAAGCATGGTAATCGAAACGACGCATTAAAGAGACTTGAGACGCGCCATACTAATCTTGCATCACTTTTCACGCGCACTGTGCATTATAAAACATACCATGCTTAGGTAATCGGAACGACGCGCTAAATATACTTGAGACGCGACATACTAATTTATTATCATTATTCACGCACACTTTGCGTAATATAACCTAACCATGCTTAGGTAATCGAAATGATGCGTTAGAGTGACTTGTGACACGACATAAGCATGATAATCGAAACGACGCGTTAAAGAGACTTGAGACACAACTTACTAATCTAGAGTCACTTTTCACGCACACTTTGCTTAATATAACTGAACCATGCTTAGATAATCTGAATGACGCGTTAAATAGACTTGAGACGCGACATACTAAGCTATTGTCATTTTTCACGCACAGTTTTCGTATTTTACCATAACCATACTTAGGTAATCAGAACGACGAGTTAGAGAGACTTGAGACGCGTCATATTAATCTATCGTCACTTTTTACGCACACTTTGCGTAATATAGCCTAACCATGGTTAGGTAATCGGAACGACGCGTTAAAGAGACTTGAGACGCGAGATACTAATCTAGTGTCACTTTTCACGCACACTTTGCGTAATATAACCCAACTATGCTTAGGTAATCGGAACGACGCGTTAAATAGAATTGAGATGCGACATACTAATCTTTTTTTACTTTTCCCGCACACTTTGTGTAATATAACCTAACCTTGCTTTGGTTATCGGAACGACGCGTTTGAGAGACTGGTGACGCGACATAAGCATGGTAATCGAAACGACGTGTTAAAGAGACTTGAGATGCGACATACTAATCTAGCGTCACTTTTCAGGCAAACTTTGCATAATATAACCTAACCATGCTTAGGTAATCAGAACGACGTGTTACAGAGACTTGAGACGCGACAAAATAATCTAGCCTCACTTTTCAAGTACACTTTGCGTAATATAACCTAACCATGCTTTGGTAATTGGAACATCGCGTTAGAGAGAGTTGTGAATGGACATAAGCAAGGTAATCGAGACGCCGCGTTAAATAGACTGAAGACATGCCATACTAATCTATAGTCACATTTTACGCACTCTTTGTGTATTATAACCTAACCATGCTTAGGAAATCGGAACGATGTGTTCAAGAGACTTGAGACGCGACGTACTAATCTAGCATCACTTTTCACGCACAGTATGCATAATATAACCTAACCAAACTTAGGTAATCAGAACGTCGCGTTAGAGAAACTTGGGACGCGACAAATTATTTTAGCCTCACTTTTCAAACACACTTTGCGTAATATAACTTAACCATGAACGACGAGTTAAAGAAACCTGAGACGCGGCATACAAATCTAACGTCACTTTTCACGCACACTTTGCCTAATATAACCTTACAATGCTTAGGTAATTGGAACGACGCGTTAAACAGACTTGAGAATCGACATACTAATCTAGCGTCACTCACGCTTCGCGTAATATAGCCTAACCATGCTTAGTTAATCGGAACGACGCGTTAAACAGACTTGAGACGCGACATACTAATCTAGCGTCACTTTTCACGCACGCTTTGCGTAATATAACCTAACCATGCTTAGGTAATTGGAACGACGCGTTAAATAGACTTGAGACGCGATACTATTGTCATTTTTCACGCACACTTTGCGTAATATAACCTAACCATGCTTAGGTAATTCGAACGACGCGTTAGAGAGACTTCTGACGAGACATATGCATGGTAATCGATACGACGCGTTCTTGAGACGCGCCATATTAATCTAGCGTCACTTTTAATCACACTTTGTGTAATATAACCTAACCATGCTTAGGTAATCGGAACAAAGCGTTAAAGAGACGTGAGATGCGGCATACTAATCTAACATCACTTTTCACGCACTTTTTTCGTAATATAACCTAACCATACTTAGGTAATCAAAACGTCACGTTAGAGAGACTTGTGACGCGACATAAGCATTGTAATCGAAACGACACGTTAAATAGACTTGTGACGAAACATACTAATCTAGGCTCACTTTTTACGCACACTTTGCGTAGTATACCTAACCATTCTTAGGTAATCGGAACAACACGTAGGATCCTGTGAATCAAAACCTTGTGTCAAAAACATGGTAATGCGATAAATTTCAACAGATACTAAGAGGACAGGCCGGTTGATAAAATGCCCGCGGTGAGGCTGTGATCCTGGCTAGTCATACATGTAATCTGTTAAGGTTTATCGTCGTTCCTCTAATTGGTACATACTAATCTAGCGTCACTTTTCATGCACATTTTTCATAATATAAATAACCATGCTTAGGTAATCGGAACGACGCATTAAAGAAACTTGAGACGCAACATACTAATCTAGCGTTGCTTTTCACGCACACTTTGCCTAATATAACCTAACCATGCTTAGGTAATCGGAAGGATGCGTTAAACAGACTTGAGACGCGAAATATTAATCTAGCGTTACTTGTCACGCATGCTTTGTGTCATATAACCTAACCATGCTTAGGTAATCGGAACGACGCGTTAAATAGAATTGATAAGCGACATACTAATCTATAGTCACTTTTCACGCACACTTTGCGTAATACAACCTAACCATGCGTAGGTAATCGGAACGACGCGTTAAAGAGACTTGAGACGCGACATATTAATCTATTGTTACTTTTCACGCTATAAGCTAGCCATGCTTAGGTAATCGAAACAACGCGCTAAAGAGACATGAGACACGACATACTAATCTAGCGTCACTTTTAACGCACTCTTTGCGTAATATAACCTTACCATGCTTAGGTAATCGGAACGACGCAATAAAGAACCTTGAGACGCGACATACTAATCTAGCGTAACTTTTAGCGCACACTTTGCGTAATATAACCTAACCATGCTTAGGTAATCGGAACGACGCGTTAGAGAGACTTGAGGAAGGATATACTGATCTAGCGTCACTTTTCACGCACACTTTGCGTAATATAACATAGTCATCTTAGGAAATCGGAACGACGTGTTAGAGATACTTGACACGTGACATACTAATTTAGCGTCGCTTTTCACGCACATTTTTCGTAATATAACCTAACCATGCTTGGGAAATCTTGAACGACCGTTAGAGAGACTTGATACACGATATACTAATCTAGCATCACTTTTGACGCACACTCTGCGTAATATAACCTAACCATGCTTAGGTAATCATAACGACGCGTTAAAGAGACTTGTGACGCAAGATAAGAATGGTAATCGAAACGACGCGTTAAAGAGACTTGAGACGCGACATACAAATCTAGCATCACTTTTCAAACACACTTTGTGTAAAATAACCTAACCATGCTTAAGTAATCGAAAAGAAGCGTTAAAGAGACCTGAGACGCGGCATACTAATCTAGCATCACTTTTCACGCACACTTTGCGTAATAATAACATAACCATGCTTAGGTAATCGAAACTACGCGTTAGAGAGATTTGTGTGACGCGACATAAGTATGGTAATCGGAACGACGTGTAAAAGTGACTTGAGACACGACATACTAATCTAGCATCACTTTTCACGCACACTTTGCGTAATATAACTTAACCATCCTTAGTCGGAACAACGCGTTAAATAGAATCGAGACGCAATATACTAATCTAGTGTCACTTTTCAAGCAAACTTTGCGTACTATAACCTAACCACGTTTAGGTAATCGCAACACCGCATTAAATCGACTTGAGACGCGACATACTAAATAATTGTGACTTTTCACGCACACTTTGCGTAATATAACCTAACCATGCTTAGGAAATCGGAACGACGCGTTAGTGAGACTTGAGGTAGAATATACTAATCTAGCGTCACTTTTCACGCACACTTTGCGTAATATAACCTAACCATGCTTAGGATATCGGAACGACGCGTTAAAGAGACTTGAGATGCGACATAGTAATCTAGTGTCACTTTTCACGGACACTTTGCGTAATATAACCTAACCATTCTTAGGAAATCGGAACGACGCGTTAGAGAGACTTGAAATGCGACATACTAATCTAAAGTCACTTTTCACGCACACTTTGCGTACTATAACCAATATGTTTTACGCACACTTTGCGTACTGTAACCTATATTTTTTACGCACACTTTGCGTAATATAACATAACCATGCTTAGGATATCGGAACGGCGCGTATGGAGACTTGAGACGTGACATACTAATCTAGTGTCACTTTTCACGGACACTTTGTGTAATATAACCTAGCCATGGTTAGTAAATCGGTACGACGCGTTAGAGAGACTTGAGACGCGACGTACTGATCTAAAGTCACTTTTTAAGCACACATTGCGTAATATAACCTAACCATGCTTAGATAATCGGAACGACGAGTTAAAGAAACTTGTGACTCGAGATAAGTATAGTAATCGAAACGACGCTTTAAAGAGAATTGAGACGAAACAAACTAATCTAGCCTCACTTTTTACGCACACTTTGCGTAATATAACCTAACCATGCTTAGGTAATCGGAACGACGCATTAAAGAGACTTGAGACTGGACATACTAATCTAGCGTCACTTTTCACGAACACTTTGCGTAATATAACCTAACCATACTTAGGTAATCGGAACGACGCGTTAAAAAGACTTGAGACGCGACATATTAAACTATTGCTCCTTTCCACGCACACTTTGTGTACTATAACCTAACCATGCTTAGGTAATCAGAATGACGCGTTAGAGATACTTGTGACGCGACATAAGCATGGTAATCGAAATGACGCGTTAAAGAGACTTGAGACGCGCAATATTAATCTAGCGTCACTTTTTACGCACGCGTTGCGTAATATAACATAACCATGCTTAGGAAATCGGAATGACGCGTTAGAGAGACTTGAGACGCGACATACTAATCTAGTGTCACTTTTCACGCTTACTTTACGTATTATAACCTAACCATGCTTAGGAAATTGGAACGACGCGTTAGAGAGAATTGAGACGCGACATACTAATCTAACCTCACTTTTCACGCACACTTTGCGTAATATAACCTAACCATGCATAGGTAATCGGAACGACGCGTAAAAGAGACTTGTGACGCGAGATAAGTATGGTGATCGAAACGACGCGATAAAGAGACTTGATACGAAGCATACTAATCTAGTGTCACTTTTTACGCACACTTTGCATAATATAACCTAACCATGCTTAGGTAATCGGAACGACGCGTGAAAGAGATTGGAGACTTGACATACTAATCTAGTGTCACTTTTCAAGCACACTTTGCGTAATATAACCTAACCATTCTTAGGTAATAGGAACGACGCATTAAAGAGACTTGAGACGCGACATACTTATCTATTGATCCTTTTTACGCACACTTTGCGTACTATAACCTAACCATGCTTAGGTAATCGGAACGTCGCGTTAGAGAGACTTGTGACGCAACAAAAGCATGGTAATCGAAACGACGCGTTAATGAGACTTGAGTAGCGACATACTAATCTAGCGTCACTTTTCACGCAAACTTTGCGTAGTATAACCTAATCATGCTTAGGTAATTGGAACGACGCATTAAAGTGCCTTGAGACGCGACATGCTAATCTAGCGTCACTTTTCACGCACACCTTGCGTATTATAACCTAACCATGCTTAGGTAATAAGAACGACGCGTTAAAGAGACTTGAGACACGATATACTAATCTATTGATCCTTTTTACGCACACTTTGCGTACTATATCGTAACCATGCTTAGGTAATCAAAACGACGCGTTAAAGAGCCTTGACACGTGACATACTAATCTATCGTCACTTTCCACGCAAACTTTGCGTATTACGCATTAAAGAGCCTTGAGACGCGACATACTAATCTAGCGTCACTTTTCACGCACACCTTGCGTAATATAACCTAACCATACTTAGGTATTAGGAACGACGCGTTAAATAGACTTTATACGCGACATATTAATCTAGTGTCACTTTTCACGCACGCTTTGCATAATATAACCTCTAACCATGCCTAGATAATACCAATGAGCTATAGCTCAAATGGTATAAGCGCTAGGCAACAAACTGCTAGGTCGTGGGTTCAATTGCTCCCACAAGCGCTCTCCCCTCCCCAATTATCAACAAAAAAAACCATGCTTAGATAATCAGAATAATGCGATAAAGAGAATTGAGACGCGACATACTAATCTAGCGTCATTTACCACGCACACTATGCGTAATATAACCTAACCATGCTAATGTAATCGAAACAACGCGTTAGATAGACTTAAGACGCAACATACGAATCTATTGCCACAAGTGTCTCTAACTCGTCGTTCTGATTGCCTAAGCATGGTTAGGTTATATTACGCAAAGTGTGCGTGCAAAGTGACAATAGATTAGTATGTCGTGTCTGAAGTCTCTATAACTCGTCGTTTCGATTACCTAAGCATGGTTAGGTTATTTTATGCAAAGTGTGCGTGAAAAGTGACGCTAGATTAGTATGTCGCGTCTCAAGTCCCTTTAACGCGTCTTTCCAACTGCCAAAGCATGGTTATGTTTTATTACGCCAAGTTCGTATTAAAAGTGTCGCTAGATTAGTATGTCGCGTCACAAGTCTCTTTAACGCGTTGTTATGATTACCTAAGCATAGTTAAGTTATATTACGCAAAGTATGCGTAATGAGTGATGCTAGATTAGTATGGCGCGTCTCAAGTCTCTTCAATGCATCGTTTCGAGTACCATGCTTATGTCACATTGTCGCGTCTCAAGTCTCTTTAACGCGTGTTCCGATTACCAAAGCATGGTCATGTTATATTACGCAAAATGTGCCTGAAAAGTGACGCTAGAACAGTATGTCGCGTCTCAAGTCTCTTAAACGCGTTGTTCTGATTACCTAAGCATAGTTAGGTTATAATACGCAAAGCGTGCGTAAAAAGTGACGCTAGATTAGTATGGCACGTTTCAAGTGTCTTTAACGCGTAGTTTCGATTGCCATTGTCGCGTCACAAGTTTCTCTAACGCGTCGTTCTGATTACATATGCATGCTAGGTTATTTTACGCAAAAGTGTGCGTGAAAAGTGATGCTAGTTAATGTATATCGTGTCTCAAGTCTATTTAACGCGTCGTTCCGATTACCTAAGCATGGCTAGGTTATATTATGTAAAGTGTGCGTGAAAACTGGCGCTAGATTAGTATGTCGCTACTCAAGTCTCTTTAACACATCGTTCCGATTTCCTAAGCATGGTTAGATTATATTATGCAAAGTCTGTGTAAAAAGTGATGCTAGATTAGTTTGGCGCGTCTCAAGTCTCTTTAACGCGTCATTTCGATTACCATGCTTATGTCGCGTCACAAGTCTCTCTAACACGTCGTTGCGATTACCTAATCATGTTTGATTTATATTACGCAAAGTGTGCGTAAAAATTGGCGCTAGATTAGTACGTCACGTCACAAGTCTATCTAACGCGTCGTTCCAATTACATAAGTATGGTTAGGTTATATTACGCAAAGTGTGCGTAAAAAGTGACGCTAGATTAGTATGTCGCGTCTTAAGTCTCTTCAATGCTTCGTTCCGATTACCTAAGCATGGTTAGGTTATATTACTTAAATTGTGCATGATAAGCGACAATAGATTTGTATGTCGTGTCTCAAGTCTCTTTAACGCGTCGTTTCGATTACCACTCTTATGTCGCGTCACAAGTCTCTCTAAAGCGTCGTTCCGATTACCTAAGCATGGTTAGGTTATATTACGCAATGTGTGCGTGAACACTGTTGCTAGGTTGGTATGTCGAGTTTCACGTCTCTTTAATGCGTCGTTCTGATTACCTAAACATGGTTAGGTTATATTACGCAAACTGTGCGTGAAAAGTGACGGTAGATTAGTATGCCGCGTCTCAAGTCTCTTTAACGCGTCGTTCCGATTCCCTAAGCATAGTCCGGATATATTATGCAAAGCGTGCGTAAAAAGTGACGCTAGATTAGTATGGCACGTTTCAAGTTTCTTTAACGTGTCGCTTCGATTACCATGCTTATGTCGCGTCACAAGTGTCTCTAACGCGTCGTTCTGATTCCCTAAGCATGGTTTGGTTATATTACGCAAAGTGTGCGTGAAAAGTGTCCATAGATTAGTATGTCGTGTCTGAAGTCTCTATAACTCGTCGTTTCGATTACCTAAGCATGGTTAGGTTATTTTTTGCAAAGTGTACGTGAAAAGTGACGCTAGATTAGTATGCCGCGTCTCAAGTCCCTTTAGCGCGTCGTTTCGATTGCCAAAGCATGGTTATGTTTTACTACGCCAAGTGCGCATTAAAAGTGTCGCTAGATTAGTATGTCGCGTAACAAGTGTCTCTAACGCGTTGTTATGATTACCTAAGCATGGTTAATTTATATTACACAAAGTATGCGTAAAGAGTGATGCTAGATTAGTATGGCGCGTCTCAAGTCTTTTCAATGCATCGTTTCGATTACCATGCTTATGTCACGTTACAAGTCTCTTTAACGCGTGTTTCGATTACCAAAGCATGGTCATGTTATATTACGCAAAATGTGCCTGAAAAGTGACGCTAGAACAGTATGTCGCGTCTCAAGTCTCTTTAACGCGTTGTTTCGATTACCTAAGCATAGTTAGGTTATAATACGCAAAGCGTGGGTAAAAAGTGATGGTAGATTAGCATGGCACGTTTCAAGTCTCTTTAACGCGTCGTTTCGATTTCCATTGTCGCGTCACAAGTTTCTCTAACGCGTCGTTATGATTACCTAAGCATAGTTAGGTTATAATACGCAAAGCATGCGTAAAAAGTGACGCTAGATTAGTATGGCACGTTTCAAGTCTCTTTAACGCGTCGTTTCGATTACCATTATCGCGTCACAAGTTTCTCTATCGCGTCGTTATGATTACATAAGCATGCTAGGTTATTTTACGCAAAGTGTGCGTGAAAAGTGATGCAAGTTAATGTATGTCGTGTCTTAAGTCTCTTTAACGCGTCGTTCCGATTAGCTAAGCCTGGTTAGGTTATATTATGCAAAGTGTGCGTGAAAACTGGCTCTAGATTAGTATGTCCTACTCAAGTCTCTTTAACGCATCGTTCCGATTTCCTAAGCATGGTTAGGTTATATTATGCAAAGTCTGCGTAAAACGTGATGCTAGATTAGTATGGCGCATCTCAAGTCTCTTCAATGCATCGTTTCGAGAACAATGCTTATGTCACGTTACAAGTCTCAAGTCTCTTTAACGCGTGTTCTGATTACAAAAGCATGGTCATGTTATATTACGCAAAATGTGCCTGAAAAGTGACGCTAGAACAGTATGTCGCGTCTCAAGTCTCTTTAACGCGTTGTTCCGATTACCTAAGCATAGTTAGGTTATAATACGCAAAGCGTGGGTAAAAAGTGACGGTAGATTAGCATGACACATTTCAAGTCTCTTAAACGCGTCGTTTCGATTACCATTGTCACGTCACAAGTTTCTCTAACGCGTCGTTCTGATTACCTAAGCATAGTTAGGTTATAATACGCAAAGCGTGCGTAAAAAGTGACGCCAGATTAGTATGGCACGTTTCAAGTCTCTTTAACGCTTTGTTTCGATTACCATTGTCGCATCACAAGTTTCTCTAACGCGTCGTTCTGATTACATAAGCATGCTAGGTTATTTAACCATGCTTAGGTAATCGGAACGACGTATTAAAGAGACTTGAGACGCGACATACTAATCTAATGTCACTTGTCACGCACACTTTGCCTAATATAGCTCAACCATGCTTAGGTAATCGGCACGACGCGTTAGAGAGACTTGTGACGCGACATAAGCATGGTAATCGAAACCATGCGTTATAGAGACTTGAGACTTATCATACTAATCTAGCGTCACTTTTTACGCAGACTTTGCGTAATATAACCTAACCATATTTGGTAATCGAAACGACGAGTTTAAGAGACTTGAGACGCGACATACTAATATAGCGTCACTATTCACGCACACTTTGCATAATATAACTTAACCATGCTTAGGTAATCGGAGCGACAAATTAAAGAGTCTTGAGACGCGACATACTAATCTATTGTAACTTCTTACAAAAAATATGCGTAATATAACCCCAACATTCTTAGGTAATTGGAACGACGTGTTTGAGAGACTTGTAACATGACATAAGCATGGTAATCGAAACAACGCGTTAAAGAGACTTGAGACGTGTCATACTAATCTATCGTCATTTTTTACGCACACTTAGCGTAATATAACTTAACTATGCTTAAGTAATCGTAACAACGCGTTAAAGAGACTTGTGACACGACATACTAATCTAGTGACACTTTTAACGCGCACTTGGCATAATATAACATAGCCATGCTTTGGTAATCGGAACGACGCGTTAAAGAGACTTGAGACACGACATACTAATATAGCGTCACTTTTCACGCACACTCTGCGTAATATAACCTAACCATGCTTAGGTAATCGGAACACGCGTTAAAGGGACTTGACACGTGACATACTAATCTAGTGTCACTTTTCACGCACACTTTGCGTAATATAATCTAACCATGCTTAGGTAATCAAAACAACGCGTTAAAGGGACTTGAGACGCGACATACTAATTTAGCGTCACTTTTACGCACACTTTGCGTAATATAACGTTACCATGCTTAGGTAATCGGAACGAGACTTGTGACGCGATATACTAATCTGGAGTAACATTTCACACAGTCTTTATGTAATATAACCTAACCATGCTTTGGTAATCGGAACGACGAGTTAAAGAGTCTTGAGACGCGACATAAGCATGGTAATCAAAACGACGCGTTAAAAACACTTGAGACCCGCCATACTAATCTAGTGTTACTTTTTACACAGACTTTGCGTAATATAACCTAACCATGCTTAGGTAATCGGAACGACGCATTAAAGAGACTTGAGACGCGAAATACTAATTTAGCATCACTTTTCACGCACACTTTGCGTAATATAGCCAAATGATGCTTAGGTAATCCGGACGATGCGTTAGAGAAACTTGTGACGCGACATACTAGTCTAACGTCACTTTTCACGCACACTTTACGTAATATAACTCAACCATGCTTAGGTAATCAGAACGACACTGTTAGAGAGACTTGTGACGTGACATAAGCATGGTAATCGAAAAGACGCGTTAAAGAGACTTATGACGCGCCATACTAATCTAGCTAAGCATGGTTAGGTTATATTTAAGCAAAGTTTACGTAAAAAGTGATGCTAGATTAGTATGGCGCTTCTCAAGTCTATTTAACGCGTCGTTTCGATTACCATGCTTATGTCGCGTCACAAGTCTCTCTAACGCGTCGTTCCGATAATAAATTAGTATGTTGCGTCTCAAGTCTCTTTAACACGTCGTTCCGATTACCTAAGCATGGTTAGGCTGTATTATGAAAGAGTGTGTGAATAGTGACAGTAGATTAGGATGTCGCGTCTCAAGTCTCTTTAACGCGTTGTTCCGAATACTTAAGCATGGTTAGTTTATTTTACGCAAATTGTGCGTGAAAAGTGACGCTAGATTACTATGTCGCGTCTCAAGTCTCTTTTAACTCGTCGTTCCGGTTACCTAAGCATGGTTAGGTTATAGTACGCAAAAAGTGCGTGAAAAGGATTAATAGATTTGTATGTCGCGTCTCAAGTCTCTTTCACGCGTCGTTCCGATTACCTAAGCATGGTTAGGTTATATTACGCAAAGTGTGCGTGAAAAGTGACGCTAGATTAGTATGTCGCGCCTCAAGTCTCTTTAACGCGTCGTTCCGATTAGCTAAGCATGGTTAGGTTATATTTAAGCAAAGTTTACGTAAAAAGTGACGCTAGATTAGTATGGCGCTTCTCAAGTCTATTTAACGCGTCGTTTCGATTACCATGCTTATGTCGCATCACAAGTCTCTCTAACGCGTCGTTCCGATAATAAATTAGTATGTTGCGTCTCAAGTCTCTTTAACGCGTCGTTCCGATTCATTAAGCATGGTTAGGCTGTATTATGAAAGAGTGTGTGAATAGTGACACTAGATTAGGATGTCGCGTCTCAAGTCTCTTTAACGCGTTGTTCCGAATACTTAAGCATGGTTAGGTTATATTACACAAAGGGTGCGTCAAAACTGAAAATAGATTAGTATGTCGAGTCTCCAGTCTCTTTAACGCGTCGTTCCCATTACCTAAGCAAAGTTAGGTTATTTTACACTAAGCGTGCGTGAAAAATGACACTAGATTAATATGTCGCGTCATAAATCTCTTTAACGCGACGTTCCGATTACCTAAGTATGGTTAGGTTATTTTACACAAAGTGTGCGTGAAAAGTGACTCTAGATTAGTATGTTGCATCTCAAGTCTCTTTAACGCGTCGTTACGACTATCTAAGCATGGTTAGTTTATTTTACGCAAATTGTGCGTGAAAAGTGACGCTAGATTACTATGTCGCGTCTCAAGTCTCTTTTAACTCGTCGTTCCGATTACCTAAGCATGGTTAGGTTATAGTACGCAAAAAGTGCGTGAAAAGGATTAATAGATTTGTATGTCGCGTCTCAAGTCTCTTTAACGCGTCGTTCCGATTACCTAAGCATGGTTAGGTTATATTACGCAAAGTGTGCGTGAAAAGTGACGCTAGATTAGTATGTCGCGTCTCAAGTCTCTTTAACGCGTCGTTCCGATTAGCTAAGCATAGTTAGGTTATATTTAAGCAAAGTTTATGTAAAATGTGACGCTAGATTAGTATGGCGCTTCTCAAGTCTATTTAACGCGTCGTTTCGATTACCATGCTTATGTCGCGTCACAAGTCTCTCTAACGCGCCGTTCCGATAATAAATTAGTATGTTGCGTCTCAAGTCTCTTTAACGCGTCGTTCCGATTACCTAAGCATGGTTAGGCTGTATTATGAAAGAGTGTGTGAATAGTGACACTAGATTAGGATGTCGCGTCTCAAGTCTCTTTAACGCGTTGTTCCGAATACTTAAGCATGGTTAGGTTATATTACGCAAAGGGTGCGTCAAAACTGAAAATAGATTAGTACGTCGAGTCTCAAGTCTCTTTAACGCGTCGTTCCCATTACTTAAGCAAAGTTAGGTTATTTTACACAAAGTGTGCGTGAAAAATGTCACTAGATTAATATGTCGCGTCATAAATCTCTTTAACGCGTCGTTCCGATTACCTAAGTATGGTTAGGTTATTTTACACAAAGTGTGCGTGAAAAGTGATTCTAGATTAGTATGTTGCATCTCAAGTCTCTTTAACGCGTCGTTACGACTATCTAAGCATGGTTAGTTTATTTTACGCAAATTGTGCGTGAAAAGTGACGCTAGATTACTATGTCGCGTCTCAAGTCTCTTTTAACTCGTCGTTCCGATTACCTAAGCATGGTTAGGTTATATTATGCAAAGTGTGCGTGAAAAGGATTAATAGATTTGTATGTCGCGTCTCTAGTCTCTTTAACGCGTCGTTCCGATTACCTAAGCATGGTTAGGTTGTATTACGCAAAGTGTGCGTGAAAAGTGACGCTAGATTAGTATGTCGCGTCTCGAGTCTCTTTAACGCGTCGTTCCGATTAGCTAAGCATGGTTAGGTTATATTTAAGCAAAGTTTACGTAAAAAGTGACGCTAGATTAGTATGGCGCTTCTCAAGTCTATTTAACGCGTCGTTTCGATTACCATGCTTATGTCGCGTCACAATTCTCTCTAACGCGTGGTTCTGATTACCAAAGCATGTTTAGGTTATATTACGCCAAGTGTGCATAAAAAGTGATATGTCGCGTCTCAATTCTCTTTAACGCGTCAATCCGATTACCTAAGAATGGTTAGGTTATATTAGGCAATGTGTGCGTGAAAACTGCTGCTAGGTTAGTATGTCGCGTCTGAAGTCTCTTTAACGCGTCGTTCCGATTACCAAAGCATGGTTAGGCTATATTACGCAAAATATGCTTATAAAGTGACGCTAGATTAGTATGTCGCGTCTCATGTCTCTTTAACTCGTCGTTCCGATTACTTGAGCATGGTTAAGTCATATTACGCAAAGTGTGGTTGAAAAGTGACGCTAGATTAGTATGTAGCGTCTCAAGTCTATTTAATTCGTCGTTCCGATTACCTAAGCATGGTTAGGTTAAATTACGCAAATTCTGCATAAAAAGTGACGCTAGATTAGTATGGCGTGTCTCAAGTCTTTTTGACGCGTCTTTTCGATTACCATGCTTAAGTCACGTCACAAGTCTCTCTAACGCGTCGTTACGATTACCTAGGAAGGTTAGGTTATATTATGCAAAGTGTGCATGAAAAGTTACGCTAGATTAGTATGTCGCGTCGCAAGTCTCAGTAACGCTTCGTTCCGATTACCTAAGCATGGTTAATTTATATTACACAGAGTGTATGCGAAAAGTGACGCTAGATTAGCATGTCGCATCTCAAGTCTCTTTAACGTCGTCGTTTCGATTACCATGCATATGTCGCGTCATAAGTCTCTCTAACGCGCCGTTCCGATAATAAATTAGTATGTTGCGTCTCAAGTCTCTTTAACGCGTCGTTCCGATTACCTAAGCATGGTTAGGCTGTATTATGAAAGAGTGTGTGAATAGTGACACTAGATTAGTATGCCGCGTCTCAAGTCTCTTTAATTCGTCGTTCCGATTACCTAAGCATGGTTAGGTTAAATTACGCAAATTCTGCATAAAAAGTGACGCTAGATTAGTATGGCGCGTCTCAAGTCTTTTTGACGCGTCGTTTCGATTACCATGCTTAAATCACGTCACAAGTCTCTCTAACGCGTCGTTCCGATTACCTAAGAAGGTTAGGTTATATTATGCAAAGTGTGTATGAAAAGGGACGCTAGATTAGTATGTCGCGTCGCAAGTCTCAGTAACGCTTCGTTCCGATTACCTAAGCATGGTTAAGTCATATTACACAGAGTGTGTGCGAAAAGTGACGCTGGATTAGCATGTCGCATCTCAAGTCTCTTTAACGTCGTCGTTTCGATTACCATGCTTATGTCGCGTCACAAGTCTCTCTAACGCGTCGTTCCGATAATAAATTAGTATGTTGCGTCTCAAGTCTCTTTAACGCGTCGTTCCGATTACCTAAGCATGGTTAGGCTGTATTATGAAAGAGTGCGTGAATAGTGACACTAGATTAGGATGTCGCGTCTCAAGTCTCTTTAACGCGTTGTTCCGAATACTTAAGCATGGTTAGGTTATATTACGCAAAGGGTGCGTCAAAACTGAAAATAGATTAGTATGTCGAGTCTCCAGTCTCTTTAACGCGTCGTTCCCATTACCTAAGCAAAGTTAGGTTATTTTACACAAAGTGTGCGTGAAAAATGACACTAGATTAATATGTTGCGTCATAAATCTCTTTAACGCGTCGTTCCGATTACCTAAGTATGGTTAGGTTATTTTACAAAAAGTGTGCGTGAAAAGTGACTCTAGATTAGTATGTTGCATCTCAAGTCTCTTTAACGCGTCGTTACGACTATCTAAGCATGGTTAGTTTATTTTACGCAAATTGTGCGTGAAAAGTGACGCTAGATTACTATGTCGCGTCTCAAGTCTTTTTAACTCGTCGTTCCGATTACCTAAGCATGGGTAGGTTATAGTACGCAAAGTGTGCGTGAAAAGGATTAATATATTTGTATGTCGCGTCTCAAGTCTCTTTAACGCGTCGTTCCGATTACCTAAGCATGGTTAGGTTATATTACGCAAAATGTGCGTGAAAAGTGACGCTAGATTAGTATGTCGCGTCTCAAGTCTCTTTAACGCGTCGTTCCTATTAGCTAAGCATGGTTAGGTTATATTTAAGCAAAGTTTACGTAAAAAGTGACGCTAGATTAGTATGGCGCTTCTCAAGTCTATTTAACGCGTCGTTTCGATTACCATGCTTATGTCGCGTCACAATTCTCTCTAACGCGTGGTTCTGATTACCAAAGCATGTTTAGGTTATATTACGCCAAGTGTGCATAAAAAGTGATATCTCGCGTCTCAATTCTCTTTAACGTGTCAATCCGATTACCTAAGAATGATTAGGTTATATTAGGCAATGTGTGCGTGAAAACTGCTGCTAGGTTAGTATGTCGCGTCTGAAGTCTATTTAACGCGTCGTTCCGATTACCAAAGCATGGTTAGGCAATATTACGCAAAATATGCTTGAAAAGTGATGCTAGATTAGTATGTCGCGTCTCATGTCTCTTTAACTCGTCGTTCCGATTACTTGAGCATGGTTAAGTCATATTACGCAAAGTGTGCTTGAAAAGTGACGCTAGATTAGTATGTCGCATCTCAAGTCTCTTTAATTCGTCGTTCCGATTACCTAAGCATGGTTAGGTTAAATTACGCAAATTCTGCATAAAAAGTGACGCTAGATTAGTATGGCGCGTCTCAAGTCTTTTTGACGCGTCGTTTCGATTACCATGCTTAAGTCACGTCACAAGTCTCTCTAACGCGTCGTTCCGATTACCTAGGAAGGTTAGGTTATATTATGCAAAGTGTGCATAAAAAGTGACGCTAGATTAGTATGTCGCGTCGCAAGTCTCAGTAACGCTTCGTTCCGATTACCTAAGCATGGTTAAGTCATATTACACAGAGTGTGTGCGAAAAGTGACGCTAGATTAGCATGTCGCATCTCAAGTCTCTTTAACGTCGTCGTTTCGATTACCATGCTTATGTCGCGTCACAAGTCTCTCTAACGCGTCAATCCGATAATAAATTAGTATGTTGCGTCTCAAGTCTCTTTAACGCGTCGTTCTGATTACCTAAGCATGGTTAGGCTGTATTATGAAAGAGTGCGTGAATAGTGACACCAGATTAGGATGTCGCGTCTCAAGTCTCTTTAACGCGTTGTTCCGAATACATAAGCATGGTTAGGTTATATTACGCAAATGGTGCGTCAAAACTGAAAATAGATTAGTATGTCGAGTCTCAAGTCTCTTTAACGCGTCGTTCCCATTACCAAAGCAAAGTTAGGTTATTTTACACAAAGTGTGCGTGAAAAATGACACTAGATTAATATTCCGCGTCATAAATCTCTTTAACGCGTCGTTCCGATTACCTAAGTATGGTTAGGTTATTTTACACAAAGTGTGCGTGAAAAGTGACTCTAGATTAGTATGTTGCATCTCAAGTCTCTTTAACGCGTCGTTACGACTATCTAAGCATGGTTAGTTTATTTTACGCAAATTGTGCGTGAAAAGTGACGCTAGATTACTATGTCGCGTCTCAAGTCTCTTTAACTCGTCGTTCTGATTACCTAAGCATGGTTAGGTTATAGTACGCAAAGTGTGCGTGAAAAGGATTAATAGATTTGTATGTCGCGTCTCAAGTCTCTTTAACGCCTCGTTCCGATTACCTAAGCATGGTTATGTTATATTATGCAAAGTGTGCGTGAAAAGTGACGCTAGATTAGTATGTCGCGTCTCAAGTCTCTTTAACGCGTCGTTCCGATTAGCTAAGCATGGTTAGGTTATATTTAAGCAAAGTTTACGTAAAAAGTGACGCTAGATTAGTATGGCGCTTCTCTAGTCTATTTAACGCGTCGTTTCGATTACCATGCTTATGTCGCGTCACAATTCTCTCTAACGCGTGGTTCTGATTACCAAAGCATGTTACGCCAAGTGTGCATAAAAAGTGATATGTCGCGTCTCAATTCTCTTTAACGTGTCAATCCGATTACCTAAGAATGGTTAGGTTATATTACGCAATGTGTGCGTGAAAACTGCTGCTAGGTTAGTATGTCGCGTCTCAAGTCTCTTTAACGCGTCGTTCCGTTTACCAAAGCATGGTTAGGCTATATTACGCAAAATATGCTTGAAAAGTGACGCTAGATTAGTATGGCGCGTCTCATGTCTCTTTAACTCGTCGTTCCGATTACTTGAGCATGGTTAAGTCATATTACGCAAAGTGTGCTTGAAAAGTGACGCTAGATTAGTATGCCGCGTCTCAATTCTCTTTAATTCGTCGTTCCGATTATCTAAGCATGGTTAGGTTAAATTACGCAAATTCTGCATAAAAAGTGACGCTAGATTAGTATGGCGCGTCTCAAGTCTTTTTGACGCGTCGTTTCGATTACCATGCTTAAGTCACGTCACAAGTCTCTCTAACGCGTCGTTCCGATTACCTACGAAGGTTAGGTTATATTATGCAAAGTGTGCATGAAAAGTGACGCTAGATTAGTATGTCGCGTCGCAAGTCTCAGTAACGCTTCGTTCCGATTATCTAAGCATGGTTAAGTCATATTACACAGAGTGTGTGCGAAAAGTGACGCTAGATTAGCATGTCGCATCTCAAGTCTCTTTAACGTCGTCGTTTCGATTACCATGCTTATGTCGAGTCACAAGTCTCTCTAATGCGTCGTTCCGATAATAAATTAGTATGTTGCGTCTCAAGTCTCTTTAATGCGTCGTTCCGATTACCTAAGCATGGTTAGGCTGTATTATGAAAGAGTGCGTGAATAGTGACACCAGATTAGGATGTCGCGTCTCAAGTCTCTTTAACGCGTTGTTCCGAATACTTAAGCATGGTTAGGTTATATTACGCAAAGGGTGCGTCAAAACTGAAAATAGATTAGTATGTCGAGTCTTCAGTCTCTTTAACGCGTCGTTCCCATTACCTAAGCAAAGTTAGGTTATTTTACACAAAGTGTGCGTGAAAAATGACACTAGATTAATATGTCGCGTCATAAATCTCTTTAACGCGTCGTTCCGATTACCTAAGTATGGTTAGGTTATTTTACACAAAGTGTGCGTGAAAAGTGACTCTAGATTAGTATGTTGCATCTCAAGTCTCTTTAATGCGTCGTTACAACTATCTAAGCATGGTTAGTTTATTTTACGCAAATTGTGCGTGAAAAGTGACTCTAGATTACTATGTAGCGTCTCAAGTCTCTTTAACTCATCGTTCTGATTACCTAAGCATGGTTAGGTTATAGTACGCAAAGTGTGCGTGAAAAAGATTAATAGATTTGTATGTCGCGTCTCAAGTCTCTTTAACGCGTCGTTCCGATTACCTAAGCATGGTTAGGTTATAATACGCAAAGTGTGCGTGAAAAGTGACGCTAGATTAGTATGTCGCGTCTCAAGTCTCTTTAACGCGTCGTTCCGATTACCTAAGCATGGTTAGGTTATATTTTAGCAAAGTTTACGTAAAAAGTGACGCTAGATTAGTATGGCGCGTCTCATGTCTCTTTAACTCGTCGTTCCGATTACTTGAGCATGGTTAAGTCATATTACGCAAAGTTTGCTTGAAAAGTGACGCTAGATTAGTATGCCGCGTCTCAATTCTCTTTAATTCGTCGTTCCGATTATCTAAGCATGGTTAGGTTAAATTACGCAAATTCTGCATAAAAAGTGACGCTAGATTAGTATGGCGCGTCTCAAGTCTTTTTGACGCGTCGTTTCGATTACCATGCTTAAGTCACGTCACAAGTCTCTCTAACGCGTCGTTCCGATTACCTACGAAGGTTAGGTTATATTATGCAAAGTGTGCATGAAAAGTGACGCTAGATTAGTATGTCGCGTCGCAAGTCTCAGTAACGCTTCGTTCCGATTACCTAAGCATGGTTAAGTCATATTACACAGAGTGTGTGCGAAAAGTGACGCTAGATTAGCATGTCGCATCTCAAGTCTCTTTAACGTCGTCGTTTCGATTACCATGCTTATGTCGAGTCACAAGTCTCTCTAATGCGTCGTTCCGATAATAAATTAGTATGTTGCGTCTCAAGTCTCTTTAATGCGTCGTTCCGATTACCTAAGCATGGTTAGGCTGTATTATGAAAGAGTGCGTGAATAGTGACACCAGATTAGGATGTCGCGTCTCAAGTCTCTTTAACGCGTTGTTCCGAATACTTAAGCATGGTTAGGTTATATTACGCAAAGGGTGCGTCAAAACTGAAAATAGATTAGTATGTCGAGTCTCCAGTCTCTTTAACGCGTCGTTCCCATTACCTAAGCAAAGTTAGGTTATTTTACACAAAGTGTGCGTGAAAAATGACACTAGATTAATATGTCGCGTCATAAATCTCTTTAACGCGTCGTTCCGATTACCTAAGTATGGTTAGGTTATTTTACACAAAGTGTGCGTGAAAAGTGACTCTAGATTAGTATGTTGCATCTCAAGTCTCTTTAACGCGTCGTTACAACTATCTAAGCATGGTTAGTTTATTTTACGCAAATTGTGCGTGAAAAGTGACTCTAGATTACTATGTAGCGTCTCAAGTCTCTTTAACTCATCGTTCTGATTACCTAAGCATGGTTAGGTTATAGTACGCAAAGTGTGCGTGAAAAAGATTAATAGATTTGTATGTCGCGTCTCAAGTCTCTTTAACGCGTCGTTCCGATTACCTAAGCATGGTTAGGTTATAATACGCAAAGTGTGCGTGAAAAGTGACGCTAGATTAGTATGTCGCGTCTCAAGTCTCTTTAACGCGTCGTTCCGATTACCTAAGCATGGTTAGGTTATATTACGCAAAGAGTGCGCGAATAGTGACGCTAGATTAGTATGTCGCGTCTCAAGTCTCTTTAACGCGTTGTTCCGATTATTTAAGCATGGTTAGGTTATATTGTGCAAAGTGTGAGTGAAAAATGAAAATAGATTAGTATGTCGCGTCTCAAGCCTCTTTAACGCGTCGTTCCGATTACCTAAGCATGGTTAGGATATATTACGCAAAGAGTGCGTGAATAGTGTCACGCTAGATTAGTGTGTCGCGTCTCAATTCTCTTTAACGCGTTGTTCCGATTATTTAAGCATGGTTTGGGTATATTACGCTAAGTGTTCGTAAGAAGTGACTCTAGATTAGTATAGCTCGTTTCAAGTCTCTTTAACGCGTCGTTTCGACTACCATGCTTATGTCGCTTAACAAGTGTCTCTAACGCATCGTTCTGATTACCTAAGCAAAGTGTGCGTGAAAAGTGACAATAAATTAGTAAGTCGTGCCTCAAGTCTCTTTAACTCGTCGTTCCGATTACCTAAGTATGGATATGTTATATTACACCAAGTGCGCGTTAAAAGTGTCGCTAGATTAGTTTGTCGGTCTCAAGTCTCTTTAACGCGTCGTTTCGATTACCAGCTTATGTTACGTTACAAGTCTCTCTAACATGTCGTTCTGATTACCTAAGCATTGTTAGGTTATATTACGCAAAGTGCGCTTGAAAAGTGACAATAGATTAGTATGTCGCGTCTTAAGTCCCTTTAACGCGTCGTCACGATTATCTAAGCATGGTTAGGTTATTTTACGCAAATTGTGCGTGAAAAGTGACGCTAGATTAGTTTGTCGCGTCTCAAGTCACTTTAACGCGTCATTCTGATTACCTAAGCATGGTTAGGTTATATTGAGCAATGTGTGCATGAAAACTGTCGCTAGGTTAGTATGTCGCGTCTCAAGTGTATTTAACGCGTCGTTCCTATTACCTAAGTATGGTTATGTTATATTACGCAAAGTGTGGGTGAAAAGTGACGCTAGATTAGTATGTCACGTCTCAAGACTCTTAAACGCGTCGTTCCGATTACCTTACTATGGTTAGGTTATATTACGCAAAGAGTGCGTGAAAAATGACGCTAGATTAGTATATCGTATCTTAACTCTCTTTAACGCGTCGTTCCGATTACCCAAGAATGGTTAGGTTTACGCGAAGTGTGCGAGAAAAGTAACGCTAGATTTGTATTTCACGTCTCAAGTCTCTTTAACGCGTCGTTCCGATTACCTAAGCATGGTTAAGTTATATTACCCAAGGTGTGCGTGAAAAGTGACGCTAGATTAGTATGTCGCGTCTCAAGGCTCTTTAATGCGTCATTCCGATTACCTAAGCATGGTTAGGTTATATTATGCAAAGTTGGCATGAAAAGTGACGCTAGATTAGTATTTCGCGTCTCAAGTGTGTGTTAATAGCGACGCTAGATTAGTAGTCTGTCGCGTTACAAGTCTCTGTAACGCGTCGTTCTGATTACCTAAGCATGTTTAGATTATATTTCGCATAGTGTGCGTGAAAAGTGATGCAAGATTAGTATGTCGAGTCACCATTCTCTTAAATGCGTCGTTCTAATTACCTAAGCATGCTTATGTTATATTTTACGCAAAGTGCGCGTTAAAAGTGACACTAGATAAGTATGCCGCTTCACAAGTCTTTTTAACGCGTTGTTCCGATTACCTAAGGATGGTTAGATTATATAACGCAAAGTGTGCGATAAAAGTGACGCTAGATTAGTAGTATGTCACGTCACAAGTTTTTTTAACGTGTCGTTCCGATTACCTAAGCATGGTTAGATTATATTACACAAAGTGTGCGGTGAAAGTGATGCTAGATTAGTATGTCGCGTCACAAGTCTCTTTAACGAGTCGTTCCGATTACCTATGCATGGTTAGATTATATAACACCAAGTGTGCATTATAAGTGACGCTAGATTAGTATGTTGTGTCTCAAGTCTCTTTTATGCGACGTGTCGATTACCTAAGCATGGTTAGGTTATATTACGCAAAGTCGGCGTTAAAAGTGACGCTAGAATAGTGGTATGTCGCGTCACAAGTCTCTTTAGCGCGACATTCCGATAACCTAAGCATGGTTAGTTTATGTAACGCAAAGTGTGCATGAAAAGTGACGCTAGATTAGTATGCCGCATCACAAGTCTCTTTAACGCGTCATTCTGATTACCTAAGTATGGTTAGGTTATATTACGCAAAAGTGTGCGTGAAAAGTGATGCTAGATAAGTATGTCGTGTCACAAGTCTTTTTAACGCGTCGTTCCGATTATCTAACAATGGTTAGGTTATATTGCGCAAAGTGTGCATTAAAAGTTATGCTAGAATAGTATGTCGCGTCACAAGTCTCTTTAACTTATCGTTCCGATTACGTAAGCATGGTCAGATTATACTACGCAAAGTGTGCCTTAAAAGTGAAGCTAGATAATTATGTCGCGTCACAAGTCTCTTTAACGCGTCGTCGTTCCGATTACCTAAGCATGGTTCGGTTATATTACGCAAAGTGTGCCTTAAAATTGTGGCTAGATTAGTATGTCGCGCCACAAGTCTCTTTAACGCGTCGTTCTGATTACGTAACAATGATTTGGTTATATTACGCAAAGTGTGCGTGAAAAGGGACGCTATATAAGTATGTCGCGTCACAAGTCGCTTTAACGCGTTGTTCCGATTACCTAAGAATGGTTAGGATATATTACGCAAACTGTGCGTTAAAAGTGACGCTAGATTATTATGTCGCGTCACAAGTCTCTTTATCGCGCCGTTCCAATCACCTATGCATGGTTAGGTTATATTACGCAAAGTTTGCGTGAAAAGTGACCCTAGATTACTATGTCGCGTCACAAGTCTCTTTAACAAGTCGTTCCGATTACCTAGGCATGATTAGGTTATATAACGCAAAGTATGCATATTACAGTGACGCTAGATTAGTAGTATGTCGCGTCACAAGTCTCCTTAACGCGTTGTTCCGATTACCTAAGCGTGGTTAGGTTATATTACGCAAAGTTTGCATGGAAAGTGATGCTAGATTATTAACATGTCGCGTCTAAAGTCTCTTTAACGTGTCGTTCCGATTACCTAAGCATGGTTTGGTTATATGACGCAAAGTGTGTGTTAAAAGTGACGTTAGATTAGTATGACGCGTCGCAAGTCTTTTTAACGCGTCATTCTAACCAAACAGTGGTTAGGTTAAATTACGTAAAGTGTGCGTGAACTGTGACGCTGTATAAGTATGTCGCGTCACAAGTCTTTTTTAACACGTCGTTCCGATTACCCAAGCATGGTTAGGTTATATTACCCAAAGAGTGTGTTATAAGTGACGCTAGATTAGTAGTATGTCGCATCACAAGTCTCTTTAACGCGTGTTTCCGATTACCTATGCATGGTTAGGTTATATTATGCAAAGTGTGCGAGAAAAGGGACGCTATATAAGTATGTCGTGTCACAAGTCTCTTTAGCGCGTCATTCCAATTACCTATTCATGTTTAGGTTATATTCAGCAAAGTGTGCCTAAAAAGTAACGCTAGATTAGTATGTCGCGTATCAAGTATATTTAACGCCTCGTTCCGATTACCTAAGCATGGTTAGGTTATATTCCACGAAGTGTGCGTAAAAAGTGACGCTAGATTAGTATGTCGCGTCTCAATTCTCATTAACGAGTTGTTCCGATTACCTAACAACCATGGTTAGATTATATTACGCGAAGTATGCATGAAAAGTTACGCTAGATTAGTATGTCGCGTCTCAAGTATATTTAACGCGTCGTTCCGATTACCTTAGCATGATTAGGTTAAATTAAGCAAAGTGTGCGTAAAAAGTGATGCTAGATTAGCATGGCGCGTCTTAAGTTTATCTAACGCGTCGTTCCGATTACAGATTATATTATGTAAAGTCTGCGTGAAAAGTCACGCTATATTAGTATGTTTTGTCTCAAGTCTCTTTAACGCGTCGTTTCTATTACCATGCTTATCTCGCGTCACAAGTCTCTTTAACGCGTCGTTCCGATTACCTAATAATGGTTAGGTTATATTACGCAGAGTGTGCGTGAAAAGTGACGGTAGATTACTATATAGCGTCTCAAGTCTCTCTAACGCGTTGTTCCGATTTCTTATGCATGGTTAGGTTATATTACGCAAAGTGTGCGTAAAAAGTGACGCTAGATTAGTACGCGTCGTTCTGATTTCCTAAGCATGGTTAGGTTACATTACGCAAAGTGTGCGTAAAAAGTGACGGTAGATTAGTATGTCGCGTCTCAAGTCTTTCTAACACGTCGCTTCGATTACCTAAGCATGATTAGGTTATAATACGCAAAGTTTGCGTGAAAAGTGATGCTAGATTAGTATGTCGATTCTCAAGTCTCTTTAACGCGTCGTTTCGATTACCATGCTTATGTCGCGTCACAAGTCTCTCTAACGCATCGTTTCTATTACCTAAGCATGTTTAGGTTATAGTACGCAAAGTGTGCTTGAAAAGGATCAATAGATTAGTATGTCGTGTTTCAAGTCTCTTTAACGCATCGTTCCTATTACCTAAGAATGGTTAGGCTATATTATGCAAAAGTGACCCTAGATTAGTACGTCCAGTGTTAAGTCTATTTAACTCTTTATTCCGATTACCTAAGCATGGTTAGGTTATATTACGCAAAGTGTGCGTAAAACATGACGCTAGATTATGTTTCCTCTCAAGTCTCTTTAACGCGTCATTTCGATTACCATACTTATCTCGAGTCATTTTGATTACCATACTTATCTCGCGTCACAAATCTCTTTAACGCGTCGTTCTGATTACCTAAGCATGGTTTGGTTATATTACGCAAAGTGTGGGTGACAAGTTACGTTAGATTAGTATGTCTCGTCTCAAGCCTCTCTAACGCGTCGTTCCGATTTCCTAAGCATGGTTAGGTTATATTATGAAAAGTGTGCGTGAAAAGTGACGCTAGATTAGTATGTCGTGTCTCAAGCCTCTCTAACGCGTTGTTCTGATTATCTAAGCATGGTTAGGTTATATTACGCAAAGAGTGCGTGAAAAGTGACGCTAGATTATTATGTTGCGTCTCCAGTCTCTTTAACGCGTCGTTCCGATTACCCTTGAATGGTTAGGTTATAGTATGCAAAGTTTTCGAGAAAGGTAACGCTAGATTAGTATGTCGCGTCTCAAGTCTCTTTAACGCATCGTTCCGATTACCTAAGCATGGTTATGTTATATTATGCAAAGTCTGCGTGAAAAGTGACGTTTGATTAGTATGTCGCGTCTCAAGTCTCTCTAACGCGTCGTTCCGATTTTCTAAGCATGGTTAGGTTATATTACGCAAAGTGTGCGTGAAAAGTTAAACTAGATTAGTATGTCGCGTCTCAAGTCTCTCTAACGCTTCGTTCTGATTTCCTAAGCATGGTTATGTTATATTAAAAAGTGACGCTAGATTAATATTGCGCGTATATATTCTCCTTAATGCGTCGTTTCGATTACCATGATTATGTCGCGTCACAAGTCTCTCGAACGCGTCGTTCCAATTACCTAAGCATGTTGAGGTTATATTACGAAAAGTGTGCGCAAAAAATGACAATAGATTAGTATCTCGCGTCTCAAGTCTATTTAACGCGTAGTTCCAATTACTTAAGCATGGTTAGATTATATTATACAAAGTTCGTATGTCGCGTCTCAATTCTCTTTATCGCGTTGTTTCGATTATCTAAGCATGGTTAGGTTTTGTTACGCAAGGTGTTATTGGAAAGTAACGCTAGATTAGTATGTCGCATCTCAAGACTCTTTAATGCGTCGTTCCGATCACCTAAGCATGGTTAGATTATATCATACAAAGTTGGTGTGAATAGTGACGCTAGATTAGTATGTCGTGTCTCAAGTATCTTTAACGCATTGTTTCGATTACAATGCTTATGTCACATCACAAGTTTCTCTAACTCGTCCGATTACCTAAGCATGGTTAGGTCATAGTACGCAAAGTGTGCGTGAAAAGTAACAATATATTTGTATGTCGCGTCTAAAGTCTCTTTAACGCGTCATTCCGATTAGTTAAGCGTGGTTAGGTTATATTACGCAAACTGTGCGTGAAAATTGACAATAGAATAGTATGTCGCGTATCAAGTCTATTTAACGCATCTTTCCGATTAGCTAAGCATGGTTAGGTTATATTACGAAAATTGTGCGTAAAAATAAAGCTATCGCGTCTCAATTCTCTTTAACGTGCTTTTCTGATTGCCTAAGCATGGTTAGGTTATATTACGCAAAGCGTGCCTGGAAAGTGACGCTAGATTAGTATGCCGCGTCTCAAGGCTCTTTAATGCGTAGTTCTGATTACCTAATCTTGTTTAGGTTATATTATGCAAAGAGTGCGTGAAAAGTCATGCTAGATTAGTATGTCGCGTCTCAAGTCTCTTTAACGCATTGTTCCGATTACCCAAGAATGGTTAGGTTATATTACGTAAAGTGTGCGAGAAAAGTAACGCTAGATTAGTATGTAACGTCTCAAGTCTCTTTAACGCGTCGTTCCGATTACCTAAGCATGGTTAGGTTAGATTACACAAGGTGTGCGAGAGAAGGGACACTAGATTAGTATGTAGCGTCTCAAGGAGTTAATGCGTCGTTCCGATTACCTAAGCATGGTTATGTTATATTATGCAAAGTTGGGGTGAAAAATGACGCTAGATTTGTACGTCGCATCTCAAGTCTCTTTAACGCGTCATTTCTATTACCATGCATAGGTCGCATCACAAGTCTCTCTAACGCGTCGTTCCGATTACCTAAGCGTGGTTAGGTTATAGTACGCAAAGTGTGCGTGAAAAGCAATAGTAGATTAGTATGTCGTGTCTCAAGTGTCTTTAACGCGTCGTTCAAATTACTTAAGCATGGTTCGGTTATATTACTCAAAGTCTGCGTGAAAAGTGACAATAGATTAGTATGTCGCGTCTCAAGTATATTTATCGCGTCGTTTCGATTACCTAAGCAAGGTTAGGTTATATTACGCAAAGTGTGCGTGAAAAGAGACACCAGATTAGTATGCCGCGTTGAAATTCTCTTTAAACCGTCGTTCCGATTACGTAAGCATGGTTAGGTTATTACACAAAGTGTGCGTGAAAAGTGACGCTAGATTAGTATGGCTCGTCTCGAGTCTCTTTAACGCGTCGTTTCGATTACCATGCTTATGTCGAATCACAAGTCTTTCTAACACGTCGTTCCGATTACCTAAGCATGGTTTGGTTATATTATTCAAAGTGTGCGTGAAAAATGAAAATAGATTCATATGTCGCATCTCAAGTCTATTTAACGCGTTGTTCTTATTACCTAAGCATGGTTAGGTTATATTACGCAAGGTGTGCGTGAAGGTGAAGCTAGATTAGTATGTCGCGTCTCAAGGCTCTTTAATGCGACGTTCCGATTACCTAATTATGATTAGGTTATAATAAGCAAAGGTTGCGTGAAAAGTGACGCTAGATTGGTATATAGCTTCTCAAGTCTCTTTAACGTGTCGTTTCGATTACCATGCTTATCTCGCGTCACAAGTCTCTCTAACGCGTCGTTTCTTTTACCTAAGCATGGTCAGGTTATAGTACGCAAAGTGTGCGTGAAAAGGATCAATAGATTAGTATGTCGCGTCTCAAGTCTCTTTAACGCGTCATTCCTCGTACCTAAGCATGGTTAGGTTATATTACGTAAAGTGTGCGTTAAAAGTGACGGTAGATTAGTATGTCCAGTCTCAAGTCTCTTTAGCGCGTCGTTTCGATTAGCTAAGCATGGTTAGGTTATATTACGTAAAGTGTGCGTAAAAAGTGATGCTAGATTAGTATGTTCCGTCTCAAGTGTCCTTAACGCGTCATTTTGATTACCATACTTATCTCGCGTCACAAGTCTATTTAACGCGTCGTTCCAATTACCTAAGAATGGTTAGGTTATATTACACAAGGTGTGAGTGAAAAGTGTCGCTAGATTAGTATGTCGCGTCTCAAGGCTCTTTAATGCATCGTTCCTATTACCTAAGCATGATTAGGTTATAATACGCAAAGTTTGCGTGAAAAGTGACGCTAGATTAGTATGCTGCTTCTCAAGTCTCTTTAACGTGTCGTTTAGATTACCATGCTTATGTCTCGTCACAAGTCTCTCTAACGCGTCGTTCCGATTACCTAAGCATGGTTAGGTTATTGTACGCAAAGTGTGCGTAAAAAGGATCAATAGATAAGTATGTCGCGTCTCAAGTCTCTTTAACGCGTCGTTCCTATTACCTAAGAATGGTTTGGTTATATTACGCAAAGTGTGCTTGAAAAGTGACGCTAGATTATTATGTCCAGTCTCCAATGTCTTTAACGCGTCGTTCCGATTACCTAAGCATGGTTAGGTTATATTACGCAAAGTGTGCGTAAAAAGTTACAATAGATTAGTCTGTTTTGTCTCAAGTCTCTTTAACGCGTTGTTTTGATTACCACACTTATCTCACGTCACAAGTCTCGTCGTTCCGATTACCCAACCATGGTTAGGTTATATTATGCAAAGTATGCTTTAAAAGTGACGTTAAATTAGGATGTCGTGTCTCAAGTCTCTCTAACGCGTCGTTCCAATTTCCTAAGCATGGTTAGGTTATATTACGCAAAGTGTGCGTGAAAAGTGACTCTAGATTAGTATGTCCAGTCTCAAGTCTCTTTAACGCGTCGTTCTGATTACCTAAGCATGGTTAGGTTATATTACGCAAAGTGTGCTTAAAAAGTGATGCTAGATTAGTTTGTTTCGTCTCAAGTCTCTTTAACGCGTCGTTTCGATTACCATACTTATCTGGCGTCACAAGTCTGTGACCGCTATCCAAGTAATGATGTGGTCGATTTGATAGTACGCTCTCGCTAGTCCGCGTCTACTGACCCCACTGCTGACACGTCTGATAAATCGTTTAATAGTTAGACGTGAAACTCGTGCTTTTACACGTATAATACTTCTAAGTTTTTAGGGTTTAGTTTCATTTTTATACTTATTTACGTATTCGATAACTTTAGTCGCATAGACGATTTAGCGAATACCATTTCTCATAATTGAGAATCGCTTAACGCCCTTGACGTTTTCTATTATTATTAATTAGGGTTAATTCCATAAAAAATCACGAACTTTACATGAAATTTCATTTTAATCAAGACCTTTAAAAGTTGTCATTTAAAGGCACGAACTTTCAGTTTGTTTCAAATCTATCATTTAAGTTATTTTTGTTGACTAAATTCTTCATTAAACCAATAATAAAAGACGCAAATTATAAATCGACATTAAATCTTATTATCTTTCATTTGGATTATGTAGGATTATGAATTTTTAGTCGGATAAAATACGCCGAATTTTACTTTGGTGATAGATTTGAAACAAACTGAAAGTTCGTGCCTTTAAATGACAACTTTTAAAGGTCGTGATTAAAATGAAACTTCGTGTAAAGTTCGTGATTTTTTTAGGAATTAACCCTATTAATTATCTAAAACGTCGAACTAATCTCGAGATTAATGATTCTTAAAGTCCAAAGTTCGTCTTTTAATCCAATTTACTCGAAACATCAAATCTCTAGATCGAATAGACGTCATACACACGTGGATACGAGTCGGGGTGCACGGGCGTGCCCTTCAGTGGGTGCACGATCGTGCAACCAAGTGCACGATCGTGCAACCAAGTGCACGATCGTGCACTTACGTTCGTGCACCTCACTGGTGCACGTTCGTGCACCTCACTGGTGCACGTTCGTGCACCTCACTGGTGCACGTTCGTGCACCTCACTGGTGCACGTTCGTGCACTTCTAGTGCACGTTCGTGAACCCGTGGTGCTCACCACGTGCACAGCCCCGGAAATGCGATTTCCGGGGTTTTCAACCATCCCGACGTGCTTCTAACACTTCCCTAGTCAAAACCCGTTCCTCTATTTTCATTAAAATGCGATAATAACTTCCAAAACGTCGAATTCAAACCAATACACCATAAAACTCAAAACAGCCATTTATTATCGATTTTTAATTAAACTTTCTCAAAATTTACCTTGAAACAAGGTTTAGGATCGATAGGGCTCTCGATTCTGAAGAGATTTCCGCAAAAATCACGCGAATCGGACGTCGAACGGAGAAACGGCGGCGAAACGACGATATCGAACGAATTTCTCTCGCTCTCTCTGGAACTCTCTCTGCTCTTCTTCTTTCATATTTCTCTTTATATATATCTTGGCTAAAGTGCCACTTTGATCCTTGTTCTTTTTGTTTATTATGACTTATCTTTTAAACTTTTCAATCGTACGATTTAGTCCATAGCTAAACTGTTAACTTCTTTTATCATGACTTATACGTATTATTTATGTCCAATAATTAATATGGAACTCGATATTAATACTTTCCCTTCAAAATCTAAAATTTCCGCTTTCGACACAAAGTGGCTAAATTACCACTTTGGTCCCTGTACCTTATTTTGGACTTTTCTTGACATTTTTCCTTTTAATTCCAATTCTAACTTCAGAATTGGAATATATTATTAAATTTTTCGCTATTATCTTTTCCAAAATCGACCTACTAAAACTTATTTATCTTTATTTTATCGGAAAACTTTCCGATAACGCCTCTCGGGCGAGTCCAAACTGGACACGTGGTCCAATTAGCTAATTACTTATATTGGGGTATTACATTCTTCCCCCCTTATAAAAATTCATCCTCGAATTTTCATAAATCTTGTTGGGATCTTACTTATCCTTGACGTCCATTAATACGTTTTGATCGCAGCTTTTCCTTTTACTTAACTCTTAGTTTTCCATGCACAACTATAACTTCATACTTGTTGCTAATCGATTGTCTATTCAACTCTTGATAGTTGCTTGCCGTTACGTCGTTGAGAATTCTCTTACTGGTACCTTCGTCTCATCTGTTATCTTTTTCCGAGATAGAATGGTTCTTGGACGTATTCTTGATGTCATAGTCCTTACACCATTGCCACCTAGTTGTCACTAATCATAATCTAATGTTTTCTCGTTTCATCATTTCATTCTTAGTAGCCATAGGGTTGCTACTCGTCTCCTTTATACGTGAATGGTCACGACGTGCCATTTTCATCTTAATGACGTACTTACTTTATGCATATTTCTATGAATATTTTCTCTCGTAATTATAACCTGCAGTTATGATCTTTACTATCGTCTGTAATTATCACTTTCCTTTCTTAACTGGTTCTTGTCATTTCTCACTCCTTTCTATCATTGTCTGACACTTCATTCCTCATTAACCAATCTTTCTCAACTTGCACTATGTCTAATACATTCACTTTCTCTTAATGTAGCTAACTTGATGCATTTTTCACTATCCTCCATTTCTCTTTCCTTTGCTTCCTTAAGCTATCGTGATTTTCACGTCGTTCTGTTGGTCGTGATCCTTCATCCTTTACCATTGTCTTAAACGTTTCATTTCACGTTACTTTTAGTCGTATGGCTTGTACAGTTGCCTTTGTTTGCTAGTACTACTCATATTCTTATCCTCTTCACTTCTCTCTAGTTGCTCCTTTGAGGTTCGCCTCGAATCTCTTATTGACTTTTTAGTCAACGATATTCTTCCTTTACGTCACAGTTTCCTATTCATGATGACCTCATAAGAATCTCATATGTTTCTTTATCATTTAACTGTTTCAAGAATCCTTATCGTTAGTTAGCCTTCGCTTAACTTCATCTTTACCTTTAATCTTTAACAGATTCAGTAGATCCTTAATAACTTATTTACTTTCTTTATCGTTATTCCTCCTTACTGTATAAGCAACTTTCTCTTGTATCTTACACTTCTTCTTCTTACTCTCGAATAGCTTCACAACATTGTTCTCACTTTTCAAGGTATCCTCTTGGCACTGACTACAATCATTTCTTAGTTTGTCTTTACTCTGGCTCTCATCTTCTTCTTGAAGTGTTTCAGACTATTCCTAATGTATAAGTTATACTTAACCTTATAAATTCCAAAATTAGGGAATAGTTTCGATTTTGTTGTCCTATACATCTTATGCTTCTTTAGCACTTATAACATGACTCTGATTGTCCTTTTAAATAACTTGATTTCTCTGTACTAACATCATCTCTTGTCCTTATGACATCATGGTCACTTGGATATAGTTCACTCCTATCTGTTCAATAGCAATGAAGTATTATCTTGCTCTTTTCTTATTGTGTCTTTTACGCCTTTCCTCTGTTTATAACAGTTTTGCTGTTACCGCTCTTTTTTGATAACTCTTCTAATGTACCTCTAGAACTTTTCATTTCTCTAATCATCTTACTAAATTTTGAGGGTATCCGAGTTTTTTCACTATACTTTCTTTTATAATTTCCATCATTTTGATATTTACTAACACGTATACCTATATGTGTGCTTTTCTCCTTATACGAGAGTTTCATAACTTAATTTTTCTCCATTCTATTAACGCAATCTATACTCTTAATGCTGATATTAGTGACTTTACTTAATATCAGTCAATTAGTATCATTATCTCTTTTGATTTATCCAACTTCGAACCTTATCATCGTCCGTATCCTTCCTCTTTCTATTTATGTATCTTCAAACACTGGTATTGATAAGGTTATATATCCTTTAAATATTACTTCATGTTCATCATTTATAGTATCATCTTCTTGTTCTTCATACTTTTAATCTCTCTTCCGGTATAACTCTCGATCGCTATGTCGCTTATTTCAATATAAGAATAATCATTACATTTTTCATCCTTATGTATTCGTTACGTTTCTTTCGTCTAACATGATTCTCTGTCATTTCATCCTTTGTTCTATCATAAGGATAAATACTGTATCCTTAAATATTGCCAGTGCATCGCATTTTACCTGTGTATGCTCTCCGGCGATAACTCCTCATTCACATTCTCCTTTAGCTTTATTAGCCTTATTGCAGTTAATCATTATATGGCTTTATTCTGTTATTGGGGTTTGTTTTACAATTTTAGTCTTATTTATTAAGAGTCTTTTATTATTCATCGCAGGGTTTCACATCTGAGTTCACTAACTAAACAAAAGATTTCAAAACACTCTTTGGCTGGCCAGCTCTTTTAAATCACTTTTCATAAATCGTTTGAAATCGTTAATACAATTGTAGCTCAGAGTGATGACACCACTCATCACCAAAGAGTTGCTCAAAATCGCACTTTCTTTATCATTGTAAAGATATGATGCATGACCTATATTTTGAAAATCATTTTCTTATGCATTCCTATCGTGATTATGCAATATCATATGCGATGTCTGAGCACAATTGTACCTTGAAAAATCTTAAAAATTTTCATAAAATCGTAAGTTTACTCTAGGTTGTACACTCTGCGACTATTAACGGCTTTCTTTATTGTTATTGGATACATTATAAATTTTTTATATTGCTGTCACTTTTTGTCATTTTCCTGACTATTCTTCTGTCACATCACTTCTTTCTCCATATCTCCGATAACTCAATTCAATTCAAAAAATTTCCACTGCTGTAATCACCACATCATATACCATATCATATCATATACAAACGCAGGTACCAATGTTCTACATCGATTACCTTTTAGTAAATCATCTTTCCCTTCACAAGTTCTAGAACGTAATATAGGAATTACGTTCACGACAAATGTATTATATGGTGTTTATTATATTATTGCTTTTGTATATTATGTTCGTATATTCTCTTATTGGTTACGTGTTATTAACATCGCTTCCTATAGGTTCTCACCATCTGAGGTGTTATTCTATAGCCATATCCTAATACTGACATTCTATTATGCAATGCAACAAACATATATACACAGTAATGCAAACACATAAACACAAATACTCAAAACATATAAACCGCTAATACCTGGAGGTGCCTGATGTGGAACGCTAGGTTCCCTTAGGTAATCGGAACGATGCCTTAAAGTGACTTGAGACGCGACATACTAATCTAGCGTCACTTTTCACGCACACTTTGCGTAATATAACCAAACCATGCTTAGGTAATCGGAACGACGCGTTAGATAGACTTGTGACGCGACATACTAATCTAGCGTCACTTTTCATGCACACTTTGCGTAATATTACTTAACCATGCTTAGGTAATCTGAACGGCGAGTTAAAGAGACTTGAGACGCGACATACTATAATATAGCGTCACTTTTCACGCACACTACCTAACCATGCTTAGGTAATCGGAACGACGCGTTAAAGAGACTTGAGATACGACACACTAATCTAGCTTCACTTTTCACGCATTCTTTGCGTAGTATAATCTAACCATGCTTAGGTAATCGTAACGACTAGTTAAAGAGACTTAAGAAGCGACACAGTAATCTAGCGTCACTTTGCACGCACACTTTGTGTAATATAACCTAACCATGCTTTGGTAATCGGAACACGCGTTAAAGAGACTTGAGACCTGACATACTATTTTAGCGTCACTTTTCACGCACACTTTAAGTAATATAACCTAACCATGCTTAGATAATTGGAACGATGGTTAGAGAGACTTGAGACGCGACATACTAATCTAGCGTCACTTTTCACACACACTTTGTGTAATCTATCGTAACCATGCTTAGATAATCATAACGACGCGTTAGAGACACTTGTGACGCAACATATGCATGGTAATCGAAACGATGCGTTAAAGAGACTTGAAACGCGCCATAATAATCTAATGTCACTTTTCACGCACACTTTGTGTAATGTAACCTAACCATGCTTAGGTAATCGGAATGACGCGTTAAAGAGACTTGAGATGCAACATACTAACCTAGCGACAGTTTTCACGGACACATTTCGTAATATAACCTAACCATATATAGGTAATCGAAATGTGCGTTAAAGAGACTTGAGACGCGACATACTAATCTAGCGTCACTTTTCACGCACAATTTGCGTAAAATAACCTAACCATGCTTAGGTAATTAGAACGACGCGTTAAAGAGACTTGAGAGATGCGACATACTAATTAATTGTCACTTTTCACGCATATTTTGCGTAATATAACCTAACCATGCTTAGGTAATTGGAACGACGTGTTAGAGAGACTTGTAACGTGACATAAGCATGGTAATCGGAACGTCTTTTCAGCTGTCCCTTTTCACGCACAATTGCGTAATATACCCTAACCATGCTTAGTTAATCAGAACGACGCGTTAGAGACACTTGAAAAGACGCGTTAAAGAGACTTGAAACGCGCCACACTTTGCGAAATATAACTTAACCATGCTTAGGTTATCGGAACGACGCGTAAAATGACTTGAGACGCGCTACAGTAATTTAGCGTCACTTTTTACTTACACTTTGCGTGATATAACCTAACCATGCTTAGGTAATCAGAACGACTCGTTAAAGAGACTTGAGACGCAACATGCTAATCTAGCGTCACTATTCACGCACTCTTTGCGTAATATAACATAACCATGCGTAGGTAATCAGAACGACGCGTTAAAGATACTTGAGACGCAACATACTAATCTATTTTCACTTTTCACGTACACTTTGCATAATATAACCTAACCATGCTTAGGTAATCGGAACGACGCGTTAGAGAGACTTGTGACGGGACACAAGCATGGTAATCAAAACGACGCGTTGAAGTGACTTTAGACACGACATACTAATCTATGGTCGCTTTTCACGCAAACATTGCGTAATATAACCTAACTATGCTTAGGTAATCGGAACGACGCATTAAAGAGACTTGAGACGCGACATACTAATCTAATGTCACTTGTCACGCACACTTTGGCTAATATAGCTCAACCATGCTTAGGTAATCGGCACGAAGCGTTAGAGAGACTTGTGACACGACATAAGCATGGTAATCGAAACCACGCGTTATAGAGACTTGAGACTTATCATACTAATCTAGCGTCACTTTTTACGCAGACTTTGCGTAATATAACCTAACCATGCTTTGGTAATCGAAACGACGAGTTAAAGAGACTTGAGACGCGACATACTAATATAGCGTCACTATTCACGCACACTTTGCATAATATAACTTAACCATGCTTAGGTAATCGGAGCGACAAGTTAAAGAGTCTCGAGACGCGACATACTAATCATGGTAATCGAAACAGCGCGTTAAAGAGACTTGAGACGTGTCATACTAATCTAGCGTCATTTTTTACGCACACTTAGCGTAATATAACCTAACTATGCTTAAGTAATCGTAACAACGCGTTAAAGAGACTTGTGACACGACATACTAATCTAGTGACACTTTTAACGCGCACTTGGCATAATATAACATAGCCATGCTTTGGTAATCGGAACGACGCGTTAAAGAGACTTGAGACACGACATACTAATATAGCGTCACTTTTCACGCACACTCTGCGTAATATAACCGAACCATGCTTAGGTAATCGGAACACGCGTTAAAGGGACTTGACACGCGACATACTAATCTAGTGTCACTTTTCACGCACACTTTGCGTAATATAACCTAACCATGCTTAGGTAATCAAAACAACGCGTTAAAGGGACTTGAGACGCGACATACTAATTTAGCGTCACTTTTTACGCACACTTTGCGTAATATAACCTTACCATGCTTAGGTAATCGGAACGAGACTTGTGACGCGATATACTAATCTGGAGTAACATTTCACACAGTCTTTATGTAATATAACCTAACCATGCTTTGGTAATCGGAACGACGAGTGAAAGAGTCTTGAGACGCGACATAAGCATGGTAATCAAAACGACGCGTTAAAAACACTTGAGACCCGCCATACTAATCTAGCGTTACTTTTTACACAGACTTTGCGTAATATAACCTAACCATGCTTAGGTAATCGGAACGACGCATTAAAGAGACTTGAGACGCGAAATACTAATTTAGCATCACTTTTCACGCACACTTTGCGTAATATAGCCTAATGATGCTTAGGTAATCCAGACGATGCGTTAGAGAAACTTGTGACGCGACATACTAATCTAACGTCACTTTTCACGCACACTTTACGTAATATAACTCAACCATGCTTAGGTAATCAGAACGACACCGTTAGAGATACTTGTGACGTGACATAAGCATGGTAATCGAAAAGACGCGTTAAAGAGACTTATGACGCGCCATACTAATCTAGCTAAGCATGGTTAGGTTATATTTAAGCAAAGTTTACGTAAAAAGTGATGCTAGATTAGTATGGCGCTTCTCAAGTCTATTTAACGCGTCGTTTCGATTACAATGCTTATGTCGCGTCACAATTCTCTCTAACGCGTGGTTCTGATTAACAAAGCATGTTTAGGTTATATTACGCCAAGTGTGCATAAAAAGTGATATGTCGCGTCTCAATTCTCTTTAACGTGTCAATCCGATTACCTAAGAGTGGTTAGGTTATATTACGCAATGTGTGCGTGAAAACTGCTGCTAGGTTAGTATGTCGCGTCTCAAGTCTCTTTAACGCGTCGTTCCGATTACCAAAGCATGGTTAGGCTATATTACGCAAAATATGCTTGAAAAGTGACGCTAGATTAGTATGTCGCGTCTCATGTCTCTTTAACTCGTCGTTCCGATTACTTGAGCATGGTTAAGTCATATTACGCAAAGTGTGCTTGAAAAGTGACGCTAGATTAGTATGTCGCGTCTCAAGTCTCTTTAATTCATCGTTCCGATTACCTAAGCATGGTTAGGTTAAATTACGCAAATTCTGCATAAAAAGTGACGCTAGATTAGTATGGCGCGTCTCAAGTCTTTTTGAGGCGTCGTTTCCATTACCATGCTTAAGTCACGTCACAAGTCTCTCTAACGCGTCGTTCCGATTACCTAAGAAGGTTAGGTTATATTATGCAAAGTGTGCATGAAAAGTGACGCTAGATTAGTATGTCGCGTCGCAAGTCTCAGTAACGCTTCGTTCCGATTACCTAAGCATAGTTAAGTCATATTACACAGAGTGTGTGCGAAAAGTGACGCTAGATTAGCATATCGCATCTCAAGTCTCTTTAACGTCGTCGTTTCGATTACCATGCTTATGTCGCGTCACAAGTCTCTCTAACGCGTCGTTCCGATAATAAATTAGTATGTTGCGTCTCAAGTCTCTTTAACGCGTCGTTCCGATTACCTAAGCATGGTTAGGCTGTATTATGAAAGAGTGTGTGAATAGTGACACTAGATTAGGATGTCGTGTCTCAAGTCTCTTTAACGCGTTGTTCCGAATACTTAAGCATGGTTAGGTTATATTACGCAAAGGGTGCGTCAAAACTGAAAATAGATTAGTATGTCGAGTCTCAAGTCTCTTTAACGCGTCGTTCCCATTACTTAAGCAAAGTTAGGTTATTTTACACAAAGTGTGCGTGAAAAATGACACTAGATTAATATGTCGCGTCATAAATCTCTTCAACGCTTCGTTCTGATTACCTAAGTATGCTTAGTTTATTTTACGCAAATTGTGCGTGAAAAGTGACGCTAGATTACTATGTCGCGTCTCAAGTCTCTTTTAACTCGTCGTTCCGATTACCTAAGCATGGTTAGGTTATAGTACGCAAAGTGTGCGTGAAAAGGATTAATAGATTTGTATGTCGCGTCTCAAGTCTCTTTAACGCGTCGTTCCGATTACCTAAGCATGGTTAGGTTATATTACGCAAAGTGTGCGTGAAAAGTGACGCTAGATTAGTATGTCGCGTCTCAAGTCTTTTTAACGCGTCGTTCCGATTAGCTAAGCATGGTTAGGTTATATTTAAGCAAAGTTTACGTAAGAAGTGACGCTAGATTAGTATGGCGCTTCTCAAGTCTATTTAACGCGTCGTTTTGATTACCATGCTTATGTCGCGTCACAAGTCTCTCTAACGCGTCGTTCCGATAATAAATTTGTATGTTGCGTCTCAAGTCTCTTTAACGCGTCGTTCCGATTACCTAAGCATGGTTAGGCTGTATTATGAAAGAGTGTGTGAATAGTGACACTAGATTAGGATGTCGCGTCTCAAGTCTCTTTAACGCGTTGTTCCGAATACTTAAGCATGGTTAGGTTATATTACGCAAAGGGTGCGTCAAAACTGAAAATAGATTAGTATGTCGAGTCTCAAGTCTCTTTAACGCGTCGTTCCCATTACTTAAGCAAAGTTAGGTTATTTTACACAAAGTGTGCGTGAAAAATGACACTAGATTAATATGTCGCGTCATAAATCTCTTCAACGCTTCGTTCTGATTACCTAAGTATGCTTAGTTTATTTTACGCAAATTGTGCGTGAAAAGTGACGCTAGATTACTATGTCGCGTCTCAAGTCTCTTTTAACTCGTCGTTCCGATTACCTAAGCATGGTTAGGTTATAGTACGCAAAGTGTGCGTGAAAAGGATTAATAGATTTGTATGTCGCGTCTCAAGTCTCTTTAACGCGTCGTTCCGATTACCTAAGCATGGTTAGGTTATATTACGCAAAGTGTGCGTGAAAAGTGACGCTAGATTAGTATGTCGCGTCTCAAGTCTTTTTAACGCGTCGTTCCGATTAGCTAAGCATGGTTAGGTTATATTTAAGCAAAGTTTACGTAAGAAGTGACGCTAGATTAGTATGGCGCTTCTCAAGTCTATTTAACGCGTCGTTTTGATTACCATGCTTATGTCGCGTCACAAGTCTCTCTAACGCGTCGTTCCGATAATAAATTTGTATGTTGCGTCTCAAGTCTCTTTAACGCGTCGTTCCGATTACCTAAGCATGGTTAGGCTGTATTATGAAAGAGTGTGTGAATAGTGACACTAGATTAGGATGTCGCGTCTCAAGTCTCTTTAACGCGTTGTTCCGAATACTTAAGCATGGTTAGGTTATATTACGCAAAGGGTGCGTCAAAACTGAAAATAGATTAGTATGTCGAGTCTCAAGTCTCTTTAACGCGTCGTTCCCATTACTTACGCAAAGTTAGGTTATTTTACACAAAGTGTGCGTCAAAAATGACACTAGATTAATATGTCGCGTCATAAATCTCTTTAACGCGTCGTTCTGATTACCTAAGTATGGTTAGGTTATTTTACACAAAGTGTGCGTGAAAAGTGACTCTAGATTAGTATGTTGCATCTCAAGTCTCTTTAACGCGTCGTTACGACTATCTAAGCATGGTTAGTTTATTTTACGCAAATTGTGCGTGAAAAGTGACGCTAGATTACTATGTCGCGTCTCAAGTCTCTTTTAACTCGTCGTTCCGATTACCTAAGCATAGTTAGGTTATAGTACGCAAAATGTGCGTGAAAAGGATTAATGGATTTGTATGTCGCGTCTCAAGTCTCTTTAACGCGTCGTTCCGATTACCTAAGCATGGTTAGGTTATATTACGCAAAGTGTGCGTGAAAAGTGACGCTAGATTAGTATGTCGCGTCTCAAGTCTCTTTAACGCGTCGTTCCGATTAGCTAAGCATGGTTAGGTTATATTTAAGCAAAGTTTACGTAAAAAGTGACGCTAGATTAGTATGGCGCTTCTCAAGTCTATTTAACGCGTCGTTTCGATTACCATGCTTATGTCGCGTCACAATTCTCTCTAACGCATGGTTCTGATTACCAAAGCATGTTTAGGTTATATTACGCCAAGTGTGCCTAAAAAGTGATATGTCGCGTCTCAATTCTCTTTAAAGTGTCAATCCGATTACCTAAGAATGGTTAGGTTATATTACGCAATGTGTGCGCGAAAACTGCTGCTAGGTTAGTATGTCGCGTCTCAAGTCTCTTTAACGCGTCGTTCCGATTACCAAAGCATGGTTAGGCTATATTATGCAAAATATGCTTGAAAAGTGACGCTAGATTAGTATGTCGCGTCTCATGTCTCTTTAACTCGTCGTTCCGATTACTTGAGCATGGTTAAGTCATATTACGCAAAGTGTGCTTGAAAAGTGACGCTAGATTAGTATGTCGCGTCTCAAGTCTCTTTAATTCGTCGTTCCGATTACCTAAGCATGGTTAGGTTAAATTACGCAAATTCTGCATAAAAAGTGACGCTAGATTAGTATGGCGCGTCTCAAGTCTTTTTGACGCGTCTTTTCGATTACCATGCTTAAGTCACGTCACAAGTCTCTCTAACGCCTCGTTCCGATTACCTAAGAAGGTTAGGTTATATTATGCAAAGTGCGCATGAAAAGTGACGCTAGATTAGTACGTCGCGTCGCAAGTCTCAGTAACGCTTCGTTCCGATTACCTAAGCATGGTTAAGTCATATTACACAGAGTGTATGCGAAAAGTGACGCTAGATTAGCATGTCGCATCTCAAGTCTCTTTAACGTCGTCGTTTTGATTACCATGCTTATGTCGCGTCACAAGTCTCTCTAATGCGTCGTTCCGATAATAAATTAGTATGTTACGTCTCAAGTCTCTTTAACGTGTCGTTCCGATTACCTAAGCATGGTTAGGCTGTATTATGAAAGAGTGCGTGAATAGTGACACTAGATTAGGATGTCGCGTCTCAAGTCTCTTTAACGCGTTGTTCCAAATACTTAAGCATGGTTAGGTTATATTACGCAAAGGGTGCGTCAAAACTGAAAATAGATTATTATGTCGAGTCTCAAGTCTCTTTAACGCGTCGTTCCCATTACCTAAGCAAAGTTAGGTTATTTTACACAAAGTGTGCGTGAAAAATGACACTAGATTAATATGTCGCGTCATAAATCTCTTTAACGCGTCGTTCCGATTACCTAAGTATGGTTAGGTTATTTTGCACAAAGTGTGCGTGAAAAGTGACTCTAGATTAGTATGTTGCATCTCAAGTCTCTTTAACGCGTCGTTACGACTATCTAAGCATGGTTAGTTTATTTTACGCAAATTGTGCGTGAAAAGTGACGCTAGATTACTATGTCGCGTCTCAAGTCTCATTAACTCGTCGTTCCGATTACCTAAGCATGGTTAGGTTATAGTACGCAAAGTGTGCGTGAAAAGGATTAATAGATTTGTATGTCGCGTCTCAAGTCTCTTTAACGCGTCGTTCCGATTACCTAAGCATGGTTAGGTTATATTACGCAAAGTGTGCGTGAAAAGTGACGCTAGATTAGTATGTCGCGTCTCAAGTCTCTTTAACGCGTCGTTCCGATTAGCTAAGCATGGTTAGGTTATATTTAAGCAAAGTTTACGTAAAAAGTGACGCTAGATTAGTATGGCGCTTCTCAAATTTATTTAACGCGTCGTTTCGATTACCATGCTTATGTCGTGTCACAATTCTCTCTAACGCGTGGTTCTGATTACCAAAGCATGTTTAGGTTATATTACGCCAAGTGTGCATAAAAAGTGATATGTCGCGTCTCAATTCTCTTTAACGTGTCAGTCCGATTACCTAAGAATGATTAGGTTATATTAGGCAATGTGTGCGTGAAAACTGCTGCTAGGTTAGTATGTCGCGTCTGAAGTCTCTTTAACGCGTCGTTCCGATTACCAAAGCATGGTTAGGCTATATTACGCAAAATATGCTTGAAAAGTGACGCTAGATTAGTATGTCGCATCTCATGTCTCTTTAACTCGTCGTTCCGATTACTTGAGCATGGTTAAGTCATATTACGCAAAGTGTGCTTGAAAAGTGACGCTAGATTAGTATGTCGCGTCTCAAGTCTCTTTAATTCGTCGTTCCGATTACCTAAGCATGGTTAGGTTAAATTACGCAAATTCTGCATAAAAAGTGACGCTAGATTAGTATGGCGCGTCTCAAGTCTTTTTGACGCGTCGTTTCGATTACCATGCTTAAGTCACGTCACAAGTCTCTCTAACGCATCGTTCCGATTACCTAGGAAGGTTAGGTTATATTATGCAAAGTGTGCATGAAAAGTGACGCTAGATTAGTGTGTTGCGTCGCAAGTCTCAGTAACGCTTCGTTCCGATTACCTAAGCATGGTTAAGTCATATTACACAGAGTGTGTGCGAAAAGTGACGCTAGATTAGCATGTCGCATCTCAAGTCTCTTTAACGTCGTCGTTTCGATTACCATGCTTATGTCGCGTCACAAGTCTCTCTAACGCGTCGTTCCGATAATAAATTAGTATGTTGCGTCTCAAGTCTCTTTAACGCGTCGTTCCGATTACCTAAGCATGGTTAGGTTATATTACGCAAAGTGTGCGTGAAAAGTGACGCTAGATTAGTATGTCGCGTCTCAAGTCTTTTTAACGCGTCGTTCCGATTAGCTAAGCATGGTTAGGTTATATTTAAGCAAAGTTTACGTAAGAAGTGACGCTAGATTAGTATGGCGCTTCTCAAGTCTATTTAACGCGTCGTTTTGATTACCATGCTTATGTCGCGTCACAAGTCTCTCTAACGCGTCGTTCGGATAATAAATTTGTATGTTGCGTCTCAAGTCTCTTTAACGCGTCGTTCCGATTACCTAAGCATGGTTAGACTGTATTATGAAAGAGTGTGTGAATAGTGACACTAGATTAGGATGTCGCGTCTCAAGTCTCTTTAACGCGTTGTTCCGAATACTTAAGCATGGTTAGGTTATATTACGCAAAGGGTGCGTCAAAACTGAAAATAGATTAGTATGTCGAGTCTCAAGTCTCTTTAACGCGTCGTTCCCATTACTTACGCAAAGTTAGGTTATTTTACACAAAGTGTGCGTCAAAAATGACACTAGATTAATATGTCGCGTCATAAATCTCTTTAACGCGTCGTTCTGATTACCTAAGTATGGTTAGGTTATTTTACACAAAGTGTGCGTGAAAAGTGACTCTAGATTAGTATGTTGCATCTCAAGTCTCTTTAACGCGTCGTTACGACTATCTAAGCATGGTTAGTTTATTTTACGCAAATTGTGCGTGAAAAGTGACGCTAGATTACTATGTCGCGTCTCAAGTCTCTTTTAACTCGTCGTTCCGATTACCTAAGCATAGTTAGGTCATAGTACGCAAAATGTGCGTGAAAAGGATTAATGGATTTGTATGTCGCGTCTCAAGTCTCTTTAACGCGTCGTTCCGATTACCTAAGCATGGTTAGGTTATATTACGCAAAGTGTGCGTGAAAAGTGACGCTAGATTAGTATGTCGCGTCTCAAGTATCTTTAACGCGTCGTTCCGATTAGCTAAGCATGGTTAGGTTATATTTAAGCAAAGTTTACGTAAAAAGTGACGCTAGATTAGTATGGCGCTTCTCAAGTCTATTTAACGCGTCGTTTCGATTACCATGCTTATGTCGCGTCACAATTCTCTCTAACGCATGGTTCTGATTACCAAAGCATGTTTAGGTTATATTACGCCAAGTGTGCCTAAAAAGTGATATGTCGCGTCTCAATTCTCTTTAAAGTGTCAATCCGATTACCTAAGAATGGTTAGGTTATATTACGCAATGTGTGCGCGAAAACTGCTGCTAGGTTAGTATGTCGCGTCTCAAGTCTCTTTAACGCGTCGTTCCGATTACCAAAGCATGGTTAGGCTATATTATGCAAAATATGCTTGAAAAGTGACGCTAGATTAGTATGTCGCGTCTCATGTCTCTTTAACTCGTCGTTCCGATTACTTGAGCATGGTTAAGTCATATTACGCAAAGTGTGCTTGAAAAGTGACGCTAGATTAGTATGTCGCGTCTCAAGTCTCTTTAATTCGTCGTTCCGATTACCTAAGCATGGTTAGGTTAAATTACGCAAATTCTGCATAAAAAGTGACGCTAGATTAGTATGGCGCGTCTCAAGTCTTTTTGACGCGTCTTTTCGATTACCATGCTTAAGTCACGTCACAAGTCTCTCTAACGCGTCGTTCCGATTACCTAAGAAGGTTAGGTTATATTATGCAAAGTGCGCATGAAAAGTGACGCTAGATTAGTACGTCGCGTCGCAAGTCTCAGTAACGCTTCGTTCCGATTACCTAAGCATGGTTAAGTCATATTACACAGAGTGTGTGCGAAAAGTGACGCTAGATTAGCATGTCGCATCTCAAGTCTCTTTAACGTCGTCGTTTCGATTACCATGCTTATGTCGCGTCACAAGTCTCTCTAATGCGTCGTTCCGATAATAAATTAGTATGTTGCGTCTCAAGTCTCTTTAACGCGTCGTTCCGATTACCTAAGCATGGTTAGGCTGTATTATGAAAGAGTGCGTGAATAGTGACACTAGATTAGGATGTCGCGTCTCAAGTCTCTTTAACGCGTTGTTCCGAATACTTAAGCATGGTTAGGTTATATTACGCAAAGGGTGCGTCAAAACTGAAAATAGATTAGTATGTCGAGTCTCCAGTCTCTTTAACGCGTCGTTCCCATTACCTAAGCAAAGTTAGGTTATTTTACACAAAGTGTGCGTGAAAAATGACACTAGATTAATATGTCGCGTCATAAATCTCTTTAACGCGTCGTTCTGATTACCTAAGTATGGTTAGGTTATTTTACACAAAGTGTGCGTGAAAAGTGACTTTAGATTAGTATGTTGCATCTCAAGTCTATTTAACGCGTCGTTACAACTATCTAAGCATGGTTAGTTTATTTTACGCAAATTGTGCGTGAAAAGTGACTCTAGACTACTATGTAGCGTCTCAAGTCTCTTTAACTCATCGTTCCGATTACCTAAGCATGGTTAGGTTATAGTACGCAAAGTGTGCGTGAAAAAGATTAATAGATTTGTATGTCGCGTCTCAAGTCTCTTTAACGCGTCGTTCCGATTACCTAAGCATGGTTAGGTTATAATACGCAAAGTGTGCGTGAAAGGTGACGCTAGATTAGTTTGTCGCGTCTCAAGTCTCTTTAACGTGTCGTTCCGATTACCTAAGCATGGTTAGGTTATATTACGCAAAGAGTGCGCGAATAGTGACGCTAGATTAGTATGTCGCGTCTCAAGTCTCTTTAACGCGTTGTTCCGATTATTTAAGCATGGTTAGGTTATATTGTGCAAAGTGTGAGTGAAAAGTGAAAATAGATTAGTATGTCGCGTCTCAAGCCTCTTTAACGCGTCGTTCCGATTACCTAAGCATGGTTAGGTTATATTACGCAAAGAGTGCGTGAATAGTGTCACGCTAGATTAGTGTGTCGCGTCTCAATTCTCTTTAACGCGTTGTTCCGATTATTTAAGCATGGTTATGGTATATTACGCTAAGTGTTCGTAAGAAGTGACTCTAGATTAGTATAGCTCGTTTCAAGTCTCTTTAACGCGTCGTTTTGACTACCATGCTTATGTCGCTTAACAAGTGTCTCTAACGCATCGTTCTGATTACCTAAGCAAAGTGTGCGTGAAAAGTGACAATAAATTAGTATGTCGTGCCTCAAGTCTCTTTAACACGTCGTTCCGATTACCTAAGCATGGATATGTTATATTACACCAAGTGCGCGTTAAAAGTGTCGCTAGATTAGTTTGTCGGTCTCAAGTCTCTTTAACGCGTCGTTTCGATTACCATGCTTATGTTACGTTACAAGTCTCTCTAACATGTCGTTCTGATTACCTAAGCATTGTTAGGTTATATTACGCAAAGTGCGCTTGAAAAGTGACAATAGATTAGTATGTCGCGTCTTAAGTCCCTTTAACGCGTCGTCACGATTATCTAAGCATGGTTAGGTTATTTTACGCAAATTGTGCGTGAAAAGTGACGCTAGATTAGTTTGTCGCGTCTCAAATCACTTTAACGCGTCATTCTGATTACCTAAGCATGGTTAGGTTATATTGAGCAATGTGTGCATGAAAACTGTCGCTAGGTTAGTATGTCGCGTCTCAAGTCTATTTAACGCGTCGTTCCTATTACCTAAGCATGGTTATGTTATATTACGCAAAGTGTGGGTGAAGAGTGACGCTAGATTAGTATGTCGCGTCTCAAGACTCTTAAACGCGTCGTTCCGATTACCTTACCATGGTTAAGGTTATATTACGCAAAGAGTGCGTGAAAAATGACGCTAGATTAGTATATCGTATCTTAACTCTCTTTAACGCGTCGTTCCGATTACCCAAGAATGGTTAGGTTTACGCGAAGTGTGCGAGAAAAGTAACGCTAGATTTGTATTTCACGTCTCAAGTCTCTTTAACGCGTCGTTCCGATTACCTAAGCATGGTTAAGTGATATTACCCAAGGTGTGCGTGAAAAGTGACGCTAGATTAGTATGTCGTGTCTCAAGGCTCTTTAATGCGTCATTCCGATTACCTAAGCATGGTTAGGTTATATTATGCAAAGTTGGCGGGAAAAGTGACGCTAGATTAGTATTTCGCGTCTCAAGTGTGCGTTAATAGCGACACTAGATTAGTAGTCTGTCGCGTTACAAGTCTCTGTAACGCGTCGTTCTGATTACCTAAGCATGGTTAGATTATATTTCGCATAGTGTGCGTGAAAAGTGATGCAAGATTAGTATGTCGAGTCACCAGTCTCTTAAATGCGTCGTTCCAATTACCTAAGCATGGTTATGTTATATTTTACGCAAAGTGCGCGTGAAAAGTGACACAAGATAAGTATGCCGCTTCACAAGTCTTTTTAACGCGTTGTTCCGATTACCTAAGGATGGTTAGATTATATAACGCAAAGTGTCCGTTAAAAGTGACGCTAGATTAGTAGTATGTCGCGTCACAAGTTTTTTTAACGTGTCGTTCCGATTACCTAAGCATGGTTAGATTATATTACACAAAGTGTGCGGTGAAAGTGATGCTAGATTAGTATGTCGCGTCACTAGTCTCTTTAACGAGTCGTTCCGATTACCTATGCATGGTTAGATTATATAACACCAAGTGTGCATTATAAGTGACGCTAGATTAGTATGTTGCGTCTCAAGTCTCTTTTATGCGACGTGTCGATTACCTAAGCTTGGTTAGGTTATATTACGCAAAGTCGGCGTTAAAAGTGACGCTAGAATAGTGGTATGTCGCGTCACAAGTCTCTTTAGCGCGACATTCCGATAACCTAAGCATGGTTAGTTTATGTAACGCAAAGTGTGCATGAAAAGTGACGCTAGATTAGTATGCCACATCACAAGTCTCTTTAACGCGTCATTCTGATTACCTAAGTATGGTTAGGTTATATTACGCAAAAGTGTGCGTGAAAAGTGATGCTAGATAAGTATGTCGTGTCACAAGTCTTTTTAACGCGTCGTTCCGATTATCTAACAATGGTTAGGTTATATTACGCAAAGTGTGCATTAAAAGTTATGCTAGAATAGTATGTCGCGTCACAAGTCTCTTTAACTTATCGTTCCGATTACGTAAGCATGGTCAGATTATATTACGCAAAGTGTGCCTTAAAAGTGAAGCTAGATTATAATGTCGTGTCACAAGTCTCTTTAACGCTTCGTTCCGATTACCTAAGCATGGTTCGGTTATATTACGCAAAGTGTGCCTTAAAATTGTGGCTAGATTAGTATGTCGCGCCACAAGTCTCTTTAACGCGTCGTTCTGATTACATAACAATGATTTGGTTATATTACGCAAAGTGTGCGTGAAAAGGGACGCTATATAAGTATGTCGCGTCACAAGTCGCTTTAACGCGTTGTTCCGATTACCTAAGAATGGTTAGGAAATATTACGCAAACTGTGCGTTAAAAGTGACGCTAGATTATTATGTCGCGTCACAAGTCTCTTTATCGCGCCGTTCCAATCACCTATGCATGGTTAGGTTATATTACGCAAAGTTTGCGTGAAAAGTGACCCTAGATTACTATGTCGCGTCACAAGTCTCTTTAACAAGTCGTTCCGATTACCTAGGCATGATTAGGTTATATAACGCAAAGTATGCATATTATAGTGACGCTAGATTAGTAGTATGTCGCGTCACAAGTCTCCTTAACGCGTTGTTCCGATTACCTAAGCGTGGTTAGGTTATATTACGCAAAGTTTGCATGGAAAGTGATGCTAGATTATTAACATGTCGCGTCTAAAGTCTCTTTAACGTGTCGTTCCGATTACCTAAGCATGGTTTGGTTATATGACGCAAAGTGTGTGTTAAAAGTGACGTTAGATTAGTATGACGCGTCGCAAGTCTTTTTAACGCGTCATTCTAACCTAACGGTGGTTAGGTTAAATTACGTAAAGTGTGCGTGAACTGTGACGCTGTATAAGTATGTCGCGTCACAAGTCTTTTTTAACATGTCGTTCCGATTACCCAAGCATGGTTAGGTTATATTACGCAAAGAGTGTGTTATAAGTGACGCTAGATTAGTAGTATGTCGCATCACAAGTCTCTTTAACGCGTGTTTCCGATTACCTAAGCATGCTTAGGTTATATCACGCAAACCGTGCGTTAAAAGTGATACTAGATTAGTATGTCTCGTCACAAGTCTCTTTAACGCGTCGTTCCGATTACCTATGCATGGTTAGGTTATATTATGCAAAGTGTGCGAGAAAAGGGACGCTATATAAGTATGTCGTGTCACAAGTCTCTTTAGCGCGTCATTCCAATTACCTATTCATGTTTAGGTTATATTCAGCAAAGTGTGCCTAAAAAGTAACGCTAGATTAGCATGTCGCGTATCAAGTATATTTAACGCCTCGTTCCGATTACCTAAGCATGGTTAGGTTGTATTCCACGAAGTGTGCGTAAAAAGTGACGCTAGATTAGTATGTCGCGTCTCAATTCTCATTAACGAGTTGTTCCGATTACCTAACAACCATGGTTAGATTATATCACGCGAAGTATGCATAAAAAGTTACGCTAGATTAGTATGTCGCGTCTCAAGTATCTTTAACGCGTCGTTCCGATTACCTTAGCATGATTAGGTTAAATTAAGCAAAGTGTGCGTAAAAAGTGATGCTAGATTAGTATGGCGCGTCTTAAGTTTATCTAACGCGTCGTTCCGATTACATATTATATTATGTAAAGTCTGCGTGAAAAGTCACGCTATATTAGTATGTTTTGTCTCAAGTCTCTTTAACGCGTCGTTTCTATTACCATGCTTATCTCGCGTCACAAGTCTCTTTAACGCGTCGTTCCGATTACCTAATAATGGTTATGTTATATTACGCAGAGTGTGCGTGAAAAGTGACGGTAGATTACTATGTCGCGTCTCAAGTCTCTAACGCGTTGTTCCGATTTCCTATGCATGGTTAGGTTATATTACGCAAAGTGTGCGTAAAAAGTGACGCTAGATTAGTACGCGTCGTTCTGATTTCCTAAGCATGGTTAGGTTATATTACGCAAAGTGTGCGTAAAAAGTGACGGTAGATTAGTATGTCGTGTCTCAAGTCTTTCTAACGCGTCGTTTCGATTACCTAAGCATGATTAGGTTATAATACGCAAAGTTTGCGTGAAAAGTGATGCTAGATTAGTATGTCGATTCTCGAGTCTCCTTAACGCGTCGTTTCGATTACCACGCTTATGTCGCGTCACAAGTCTCTCTAACGCATTGTTTCTATTACCTAAGCATGTTTAGGTTATAGTACGCAAAGTGTGCTTGAAAAGGATCAATAGATTAGTATGTCGTGTTTCAAGTCTCTTTAACGCGTCGTTCCTATTACCTAAGAATGGTTAGGTTATATTGCGCAAAGTGTGCGTGAAAAGTGACCCTCAGATTAGTATGTCGTGTCTCAAGCCTCTCTAACGCGTTGTTCTGATTATCTAAGCATGGTTAGGTTATATTACGCAAAGAGTGCGTGAAAAGTGACGCTAGATTATTATGTTGCGTCTCCAGTCTCTTTAACGCGTCGTTCCGATTACCCTTGAATGGTTAGGTTATAGTACGCAAAGTTTTCGAGAAAGGTAACGCTAGATTAGTATTTCGCATCTCAAGTCTCTTTAACGCATCGTTCCGATTACCTAAGCATGGTTATGTTATATTATGCAAAGTCTGCGTGAAAAGTGACGTTTGATTAGTATGTCGCGTCTCAAGTCTGCCTAACGCGTCGTTCCGATTTTCTAAGCATGGTTAGGTTATATTACGCAAAGTGTGCGTGAAAAGTTAAACTAGATTAGTATGTCGCGTCTCAAGTCTCTCTAACGCTTCGTTCTGATTTCCTAAGCATGGTTATGTTATATTAAAAAGTGACGCTAGATTAATATTGCGCGTATATATTCTCCTTAATGCGTCGTTTCGATTACCATGATTATGTCGCGTCACAAGTCTCTCGAACGCGTCGTTCCAATTACCTAAGCATGGTGAGGTTATATTACGAAAAGTGTGCGCAAAAAATGACAATAGATTAGTATCTCGCATCTCAAGTCTATTTAACGCGTAGTTCCAATTACTTAAGCATGGTTAGATTATATTATACAAAGTTCGTATGTCGCGTCTCAATTCTCTTTATCGCGTTGTTTCGATTATCTAAGCATGGTTAGGTTTTGTTACGCAAGGTGTTATTGGAAAGTAACGCTAGATTAGTATGTCGCATCTCAAGACTCTTTAATGCGTCGTTCCGATCACCTAAGCATGGTTAGATTATATTATACAAAGTTGGTGTGAATAGTGATGCTAGATTAGTATGTCGTGTCTCAAGTATCTTTAACGCATTGTTTCGATTACAATGCTTATGTCGCATCACAAGTTTCTCTAACTTGTCCGATTACCTAAGCATGGTTAGGTTATAGTACACAAAGTGTGCGTGAAAAGTAACAATATATTCGTATGTCGCGTCTAAAGTCTCTTTAACGCGTCATTCCGATTAGTTAAGCGTGGTTAGGTTATATTACGCAAACTGTGCGTGAAAATTGACAATAGAATAGTATGTCGCGTATCAAGTCTATTTAACGCGTCTTTCCGATTAGCTAAGCATGGTTAGGTTATATTACGAAAATTGTGCGTAAAAATAAAGCTATCGCGTCTCAATTCTCTTTAACGTGCTTTTCTGATTGCCTAAGCATGGTTAGGTTATATTACGCAAAGCGTGCCTGGAAAGTGACGCTAGATTAGTATGCCGCGTCTCAAGGCTCTTTAATGCGTCGTTCTGATTACCTAATCTTGTTTAGGTTATATTATGCAAAGAGTGCGTGAAAAGTCATGCTCGATTAGTATGTCGCGTCTCAAGTCTCTTTAACGCATTGTTCCGATTACCCAAGAATGATTAGGTTATATTACGTAAAGTGTGCGAGAAAAGTAACGCTAGATTAGTATGTAACGTCTCAAGTCTCTTTAACGCGTCGTTCCGATTACCTAAGCATGGTTAGGTTAGATTACGCAAGGTGTGCGAGAGAAGGGACACTAGATTAGTATGTAGCGTCTCAAGGAGTTAGTGCGTCGTTCCGATTACCTAAGCATGGTTATGTTATATTATGCAAAGTTGGGGTGAAAAATGACGCTAGATTTGTACGTCGCATCTCAAGTCTCTTTAACGCGTCATTTCTATTACCATGCATAGGTCGCATCACAAGTCTCTCTAACGCGTCGTTCCGATTACCTAAGCGTGGTTAGGTTATAGTACGTAAAGTGTGCGTGAAAAGCAATAGTAGATTAGTATGTCGTGTCTCAAGTGTCTTTAACGCGTCGTTCAAATTACTTAAGCATGGTTCGGTTATATTACTCAAAGTCTGCGTGAAAAGTGACAATAGATTAGTATGTCGCGTCTCAAGTATATTTATCGCGTCGTTTCGATTACCTAAGCAAGGTTAGGTTATATTAAGCAAAGTGTGCGTGAAAAGAGACACCAGATTAGTATGCCGCGTTGAAATTCTCTTTAAAGTTCCGATTACGTAAGCATGGTTAGGTTATTACACAAAGTGTGCGTGAAAAGTGACGCTAGATTAGTATGGCTCGTCTCGAGTCTCTTTAACGCGTCGTTTCGATTACCATGCTTATGTCGAATCACAAGTCTTTCTAACACGTCGTTCCGATTACCTAAGCATGGTTTGGTTATATTATTCAAAGTGTTCGTGAAAAATGAAAATAGATTCAGATGTCGCATCTCAAGTCTATTTAACGCGTTGTTCTTATTACCTAAGCATGGTTAGGTTATATTACGCAAGGTGTGCGTGAAGGTGAAGCTAGATTAGTATGTCGCGTCTCAAGGCTCTTTAATGCGACGTTCCGATTACCTAATTATGATTAGGTTATAATAAGCAAAGGTTGCGTGAGAAGTGACGCTAGATTGGTATATAGCTTCTCAAGTCTCTTTAACGTGTCGTTTCGATTACCATGCTTATCACGCGTCACAAGTCTCTCTAACGCGTCGTTTCTTTTACCTAAGCATGGTCAGGTTATAGTACGCAAAGTGTGCGTGAAAAGGATCAATAGATTAGTATGTCGCATCTCAAGTCTCTTTAACGCGTCATTCCTCGTACCTAAGCATGGTTAGGTTATATTACGTAAAGTGTGCGTTAAAAGTGACGGTAGATTAGTATGTCCAGTCTCAAGTCTCTTTAGCGCGTCGTTTCGATTAGCTAAGCATGGTTAGGTTATATTACGTAAAGTGTGCGTAAAAAGTGATGCTAGATTAGTATGTTCCGTCTCAAGTGTCTTTAACGCGTCATTTTGATTACCATACTTATCTCGCGTCACAAGTCTATTTAACGCGTCGTTCCAATTACCTAAGCATGGTTAGGTTATATTACGCAAGGTGTGAGTGAAAAGTGTCGCTAGATTAGTATGTCGCGTCTCAAGGCTCTTTAATGCGTCGTTCCTATTACCTAAGCATGATTAGGTTATAATACGCAAAGTTTGCGTGAAAAGTGACGCTATATTAGTATGCTGCTTCTCAAGTCTCTTTAACGTGTCGTTTCGATTACCATGCTTATGTCTCGTCACAAGTCTCTCTAACGCGTCGTTCCGATTACCTAAGCATGGTTAGGTTATAGTACGCAAAGTGTGCGTAAAAAGGATCAATAGATAAGTATGTCGCGTCTCAAGTCTCTTTAACGCGTCGTTCCTATTACCTAAGAATGGTTTAGTTATATTACGCAAAGTGTGCTTGAAAAGTGACGCTGTATTATTATGTCCAGTCTCCAATGTCTTTAACGCGTCGTTCCGATTACCTAAGCATGGTTAGGTTATATTACGCAAAGTGTGCGTAAAAAGTTACAATAGATTAGTCTGTTTTGTCTCAAGTCTCTTTAACGCGTTGTTTTGATTACCACACTTATCTAGCGTCACAAGTCTCGTCGTTCCGATTACCCAACCATGGTTAGGTTATATTATGCAAAGTGTGCTTGAAAAGTGACGTTAAATTAGGATGTCGTGTCTCAAGTCTCTCTAACGCGTCGTTCCAATTTCCTAAGCATGGTTAGGTTATATTACGCAAAGTGTGCGTGAAAAGTGACTCTAGATTAGTATGTCCAGTCTCAAGTCTCATTAACGCGTCGTTCTGATTACCTAAGCATGGTTAGGTTATATTACGCAAAGTGTGCTTAAAAAGTGATGCTAGATTAGTTTGTTTCGTCTCAAGTCTCTTTAACGCGTCGTTTCGATTACCATACTTATCTGGCATCACAAGTCTGTGACCGCTATCCAAGTAATGATGTGGTCGATTTGATAGTACGCTCTCGCTAGTCCGCGTCTACCGACCCCACTGCTGACACGTCTGATAAATCGTTTAATAGTTAGACGTGAAACTCGTGCTTTTACACGTATAATACTTCTAAGTTTTTAGGGTTTAGTTTCATTTTTATACTTATTTACGTATTCGATAACTTTAGTCGCATAGACGATTTAGCGAATACCATTTCTCATAATTGAGAATCGCTTAACGCCCTTGACGTTTTCTATTATTATTAATTAGGGTTAATTCCATAAAAAATCACGAACTTTACATGAAATTTCATTTTAATCAAAACCTTTAAAAGTTGTCATTTAAAGGCACGAACTTTCAGTTTGTTTCAAATCTATCATTTAAGTTATTTTTGTTGACTAAATTCTTCATTAAACCAATAATAAAAGACGCAAATTATAAATCGACATTAAATCTTATTATCTTTCATTTGGATTATGTAGGATTATGAATTTTTAGTCGGATAAAATACGCCGAATTTTACTTTGGTGATAGATTTGAAACAAACTGAAAGTTCGTGCCTTTAAATGACAACTTTTAAAGGTCATGATTAAAATGAAACTTCGTGTAAAGTTCGTGATTTTTTTAGGAATTAACCCTATTAATTATCTAAAACGTCGAACTAATCTCGAGATTAATGATTCTTAAAGTCCAAAGTTCGTCTTTTAATCCAATTTACTCGAAACATCAAATCTCTAGATCGAATAGACGTCATACACACGTGGATACGAGTCGGGGTGCACGGGCGTGCCCTTCAGTGGGTGCACGATCGTGCAACCAAGTGCACGTTCGTGCACCTCACTGGTGCACGTTCGTGCACCATGAAGAGTGCACGTTCGTGCACGTTCGTGGACCCGTGGTGCACGGTCGTGCACCACGTGCACAGCCCCGGAAATGCGATTTCCGGGGTTTTCAACCATCCCGACGTGCTTCTAACACTTCCCTAGTCAAAACCCGTTCCTCTGTTTTCATTAAAATGCGATAATAACTTCCAAAACGTCGAATTCAAACCAATACACCATAAAACTCAAAACAGCCATTTATTATCGATTTTTAATTAAACTTTCTCAAAATTTACCTTGAAACAAGGTTTAGGATCGATAGGGCTCTCGATTCTGAAGAGATTTCCGCAAAAATCACGCGAATCGGACGTCGAACGGAGAAACGGCGGCGAAACGACGATATCGAACGAATTTCTCTCGCTCTCTCTGGAACTCTCTCTGCTCTTCTTCTTTCATATTTCTCTTTATATATATCTTGGCTAAAGTGCCACTTTGATCCTTGTTCTTTTTGTTTATTATCACTTATCTTTTAAACTTTTCAATCGTACGATTTAGTCCATAGCTAAACTGTTAACTTCTTTTATTATGACTTATACGTATTATTTATGTCCAATAATTAATATGGAACTCGATATTAATACTTTCCCGTCAAAATCTAAAATTTCCGCTTTCGACACAAAGTGGCTAAATTACCACTTTGGTCCCTGTACCTTATTTTGGACTTTTCTTGACATTTTTCCTTTTAATTCCAATCCTAACTTCAGATTTGGAATATATTATTAAATTGTTCGCTATTATCTTTTCCAAAATCGACCTACTAAAACTTATTTATCTTTATTTTATCGGAAAACTTTCCGATAACGCCTCTCGGGCGAGTCCAAACTGGACACGTGGTCCAATTAGCTAATTACTTATATTGGGGTATTACATTCTTCCCCCCTTATAAAAATTCATCCTCGAATTTTCATAAATCTTGTTGGGATCTTACTTATCCTTGACGTCCATTAATACGTTTTGATCGCAGCTTTTCCTTTTACTTAACTCTTAGTTTTCCATGCACAACTATAACTTCATACTTGTTGCTAATCGATTGTCTATTCAACTCTTGATAGTTGCTTGCCGTTACGTCGTTGAGAATTCTCTTACTGGTACCTTCGTCTCATCTGTTATCTTTTTCCGAGATAAAATGGTTCTTGGACGTATTCTTGATGTCATAGTCCTTACACCATTGCCACCTAGTTGTCACTAATCATAATCTAATGTTTTCTCGTTTCATCATTTCATTCTTAGTAGCCATAGGGTTGCTACTCGTCTCCTTTATACGTGAATGGTCACGACGTGCCATTTTCATCTTAATGACGTACTTACTTTATGCGTATTTCTATGAATATTTTCTCTCGTAATTATAACCTGCAGTTATGATCTTTACTATCGTCTGTAATTATCACTTTCCTTTCTTAACTGGTTCTTGTCATTTCTCACTCCTTTCTATCATTGTCTGACACTTCATTCCTCATTAACCAATCTTTCTCAACTTGCACTATGTCTAATACATTCACTTTCTCTTAATGTAGCTAACTTGATACATTTTTCACTATCCTCCATTTCTCTTTCCTTTGCTTCCTTAAGCTATCGTGATTTTCACGTCGTTCTGTTGGTCGTGATCCTTCATCCTTTACCATTGTCTTAAACGTTTCATTTCACGTTACTTTTAGTCGTATGACTTGTCAGTTGCCTTTGTTTGCTAGTACTACTCATATTCTTATCCTCTTCACTTCTCTCTAGTTGCTCCTTTGAGGTTCGCCTCGAATCTCTTATTGACTTTTTAGTCAACGATATTCTTCCTTTACGTCACAGTTTCCTATTCATGATGACCTCATAAGAATCTCATATGTTTCTTTATCTTTTAACTGTTTCAAGAATCCTTATCGTTAGTTAGCCTTCGCTTAACTTCATCTTTACCTTTAATCTTTAACAGATTCAGTAGATCCTTAATAACTTATTTACTTTCTTTATCGTTATTCCTCCTTACTGTATAAGCAACTTTCTCTTGTATCTTACACTTCTTCTTCTTACTCTCGAATAGCTTCACAACATTGTTCTCACTTTTCAAGGTATCCTCTTGGCACTGACTACAATCATTTCTTAGTTTGTCTTTACTCTAGCTCTCATCTTCTTCTTGAAGTGTTTCAGACTATTCCTAATGTATAAGTTATACTTAACCTTATAAATTCCAAAATTAGGGAATAGTTTCGATTTTGTTGTCCTATACATCTTATGCTTCTTTAGCACTTATAACATGACTCTGATTGTCCTTTTAAATAACTTGATTTCTCTGTACTAACATCATCTCTTGTCCTTATGACATCATGGTCACTTGGATATAGTTCACTCCTATCTGTTCAATAGCAATGAAGTATTATCTTGCTCTTTTCTTATTGTGTCTTTTACGCCTTTCCTCTGTTTATAACAGTTTTGCTGTTACCGCTCTTTTCTGATAACTCTTCTAATGTACCTCTAGAACTTTTCATTTCTCTAATCATCTTACTAAATTTTGAGGGTATCCGAGTTTTTTCACTATACTTTCTTTTATAATTTCCATCATTTTGATATTTACTAACACGTATACCTATATGTGTGCTTTTCTCCTTATACGAGAGTTTCATAACTTAATTTTTCTCCATTCTATTAACGCAATCTATACTCTTAATGCTGATATTAGTGACTTTACTTAATATCAGTCAATTAGTATCATTATCTCTTTTGATTTATCCAACTTCGAACCTTATCATCGTCCGTATCCTTCCTCTTTCTATTTATGTATCTTCAAACACTGGTATTGATAAGGTTATATATCCTTTAAATATTACTTCATGTTCATCATTTATAGTATCATCTTCTTGTTCTTCATACTTTTAATCTCTCTTCCGGTATAACTCTCGATCGCTATGTCGCTTATTTCAATATAAGAATAATCATTACATTTTTCATCCTTATGTATTCGTTACGTTTCTTTCGTCTAACATGATTCTCTGTCATTTCATCCTTTGTTCTATCATAAGGATAAATACTGTATCCTTAAATATTGCCAGTGCATCGCATTTTACCTGTGTATGCTCTCCGGCGATAACTCCTCATTCACATTCTCCTTTAGCTTTATTAGCCTTGTTGCAATTAATCATTATATGGCTTTATTCTGTTATTGGGGTTTGTTTTACAATTTTAGTCTTATTTATTAAGAGTCTTTTATTATTCATCGCAGAGTTTCACATCTGAGTTCACTAACTAAACAAAAGATTTCAAAACACTCTTTGGCTGGCCAGCTCTTTTAAATCACTTTTCATAAATCGTTTGAAATCGTTATTACAATTGTAGCTCAGAGTGATGACACCACTCATCACCAAAGAGTTGCTCAAAATCGCACTTTCTTTATCATTGTAAAGATATGATGCATGACCTATATTTTGAAAATTATTTTCTTATGCATTCCTATCGTGATTATGCAATATCATATGCGATGTCTGAGCACAATTGTACCTTGAAAAATCTTAAAAAATTTCATAAAATCGTAAGTTTACTCTAGGTTGTACACTCTGCGACTATTAACGGCTTTCTTTATTGTTATTGGATACATTATAAATTTTTTATATTGCTGTCACTTTTTGTCATTTTCCTGACTATTCTTCTGTCACATCACTTCTTTCTCCATATCTCCGATAACTCAATTCAATTCAAAAAATTTCCACTGCTGTAATCACCACATCATATACCATATCATATCATATACAAACGCAGGTACCAATGTTCTACATCGATTACCTTTTAGTAAATCATCTTTCCCTTCACAGGTTCTAGAACGTAATATAGGAATTACGTTCACGACAAATGTATTATATGGTGTTTATTATATTATTGCTTTTGTATATTATGTTCGTATATTCTCTTATTGGTTACGTGTTATTAACATCGCTTCCTATAGGTTCTCACCATCTGAGGTGTTATTCTATAGCCATATCCTAATACTAACATTCTATTATGCAATGCAACAAACATATATACACAGTAATGCAAACACATAAACACAAATACTCAAAACATATAAATCGCTAATACCTGGAGGTGCCTGATGTGGAACGCTAGGTTCCCTAATAACCACGCCTGTGTGTCGGCCCCTAACTGTTCTACCTGAGTTGCTTCCACCTCTTTGCACAAAGTAGGGGTTAGTCCTAACTCTGGAGGATGTGCTGACGTAGTCTGGATGGTACTCACGTCTAAAATAGAAGGGTCGTACTGGATCGTCCGCCCATTCATGCTCAGTCTCGATCCTACGAGCCATCGTAGTGAGCGTGCCAAAATGTTCACCTACGTGTTCTTATAACTCACTAAACTCAGGTCCTAAGCCTCTGACGTACCTATGGTTGATGGTTCTATTACCTTCATCCAGATCAGGAACTCCCTCAACCATTCGCAGAAAATCAGTAGAATACATTCCTACTGTTAGCATTCCTCGAGAGAAGGAGCGCATCTGTCTCCTAACTTGGTCTAGAGCTATCTGCTATATCTGCATCTTCTCTCAAATCGCGATACCTCTGCACCCTAGACCAGAAATGCTCGCTTTTGTACTGTTCAACATCTGATTCATCTAACAGTTCCTCTTCTTCATACTCTTCCTCCTGAGGATCTTCTTCTTCTGCCTCTTCTCTTAGATGCTCTTCTGGATCCTCCTCAGGATCCTCCTCCGGACCTTCCTTCGGATCCTCCTCCGGATCTTCCTTTGGTTCCTCCTCATCTTCTTCGCTATATTCTATTTCTGGCGAGTGTACTCTACCCCTGTTGCCAGAAGAACTGCCAATTTCTGACACTGACATATAGCCATTTTGATAAATTTCTGGCGATCTCCTATTATCTGCGTGGAATCTGTTCTGATGGACCCCAGATGGTTCGCCTATTTCACTATGAAACCCATTCTGAAATATAGGAGGCGCTTCCTCCCGTTCTTCCTCAGCATGTGACTGAGCTCCGTTTTGCCCAGACATGCTGAAAAGAAACAATTTCAAACATAAGCGACCATCTGAGCCCATTTCCACACGCAATTCCAATATCAACTTATAAAATGCTGTAAACATTTAGCATTTAATCCAGCCGCACGTAATTCGCAAGCAAATAACCGTTTAACAATCCCAGCGCAAATAATAATTACTTAGTTATCTCAGCCGTTCGTATATGCGAATGCTAATCATTTACTAGCCGAGTAGCCCTCATTCGCGCACGCTATAAACTATATTACTAATGCATACATCAAGCAAATGCAGACAACTAAGGTCCGACTCTCTGCTGCAGTAGTTCCTAGGATTACTTACTGACAGAGTATTCCAAGTCAAACAGACATTCAGACACAACTGGCAGTGGTAACTGGACCAACTGCTTTGATACCAACATTGTCACGACCCAAAACATTGAGCCGCAACCGGCGCTAGGGAACGGGAGTGGTAGCTCCGGAACCCGTAGTAAGCCTCAAACCACTATTAATTTTTCGCAAATAATAAATAAATAACAGTAAACAACGGAAGCAAATCTACATATATAACATATACACTAACTGTTCCGTTCACCTCGCAGGCTCTAGTTACCGTACCCTGTAAGAACTGGCCTCGCGGTGCTATATACATCAGTTAGTGTCTCAGAACATGTCACCGACACCTGGGGCCGTGAACCACATATAATACATGTAGCCTACAAAAATATAAACAAGACAGCACGTAATATGTACACTCAAAATGTACTACTGTCTAGGCTACGACTTTGTCAACACGGGACCACTACTGCAACATTCACAGAAGTCAGAAACTATACATACACAGCTGACTTCTGGACTTCAAAATTGGCCTCTAGCTAGGTCCACATACTAAGTACGTGAAAGACATCAAAGGTGAGGGGTCAGTATTTGCGAAAATACTGAGTGAGTTTGCATTTACTAACGGTATTAACATAAAAACATAGCATCGCATTTCAAGAAAACAATAATATAAAACATATAAACAAGTATTTGATCCGTACAAAACTAATATCCTAGCATGCGACACATCTCTTGAATAATCATATATCTTTCAACCCAATCAGAAATCACAAGTTGTGAATCCAACTCACTGGTGGGTCCAACCCACTAGATACTGGGACTCGAGTCCAACCCACTAGATACGGGGACTCGAGGTTACACCGTAACCGAGTGCTCACTCGTATCGAAATCATATACCCAATCTTGAATTTCATAATCACATCATGCCATACATATCAAATCATTTCTCAAATGCAAACACACTAGACTGACTCAATACTGGTGATCACACAGCCTATTGACACCCGTAGCTAGTTTCTTCTGATCGCATACTAGTTCTCGTATATACATTTGATAGAAACATATAACATTTAATCAAATCATACATTATACGATGCGTATAAACAGTATATATATATATATATATATATATATATCTATATAAAATAACTTTAATATATAATACACGAAAGTAAAGTGCAACTCACCGTGACCGCTATCCAAGTAATGATGTGGTCGATCTGATAGTACGCTCTCGCTAGTCCGCGTCTACTGACCCCACTACTCGCTGACACGTCTGATAAATCGTTTAATAGTTAGACGTGAAACTCGTGCTTTTACACGTATAATACTTCTAAGTTTTTAGGGTTTAGTTTCATTTTTATACTTATTTACGTATTCGGTAACTTTAGTCGCATAGTCGATTTAGCGGATACCATTTCTCATAATTGAGAATCGCTTAACGTCCTTGACGTTTTCCATTATTATTAATTATCTAAAACGTCGAGCTAATATCAAGATTAATGATTCTCAAAGTCCAAAGTTCGTCTTTTAATCCAATTTACTCGAAACATCAAATCTCTAGATCGAATAGATGTCATACACACGTGGATACGAGTCGGGGTGCACGGGCGTGCCTTCAGTGGAAGCACGATCGTGCAACCAAGTGCACGTTCGTGCACCTCACTGGTGCACGTTCGTGCACCATGAAGAGTGCACGTTCGTGCACCATGAAGAGTGCACGTGCGTGCACGTTCGTGCATTTGAGGTGCACGTTCGTGCACTTCAGGTGCACGTTCGTGCACCTTGCTGGGGGCATGTTCGTGCACCCGTGGTGCACGGTCGTGCACCACATGCACAGCCCCGGAAATGCGATTTCCGGGGTTTTCAGCCATCCCGACGTGCTTCTAACACTTCCCTAGTCAAAACCCGTTCCTCCGTTTTCATTAAAATGCGATAATAACTTCAAAAACGTCGAATTCAAACCAATACACCATAAAACTCAAAACAGCCATTTATTATCAATTTTTAACCAAAATTTCTCGAAATTTACCTTGAAACGAGGTTTAGGATCGATAGGGCTCTCGATTCTGAAGAGATTGCCGCAAAAATCACGCGAATCGGACGTCGAACGGGAGAAACGGCGGCGAAACGACGATATCGAACGAATTTCTCTCGCTCTCTCTGGAACTCTCTTTGCTCTTGTTCTTTAATATTTCTCATTATATATATCTTGGCTAAAGTGTCACTTTGATCCTTGTTCTTTTTGTATATTATCATTTATCTTTTAAACTTTTCAATCGTACGATTTAGTCCATAGCTAAACTGTTAACTTCTTTTATTATGACTTATACGTATTATTTATGTCCAATAATTAATATGGAACTCGATATTAATACTTTCCCATCAAAATCTAAAATTTCCGCTTTCGACACAAAGTGGCTAAATTACCACTTTGGTCCCTGTACCTTATTTTGGACTTTTCTTGACATTTTTCCTTTTAATTCCAATTCTAACTTCAGAATTGGAATATATTATTAAATTCTTCGCTATTATCTTTTCCAAAATCGACCTACTAAAACTTAAATATCTTTATTTTATCGGAAAACTTTCCGATAACGCCTCTTGGGCGAGTCCAAACTGGAAACGTGGTCCAATTAGCTAATTACTTATTTTGGGGTATTACATTTTACGCAAAGTGTGCGTGAAAAGTGACGTCAGATTAGTATGTCCAGTCTCAAGTCTCTTTAACGCGTCGTTCCGATTACCTAAGCATGGTTAGGTTATATTACGCAAAGTGTGCTCAAAAAGTGACGCTAGATTAGTTTTTTTCGTCTCAAGTCTCTTTAACGCGTAGCTTCGATTACAATACTTATCTCGCGTCATAAGTTTCTTTAACGCGTCGTTCCGATTACCTAAGCATGGTTAAGTTATATTACGCAAAGAGTGCGTGAATAGTGACGCTATATTAGTATGTCGCGTCTCAAGTCTCTCTTACGCGTCGTTCCAATTTCCTAAGCATGGTTAGGTTATATTATGCAAAGTGTGCGTGAAAAGTGACGCTAGATTAGTATGTCCAGTCTCAAGTCTCTCTAACGCGTCGTTCCGATTTCCTAAGCATGGTAATGTTATATTACGCAACGCGTGCGTAAAAAGTGAAGCTTGATTAGTTTGTTGCGTCTCAAGTCTCTTTTACGCGTCGTTTCGATTACCATGCTTATCTCGCGTCACAAGTCTCTATAACGCGTCGTTCCGATTACCTAAGCATGGTTAGGTTATATTACGCAAATAGTGCGTGAAAACTGACGTTAAATTAGTATGTCTCGTCTCAAGTCTCTCTAACGCGTCGTTCCAATTTCCTAAGCATGGTTAGGTTATGTTACGCAAAGTGTACATGAAAAGTGACGCTAGATTAGTATGTCCAGTCTCAAGTCTCTTTAACACGTCGTTCCGACTATCTAAGCATGGTTAGGTTATATTACGCAAAGTGTGCATAAAAAGTGACGCTAGATTAGTTTGTTTCGTCTCAAGTCTCTTTAACGCGTAGTTTCGATTACTATACTTATCTCGCGTCACAAGTTTCTTTAACGCGTTGTTCCGATTATCTAAGCATGATTAGATAATACGCAAAGTTTGCGTGAAAAGTGACGCTAGATTAGTATGTCGCTTCTCAAGTCTCTTTAACACGTCGTTTCGATTACCATGCTTATATCGCGTCATAAGTCTCTCTAATACGTCGTTTCGATTACCTAAGCATGGTTAGGTTATAGTACGCAAAGTGTGCGTAAAAAGGATCAATAGATAAGTATGTCGCGTCTCAAGTCTCTTTAACGCGTCATTCCTGTTACCTAAGAATGGTTAGGTTATATTACGCAAAGTGTGCTTGAAAAGTGACGCTAGATTAGTATGTCCAGTCTCTCCAATCTCTTTAACGCGTCGTTCCGATTACCTAAGCATGGTTAGGTTATATTACGCAAAGTGTGCGTAAAAAGTGACACTAGATTAGTATGTTTCGTCTTAAGTCTCTTTAATGCGTCGTTTCGATTACCATACTTATCTCGCGTAACAATTCTCGTCCTTCCGATTACCTAAGCATGATTAGGTTATATTACGGAAAGTGTGCTTGAAAAGTGACGTTAAATTAGTATGTCACGTCTCAAGTCTCTCTAACGCGTCGTTCCAATTTCCTAAGCATGGTTAGGTTATATTACGCAAAGTGTGCGTGAAAAGTGACGCTAGATTAGTATGTCCAGTCTCAAGTCTCTTTAACGCGTCGTTCCGATTACCTAAGCATGGTTAGGTTATATTACGCAAAGTGTGCTTAAAAAGTGACGCTAGATTAGTTTGTTTCGTCTTAAGTCTCTTTTACAAGTCGTTTTGATTACCATACTTATCTCGCGTCACTAGTCTCTTTAACGCGTCGCTCCGATTACCATACTTATCTCGCGTCACAAGTCTCTATAACGCGTCGTTCCGATTACCATACTTATCTCGCGTCACAAGTCTCTTTAATGCGTCGTTCCGATTACCTAAGCATGGTTAGGTTATATTACACAAACAGTGCGTGAAAAGTGACTTTAAATTGGTATGTCTCGTCTCAAGTCTCTCTAACGCGTCGTCCAATTTCCTAAGCATGGTTAGGTTAATTTATGCAAAGTGTCGGTGAAAAGTGACGCTAAATTAGTATGTCCAGTCACAAGTCTCTTTAACGCGTCGTTCCGATTACCTAAGAATGGTTAGGTTATATTACGCAAAGTGTGCGTAAAAGTGACGCTAGATTAATTTGTTTCGTCTCAAGTCTCTTTAACGCGTAATTTCGATTACTATACTTATCTCGCGTCACAAGTCTCTTTAATGCGTCGTTCCGATTACCTAAGCATGGTAAGGTTATATTACGCAAAGAGTGCGTGAATAGTGACGCTATATTAGTATGTCGTGTCTCAAGTCTCTCTAACGCGTCGTTCCAATTTCCTAAGCATGGTTAGGTTATATTACGCAAAGCGTGCGTGAAAAGTGACACTAGATTAGTATGTCGCGTCCCAAGTCTCTCTAACGTGTCGTTCCGATTTCCTAAGCATAGTTATGCTATATTACGCAACGCGTGCGTAAAAAGTGACGCTAGATTAATATTGCACGTCTCAAGTCTCTTTAACGCGTCGTTTCGATTACCATGCTTATGTCGCGTCACAAGTCTCTTGAATGTGTCGTTCTGATTACCTAAGCATGGTTAGGTTATATTACGCAAAGTGTGCGTAGAAAATGACAATAGATTAGTATGTAGCGTCTTAAGTCTATTTAACGCGTTGTTCCAATTACTTAACCATGGTTAGGTTATATTACGCAGAGTGTACGTGAAAAATGACAATAGATTAGTATGTCGCGTCTTAAGTCTATCTAACGAGTTGTTCCAATTACCTTAGCATGGTTAGGTTATATTACGCATAGTATGCGTGGAAAGTGACGCTAGATTAGTATGTCGCGTCTCAATTCTCTTTATCGCGTTATTCCAATTATCTAAACATGGTTAGAGGTTATAATATGCAAAGCATGCGTGAAAAGTGACACTAGATTAGTATGTCGCGTCTAAAGTCTATTTAACGCGTCGTTTATAATACCTAAGCATGGTTAGGTTATATTACGCAAGGTGTGCGTGAAAAATGACGCTAGATTAGTATGTCGCGTCTCAATGCTCTTTAATGCGTCATTCCAATTACCTAAGCATAGTTAGGTTATAATACGCAAAGTTTGCGTGGATAGTGACGCTAAATTAGTATGTGCGTGTCAAGGCTCTTTAACGCGTCGTTCTAATTACCTAAGAATGGTAAGGTTATAGTACTCGAAGTGTGCGTAAAAAGGATCAATAGATTAGTATATCGTGTCTCAAGTCTCTTTAACGCGTCGTTCCTATTACCTAAACATGGTTAGGTTATATTACGCAAGGTGTGCGTGAAACGTGACGCTAGATTAGCATGTCTAAGCATGATTAGGTTATAATACGCAAAGTTTGCGTGAATAGTGACGCTATATTAGTATGCTGCTTCTCAAGTCTCTTTAACGTGTCGTTTCTATTACCATGCTTATGTCTTGTCACAAGTCTCTCTAACGCGTCGTTTCGATTACCTAAGCATGGTTAGGTTATAGTACGCAAAGTGTGCGTAAAAAGGATCAATAGATAAGTATGTCGCGTCTCAAGTCTCTTTAGCGCGTCGTTCCTATTACCTAAGAATGGTTAGGTTATATTACGCAAAGTGTGCTTGAAAAGTGACGCTAGATTAGTATGTCCAGTCTCTCCAATCGCTTTAACGCGTCGTTCCGATTACCTAAGCATGGTTAGGTTATATTACGCAAAGTGTGCGTAATAAGTGACACTAGATTAGTATGTTTCGTCTTAAGTCTCGTTAACGCGTCGTTTCGATTACCATACTTATCTAGCGTAACAAGTCTCGTCCTTCCGATTACCTAAGCATGGTTATATTACGCAAAGTGTGCTTGAAAAGTGACGTTAAATTAGTATGTCGCGTCTCAAGTCTCTCTAACGCGTCGTTCCGATTTCCTACGCATGGTTAGGTTATATTACGCAAAGTGTACGTGAAAAGTGACGCTAGATTAGTATGTCCAGTCTCAAGTCTCTTTAACGCGTCGTTCCGATTACCTAAGCATGGTTAGGTTATATTACGCAAAGTGTGCTTAAAAAGTGACGCTAGATTAGTTTGTTTCGTCTCAAGTCTCTTTTACAAGTCGTTTTCATTACCATACTTATCTCGCGTCACTAGTCTCTTTAACGCGTCGTTCCGATTACCATACTTATCTCGCGTCACAAGTCTCTATAACGCGTCGTTCCGATTACCATACTTATCTCGCGTCACAAGTTTCTTTAATGCGTCGTTCCGATTACCTAAGCATGGTTAGGTTATATTACGCAAACAGTGCGTGAAAAGTGACTTTAAATTAGTATGTCTCGTCTCAAGTCTCTCTAACGCGTCGTCCAATTTCCTAAGCATGGTTAGGTTAATTTATGCAAAGTGTCGGTGAAAAGTGACGCTAGATTAGTATGTCCAGTCACAAGTCTCTTTAACGCGTCGTTTCGATTACCTAAGAATGGTTAGGTTATATTACGCAAAGTGTGCGTAAAAGTGACGCTAGATTAATTTGTTTCGTCTCAAGTCTCTTTAACGCGTAGTTTCGATTACTATACTTATCTCGCGTCACAAGTCTCTTTAATGCGTCGTTCCGATTACCTAAGCATGGTAAGGTTATATTGCGCAAAGAGTGCGTGAATAGTGACGCTATATTAGTATGTCGCGTCTCAAGTCTCTCTAACGCTTCGTTCCAATTTCCTAAGCATGGTTAGGTTATATTACGCAAAGCGTGCGTGAAAAGTGACACTAGATTAGTATGTCGCGTCTCAAGTCTCTCTAACGTGTCGTTCCGATTTCCTAAGCATAGTTATGCTATATTACGCAACGCGTGCATAAAAAGTGACGCTAGATTAATATTGCACGTCTCAAGTCTCTTTAACGCGTCGTTTCGATTACCATGCTTATGTCGCGTCACAAGTCTCTTGAATGTGTCGTTCTGATTACCTAAGCATGGTTAGGTTATATTACGCAAAGTGTGCGTAGAAAATGACAATAGATTAGTATGTAGCGTCTTAAGTCTATTTAACGCGTTGTTCCAATTACTTAACCATGGTTAGGTTATATTACGCAGAGTGTACGTGAAAAATGACAATAGATTAGTATGTCGCGTCTTAAGTCTATCTAACGAGTTGTTCCAATTACCTTAGCATGGTTAGGTTATATTACGCATAGTATGCGTGGAAAGTGACGCTAGATTAGTATGTCGCGTCTCAATTCTCTTTATCGCGTTATTCCAATTATCTAAACATGGTTAGAGGTTATAATATGCAAAGCATGCGTGAAAAGTGACACTAGATTAGTATGTCGCGTCTAAAGTCTATTTAACGCGTCGTTTATAATACCTAAGCATGGTTAGGTTATATTACGCAAGGTGTGCGTGAAAAATGACGCTAGATTAGTATGTCGCGTCTCAATGCTCTTTAATGCGTCATTCCAATTACCTAAGCATAGTTAGGTTATAATACGCAAAGTTTGCGTGGATAGTGACGCTAAATTAGTATGTGCGTGTCAAGGCTCTTTAACGCGTCGTTCTAATTACCTAAGAATGGTAAGGTTATAGTACTCGAAGTGTGCGTAAAAAGGATCAATAGATTAGTATATCGTGTCTCAAGTCTCTTTAACGCGTCGTTCCTATTACCTAAACATGGTTAGGTTATATTACGCAAGGTGTGCGTGAAACGTGACGCTAGATTAGCATGTCTAAGCATGATTAGGTTATAATACGCAAAGTTTGCGTGAATAGTGACGCTATATTAGTATGCTGCTTCTCAAGTCTCTTTAACGTGTCGTTTCTATTACCATGCTTATGTCTTGTCACAAGTCTCTCTAACGCGTCGTTTCGATTACCTAAGCATGGTTAGGTTATAGTACGCAAAGTGTGCGTAAAAAGGATCAATAGATAAGTATGTCGCGTCTCAAGTCTCTTTAGCGCGTCGTTCCTATTACCTAAGAATGGTTAGGTTATATTACGCAAAGTGTGCTTGAAAAGTGACGCTAGATTAGTATGTCCAGTCTCTCCAATCGCTTTAACGCGTCGTTCCGATTACCTAAGCATGGTTAGGTTATATTACGCAAAGTGTGCGTAATAAGTGACACTAGATTAGTATGTTTCGTCTTAAGTCTCGTTAACGCGTCGTTTCGATTACCATACTTATCTAGCGTAACAAGTCTCGTCCTTCCGATTACCTAAGCATGGTTATATTACGCAAAGTGTGCTTGAAAAGTGACGTTAAATTAGTATGTCGCGTCTCAAGTCTCTCTAACGCGTCGTTCCGATTTCCTACGCATGGTTAGGTTATATTACGCAAAGTGTACGTGAAAAGTGACGCTAGATTAGTATGTCCAGTCTCAAGTCTCTTTAACGCGTCGTTCCGATTACCTAAGCATGGTTAGGTTATATTACGCAAAGTGTGCTTAAAAAGTGACGCTAGATTAGTTTGTTTCGTCTCAAGTCTCTTTTACAAGTCGTTTTCATTACCATACTTATCTCGCGTCACTAGTCTCTTTAACGCGTCGTTCCGATTACCATACTTATCTCGCGTCACAAGTCTCTATAACGCGTCGTTCCGATTACCATACTTATCTCGCGTCACAAGTTTCTTTAATGCGTCGTTCCGATTACCTAAGCATGGTTAGGTTATATTACGCAAACAGTGCGTGAAAAGTGACTTTAAATTAGTATGTCTCGTCTCAAGTCTCTCTAACGCGTCGTCCAATTTCCTAAGCATGGTTAGGTTAATTTATGCAAAGTGTCGGTGAAAAGTGACGCTAGATTAGTATGTCCAGTCACAAGTCTCTTTAACGCGTCGTTTCGATTACCTAAGAATGGTTAGGTTATATTACGCAAAGTGTGCGTAAAAGTGACGCTAGATTAATTTGTTTCGTCTCAAGTCTCTTTAACGCGTAGTTTCGATTACTATACTTATCTCGCGTCACAAGTCTCTTTAATGCGTCGTTCCGATTACCTAAGCATGGTAAGGTTATATTGCGCAAAGAGTGCGTGAATAGTGACGCTATATTAGTATGTCGCGTCTCAAGTCTCTCTAACGCGTCGTTCCAATTTCCTAAGCATGGTTAGGTTATATTACGCAAAGCGTGCGTGAAAAGTGACACTAGATTAGTATGTCGCGTCTCAAGTCTCTCTAACGTGTCGTTCCGATTTCCTAAGCATAGTTATGCTATATTACGCAACGCGTGCGTAAAAAGTGACGCTAGATTAATATTGCACGTCTCAAGTCTCTTTAACGCGTCGTTTCGATTACCATGCTTATGTCGCGTCACAAGTCTCTTGAATGTGTCGTTCTGATTACCTAAGCATGGTTAGGTTATATTACGCAAAGTGTGCGTAGAAAATGACAATAGATTAGTATGTAGCGTCTTAAGTCTATTTAACGCGTTGTTCCAATTACTTAACCATGGTTAGGTTATATTACGCAGAGTGTACGTGAAAAATGACAATAGATTAGTATGTCGCGTCTTAAGTCTATCTAACGAGTTGTTCCAATTATCTTAGCATGGTTAGGTTATATTACGCATAGTATGCGTGGAAAGTGACGCTAGATTAGTATGTCGCGTCTCAATTCTCTTTATCGCGTTATTCCAATTATCTAAACATGGTTAGAGGTTATAATATGCAAAGCATGCGTGAAAAGTGACACTAGATTAGTATGTCGCGTCTAAAGTCTATTTAACGCGTCGTTTATAATACCTAAGCATGGTTAGGTTATATTACGCAAGGTGTGCGTGAAAAATGACGCTAGATTAGTATGTCGCGTCTCAATGCTCTTTAATGCGTCATTCCAATTACCTAAGCATAGTTAGGTTATAATACGCAAAGTTTGCGTGGATAGTGACGCTAAATTAGTATGTGCGTGTCAAGGCTCTTTAACGCGTCGTTCTAATTACCTAAGAATGGTAAGGTTATAGTACTCGAAGTGTGCGTAAAAAGGATCAATAGATTAGTATATCGTGTCTCAAGTCTCTTTAACGCGTCGTTCCTATTACCTAAACATGGTTAGGTTATATTACGCAAGGTGTGCGTGAAACGTGACGCTAGATTAGCATGTCTAAGCATGATTAGGTTATAATACGCAAAGTTTGCGTGAATAGTGACGCTATATTAGTATGCTGCTTCTCAAGTCTCTTTAACGTGTCGTTTCTATTACCATGCTTATGTCTTGTCACAAGTCTCTCTAACGCGTCGTTTCGATTACCTAAGCATGGTTAGGTTATAGTACGCAAAGTGTGCGTAAAAAGGATCAATAGATAAGTATGTCGCGTCTCAAGTCTCTTTAACGCGTCGTTCCTATTACCTAAGAATGGTTAGGTTATATTACGCAAAGTGTGCTTGAAAAGTGACGCTAGATTAGTACGTCCAGTCTCTCCAATCGCTTTAACGCGTCGTTCCGATTACCTAAGCATGGTTAGGTTATATTACGCAAAGTGTGCGTAAAAAGTGACACTAGATTAGTATGTTTCGTCTTAAGTCTCGTTAACGCGTCGTTTCGATTACCATACTTATCTAGCGTAACAAGTCTCGTCCTTCCGATTACCTAAGCATGGTTATATTACGCAAAGTGTGCTTGAAAAGTGACGTTAAATTAGTATGTCGCGTCTCAAGTCTCTCTAACGCATCGTTCCGATTTCCTACGCATGGTTAGGTTATATTACGCAAAGTGTACGTGAAAAGTGACGCTAGATTAGTATGTCCAGTCTCAAGTCTCTTTAACGCGTCGTTCCGATTACCTAAGCATGGTTAGGTTATATTACGCAAAGTGTGCTTAAAAAGTGACGCTAGATTAGTTTGTTTCGTCTCAAGTCTCTTTTACAAGTCGTTTTCATTACCATACTTATCTCGCGTCACTAGTCTCTTTAACGCGTCGTTCCGATTACCATACTTATCTCGCGTCACAAGTCTCTATAACGCGTCGTTCCGATTACCATACTTATCTCGCGTCACAAGTTTCTTTAATGCGTCGTTCCGATTACCTAAGCATGGTTAGGTTATATTACGCAAACAGTGCGTGAAAAGTGACTTTAAATTAGTATGTCTCGTCTCAAGTCTCTCTAACGCGTCGTCCAATTTCCTAAGCATGGTTAGGTTAATTTATGCAAAGTGTCGGTGAAAAGTGACGCTAGATTAGTATGTCCAGTCACAAGTCTCTTTAACGCGTCGTTTCGATTACCTAAGAATGGTTAGGTTATATTACGCAAAGTGTGCGTAAAAGTGACGCTAGATTAATTTGTTTCGTCTCAAGTCTCTTTAACGCGTAGTTTCGATTACTATACTTATCTCGCGTCACAAGTCTCTTTAATGCGTCGTTCCGATTACCTAAGCATGGTAAGGTTATATTGCGCAAAGAGTGCGTGAATAGTGACGCTATATTAGTATGTCGCGTCTCAAGTCTCTCTAACGCGTCGTTCCAATTTCCTAAGCATGGTTAGGTTATATTACGCAAAGCGTGCGTGAAAAGTGACACTAGATTAGTATGTCGCGTCTCAAGTCTCTCTAACGTGTCGTTCCGATTTCCTAAGCATAGTTATGCTATATTACGCAACGCGTGCGTAAAAAGTGACGCTAGATTAATATTGCACGTCTCAAGTCTCTTTAACGCGTCGTTTCGATTACCATGCTTATGTCGCGTCACAAGTCTCTCGAATGTGTCGTTCTGATTACCTAAGCATGGTTAGGTTATATCACGCAAAGTGAGCGTAGAAAATGACAATAAATTAGTATGTAGTGTCTTAAGTCTATTTAACGCGTCATTCCAATTACTTAACCATGGTTAGGTTATATTACGCAGAGTGTACGTGAAAAATGACAATAGATTAGTATGTCGCGTCTTAAGTCTATCTAACGAGTTGTTCCGATTACCTTAGCATGGTTAGGTTATATTACGCATAGTGTGCGTGGAAAGTGACGCTAGATTAGTATGTCGCGTCTCAATTCTCTTTATTGCGTTATTCCAATTATCTAAGCATGGTTAGAGGTTATAATATGCAAAGCATGCGTGAAAAATGACACTAGATTAGTATGTCGCGTCTAAAGTCTATTTAACGCGTCGTTTCTAATACCTAAGCATGGTTAGGTTATATTACGCAAGGTGTGCGTGAAAAATGACGCTAGATTAGTATGTCGCGTCTCAATGCTCTTTAATGCGTCATTCCAATTACCAAAGCATAGTTAGGTTATAATACGCAAAGTTTGCGTGGAAAGTGACGCTAGATTAGTATGTGCGTGTCAAGGCTCTTTAACGCGTCGTTCTAATTACCTAAGAATGGTAAGGTTATAGTACTCGAAGTGTGCGTAAAAAGGATCAATAGATTAGTATATCGTGTCTCAAGTCTCTTTAACGCGTCGTTCCTATTACCTAAGCATGGTTAGGTTATATTACGCAAGGTGTGCGTGAAACGTGACGCTAGATTAGCATGTCTAAGCATGATTAGGTTATAATACGCAAAGTTTGCGTGAAAAGTGACGCTAGATTAGTATGCTGCTTCTCAAGTCTCTTTAACGTGTTGTTTCTATTACCATGCTTATGTCTCGTCACAAGTCTCTCTAACGCGTCGTTTCGATTACCTAAGCATGGTTATGTTATAGTACGCAAAGTGTGCGTAAAAAGGATCAATAGATAAGTATGTCGCGTCTCAAGTCTCTTTAACGCGTCGTTCCTATTACCTAAGAATGGTTAGGTTATATTACGCAAAGTGTGCTTGAAAAGTGACGCTAAATTAGTATGTCCAGTCTCTCCAATCTCTTTACCGCGTCGTTCCGATTACCTAAGCATGGTTAGGTTATATTACGCAAAGTGTGCGTAAAAAGTGACACTAGATTAGTATGTTTCGTCTTAAGTCTCTTTAACGCGTCGCTTCGATTACCATACTTATCTCGCGTAACAAGTCTCGTCCTTCCGATTACCTAAGCATGGTTAGGTTATATTACGCAAAGTGTGCTTGAAAAGTGACGTTAAATTAGTATGTCGCGTCTCAAGTCTCTCTAACGCGTCGTTCCGATTTCCTAAGCATGGTTAGGTTATATTACGCAAAGTGTGCGTGAAAAGTGACGCTAGATTAGTATGTCCAGTCTCAAGTCTCTTTAACGCGTCGTTCCGATTACCTAAGCATGGTTAGGTTATATTACGCAAAATGTGCTTAAAAAGTGACGCTAGATTAGTTTGTTTCGTCTCAAGTCTCTTTTACAAGTCGTTTTGATTACCATACTTATCTCGCGTCACTAGTCTCTTTAACGCGTCGTTCCGATTACCATACTTATCTCGCGTCACAAGTCTCTATGACGCGTCGTTCCGATTACCATACTTATCTCGCGTCACAAGTCTCTTTAATGCGTCGTTCCGATTACCTAAGCATGGTTAGGTTATATTACGCAAACAGTGCGTGAAAAGTGACTTTAAATTAGTATGTCTCGTCTCAAGTCTCTCTAACGCGTCATCCAATTTCCTAAGCATGGTTAGGTTAATTTATGCAAAGTGTCCGTGAAAAAGTGACGCTAGATTAGTATGTCCAGTCACAAGTCTCTTTAACGCGTCGTTCCGATTACCTAAGAATGGTTAGGTTATATTACGCGAAGTGTGCGTAAAAGTGACGCTAGATTAATTTGTTTCGTCTCAAGTCTCTTTAACGCGTAGTTTCGATTACTATACTTATCTCGCGTCACAAGTCTCTTTAATGCGTCGTTCCGATTACCTAAGCATGGTAAGGTTATATTACGCAAAGAGTGCGTGAATAGTGACGCTATATTAGTATGTCGCGTCTCAAGTCTCTCTAACGCGTCGTTCCAATTTCCTAAGCATGGTTAGGTTATATTACGCAAAGCGTGCGTGAAAAGTGACACTAGATTAGTATGTCGCGTCTCAAGTCTCTCTAACGTGTCGTTCCGATTTCCTAAGCATAATTATGTTATATTACGCAACGCGTGCGTAAAAAGTGACGCTAGATTAATATTGCACGTCTCAAGTCTCTTTAACGCGTCGTTTCGATTACCATGCTTATGTCGCATCACAAGTCTCTCGAATGTGTCGTTCTTATTACCTAAGCATGGTTAGGTTATATTACGCAAAGTGTGCATAGAAAATGACAATAGATTAGTATGTAGCGTCTTAAGTCTATTTAACGCGTCGTTCCAATTACTTAAGCATAGTTAGGTTATAATACGCATAGTGTGCGTGGAAACTTACGCTAGATTAGTATGTCACGTCTCAATTCTCTTTATCGCGTTATTCCAATTATCTAAGCATGGTTAGATGTTATAATATGCAAAGCGTGCGTGAAAAGTGACACTAGATTAGTATGTCGCGTCTAAAGTCTATTTAACACGTCGTTCCTAATACCTAAGCATGGTTAGGTTATATTACGCAAGGTGTGCGTGAAAAATGACCCTAGATTAGTATGTCGCGTCTCAATGCTCTTTAATGCGTCATTCCAATTACCTAAGCATAGTTAGGTTATAATACGCAAAGTTTGCGTGGAAAGTGACGCTAGATTAGTATGTCGCGTGTCAAGGCTCTTTAACGCGTCGTTCTAATTACCTAAGAATTGTTAGGTTATAGTACTCAAAGTGTGCGTAAAAAGGATCAATAGATTAGTATATCGTGTCTCAAGTCTCTTTAACGCGCCGTTCCTATTACCTAAGCATGTTTAGGTTATATTACGCAAGGTGTGCGTGAAACGTGACGCTAGATTAGCATGTCTAAGCATGATTAGGTTATAATACGCAAAGTTTGCGTGAAAAGTAACGCTAGATTAGTATGCTGCTTCTCAAGTCTCTTTAACGTGTCGTTTCGATTACCATGCTTATGTCTCGTCACAAGTCTCTCTAACGCGTCGTTCCTAAGCATGGTTAGGTTATAGTACGCAAAGTGTGCGTAAAAAGGATCAATAGATAAGTATGTCGCGTCTCAAGTCTCTTTAACGCGTCGTTCCTATTACCTAAGAATGGTTAGGTTACGCAAAGTGTGCTTGAAAAGTGACGCTAGATTAGTATGTCCAGTCTCCAATCTCTTTAACGCGTCGTTCCGATTACCTAAGCATGGTTATGTTATATTACGCAAAGTGTGCGTAAAAAGTGAGACTAGATTAGTATGTTTTGTATCAAGTCTTTTTAACGCGTCGTTTCGATCACCATACTTATCTCGCGTCACAAGTTTCTTTAACGCGTCGTTCCGATTACCTAAGCATGGTTAGGTTATATTACCCAAAGTGTGCGTGAAAACTGAGGTTAGATTAGTATGTCGCGTCTTAATTCTCTCTAACGCGTCGTTCCGATTTCCTAAGCATGGTTAGGTTATAGTACGTAAAGTGTGCGTGAAAAGTGACACAGATTAGTATGTCGCGTCTCAAGTCTCTCTAACGCGTCGTTCCGATTTCCTAAGCATGGTTATGTTATATTATGCAACGCGTGCGTAAAAAGTGACGCTAGATTAATATTGCGCGTCTCATGTCTTTTTAATGCGTCATTTCGACTAACTAAGCATGGTTAGGTTATATTGCGCAAAGTGTGCGTGAAAAGTACCGCTAGATTAGTATGTCGCGTCTCAAGTCAATTTAACGCGTCGTTCCGATTACCATGCTTATGTCGCGTCACAAGTCTCTCTAACGCGTCGTTTCAATTACCTAAGCATGGTTATGTTATTATTACGCAAAGTGTGCGTGAAAAGTGACGCTAGATTAGTATGCCGCGTCTCAGGTCTCTTTAACGCGTCGTTCCGATTACTTAAGCATGATTAGGTTATTTTACACAAAGTGTGCGTGAAAAGTGACGCTAGATTTGTATGTCGCGTTTCAAGTCTCTTTAAGGCGTCGTTTCGATTACCATTCTTATCTTGCGTCACAAGTCTCTTTAACGCGTCGTTTTGATTACCTAAGCATGGTTAGGTTATATTACGCAGAGTGTGCGTCAAAAGTGATGCTAAATTAGTATATCGTATCTCAAGTCTCTCTAACGGTCGTTCCGATTTCCCAAGCATGGTTAGGTTATACTACGCAAAGTGTGCGTGAAAAGCAACGCTAAATTAGTATATCACGTGTCAAGTCTCTCTAACACGTCGTTCCGATTTCCTAAGATGATTATGTTATATTACGCAAAGTGTGCGTGAAAAGTGAAGCTAGATCAGTATATCCTACCTCAAGTCTCTCTAACGCGTCGTTCCGATTACCCAAGCATGGTTAGGCTATATTACACAAGCTGTGCGTTAAATGTTACGGTAGATAAGTATGTCGCCTCTCAAGGTTCTTTAATTCATCGTTCCGATTACCCAAGCATGGTTAGGTTATATTACACAAAGAGTGCGTTAAAAGTGACGCTAGATTAGTATGTCGCATCTCAAGTCTCTTTAACGCGTTGTTTCGATTACCATGCTTATGTCGCGTCACAAGTCTCTCTAACGCATCGTTCCGATTATCTAAGCATGGTTTGGTTATATCACGCAAAGTGTGCGTGAAAAGTGACGTTATATTAGTATGTCGCGTCTCAAGTCTCTTTAACGCGTCGTTTCGATTACCATGCTTATCTCGCGTCACAAGTCTCTTTAACTCGTCATTGTGATTACCTAAGCATGGTTAGGTTATATTACGCAAAGTGTGCGTGAAAAGTGACGCTAGATCAGTATATCCTACCTTAAGTCTCACTAACACGTCGTTCCGATTTCCTAAGCATGGTTAGGTTATATTACGCAAAGTGTGCGTGAAAAGTGACGCTAGATTAGTATGACGCGTGTCAATTCTCTTTAACACGTCGTTCCGATTTCCTAAGCATGGTTAGGTTATATTACGCAAAGTGTGCGTAAAAAAGTGACGGTAGATTAGTATATCGCGTCTCAAGTCTCTTTAACACGTCGTTCCAATTACCTAAGCATGGAAAGCCTATATTACGCAAAGTGTACTGGAAAGTGACGGTAGATTAGTATATCGCGTCTCAAGTCTCTTTAATGTGTCGTTCTGATTACCTAACCAACTCAAAAGGACAAGGCACATGAAACCACTTATCCGGCTTATGGCACCCGGTCGTCCAAGAAGCGATCATCCCTTGAAAGGCGGTAGGATGAGTAATTTGGAAATAATCCTCCTTGAAATCCCTCAGGGAGTCGGTTATCCTGATAATCAATCCTCCGGGCACCTCTTTCCTCTCACCCCGGAACCGAAGATAAGCAAAATGGTTCCAGTCTTTCAGCAACATTAGGTACAGACAACAGAAGAGTCCCATAGTATCCACAACTCCGGTCTGCTGGCAAAGCTTCAGGAAACAAGAGTAATGCCGAACTCCGTTTGGGTAGATCTGAGACAAAGGCACTTTGAAATAAGTGCTCAGCCGTTGGTATTCCTCAGAAATGGGAAACCTTATCCAAGACTGCAGGTGCTCTAAGGTCAGCATGAATTCACAGGGGGGGATCGGTCAATCTCCGACCTTCAGGAATCACGGAAAGCTCGTATTATTCCGGGATGCTAAAAGCTGACCGGATGGCGTCCAAAAACCCCGCCGTGCACCGAGACACCTTGATATCCCGGTCGTCCGACTTATCACCACCACCAGCAGCTCTTCTCTTTTCTTTCCCCTTCCTAGAAGGCTCGGGCCTCGAGGTCCCCACCTCTTCTACCTCGGAGGTCACGGTATGTGGTGGCCGAATCACATGAAACTCGGTGGAAGGCTTGTCAGTACCCATATCATTATCATCGTACCCCATCCCTTCTTCGCGTTCTGATAATTCACCTGACATGCCTAAGTACAGGGAAACAAGCTCCGACGAGACGAGTTCCACTAGACAAACAAGATAAAATTGCTAAAACTTGAAATTATAGATCAAAAAGGAATTCCTAAGGGGTGAAATCATCAGAACACGAAGGACACTACAATGAATTTCCAGAATACTGGAAACTCATTTCCCAAACAAAGAACACGAAGCAGGAAATAAAGCAAAATTCTGGAAATCAACTCAACAACTCATGAACACAGACACCAAGCACAGATCAAAACAACGAACGTAGAGTAACAATTTCTGGAAAAATCCCTCAGAACAAACATTACACCAAACTGGAAAAAAAAGAGAACCTAACGAAGAAATCACTAACAACCATAGCATAATCAACATGGCAAAGCAAAAGTCCATAAACAAACTGCGATTTCAGGAAATAAACACACAAAAAAAATGAAAAACTCATAGCACAAAGGGAAAAACAGAAGATTAAATCAAAAAGTTAAGAGCACTTACTTGTGAAAAAACGCAGTAAATCCCTGAGCAAAAGCAAAAACGATGACTGGAAACGCGAAGCAAGAACAACGATGAAACTTGGCAATCTCAAAAATAAAAACCAGAGAATCCTTCAACCGGCAGAAGACGAAGAAAGCTTGGAGAAGACAAAGAAAACAAGTTTTCTTTTCTAAAGGCTGAGAGAAGATGGAAAAATCAGAGAATAAATGAGAAAGGTTATAAGTTTTTGAAAAATAAAGGATATAACTGAAAAAGAGAGGGAAAACGAAAAGGCACGCTTACATTTCCTCTCTCTTCCCACTCAAAACGTCTCCTAGAAAATTGCACAAGCAATAACTGCTAGACACGTGGACTCAGAGTAGACAACAAGTAACCGCTACCTAAGGCAAACGGCTCCAACAGTTGTCAAATAGGACATCTCGACAGACATGTCCTTTCACATACCACATCAGCTCACCCTCCCTTCTGACAAGCGGCTCGGTGTCAGAGACCATCCAAAAACAAGAAAATCACACTAACACTCACGTGACCCAGGAACTCGGAAAACATTACCAACTCGGACATAAATATCCGATAAACTGGGAGGGACTAGTGATGATGTAGCACATCTAGTATGGGCGAAGTAACCTATCCAAGAACGAACATCGCTAAATCAAGCATTTCATCGACCTGGCGTCGACTTCCGACCATCTCCTAAATCATAGACCACGCGACCTGGGGGGTCACCGGATCGATGCACATTCGAGCATCATCCGAAATGCATGCTCACAATGAGGTCGGATCGAAGATCCTGTCCGAGCTTCTTGACTAGAGACCTGGAAGCTCGGTACATGCGACCCGAGCTTCGAGATACAACCAACTCTGAAACTAGAAATACATGAGTGGGGTCTGAACAATCCGAGCTTCAGACCTTGACCGAGCTCCGAGATCTGGCCCATGAGCACACTCACGTGTACCAGATCTTGGGACCACAGAAGATCCTCTAACAGGTGCGTGAGAAATGTTCCCTCCACCTGACACACCTAACAACCTGCACCCCACACAGGGATATCCTCCACGTAGGCATAACCGTTTTTGAAGGACCACTCCAAGCACGGCCTGCCAGCAAGGCAAGGTTTGTCCTTAAACCCTAACTATAAATAAGGGGTTTAAGGGCAAACCCTAGGTAATTCTTTCTCTTCTCTGAATATTCTCCTTCTTTTCTCTTCTTATTCTTTCTTACACAGAAATCCTACGCGTTAAAGAGACTTGAGACGCGACATACTAATCTAGCATCACTTTTCACGCACACGTTGCATAATATAACCTATCCATGCTTAGGAATCGGAACGACGCGTTAAAGAGACTTCAGACGCGACATATTAATCTAGCGTCACTTTTTACGCACACTTTGTGTAAAAAAACCTAACCATACTTAGGTTATCAGAACGACGCATAAAAGAGACTTGAGACGCGACATACTAATCTATTGTCAATTTTCACGCACACTTTGCGTAATATAACCTAAACATGCTTTGGTAATCGGAACGACATGTTAGAGAGACTTGTAACGTAACATAAGAATGGTAATTGAAACGATGTGTTTAAGAGACTTGAGACGCGCCATACTAATCTAGAGTCACTTTTTACGCACACTTTGCGTAATATAACTTAACCATGCTTATGTAATTGTAACAACGCGTTAAAGAGACTTGTGACGCGACATACTAATCTAGCGACACTTTTAACGCGCACTTGGCGTAATATAACATAACCATGTATAGGTAATGGGAACGACGCGTTAAAGAGACTTGAGACGCGACATACTAATCTAGCGTTATTTTCACGCACACTTTGCGTAATATATCCTAACCACGCTTAGGTATTCGGAACGACGCGTTAAAGAGACTTGAGACGCGACATACTAATCTATTGATCCTTTTCACTCACACTTTGTGTACTATAACCTAACCATGCTTATGTAATCAGAACGACGCGTTGGAAACTTGAGACGCAGCATAAGCATGGTAATCGAAACGAAGCGTTAAAGAGACTTGAGACGCGACATACTAATCTAGCGTCACTTTTCACTTACACTTTGCATAATAAAACCTAACCATGCTTAAGTAATCGGAATGACAAGTTAAAGAGACTTGAGACGCGACATACTAATCTAGCGTCACTTTTCACGCACATTTTGCGTAATATAACCTAACCATGATTAGGTAATCGGAACGACGCGTTAAAGAGACTTGAGACGCGATATACTAACCTAGCAACACTTTTCAAGCACACATTGCATAATATAACCTAACCATGCTTAGAAAATCGGAACGACGCGTTAGAGAGACTTGAGACGCGACATACTAATCTAGTGTCACTTTTCTCGCACACTTTGCGTAATATAACCTAACCATGTTTAGGTAACCGGAAAGACACATTAGAGAGACTTGAGACGCGACATACTGATTTATTGTCACTTTTCACACACACTTTGCGTAATATAATCTAACCATGCTTAGGTAATCGGAATGACGCGTTAAAGACACTTTGAGATGCGACATACTAATCTAGGGTTACTATTCTCGCACACTTCGGGTAATATGACCTAACCATGCTTTGGTAATCGGAGCGACGCGTTAGAGAGACTTGTAATGTAACATAAGCATGGTAATCGAAACGATGCGTTAAAGAGACCTGAGACGCGCCATACTAATCTAGCGTCACTTTTTACGCACACTTTGCGTAATATAACTTAACCATGCTTATGTAATTGTAACAACGCGTTAAAGAGACCTGTGACATGACATACTAATCTAGCGACACTTTTTACGCGCACTTGGCGTAATATAACATAACCATGCATAGGTAATCGGAACGACGCGTTAAAGAGACTTGAGACTCGACATACTAATCTAGCGTTATTTTTCACGCACACTTTGCGTAATATATCCTAACCACGCTTAGGTATTCGGAACGACGCGTTAAAGAGACTTAAGACGCGACATACTAATCTATTGATCCTTTTCACTCACACTTTGCGTACTATAACCTAACCATGCTTATGTAATCAGAACGACGCGTTGGAAACTTGAGACGCAGCATAAGCATGGTAATCGAAACGAAGCGTTAAAGAGACTTGAGATGCGACATACTAATCTAGCGTCACTTTTCACGCACACTTTGCGTAATATAACCTAACCATGCTTAAGTAATCGGAACGACGAGTTAAAGAGACTTGAGACGCGACATACTAATCTAGCGTCACTTTTCACGCACATTTTGCGTAATATAACCTAACCATGCTTAGGTAATCGGAACAACGCGTTAAAGAGACTTGAGACGCGATATACTAACCTAGCAACAGTTTTCAAGGACACATTGCATAATATAACCTAACCATGCTTAGAAAATCGGAACGACCTGTTAGAGAGACTTGAGACGCGACATACTAATCTAGTGTCACTTTTCCCGCACATTTTGCGTAATATAACCTAACCATGTTTAGGTAATCGGAACGACACATTAGAGAGACTTGAGACGCGACATACTGATTTATAGTCACTTTTCACGCACACTTTGCGTAATATAATCTAACCATGCTTAGGTAATCGGAACGACGCGTTAAAGACACTTTGAGATGCGACATACTAATCTAGGGTTACTATTCTCGCACACTTCGCGTAATATGACATAACCATGCTTTCGTAATCGGAGCGACGCGTTAGAGAGACTTGTAACGTAACATAAGCATGGTAATCGAAACGATGCGTTAAAGAGACTTGAGACGCGCCATACTAATCTAGCGTCACTTTTTACGCACACTTTGTGTAATATAACTTAACCATGCTTTTGTAATTGTACCAACGCGTTAAAGAGACTTGTGACACGACATACTAATCTAGCGACACTTTTAACGCGCACTTGGCGTAATATAACATAACCATGCATAGGTAATCGGAACGACGCGTTAAAGAGACGTGAGACGCGACATACTAATCTAGCGTTATTTTTCACGCACACTTTGCGTAATATATCATAACCACGCTTAGGTATTCGGAACGACGCGTTAAAGAGACTTGAGACGCGACATACTAATCTATTGATCCTTTTCACTCACACTTTTGCATACTATAACCAAACCATGCTTATGTAATCAGAACGACGTGTTGGAAACTTGAGACGCAGCATAAGCATGGTAATCGAAACGAAGCGTTAAAGAGACTTGAGACGTGACATACTAATCTAGCGTCACTTTTCACACACACTTTGCGTAATATAACCTAACCATGCTTAAGTAATCGGAACGACGAGTTAAAGTGACTTGAGACGCGACATACTAATCTAGCGTCACTTTTCACGCACACTTTGCGTAATATAACCTAACCACGCTTATGTAATCGGAACGACGAGTTAAAGAGACTTGAGACGCGCCATACTAATCTAGCGTCACTTTTTACGCACACTTTGTGTAATATAACTTAACCATGCTTATGTAATTGTAACAACGCGTTAAAGAGACCGGGACGACGAGTTAAAGAGACTTGTGACGCAACATACTAATCTATTGTTACATTTCACGCACACTTTGCGTACTATAACCTAACCATGCTTTGGTAATCGAATGACGCTTTAGAGACTTGTGACGCAACAAAAGCATTGTAATCGAAACGATTCGTTAAAGAGACAAAAGACGCGACATACTTATCTAGCGTCACTTTTCACGCTAACTTTGCGTAATATAACCTAACCATGCTTAGGTAATCGGAAAAAATCGTTAATGAGAATTGAGACGCGACAATTTAATCTAGCGTCCCTTTTCAAGAAGACTTTGCGTAATATAACCTAACCATGCTTAGGTAATTGTAACGATGTGATAAAGAGAATTGAGACGCGACAAACTAATCTAGCGTCACTTTTCACGCACACTCTGCGTAATATAGCCCAGCCATGGTTAGGTAATCAGAACGACGCATTGAAAAGACTTGTGACGCGACATAAGCATGGTAATCGAAACGACGCGTTAAAGAGACTTGAGACGCGCCATACTAATCTTGCATCACTTTTCACGCGCACTGTGCATTATAAAACATACCATGCTTAGGTAATCGGAACGACGCGCTAAATATACTTGAGACACGACATACTAATTTATTATCATTATTCACGCACACTTTGCGTAATATAACCTAACCATGCTTAGGTAATCGGAATGATGCGTTAGAGTGACTTGTGACACGACATAAGCATGATAATCGAAACGACGCGTTAAAGAGACTTGAGACGCAACTTACTAATCTAGAGTCACTTTTCACGCACACTTTGCTTAATATAGCTGAACCATGCTTAGATAATCTGAATGACGCGTTAAATAGACTTGAGACGCGACATACTAAGCTATTTTCATTTTTCACGCACAGTTTTTGTAATTTACCATAACCATACTTAGGTAATCGGAACGACGAGTTAGAGAGACTTGAGACGCGTCATATTAATCTATCGTCACTTTTTACGCACACTTTGCGTAATATAGCCTAACCATGGTTAGGTAATCGGAACGACGCGTTAAAGAGACTTGAGACGCGAGATACTAATCTAGTGTCACTTTTCACGCACACTTTGCGTAATATAACCCAACTATGCTTAGGTAATCGGAACGACGCGTTAAATAGAATTGAGATGCGACATACTAATCTTTTTTTTACTTTTCCCGCACACTTCGTGTAATATAACCTAACCTTGCTTTGGTTATCGGAACGACGCGTTTGAGAGACTTGTGACGCGACATAAGCATGGTAATCGAAACGACGTGTTAAAGAGACTTGAGATGCGACATACTAATCTAGCATCACTTTTCACGCAAACTTTGCATAATATAACCTAACCATGCTTAGGTAATCAGAACGACGTGTTACAGAGACTTGAGACGCGACAAAATAATCTAGCCTCACTTTTCAAGTACACTTTGCGTAATATAACCTAACCATGCTTTGGTGATTGGAACATCGCGTTAGAGAGAGTTGTGAATGGACATAAGCTAGGTAATCGAGACGCCGCGTTAAATAGACTGAAGACGTGCCATACTAATCTATAGTCACATTTTACGCACTCTTTGTGTGATATAACCTAACCATGCTTAGGAAATCGGAACGATGTGTTCAAGAGACTTGAGACGCGACGTACTAATCTAGCATCACTTTTCACGCACAGTATGCATAATATAACCTAACCAAACTTAGGTAATCAGAACGTCGCGTTAGAGAAACTTGGGACGCGACAAATTATTTTAGCCTCACTTTTCAAACACACTTTGCGTAATATAACTTAACCATGAACGACGAGTTAAAGAGACCTGAGACGCGGCATACAAATCTAACGTCACTTTTCACGCACACTTTGCCTAATATAACCTTGCAATGTTTAGGTAATTGGAACGACGCGTTAAACAGACTTGAGAATCGACATACTAATCTAGCGTCACTCACGCTTCGCGTAATATAGCCTAACCATGCTTAGTTAATCGGAACGACGCGTTAAACATACTTGAGACGCGACATACTAATCTAGCGTCACTTTTCACGCACGCTTTGCGTAATATAACCTAACCATGCTTAGGTAATTGGAACGACGCGTTAAATAGACTTGAGACGCGATACTATTGTCATTTTCCACGCACACTTTGCGTAATATAACCTAACCATGCTTAGGTAATTCGAACGACGCGTTAGAGAGACTTCTGACGAGACATATGCATGGTAATCGATACGACGCGTTCTTGAGACGCGCCATATTAATCTAGCGTCACTTTTAATCACACTTTGTGTAATATAACCTAACCACGCTTAGGTAATCGGAACGAAGCGTTAAAGAGACGTGAGACGCGGCATACTAATCTAATATCACTTTTCACGCACTTTTTTCGTAATATAACCTAACCATCCTTAGGTAATCAAAACGTCACGTTAGAGAGACTTGTGACGCGACATAAGCATTGTAATCGAAACGACACGTTAAATAGACTTGTGACGAAACATACTAATCTAGGGTCACTTTTTACGCACACTTTGCGTAGTATACCTAACCATTCTTAGGTAATCGGAACAACACGTAGGATCCTGTGAATCAAAACCTTGTGTCAAAAACATGGTAATGCGATAAATTTCAATAGATACTAAGAGGACAGGCCGGTTGATAAAATGCCCGCGGTGAGGCTGTGATCCTGGCTAGTCATACATGTAATCTGTTAAGGTTTATCGTCGTTCCTCTAATTGGTACATACTAATCTAGCGTCACTTTTCATGCACATTTTGCATAATATAAATAACCATGCTTAGGTAATCGGAACGACGCATTAAAGAGACTTGAGACGCAACATACTAATCTAGCGTTGCTTTTCACGCACACTTTGCCTAATAAAACCTAACCATTCTTAGGTAATCGGAACTACGCGTTAAATAGACATGAGAGGCGACATATTAATCTAGCACCACTTTTCATGCACGATTTGCGTAATATAACCTAACCATGTTTAGGTAATCGGAACAACGCGTTAAAGAGAATTAATAAATGACTTACTAATCTAGGGTCACTTTTCCTGCACATTTTACATAATATAACCTAACCATGCTTAGGTAATCGGAACGACGCGTTAGATACATTTAAGACGTTACATACTAATCTATTGTCATTTTTCACGCACACTCTGCGTAATATAACCAAACCATGCTTATGTAATTGGAATGACGCGTTAAATAGACTTGAGACGCAATATACTAATCTATTGTCATTTTTCAAGCACACTTTTCGTAATGTAACCAAACCATCAGAACGACGCGTTTGAGAGACTTCTAACGTGACATAAGCATGGTAATCGGAACTACGCATTAAAGAGACTTGAGACGAAACATACTCATCTAGGGTCACTTTTTATGCACACTTCGCGTATGATAGCTTAACTATGCTCAGGTAATCGGAACGACGCGTTAAAGAGACTTCAGACTGGACATACTAATCTAGTGTCACTTTTCACGCACATTTTGCATAATATAACCTAACCATGCTTAGGTAATTGGAACGGTGCGTTAAAGAGACTTGAGACGCGACAAACTAATCTATTGATCCTTTTCATGCACGCTTTGCATACTATAACCTAACCATGCTTAGCTAATCGGAATGACGCGTTAGAGAGACTTGTGACGCGACATAAGCATGGTAATCGAAAAGACGTGTTACGGACACTTGAGACGCGACATACTAATCTAGCACCACTTTCCACGCAAACTTTGTGTAATATAACCTAACCATGCTTAGGTAATCGGAACGACGCATTAAAGAGAATTGAGACGCGACAAATTAATTTAACGTCACATTTTACGCACACCTTGCCTAATATAACCTAACCATGGTTACGTAATAGGAACGACGCGTTAAATAGACTTGAAACGCGACATCCAAACCAATTGTCATTTTTCATGCACACTTTGCGTAATATAACCTAACCATGCTTAGGTATTCGGAATGACGTGTTAGAGAGAGACTTGTGACGCGACATAAGCTTGGTAATCGAAACAACGCGTTAAATAGACTTGAGATGCGCCATGCTAATCTAGCGTCACTGTTTACACACACTTTGCATAACCATGCTTAAGTAATCGGAACGACGCGTTAAAGAGACTTGAGACGCGACATACTAATCTAGCGTCACTTTCCACGCACACTTTTCTTAATATAACCTAACCATGCTTAGGTAATCGGAACAACGCGTTAAACAGACTTGAGACGCGACTTACTAATCTAGCGTCACTTTTCACGCACGCTTTGCGTAATATAACCTAACCATGCTTAGGTAATCGGAACAATGCGTTGAAGAGAATGGAGACGCGACATACTAATCTAGCATCACTTTTCACGCAAACTTTGCGAAATATAACCTAACGATGCTAAAATAATCGGAACGATACGTTAAATAGACTTGACACGCGACATACTAATCTAGCGTCACTTTTCACGCACACTTTGCGTAGCATAACCTAATCATGCTTAGGTAATCATAACGACGCGTTAGAGAGAGTTCTGACGCGACATAAGCAACATCGATACGACACGTTAAAGAGACTTGAGACGCGCCATATTAATCTAGCGTCACTTTTGACGCACACTTTGCGTAATATATAACCTAACCATTCTTAGGAAATCAAAATGACGCGTTAGAGAGACTTGAGACGCGACATACTAATCTAGTGTCACTTTTCACGCACACTTTGCGTAATAAAACCTAACCATGCTTAGAAAATCGGAAGGACGCGTTAAAGAGCCTTGAGACGTGACATACTAATCTATTGTCATTCAATATAACCTAACCATGCTTAGGTAATCGGAACGACACGCTAAATAGTGTAGTCTTGAGACGCGACATACTAATCTATTGTCATTTTTCAAGCACACTTTGCGTAATATAACCTAACAATGCTTAGTTAATCCGAACAACACGTTAAAGAGACTTGTGATGCGACATGAGCATGGTAATTGAAACGACCCATTAAAGAGACTTAAGACGCGCCATACTAATCTAGCGTCACTTTTTACGCACACTTTGCGTAATATAACCATACGATGCTTAGGTAATTGAATGACACATTAAATACACTCGAGACGCGACATACTAATCTATTGTCACTTTTGACGCACACTTTGCGTAATATAATCTTAACCATGCTTAGGTAATAATCGGAACGACGTGGTAAACAGATTTGAGACTCAACATACTAATTTATTGATCCTTTTCACACACACTTTGCGTACTATAACCTAACCATGGTTAGTTAATCAGAACAATGTGTTAGAGAGACGTGTGACGCGACATAAGCATGGTAATCAAAACGGCGCGTTAAAGAGACTTGAGCCACGGCATACTAATCTAGCGTCACTTTTCACGCAAACTTTGCGTAATAAAACCTAACCATGCATAGGTAATCATAACGACGCATAAAAGAGCCTTGAAACCCGACATACTATCTAGCATCACTGTTTACGCACACCTTGCGTAATATAACCTAACCATGCTTCGGTAATAGGAACAACGCGTTAAATAAACTTGTGACGCGGCATACTAATCTATTGCCACTTTTCACGCACACTTTGCGTCAAATAACCTAACCATGCTTAGGTAATCGGAACGACGAATTAAAGAGACTTGAGACGCGACATACTAATCTAGCGTCACTTTTCACTCACGCTTTCCGTAATATAACCTAACCATGCTTAGGTAACCCAAACGACGCGTTAAACAAACTTGAGACGCGACATACAAATCTAGTGTCACTTTTCACGCACACTTTGCGTAATATAACCTAACGATGCTTACGTAATCGAAACGACGCGTTAAATAGACTTGTGACGCGACATACTAATCTATTGTCACTTTTCACGCACACTTTGTGTAATATAACCTAACCATGCTTAGATAATCGAAACGACGCGTTAAATAGACTTGAGACGCGACATACTAATCCAGCGTCACTTTTCACCCAAATTTTGCCTAATATAACCTAACCATGCTTAGGCAATTGGAACGACGCGTTAAAAGACTTGAGACGCGGCATACTAATCTAGCGTCACTTTTCACGCACACTTTGCGTAATATAACCTAACGATGCTTAGGTAATCGGAACGACGCGTTAAATAGACTTGTGACGCGATATACTAATCTATAGTCACTTTTCACGCACACATTCCTTACTATGCTTAGGTAAGTGGAACAACGCGTTAAAGAGAATAGAGAAGCGACAAGTACTAATCTAGGGTCACTTTTCACGCACACTTTGCGTAATATAACATAACCATGCTTAGGTAATCGGAATGATGCGTTAAACAGACTTGAGACGCGACATACTAATCTAGCGTCACTTTTTACGCACACCCTGCGTAATATAACCTAACCATGCTTAGGTAATAGGAACGACGCGTTAAATAGACTTGAGACGCGACATACTAATCTATTCTCACTTTTCACGCACACTTTGCGTAGTATAAACTAACCATGCTTAGGTAATCGGAACGACACGTTAAAGAGACTTGAGACGCGACATACAATTCTATTGTTACATTTCATGCACAATTTGCGTATTATAACTTAACCATGCATAGGTAATCGGGACAACGCGTTTGAGAGACTTGTGACGCGACATGACTTGAGACGCAACATACAAATCTAGCGTCATTTTTCACGCAAACTTTGCATAATATAACCTAACGCTTAGGTAATTGGAACGGCGCATTATAGAACCTTAAGACCCGACATACTAATCTAGCGTCACTTTTCACGCACACCTTGCGTAATATAACCTAACTATGCTTAGGTTATCGGAATGACGCGTTAAAGAGACTTGAGACGCAACATACTAATCTAGCGTTACTTTTCTCGCGCACTTTAAGTAATATAAACTAACAATTCTTGGGTAATCGGAACGACGCGTTAAAGAAAGTTTAGACGCGCAATACTAATCAAGCGTCACATTTCACGCACTGTTTGTGTAATATAACCTAACCATTCTTAGGTAATCGGAACGTCGCGTTAGATAGACTTAAGACGCGACATACTAATCTGTTGTCATTTTTCACGCAAACTTTGCGTAATATAACCAAACCATACTTAAGTAATTGGATTGACGCGTTAAATAGATTGGAGACGCGACGTACTAATCTATTGTCATTTTTCATGCACACTTTGCGTAATACAACCAAACCATGCTTAGGTAATCGGAAACGACGCTTTAAAGAGACTTGAGACGCAACATACTAAACTAGCGTCACTTTTCACGCACGCCTCGCCTAATATAACCTTACAATGCTTAGTTAATCGGAATGGCGAGTTAAATAGACTTGAAACACGACATACTAATCTAGCGTCACTTTTCACGCGCAGTTTGCGTAGTATAACTTAACCCTGCTTAGGAAATCGGAACGACTCGTTAGAGAGCCTTGAGACGCGACATACTAATCTAGCGTCACTTTCTCGCACACTTTGCGAAATATAGCCTAAACATGCTTAGGTAATTGGAAAGAGACTTGTGACGCAAGATAAGCATGGTAATCAAAACGATGCGTTAAAGAGATTTAAGACGAAACATACTAATCTAGAGAACTTTTTACGCACACTTTGCGTAATATAACCTAACCAAGCTTAGGATATCGAAACGACGCGTTAAAGAGACTTGAGACTGGACATACTAATCTAGCGTCACTTTTAACGCACACTTTGTGTAATATAACCTAACCTTGCTTAGGTAATCGAAATGACGCGTTAAAGAGATTTGTGACGCAACATACTTATCTACCGTCACTTTTCATGCACACTTTGCGTAATATAACCTAACCATGCTTAGGTAATCAGAACGACGCATGAAAAGACTTGAGACGCGACATACTAATCTATTGATCCTTTTCACGCACTCTTTGCGTACTATAACACCATGCTTTGGTAATCAGAACGACGCGTTAGAGAGACTTGTGACGCGACATAAGCATGGTAATCGAAACAACGCGTTAAGGCGACTTGAGATGCGACATACTAATCTAGCGTCACATTTCACGCAAACTCTGCATAATATAACCTAACTATGCTTAGGTAATCAGAACGACGCATTAAAGAGCCTTGAAATGAGACATACTAATCTAGCGTGACTTTTCACTCACAACTTGCGTAATATAACCTAATTATGCTTAAGTAATCGGAACGACGCGTTAAAGACATTTGTGACGCGACATACTAATCTATTGTTACTTTTCTCGCACACTTTTCCGTAATATAACCTAACCATGCTTCGCTAATCAGAGCGACGCGTTAAAGAGACTTGAGACGCGACATACTAATCTAGCGTCACTTTTCACGCACACTTTGCGTAATATAAGCTAACCAATCTTAGGTATTGGAACGGTGCGTTAAAGACACTTGAGACACGACATACTAATCTAGCGTCACTTTTCACGCACACTTGGCGTAATATAACCTAACCATGCATAGGTAATCCGAACAACGCGTTAAAGAGAATTGAGACGCGATATTCTAATCTAGCTTCACTTTCCACGCACTCTTTGTGTAATTTAACCTAACCTTTTTAGGTAATCGGAACGACGCATTAATGTGACTTGAGACGCGACATACTAATCTATTTTTACTTTTCACGCACACTTTGCGTAATATAACCTAACAATTCATTGGTAATCGGAACGACGCGTTAGAGAGTCTTGTGACGTGACATAAGCATGGTAATCGAAACGATGCGTTAAAGAGACTTGAGACGCGACATACTATTCTAGCGTCACTTTTCACGCACTTTTTGTGTAATATAACCTAACTATTTTTAGGTAACCGGAACGACACGTTAAAGAGACTTGAGACGCGACATACTAATCTAGTTTCACTTTTCACGCACTCTTTGTGTAATATAACCTAACAATTTTCAGGTAATCGCAACGACGCATTAAAGAGACTTGAGACGCGACATACTAATCTATTATTACTTTTCACGTACACTTTGTGTAATGTAACCTAACCATGCTTAGGTAATCGAAACGACGCGTTAGAGAGACTTGTGACTTGACATAAGCATGGTAATCGAAATAATGCGTTGAAGAGAATTCAGACGCGACATACCAATCTAGCGTCACTTTTCTCGCAAACTTTGCATAAGATAACTTAACCATGCATAGGTAATCGGAAGATGCATTAAAGAGCCTTAAGACGCGACATACGAATCTAGCGTCACTTTTCACGCACACCTTACGTAATATAACCAAACCATGCTTAGGTAATTGGAAAGACGCGTTAGATAGACATATGACGCGACATACTAATCTATTGTCATTTTCACACACACTTTGCGTAATATAACCTAACCATGCCTAGGTAATCGGAACGACGAGCTAAAGAGACTTGAGACGCGACATACTAATCTATTCTTTTCACGCACACTTTGCATAACCTAACAATGCTTAGGTAATCAAAACGACGCGTTAGAGAGACTTGTGACGCGACATAATCATGGTAATCGAAACAATGCGTTAAAGAAACTTGAGACGCGAGATACTAATCTAGCGTCACTTTTCACCCAAAATTTGCATAATATAACCTAACCATGCTTAGGTAATCCAAACGACGCGTTAAAGAGCCTTGAGACGTGACATACTAATCTACTGTCATTCAATATAACCTAACCATGTTTGACAAAAAAAAATATATAACCTAACCATGCTTAGATAATCGGAACGACACGTTAAATAGTCTAATCTTGAGACGCGACATACTAATCTATTGTCATTTTTCAAGCACACTTTGTGTAATATAACCTAACCATGCTTAGTTAATCCGGACAACACATTAAAGAGACTTGTGATGCGACATGAGCATGGTAATTGAAACGACCCATTAAAGAGACTTGAGACGCGCCATACTAATCTAGCGTCACTTTTTACGCACACTTTGCGTAATATAACCATACGATGCTTAGGTAATTGAATGACACGTTAAATACACTCGAGACGCGACATACTAATCTATTGTCACTTTTGACGCACACTTTGCGTAATATAACCTTAACCATGTTTAGGTAATCGGAACGACGTGGTAAACAGATTTGAGATTAAACATACTAATTTATTGATCCTTTTCACACAAACTTTGCCTACTATAACCTAACCATGGTTAGTTAATCAGAACAACGTGTTAGAGATACATGTGACGCGACATAAGAATGGTAATCAAAACGGCGCGTTAAAGAGACTTGAGACACGGCATACTAATCTAGCGTCACTTCTCACGCAAACTTTGCGTAATAAAACCTAACCATGCATAGGTAATCGGAACGACGCATGAAAGAGCCTTGAAACCCGACATACTAATCTAGCATCACTGTTTACGCTTGCGTAACATAACCTAACCATGCTTAGGTAATAGGAACGACGCGTTAAATAAACTTGTGACACGACATACTAATCTATTGTCACTTTTCACGCACACTTTGCGTCAAATAACCTAACCATGCTTAGGTAATCGGAACGACGCATTAAAGAGACTTGAGACGCGACATACTAATCTAGCGTCACTTTTCACTCACGCTTTCCGTAATATAACCTAACCATGCTTAGGTAATCCGAACGACGCGTTAAACAGACTTGAGACGCGACATACTAATCTTGTGTCACTTTTCACGCAAACTTTAACGAAATATAACCTAACGATGCTTACGTAATCGAAACGACGCGTTAAATAGACTTGTGACGCGACATACTAATCTATTGTCACTTTTCACGCACACTTTGTGTAATATAACCTAACCATGCTTAGATAATCGGAACGACGCGTTAAATAGACTTGAGACGCGACATACTAATCCAGCGTCACTTTTCACGCACACTTTGTGTAATATAACCTAACGATGCATAGGTAATCGGAACGACGCGTTAAATAGACTTGTGACGTGATATACTAATCTATAGTCACTTTTCACGCACACATTGCGTAATATAACCTAACCATGCTTAGGTAAGTGGAACAACGCGTTAAAGAGAATAGAGACGCGACATACTAATCTAGGGTCACTTTTCACGCACACTTTGCGTAATATAACCTAACCATGCTTAGGTAATCGGAACGATGCGTTAAACAGACTTGAGACGCGACATACTAATCTAGCGTCACTTTTTACGCATACCCTGCCTAATATAACCTAACCATGCTTAGGTAATAGGAACGACGCGTTAAATAGACTTGAGACGCGACAAACTAGTCTATTCTCACTTTTCACGCACACTTTGCGTAGTATAACCTAACCATGCTTAGGTAATCGGAACGACACGTTAAAGAGACTTGAGACGCGACATACTAGTCTATTGTTACATTTCATGCACAATTTGCTTATTATAACCTAACCATGCATAGGTAATCGGGACGACCCGTTAGAGAGACTTGTGACGAGACATAGCCATGGTAATCGAAACGACGTGTTAAAGAGACTTGAGACGCAACATACTAATCTAGCGTCACTTTTCACGGAAACTTTGCATAATATAACCTAACGCTTAGGTAATTGGAACGGCGCATTATAGAACCTTAAGACCCGACATACTAATCTAGCGTCACTTTTCACGCGCACCTTGCGTAATATAACCTAACCATGCTTAGGTAATCGGAATGACACATTAAAGAGACTTGAGACGCGACATACTAATCTAGCGTTACTTTTCTCGCGCACTTTAAGTAATATAAACTAACAATTCTTGGGTAATCGGAACGACGCGTTAAAGAAAGTTTAGACGCGCAATACTAATCAAGCGTCACATTTCACGCACTCTTTGTGTAATATAACCTAACCATTCTTAGGTAATCGGAACGTCGCGTTAGATAGACTTAAGACGCGACATACAAATCTGTTGTCATTTTTCACGCACACTTTGCGTAATATAACCAAACCATACTTAAGTAATTGGAACGACGCGTTAAATAGATTGGAGACGCGACGTACTAATCTATTGTCATTTTTCATGCACACTTTGCGTATACAACCAAACCATGCTTAGGTAATCGGAAACGACGCTTTAAAGAGACTTGAGACGCAACATACTAATCTAACATCACTTTTCACGCAAAACTTTGCATAATATAACCTAACCATGCTTAGGTAATCAGAACGACGCATTAAAGAGCCTTGAGACGCGACATACTAATCTAGCTTCACTTTTCACGCACACCTTGGGTAATAAAACCTAACCATGCTTAAGGTAATCGGAACGACGTGTTAAAGAGACTTGATACGCGACATACACACACTTCGCGTAATATAACCTAGCCATTCTTAGGTAATCGGAACGACCCGTTAGAGAGGATTGTGACGCGACATAAGCATGGTAATCGAAACGACGCGTTAAAAGAGACTTGAGACGCGACATACTAACCTAGCGTCACTTTTCACGTACACATTGCATAATATAATCTAACCATGCTTAGGTAATCGGAACAACGCGTTAGATAGACTTAAGACGCGACATACTAATCTATTGTCATTTTTCACGCACACTTTGCTTAATATAACTTAACCATGCTTAAGTAATTGGAACGACGCGTTAAATGGACTTGAGACGCGACATACTAATCTATTGTCATTTTTCATGCATACCTTGCGTAATATAACCAAACCATGCTTAGGTAATTGGAACGACGCGTTAGAGAGACTTCTGACGCGACATAAGCATGGTAATCGATACGACACGTTAAAAAGACTTGAGACACGCCATATCAATCTAGCGTCACTTTTTACACACACTATGTGAATATAACCTAACAATGCTTAGGAAATCGGAGAGACTTGAGACGCCACATACTAATCTAGTGTCACATTTCATGCACACTTTGCGTAATATAACCTAAACATGCTTAGGAAATTGAAACGACGCATTAGACTTGAGATGCGACATACTAATCTAACGTCACTTTTCACGCACACTTTGAGTAATATAACCTAACCATGCTTAATTAATCGAAACAACGCGTTAAGGAGACGTGTGACGCATGATAAGCATGGTAATCGAAACAACACTTTAAAGAGACTTGAGATGAATCATACTAATCTAGCGTAACTTTTTACATACACTTCACATATTATAACCTTACCATGCTTAGATGAGACTGGACATACTAATGTAGCGTCACTTTTCACGCACACTTTGCGTAATTTAACCTAACCATGCTTAGGTAATTGGAACGACGCGTTAAAGAGACTGGAGACTCGACATACTAATCTAGCATTACTTTTCTCGCACACTTCGCGTAATATAACCTAACCATTCTTGGGGTAATCAGAACGATGCGTTAAAGAGACTTGAGACGCGACATACAAATAAATTATTAATTTTCACGCACACTCTACGTAATATAACCTAACCATTCTTCGGTAATCGGAACTACCCATTAGAGAGACTTGTGACGCGACAAAAGCATTGTAATCAGAACGACGAGTTAGATAGACTTGAGACCCGACATACTAATCTATTATCATTTTTCACGCACACTTTGCGTAATATAACCTAGCCATGCTTAAGTAATTGGAACGACTCGTTAAATGGACTTGAGTCGCGTCATACTAATCTATTGTCATTTTTCACGCATACTTTGCGTAATATAGCCTAACCAATGCTTAGGTAATCTGAACGACGCGTTAGAGGGACTTCTGACGCGACAGTAATCGAAACGACGCGTTAAAAAGACTTGAGACGCGCCATATTAATCTAGCGTTTACGCACATTTTGCGTAATATAACTTAACCATGCTTAGGAAATCGGAACGACGCGTTAGAGATACTTGAGACGCGACATACTACTCTAGTATCACTTTTCACGCATACTTTGCGTAATATAACCTAACCATGGGTAGGAAATTGAAACGACGCTTTAGAGTGACTTGAGACGCGACATACTCATCTAACGTCACTTTTCACGCAAACTTTGCGTTATATAACCTAACCATGCATAGGTAATCGGAACAACGCGTTAAAGAGAATTGTGATCCGAGATAAGAACGGTAATCGAAACGACTCTTCAAAGAGACTTAAGACGAGTCATACTATTCTAGCGTCACTTTTTACGCACACTTTGCGTAATATAACCAAACCATGCTTAGATAATCGAAACAACGATTTAAAGAGACTTGACACTGGACATAGTCTAACGTCACTTTTCACGCACACTTTGTGTAATATAACCTAACCCTGCTTAGGTAATCGGAACGACGCGTTAAAGAGACGTGTGACGTGACCTAAGCATGGTAATCGAAATAATGCATTAAATAGACTTGAGACACGACATATTAATCTAGCGTCACTTTTTACGCAAAGTTTGCATAATATAACCTAATCATGCCGACGCATTAAAGAGCCGTGAGACGTGACATATTAATCTAGCGTCACTTTTAACGCACACCTTGCATAAAATAACCTAACCATGCTTTGGTAATCAGAACGACGCGTTAGATAGATTTAAGACGCGACATACTAATTTATTGTCATTTTTCACGCACAGTTTGCGTAATACCTAACCATGCTTTAAGTAATCGGAACGACGCGTAAATAGACTTGGGACGCGACATACTAATCAATTGTTATTTTTTACGCACACTTTGCGTAATATAACCTAACCATGCTTAGGTAATCGGAACAACGCGTTAAAGAGACTTGTGACGCGACATATGCATGGTAATCGAAACGACGCGTAAAAGAAACTTGAGACGCGCCATACTAATCTAGCGTCACTTTTTACGCACATTTTGTGTAATATAACCTAACCATGCTTAGGTAATCGAAACGACGCGTTAAAAAGATTTGAGACGCGACATACCAATCTAGCGTCACTTTTCACGCACACTTTGCGTAATATAACCTAACCATACTTAGGAAAATGAAACGACGCGTTAGAAAGACTTGAGACGCGACATACTGATCTAACGTCACTTTTCACACATACTTTGCGTAATATATCCTAACCAAGATTATGTAATCGGAACAACGCGTTAAAGAGACTTGTGAAGAGATAAGCATGGTAATCGAATCGACACTTTGAAGAGACTTGAGACGAATCATACTAATCTAGCATAACTTTATATGCACACTTTGCGTATTATAACCTAACCATGCTTTGATAATCGAAACAATGCGTTAAAGAGAATTGAGACTGGACATACTAATCTAGCGTCACTTTTCACGCACACTTTGTGTAATTTAACCTAACCATGTTTAGGTAATCGGAACGACGCCTTAGAGAGACGTGTGACGCGACCTAAGCATTGTAATCGAAACGATGCGTTAAAGAGACTTGAGACACGACATACTAATCTAGCGTCACGTTTTACGCAAACTTTGCATAATTTAACCTAAAGAGCCTTGAGACGCGACATATTAATCTAGCGTCTCTTTTCACGCATACCTCGCGTAATATAACCTAACCATGCATAGGTAATCGGAACAACGCGTTACATATACTTAAGACACGACATACTAATCTATTGCCATTTTTCACGCACACTTTGCATAATATAACCTAACCATGCTTAGGTAATCGTAACGACGCTTTAAATAGACTTGAGACGCGACATACTAATCAATTGTCATTTTTTACGAACACTTTGCATAATATAACCTAAGCATGCTTAGGTAATCGGAACAACGCATTAGAGAGACTTGTGACGCGACATATGCATGGTAATCGAAACGAAGCGAAGAGACTGGAGATGCGCCATACTAATCTAGCGTCACTTTTTACGCACACTTTGCGTAATATAAACTAACCATGCTTAGGTAATCGGAACGACGCGTTAAAGAGACTTGAGACGCGACATACTAATCTAGTGTCACTTTTCACGCACACTTTGCTTAATCTAACCTAACCGTGCTTAGGTAATCGGCATGACGCGTCAAATAGACTTGAGACACGACATACTAATCTAGCGTCACTTTTCACGCACGCTTTGCGTAAATAACCTAACCATGCTTAGGTGACATACTAATCTAGCGCCACTTTTCACGCACACTTTGTGCAGTATAACCTATACATGCTTAGCTAATCGGAACGACGCGTTAAATAGACTTGAGATGCGACATACTAATCTAGTCACTTTTCACGCACAGTTTGCGTAATATAACCTAACCATGCTTAAGTAATCGTAACGACACGTTAAACAGACTTGAGACGTGACATACTAATCTATTGTTACTTTTAACGCACATTTTGCGTACTATAACCTAACCATGCTTAAGGTAATCGGAATGACGCGTTTGAGAGACTTGTGACGCGACATAAGCATGGTAATCGAAACGACGCGTTAAAGACAGTTGAGACACGACATATTAATCTAGCGTCACTTTTCACGTAAACTTTGCATAATATAACAACCATGCTTAGGTAATCGTAGCGACACATTAAAGAACCTTGAGATTGGATATTCTAATCTAGCGTCACCTTTCACGCACACCTTGCGTAATATAACCTAACCATGCTTAGGTAATCGGAACGACGTGTTAAAGAGACTGGAGATGCGACATACTAATCTAGCATTACTTTTCTCGCACACTTTGCATAATATAACCTAACCATGCTTAAGTAATTGGAACGACTCGTTAAATAGACTTGAGTCGCGACATACTAATCTATTGTCATTTTTTACGCACACTTTGCGTAATATAACCTAACCATGTTTAGGTAATCGGAACTACGCATTAGAGAGACTTCTGACGCAACATAATCATGGTAATCGAAATGACGCGTTAAAAAGACTTGAGACGCGACATACTAATCTAGCATCACTTTTCACGTACACATTGTTTAATATAATCTAACCATGCTAAAGAAATCAGAACGACGAATTAGATACACTTATGACGCGACATAGAAATCTATTGTCATTTTTCACGCACACTTTGCGTAATATAACCTAACCATGCTTAGGTAATTGGAACAACTCGTTAAATGGACTTGAGTCGCGACATACTAATAATCTATTTTCATTTTTCACGCATACTTTGCGTAATATAACCTAACAATGGTTAGGTAATCGGAACGACGCGTTAAAAAGACATTAGACACGCCATATTAATCTAGCATCACTCTTTACGCACACTTTGCGTAATATAACCTAACCATGCTTAGGAAATCAGAACGACGCGTTAAAGAGACTTGAGACGCGCCATAGCAATCTAGCGTCACTTTTTACGCACACATTGCGTAATATAACCTACCCATGCTTAGGTAATCGGAACGACGCGTTAAAGAGACTTGAGACGCGACATACTAATCTGGCGTCACTTTTCACGCACACTTTGCATAATATAACCTAACCATGCTTAGGAAATTGAAACGACGCGTTAAAGAGACTTAAGACGTGACATACTGATCTAACGTAACTTTTCACGCACACATTGCGTATTATAACCTAACCATGCTTAAGTAATCGGAACAACGCGTTAAAGAAAATTGAGGCTTGACATACTCATCTAGCTTCACTTTTCACGCACAGTTTGTGTAATTTAACCTAACCATGCTTAGGTAATCAGAACGACGCCATAGAGAGACGTGTGACGCGACCTAAGCATGGTAATCGAAATGATGCGTTAAAGAGACTTGAGATACAACATACAAATCTAGCTTCACTTTTTACACAAACTTTGCGTAATATAACCTAACCATGCTTAGGTAATCAGAACGACGCATTAAATAGCCTTAAGATGCGACATATTAATCTAGCGTCAATTTTCATGCACACCTTGCGTAATATAACCTAACCATGCGTAGGTAATCAGAACGACGCGTAAGATAGACTTATGACGCGACATACTAATCTATTGTCATTTTTCACGCACACTTTGCGTAATATAACCTAAGCATGCTTAGGTAATCGGAACGACACGTTAAATAGACTTGAGACACAACATACTAATCTATTATCATTTTTTAAGCACACCAAACGTAATATATCCTAACCATGCTTAGGTAATCGGAACAACGCGTTAGAGAGACTTGGTACTAATCTAGCGTCACTTTTCATGCACACTTTGCTTAATATAACCTAACCATGCTTAGGTAATCGGAACGACGCGTTAAACAGACTTGAGACGCGACATACTAATCTAGCGTCACTTTTCACGCACGGTTTGCGTAAATAACCTAAACATGCTTAGGTAATCGGAACGACGCGTCAAAGAGATTTGAAACGCGACATACTAATCTAGCGTCACTTTTCACGCACACTTTGCGTAATATAACCTAACCATGCTTAGGTAATCGGAACGACGCGTTAAATAGACTTGAGATGCGACATACTAGTCTATTGTCACTTTTCACGCACAGTTTGCGTAATATAACCTAAGCACGATTTGATAATCGTAACGATGCGTTGAAGAGACTTGAGACGTGACACAGTAATCTATTGTTACTTTTCACGCACACTTCGCGTACTATAACCTAACCATGCTTAAGGTAATCGGAACGACGTGTTAGAGAGATTTGTGACGCGACATAAGCATGGTAATCAAAACGACGCGTTAAAGACACTTGAGATGCGACATACTAATCTAGCGTCACTTTTCACGTAAACTTTGCATAATATAACAACCATGCTTAGGTTATCGGAACGACGCATTAAAGAGCCTTGAGACGGGACATTCTAATCAAGCGTCACCTTTCACGCACACCTTGCGTAATATAACCTAACCATGCTTAGGTAATCGGAACTACGCGTTAAAGAGACTTGAGACGCGACATATAATCTAGTATTACTTTTTTCGCACACTTTGCGTAATATAACCTAACCATTCTTGGGTAATCGGAACAACGCGTTAAAGAGACTTGAGACGCGACATACTAATCAATTGTTAATTTTCTCCCACACTCTGCATAGTATAACCTAACCATTCTTAGGTAATCGGAACGACCCATTAGAGAGACTTGTGACACGATATAAGCATGGTAATCAAAACAACGCGTTAAAGAGACTTGAGACGCGACATACTAATCTAGCATAACTTTTCATGTACACATTGCATAATATAACCTAACCATGCTAAGATAATCGGAACGACGAGTTAGATAGACTTAAGACGCGACATACTAATCTATTGTCATTTTTCACGCACAGTTTGCGTAATATAACCTAACCATACTAAAGTAATTGGAACGACTAATCTATTGTCATTTTTCACGCACACTTTGTGTAATATAACCTAACCATGCTTAGGTAATCGGAACGATGCATTAGAGAGACTTCTGATGCGACATAAGCATGGTAATCGAAACGACGCGTTAAAAAGACTTTAGACACGCCATATTAATCTAGCGTCACTTTTTACGCACACTTTGCGTAATATAACCTAACCATGCTTAGGAAATCGGAACGACGCGTTCGAGACTTTTGAGACGCGACATACTACTCTAGTGTCACTTTTCACGCACACTTTACGTAATATAACCTAACCATGCTTAGGAAATTGAAACGACGCGTTAGAGAGACTTTAGACGCGACATACTGATTTAACGTCACTTTTCACTCAAATTTTGCGTAATATAACCTAACCATGCATAGGTAATCGGAACAACGCGTTAAAGAGACTTGTGACGCGAGATAAGCATGGTAATCGAAACGACGCTTTAAAGAGACTTGAGACGAATCATACTAATCTAGCATCACTTTTTAAACACACTTTGCGTAATATAAACTAACCATGTTTAGATAATCGAAACGACGCGTTAAAGAGACTTGAGATTGAACATACTATTCTATCATCACTTTTCGCGCACACTTTCCGTAATATAACCTAACCCTGCTTAGGTGATCGGAACGTGCGTTAGAGAGAAGTGTGACGCAAACTAAGCATGGTAATCGAAATGATGCGTTAAAGAGACTTGAGACACGACATACTAATCTAGCGTCACTTTTCACGCACACCTTGCGTAAAATAACCTAACCATGCTAAGGTAATCAGAACGACGCGTTAGATAGACTTAAGACGCGACATACTAATCTATTGTTTTTTTTCACGCACACTTTGCATAATACCTAACCATGCTTAAGTAATCCGAACGACTCGTAAATAGACTTGAGATGCGACATACTAATCTATTGTAATTTTTTATGTACACTTTGTGTAATACAATCTAACCATGCTTAGGTAATCAGAACAACACATTAAAGAAACTTGTGACGCGACATAAGCATGGTAATCGAAACGACGCGTTAAAGAGAGTTGAGACGCGCCATACTAATATAGCGTCACTTTTTACGCACACTTTGCGTAATATAACCTAACCATGCGTAGGTAATCGGAACGACGCGTTAAAGAGACTTGAGACGCGACATACTAATCTAGCGTCAATTTTCACGCACAGTTTGCATAATACAACCTAACCATGCTTAGGTAATCGGAACGACGCATTAAATAGACTTGAGATGCGACATACTAATATATTGTCACTTTTCACGCACAGTTTGCGTAATATAACCTAACCATGTTTAGGTAATCGGAACGACACGTTAAAGAGACTTGAGATGCGACATGCTAATCTATTGTTACTTTTTACGCACACTTTGCGTACTATAACCTAACCATGCTTTGGTAATCGGAACGACGCGTTTGAGAGACTTGTGACGCGACATAACCATGGTAATCGAAACGACGCGTTAAAGAGACTTCAGACGCGACATACTAATCTAGCATCACTTTTCACGCAAACTTTGCATAATATAACAACCATGCTTAGGTATCGGAACGACGCATTAAAGAGCCTTAAGACGCGTCATACTAATCTAGCGTCACCTTTCACGCACACCTTGCGTATTATAATGTAACCATCCTTAGGTAATCGGAACGACGCGTTAAAGAGACTTGAGACGCAACATACTAATCTAGCATTACTTTTCTCGCACACTTTGCGCAATATAACCTAATCATTCTTGGGAAATCGGAACGACGCGTTAAATAGACTTGAGACGCTACATACTAATCTATTGTAACTTTTCACGCACACTTTGCGAAATATAACCTAACCATTCTTAGGTAATTGGAACGACCCGTTAGAGAGACTTGTGACGCGACATAAGCATGGTAGTCAAAACGACGCGTTAAAGAGACTTGACACGCGATTTACTAATCTAGCATCAATTTTCACGTACACATTGCATAATATAACCTAACCATGCTTAGGTAATTGGAACGAGGAGTTAGATTTACCTAAGACGCGATATACTAATCTATTGTCATTTTTCACGCACAATTTGCGTAATATTACCTAACCATGATTAAGTAATTGGAACGACGCGTTTAATGGACGTGAGACGCGACATACTAATCTATTGTCATTTTACACGCACACTTTGCGTAATATAACCTTATCATGCTTAGGTAATCGGAACGATGCGTTAGAGAGACTTCTGACGCGACATAAGCATGATAATCAAAACGATGCGTTAAAAAGACTTTAGACGCGCCATATTAATCTAGCGTCACTCATTACGCACACTTTGCGTAATATAACCTAACCATGCTTAGGAAATCGGAACGACGCGTTAGAGACTTTTGAGATGCGACATACTTCTCTAGCATCACTTTGTACGCACACTTTGCGTAATATAACGTAACCATGCTTAGAAATTGGAACGACGCGTTAGAGAGACTTGAGACGCCCATACTACTAATCTAGGTTCACTTTTCACTCACACTTTGCTTAATATAACCTGACCATGCTTAGGAAATCGGAACGACGCATTAAAGAGCCTTGAGACAGGACATTCTAATCTAGCGACACCTTTCATGCACACCTTGCGTAATGTAACCTAACCATGCTTAGGTAATCGGAACGACAAGTTAAAGAGACTTGAGACGCGACATACTAATCTAGCAATCCTTTTCTCGCACACTTTGCGTAATATAACGTAACCATTCTTGGGTAATCGGAACGACGCGTTGAAGAGACTTGAGATGCGACATACTAATCTATTTTTACTTTTCACGCACACTTTGCGTAATATAACCTAACTATTCTTAGGTAATCGGAACGACCCGTTAGAGAGACTTGTGACGCGGCATAAGCATGGTAATCAAAACGACGCGTTAAAGAGACTTGAGACGTGATATACTAATCTAGCGTCACTTTTCACTTACATATTGCATAATATAGCCTAACCATTCTTAGGTAATCGGCACGACGAGTTATATTGACCTAAGATGCGACATACAAATTCTATTGTTATTTTTCACGCACACTTTGCGTAATATTACCTAACCATGCTCAAGTAATTGGAACGACGCGTTTAATGGACTTAAGACGCGACATACTAATCTATTGTCATTTTTCACGCACACTTTGCGCAATATAACCTAACCATACTTAGGTAAACGGAACGACGCGTTAAAAAGAATTTAGACGCGGCATATTAATCTAGTGTCACTTTGTGCGCACACTTTACGTAATATAACCTAACCATGCTTAGGCAATCGGAACGACGCGTTAGAGAGACTTGAGACGCCCATACTATTCTAGTTTCACTTTTCACGCACACTTTGCGAAATATAACCTGATCATGCTTAGGAAATCGGAACGACGCGTTAGAGAGACTTGAGACGTGACATACTGATCTAACGTCACTTTTCAAGGACACTTTGCGTAATAGCCATGCTTAGGTAATCGGAACGACGCGTTTAATAGACTTGTGACGCGAGATAATCATACTTAAATTACATCACTTTTCACGCACAATTTGCATAGTATAAAGTAACCATTGTTAGGTAATCTGAACGGCGCGTTAATGAGTCTTGTGAAGAGACATACTAATCTAGCATCACGCTTTAAAGCACACATAGCGTAATATAACCTAACCATACTTAGGTAATCGGAACGACGTGTTAAAGAGATTTGAGACGCGACATACTAATCTAGCATCACTTTTCAAGCACACCTCGCGTAATATAACCTAACCATGCTTAGGTAATTGGAACGACACGTTAAAGAGACTTGAGACGCGACATATATAGCGTCACTTGTAATGCACAATTTGCGTAATATAACCTAACTATGCATAGGTAATTGGAACGACGAGTTAAAGAGACTTGTGACACAACATAACTATATAGCGTCTCTTTTCACGCACACTTTGCATAATATAACCTAATCATGCATGGTAATCGGAACGACGCGTTAAAGAGACTTGTGATCCGACATACTAATCTAGCCTCACTTTTAACGCACACTTTGCGTAATATAACCTAACCATTCTTGGGTAATCGGAACAACGCGTTAAAGAGACTTGAGACGCGACATACTTATATAGCGTCACTTCGCGTCGCTTTTCATGCACACTTCGCGTAATATAACCTAGCCATGCTTAGGTAATCGGAACGATGAGTTAAAGAGATTTGAGACGCTACATACTAATCTATTGATCCTTTCACGCACACTTTGCGTACTATATAACCTAACTATGCTTAGGTAATCGGAACGACGAGTTAGAGTGACTTGTGACGCGAGATAAGCATGGTAATCGAAACGACGTGTGAAAGAGACTTGAGAAGCAACATACTAATCTAGTGTCACTTTAACGCGCACTTTGCGTAATATAACCTAACCATGCTTAGGTAATCGGAACAACGCGTTAAAGAGACTTGTGACGCGACATACTTATATAGCGTCACTTTTCACGCACACTTTACTTAATATAACATAACCATTGTTAGGTAATAAGAACGACGCGTTAAAGAGACTTGTGATGCGACATACTAATCTAGCGTCACTCTTTAACGCACATATCCTAACCATGCTTAGGTAATCGGAACGACGTGTTAAAGAGACTTGAGAAGGGATATACTAATCTAGCATCACTTTTCACGCACACGTTGCATAATATAACCTAACCATGCTTAGGTAATCAAAACGACGCGTTAAAGAGACTTGTGACGCGACATACTACTAATATAGCGTCACTTTTAATGCACACTTTGCGTTATATAATGGGTTAGTTCTTAAAAAAATCACGAACTTTAAACGAAGTTTCGTTTTAATCATGACCTTTAAAAGTTGTCATTTAAAGGCACGAACTTTCATTTTATTTCAAATCTATCACCAAAGTTAAATTCGGTGTATTTTATCTGACTAAAAATTCCTAATCCTAGATATGTTGATTAATAACTTGGGTCTTTCATTAATGGTTTAGTGAAGAATTTAGTTAATAAAAATACACTGAAATGATGAATTTGAAACAATATGAAATTTTGTGCCTTTAAATGGCAACTTTCAAAGGTCATGATTAAAATGAAACTTCGTGTAAAGTTTGTGATTTTTTTAGCAATTAACCCTTATATAATCTAATTATGCATAGGTAATCGGAACGACGCGTTAAAGAGACTTGTGACACGACATAATAATCTAGCGTCACTTTTAACGCACACTTTGCGTAATATAACCTAACCATGCTTAGGTAATCAGAACAACCCGTTAAAGAGACTTGAGACGCGACATACTAATCTAGCATCAATTTTAACGCACACTTTGCGTAATATGAAATGATAAGGAGAAAGGAAGGGTATATTAAAAGGTATTGGTCTTCTAGAGATGAGCGCTTGACGGCCCCGAATGTTGTTCTTTATCTAAAACCGAACCATGCTTAGGTAATCGAAACGACGCGTTAAAGAGACTTAAGACGCGACATACTTATAGAGCGCCACTTTTAACGCACACTTTGCGTAATATAACTTAACAATGCATAGGTAATTGGAACGACGCCTTAAAGAGACTTGTGACGAGACATACTTATATAATGTCCCCTTTCACGCTCACTTTGCATAATATAACCTAACCATGCATAGGTAATCGGCCGACGCGTTAATGAGACTTGTGATGCGACATACTAATCTAGCCTCACTTTTAACGCACACTTTGCGTAATATAACCTAACCATGCTTTGGTAATCGGAACGACGCGTTAAAGAGACTTGTGTCGCGACATACTTATATAGCGTCACTTTTCACGCACACTTTGCGTAATATAACCTAGCCATGCTTAGGTAATCGGAACAACGCGTTAAAGAGACTTATGACACGACATACTTATATAGCGTCACTTTTCACGCACACTTTGCGTAATATAAGCAAAACATTGTTAGGTAATCAGAACGACGCGTTAAAGAGACTTGTATCGCAACATATTAATCTAGCGTCATTTTTAACGCACACTTAGCGTAATATAACCTAACCATGCTTAGATAATCGAAATAAAGCGTTAAAGAGACTTGTGATGCGACATACTTATATATCGTCACTTTTCACGCACACTTTACGTAAAATAACCCAACCATTCTTAGGTAATCAGAACGACTCGTTAAAGAGACTTGTGACACGATATACTAATCTAGTGTCACTTTTAACGCACCCTTCATGTATAATAACTTAACCATGCTTAGGTAATTGGAACGATGCAACAAAGAGACTTGAGACGCGACATACTAATCTAGCGACACTTTTAAAACACACTTTGCGTTATATAACCTAACCATGCTTAGGTAATCGGAACGATGCGTTAAAGAGAATTGAGACTCGACATACTAATCTAGCGTCACTTATAACGCACACTTTGCGTGATATAACCTAACGTGATCTAGCGTCAATTTTCACACACACTTTATGTAGTATAACCTAACCATTGTTAGGTCAGAACGATGCGTTAAAAAGACTTGTGACGCGACATACTAATCTAGTGTCACTTTTATTGCACACTTTGCATCATATAACTTAACCACGCTTAGGTATTCGGAAAGACGCGTTAAAGAGACTTGAGACGCGACATACTACTAATCTAGCATCATTTTTCACGCACACTTTGCGTAATATAACCTAACCACGCTTAGATAATCAGAATGACACGTAAAAGAGATTTTAGACGCGACATACTACTAAACTAGCGTCACTTTTAATGCACACTTTGCGTTATATAACCTATCCATGCCTAGGTAATCGGAACAACTAGTTGATTAGACTTGAGACGGGACACACTAATCTAGAGTCACTTTTCACGCACACTTTGCGTAATATAACCTAACCATGCATAGCTAATCCGAGCGGCGCGTCAAAGAGACTTGTGATGCGACATAATAATCGAGCGTCAGTTTTAACGCACACTTTGCGTAATATAGCCTAACCATGCTTTGTTAATTAGAACGACCCGTTAAAGAGACTTGTGACGCGACATACTTATCTAGCATCACTTTTCACGCACAGTTTGGGTAATATATAACCTAACCATGCTTAGGTAATCGGAACGACGCGCTAAAGAGACTTGTATCTAGCGTCACATTTAACGCACACTTAGCGTAATATAACCTAACCATGATTAGGTAATCGGAACGACGCGTTAAAGAGACTTAAGACGCGACATACTAATCTAGCGTCACTTTTAACGCACACTTTGCGTAATATAACCGAACCGTGCTTAGGTAATCGCAACGACGCGTTAAAGAGACTTAAGACGCAACATACTTATATAACGTCACTTTTAACGGACACTTTGCGTAATATAACATGCATAGGTAATTGGAACAACGCGTTAAAGAGACTTGTGACGCGATATACTTATATAGCGTCACTTTTCATGCACCCCTTCGCGTAATATAACCTAACCATGCTTAGGTAATCGGAACGATGCGAAAAAGAGACTTGAGACACGACATACTAATCTAGCGACACTTTTAAAACACAAGCTTAGGCAATCCGAACGACGCGTTAAAGAGACTTGAGACGCGATATACTAATATAGTGTCACTTATAACGCACACTTTGCGTAATATAACTTAACCATGCTTAGGTAATCGGAACGACGTGTTAAAAAGACTTGTGATGCGACATACTTATATAGCGTCACTTTTCACGCACACTTTACGTAGTATAACCTAACCATTGTTAGGTCGGAACTACGCGTTAAAAAGACTTGTGACGCGACATACTAATCTAGCGTCACTTTATACGCACACTTTGGGTCATGTAATAACCACGCATAGTTAATCGGAAGGACGGGTTAAAGAGACTTGAGACGCGGCATACTACTAATCAAGCATCACTTTTAACTCACACTTTGCATAATATAACCTAACCACGCTTAGGAAATCAGAATGACATGTTAAAGAGAATTGAGATGCGACATACTACTAATCTACCGTAACTTTTAACTCACACTTTGCGTTGTATAACCTATCCATGCCTAGGTAATCGGAACGATTCGTTGAATAGACTTGTGACGGGACATAGTAATCTAAATTCACTTTTCACGCACACTTGGCGTAATATAACCTAACCATGCATAGGTAATCGGAACGGAGCGTTAAAGAGACTTGTGACACGACATAATAATCTAGCGTCACTTTTAACGCACACTTTACGTAATATAGCCAAACCATGCTTATAGCTAAAAGGAACGTCACGTTAAAGAGACTTGTGACGCGACATACTTATCTACCGCACTCTTCGCGTAACATAAACTAACCATGCTTAGGTAATCAGAACGACGCGTTAAAGAGACTTGTATCTAGCATCACATTTAACGCACACTTAGCGTAATATAACATAGCCATGCTAAGGTAATCGGAACGACGCGTTAAAGAGACTTTAGACGCGACATACTAATCTAGCGTCTCTTTTAACGCACACTTGCGTAATATAAACTAACCATGCATAGGTTATTGGAACGACGCGTTAAAGAGACTTCTGAAGCGACATACTTATATAGCGTCCCTTTTCACGCACACTTTGCATAATATAACCTAACCATACATAGGTAATTGGCAAACGCGTTAATGACACTTGTGACGCGATATACTAATCTAGCCTCTCTTTTAACACACACTTTGCGTAATGTAACATAACCATGCTTAGGTAATCGGAACGACGCGTTAAAGAGAGTTGTGACGCGACTTACATAAATAACTTCACTTTTCACGCACACTTTGCTTAATATAACCTAACCATGCTTAGGTAATCGGAACGACGAGTTAAAGAGACTTGTGATGCGACATACTTATATAGCGTCACTTTTCACGCACACTCCGTAATATAACCAAACCATTGTTAGGTAATCCGAACGACGCGTTAAAGAGACTTGTAATGCGACATATTAATCTAGCGTCTCTTTTAACACACACTTAGCGCAATATAACCTACACGTGCTTAGATAATCGGAACGACGCGTTAAAGAGACTTGTGATGCGATATACTTATATAGCGTCGCTTTTCACGCACACTTCACATAAAATAACCTAACCATTGTTAGGTAATCAGAATGACGCGTCAAAGAGACTTGTGACGTGACATACTAATCTAGTGTCACTTTTAACGCACCCTTTGCGTAATATAACCTAACCATGCTTAGGTAATCGGAACGATGCGTCAAAGAGACTTGAGACGCGATATACTAATCTAGCAACACTTCTAAAACACACTCTGCGTTATATAACCTAACCATGCTTAGGTAATCGGAACGATGCGTTAAAGAGACTTGAGACGCGACACACTAATCTAGCGTCATTTATAACGCACACTTTGCGTAATATAGCCTAACCATGCTTAGGTAATCGGAACGACGTGTTAAAAAGACTTGTGATGCGACATACATATATACCGTTAATTTTCACGCACACTTTAAGTAATATAACCTAACCATTGTTAGGTCAGAACGACGCTTTAAAAAGACATTTGAAGGGACATTCTAATCTAGCGTCACTTTTAATGCACACTTTGCGTAATATAACCTAACCACGCTTAGGTAATCAGAACGACGCGTTAAAGAGACTTGAGAGGCGACATACTAGTTTCTTTAACGCGTCGTTCCGATTACCTAAGCATGGTTAGGTTATTTTACACAAAGTGTGCGCGAAAGTGACGCTAGGTTAGGATGTCGCGTCTCAAGTCTCTTTAACGCGTCGTTCTGATTAACTATGCATTGTTAGGTTATATTGCGCAAAGTGTGCATGAAAAGTGACGCTAGATTAATATGTCACGTCTCAAGTCTCTTTAACGCGTCGTTCCGATTACCTAACCACGGTTAGGTTATTCTACGCAAAGTGTGCGTGAAAAGTGACACTAGGTTAGGATGTCGAAGTGTGCGTGAAAAGTGGCGCTAGATTAATATGTCGCGTCAAAAGTGTCTTTAACGCGTCGTTCTAATTATCTAAGCATGGTTAGGTTATATTACGCAAAATGTGCGTAAAAAGTGACACTAGATTAGTATGGCGCGTCTCAAGTCTCTTTTACCGGTCGTTTTGATAACCATGCTTATGTCGCGTCACAAGTCTCTCTAACTCTTCATTCCGATTACCTAAGCATGGTTAGGTTATATTACGCAAAATGTACGTGAAAAGTGACGCTAGATTAGTATGTCGCGTCACAAATCTCTTTAACACGTCGCTCATATTACCTAAGCATGTTTAGGTTATATTACGCAAAGTGTGCCTGAAAAGTGACGCTAGATTAATATGTCGCGTATGAAGTCTCTCTAACGCGTCGTTCCGATTCCTAAGCATGGATAGGTTATATTATGCAATGTCTGCGTGACAACTGTTGCTAGGTTAGTATGTCGCATCTCAAGTCTCTTTAATGCGTCGTTCCGATTACCTCAGCATGGTTAGGTTATATTACGCAAAATGTGCTTGAAAAGTGACGCTCGATTAGTATGTCACGTCTCAAGTCTCTTCAATATGTCGTGTCACAAGTCTCTTTAACGCGTCGTTTCGACTACGTAAGCATGGTTAGGTTATATTACACAAAATGAGCGTAAAAAGTGATGCTATATTAGAATGCCGCATCACAAGTCTCTTTAACACGTCGCTCCTATTACCTAAGCATGGTTATGATATATTACGCAAAGTGTGCGTAAAAAGTGACGCTAGATTAGTAAAGCGTGTCTTAAGTTTCTTTAAAGCGTCGTTTTGATTACCAACCTTATGTGTGTCACAAGTCTCTTTAAAGCGTTGTTCCGATTACCTAAGCATGGTTAGATTATATTACGGAAAGTGTGCGTGAAAAGTGACGCTAGATTAGTATGTTGCGTCAAAAGTCTCTCTACGTGTTGTTCCAATTACCTAAGCATGGTTAGGTTATATTACAGAAATAGTGCGTGAAAAGTGACACTAGGTTAGTAAGTCGCGTCACAAGTCTCTTTAACGCGTCGCTCCTATTACCTAAGCATGGTTAGGTTATATTACGCAAATTGTTCATGAAAAGTGACGCTAGATTAGTATGTCGTTTCTCAAGTCTCTTTAACGCGTTCGTTCTGATTTCCCAAGCATGGTTGGGTTATTTTACGCAAAGTGTGCGTGAAAAGTGATGCTAGATTAGTATGTGGCGTCTCAAGTCTCTTTAACGCGTCGTTCCGATTACCTAAGCATGGTTAGGTTATATTACGCAAAATGTGCATGAAAAGTGACGCTAGATTAGTATGTCGCTTATCAAGTCTCTTTAACACGTCGTTCTGATTACCTAAGCATGGTTAGGTTATATTAGGCAAAGTGTGCGTCAAAAGTGACGCTAGATTAGTATAGCGCGTCTCAAGTCTCTTTAATGCGTCGTTTCGATTACCATGCTTATGTCGCGTCAAAAGTATCTCTAACGCGTCGTTCCAATTACCTAAGCATGGTTACGTTATATTACGCAATGTGTGCGTGAAAAGTGACGCTAGATTAGTATGTCGCGTCACACGTCTCTCTAACGCGTCGTTCTGATTACCTATGCATGGTTAGGTTATATTACGCAAAGTATACGTGAAAAGTGACGCTAGATTAGTATGTCGCTTCTCCAGTCTCTTCAAAGCGTCTTTCTAATTACCTATGTATGGTTAGGTTATATTAAGCAAAGTGTGCGTGAAAAGTGATGCTAGATTATTATTTCACGTCTCAAGTCTCTTTAACCCGTCGTTTCGATTAGCATTGCTTATGTCGCGTCACAAGTGTCTCTAATGCATCGTTCTTATTACCTAAGCATGGTTTGGTTATATTAAGCAAAGCTTTTGTGAAAATTGACAATTGATTAGTATGTTGCGTCTAAGTCTCTTTAACGCGTCGTTCCAATTACCTAAGCATGGTTAGGTTATTTTACGCAAAGTGTGCATGAAAAGTGACGCTAGATTAGTGCGTCGTGTCTCAAGTCTCTTTAACGCGGCGTTCCGAGTACCTTAGCATGGTTAGGTTATATTACCCAAATTGTGCGTGAAACGTGAAGCTAGATTAGTATGTTCTCCGTCTCAAGTCTCTTTAATACGTCGTTCCCATTACGTAAGCATGGTTAGGTTATATTATGCAAAGTGTGCGTGAAAAGTGACGCTAGATTAGTATAATGCGTCTTAAGTCTCTTTAAGGCGTCGTTTCGATTAACAAAGCATGGTTAGGTTATATTACGCAAAGTGTGGTTGAGAAGTGACGCTAGATTAGTATGTCGCGTCTCAAGTCTCTTTAACGCGTCGTTCTAATTACCTAAGCATGGTTAGTTTATATTACGCAAAGTGTGCATTAAAAGTGACGCTAGATTAGTATGGGCGTCTCAAGTCTCTTTAATGGGTCGTTTCGATTACCATATGTATGTCGCGTCACAAGTCTCTCTAACGCGTCATTCTGATTACCTAAGCATGGTTAGGTTATATTATGAAAAGTGTGCGTGAAAAATGATGCTACATTAGTATATCGCGTCTCAAGTCTCTTTAACGCGACGTTCCGATTACGTAAACATGGTTAGGGTATATTACGCAAAGTGTGCGTGAAAAGTGACGCTAGTTATGTATGTCGCATCATAAGTCTCCCTAACGGGTCGTTCCGATTACCTAAGCATGATTACCTTATATTACTCAAAGTGTGCGTGAAAAGTGACACTAGATTAGTGTGTCGCGTCTCAAGTCTATTTAACACGTCGTTTCGATTACCTAAGCATGGTAACGTTATATTACGCAAAGTGTGCGTGAAAACTTATATTACGCAAAGTGTGTGTGAAAAAGAGAAAAGTGACGCTAGATTAGTATGTCGCGTCTCTAGTCTCTTTAAAGCGTCTTTCCAATTACATGGGAAAAGTGACGCTAGATTACTATGTCGCGTCTCAAGTCTCTTTAACCCATCGTTTTGATTAGCATGCTTATGTCACATCACAAGTGTCTCTAACGCGTCGTTCTTATTATCTAAGCATGGTTAGGTTATATTACGCAAAGTGTGCGTGAAAAGTTATAAGAGATTAGTATGTTGCGTATCAATTCTCTTTTACGCGTCATTCTGATTACTTACGCATGGTTCGGTTATTTTACGCAAAGTGTGCGTTAAAAGTGACGCTATATTAGTATATGTCGCGTCTCAAGTCTCTTTAACGCGTTGTTCCAATTACCTAAGCATGGTTAGCTTATATTACCCAAACTGTGCGTGAAAAGTGACGCTAGATTAATATGTCCCATCTCAAGTCTCTTTAACGCGTCGTTTCGAATACCTAAGCATGGTTAGGTTATATTATGCAAAGTGTGCGTGAAAAGTGTCGCTAGATTACAATGTCGCATCTCAAGTCTCGTTAACGCGTCATTCCGATTAACTAAGCATGGTTAGGTTATAGTATGCAAAGTGTGCGCAAAAAGTGACTCTAGATTAGTATTGCGAGTCTCATGTCTCTTTAAGGCTTTGTTTTAATTACCGTGCTTATGTCGCGTCACAAATCTCTCTAACGCGTTGTTCCGATTACCTAAGCAAGGTTAGGTTATACTACGCAAAGTGTGTGTGAAAATTGACGCTAGATTAGTATATCGCGTCACAAGTCTCCCTAACGCGTCGTTTTGATTATCTAAGCATGGTTAGGTTATACTATGAAAAGTATGCATGAAAATTGACGCTAGATTAGTATATCGCGTAACAAGTCTCTCTAACGCATCGTTCCGATTACCTAAGCATGGTTAGGTTGTATTAAGCAAAGTGTGCATGAAAAGTGACAATAGATTAGTATGTCGCCTCTCAAGTCTCTTTAACGCGCCGTTTCGATTATCTAACCTTGGTAAGGTTATATAACGCGAAGTGTGCGTGAAAAGTGATGTTAGATTTGTATGTCGCTTTTCAAGTATCTTTAACGTGTCGTTACGATTATCTAAGCATGGTTAGGTTTTATTACGCAAAGTGTGCGTAAAAAGTAACGCTTGATTAGTATGGCGCGTCCTCTCTAACCCGTCGTTCCGATTACCTAAGTATGGTTAGGTTATATTAAACAAAGTGTGCATGAAAAGTGACGCTAGATTAGTAAGTCGCATCACAAGTCTCTCTAATGCGTCGTTCCGATTACTTAAGCATGGTTAGGTTATATTACGCAAAGTGTGCGTGAAAAGTGACGCCATATTAGTAGGGCGCGTCTAAAGTCTCTTTAACGGATCGTTTAAATTACCATGCTTATGTCGCGTCACAAGTCTCTCTAACGCGTCGTTCCGATTGGCTAAGCATGGTTAGATTATATTGCGCAAAGTGTGCGTGAAAAGTGACGCTGGATTAGTATGTCGCGTCAAAAGTTCCTTTAACGAGTCGTTCCGATTATATAAGCATGGTTAGGTTATATTATGCAAAGAGTGCGTGAATAGTGAATCTAGATTAGTATGTCGCGTCTAGAGTCTCTTTAACGCGTTATTTCGAGTACCCCAGTATGGATAGGTTATTACGCAAAGTGTGCGTTAAAAGTGCCGCTAGATTAGTATGTTGCGTCATAAGTCTTTTTAACGCGTCATTCTGATTGCCTAAGCATGGTTAGATTATAATGGCGCGTCTCAAGTCTCTTTAACGCATCGTTCCGATTACCTAAGCATAGTTACGTTATATTACACAAAGTGTCCGTGAAAAGAGACGCAAGATTAGTATGTCGAGTCTCAAGTGTCTTTAACGCATCTTTCAGATTACCTAAGCATGGTTAGGTTATATTACGCAAAGTGTGCGTGAAAAGTGACGCTAGATTAGTATGGCGCGTCTCAACTTCTTTAACGCGTCGTTTCGATTACCATGCTTATGTCGGCGTCACACGTCTCTCTAACGCGTCGTTCCGATTACCTAAGCATGGTTAGGATATATTAAGCAAAGTGTGCATGAAAAGTGACGCTAGATTACTATGTCGCGTCTCAAGTCTCTTTAACCCGTTGATTCGATTATCCTGCTTATGTCGTGTCACAAGTGTCTCTAACACGTCGTTCTTATTACCTAAGCATGGTTAGATTATATCACGTGAAGTGTTCGTGAAAAGTGACAATAGATTATTAGTATGTTGCGTCTTAAGTGTCTATAACGCGTCGTACCGATTACTTATGCATGGTTAGGTTATTTTACGCAAAGTGGGCGTGAAACGTGACGCTAGGTTAGGATGCCGCGTCTCAAGTCTCTTTAACGCGTCATTCCGATTAACTAAGCATGGTTAGGTTATATTAAGCAAAGTGTGCGTGAAAAGTGACGCTAGATTACGATGTCTCTCAAGTCTATTTAACGCGTCGTTCCGATTACCCAGCATGGTTAGGTTATTTTACGCAAAGTACGCGTGAAAATTGACGCTAGGTTAGGATGTCGAAGCGTGCGTGAAAAGTGGCGCTAGATTAGTATGTTGCGTCTCAACTCTCTTTAACGCATCATTCTGATTAGGTCATGGATAGGTTATATTACGCAAAGCATGCGTAAAAAGTGACGCTAGATTAGTATGGCGCGTCTCAACTCTCTTTAACAGGTTGTTTCGATAACCATGCTTATGTCGCGTCACAAGTCTCTTCAACTCGTCGTTCCGATTACCTAAGCATGGTTAGCTTATATTACACAAAGTGTGCGTGAAAAGTGACGCTAGATTAGTATGTCGCATCACAAGTCTCTCTAACGTGTCGTTCCGATTACCTAAGCATGGTTTGGTTATATTACTCAAAGTGTGCGTGAAAAGTGTTGCTAGATTAGTATGTTGCGTCTTAAGTCTCTATAACGCGTCGTTTCGATTACCTAAGCATGGTTAGATTAGGTTACACGAAGTGTGCGTAAAAAGTGACCCTTGATTAGTATGGCGCGTCTAAAGACTCTTTGACGCTAGATTAGTAGGACGCGTCGTTTCGATTAGCATGCTTATGTCGTGTCACAAGTCTTTAACGCGTCGTTCCGATTACCTAAGCATGTTTAGGTTATATTACGCAAAGGGTGCGTGAAAAGTGACGCTAGATTACTACGTCGCGTCTCAATTCTCTTTAACGCGTTGTTCAGATTACCTAAGCATGGTTAGGTTATATTACATAAAGTGTGCGTGAAAAGTGACGGTAGATTAATATGTCGCGTCTCAAGTCTCTTTAACGCGTCGTTCCGATTACCTAAGAATGGTTAGTTTATACTACGCAAAGTGTGCGAGAAAAGTAATGCTAGATTAGTATGTGGCGTATCAAGTTACTTTAACGTGTCGTTCCGATTAGCTAAGCATGGTTAGGTTATATTACGCAAGGTGTGCGTGAAAAGTAACGCTAGTTTAGTATGTCGCGTCTCAAGGCTCTTTAATGCATCGTTCCGATTACCTAAGAATGGTTAGTTTATATTACGCAAAGTGTGCGAGAAAAGTAATGCTAGATTAGTATGTGGCGTATCAAGTCACTTTAACGTGTCGTTCCGATTAGCTAAGCATGGTTAGGTTATATTACGCAAGGTGTCCGTGAAAAGTTACGCTAGATTAGTATGTTGCGTCTCAAGTCTCTTTAACACGTCGTTCCAATTACCTAAGAATGGTTAGGTTATATTACGCAAAATGTGCGTGAAAAGTGACGCTAGATTAGTATGTCGCGTCTCAAGTCTGTTTAACGCTTCGTTCCGATTACCTAAGCATGGTTAGTTTATATTACGCAAAGTGTGCTTGAAAAGTGATGCTAGATTAGTATGTCGCGTCTCAATTATGTTTAACGCGTTGTTCCGATTACCTAAACATGGTTAGGTTATATTACGCAAAGTGTGCGTAAAAAGTGATGCTAGATTAGTATGGCGCGTCTCAAGTCTCTTTAACGCGTCGTTTCGATTGCTTATGTCGCTTTACAAGTCTCTCAAACGCGGCATTCCGATTACCTAAGCATGGTTTGGTTATATTAGGCAAAGTGTGCATGCAAAATGACAATAGATTAGTATGTCGCGTCTCAAGTCTCTTTAACGCGTCGTTCCGATTATCTAAGCATGTTTAGGTTATATTACGCAAGGTGTGCGTGAAAAGTGACGCTAGATTAGTATGTCGCGTCTCAAGGCTCTTTAACGCGTCGTTCCGATTACCTAAGCATGGTTAGGTTATATTACGCAAAGTTTGCGTGAAAAGTGATGCTAGATTAGTAAGTCGCGTCGCAAGTCTCTTTAACGCGTCGTTCCGATTACCTAAGCATGGTTAGGTCATACTACACAAAGTTTGCATAAAAAGTGACGCTAGATTAGTATGTCGCGTCTCAAGTCTCTTTAACGCGTCGTTTTTATTACCATGCGTATGTCGCGTCACAAGTCTCTCTAACGCGTCGCTCCGATTATCTAAGCATAATTAGGTTATATTACGCAAAGTGTGCGTCCAAAATGATAATAGATTAGTATGTCGCGTATCAAGTCTATTTAACGCGTCGTTCCGATTACCATGGTTAGGTTATATTTTGCAAAGTGTGCGTAAAAAGTGACCCTAGATTAGTATGTCACGTCTCAATTCTCTTTCACGCGTTGTTCCGATTACTTAAGCATGGTTTAGTTATATTACGCAAAGTGTGCGTAAAAAGTGACGCTAGATTAGTATGGCACGTCTCATTCTTTTTAACGCGTCCTTTTAATTACCATTCTTATGTCGCGTCACAAGTCTCTCTAACGGCATCGTTCCGATTACCCATGGTTAGGTTATATAAGGCAAAGGGTGCGTGAAAAGTGATGCTAGATTAGTATCTCGCGTTTCAATTTTCTTTAACGGGTTGTTTCGATTACCTAAGCATATGGTTAGGTTATATTACGCAAAGCGTGCGTGAATAGTGACGTTAGATTAGTATGTCGCGTCTCAAGTCTGTTTAACGCGTCGTTCCGATTACTTAAGCATGGTTAGGTTATATTACACAAAGTGTCCGTAAAACGTTATGTTAGATAAGTATGTCGCGTCACAAGTCTCTTTAACCCGTCGTTCCGATTACCTAAGCATGGTTAGATAATATTACTCAAAGAGTGCGTGAAACGTGACGCTAGATTAGTATGTCGGGTTTCAAGTCTCTTTAACGCGTCGTTCCGATTACCCAAGAATTGTTAGGTTATATTACGCAGAGTGTGCGAGAAAAGTAACGCTAGATTGGTATGTTGCGTCTCATCGCGTCTTAAGTCTCTTTAATGCGTCGTTCCGATTACCTAAGCATGGTTAGATTATATAATGATAAGTGTGCGTTAAAAGTTACGCTAGATTAGTAGTATGTCGCATCAGAAGTCTCTTTAACGCGTCGTTCCGATCATCTATGCATGGTTAGGTTATAATATTATGCAAAGTGTGCGTGAAAGTGACGTTAAACTAGAATGTCGCTTCACAAGTCTCTTTAACGCGTCGTTCCGATTACCTAAGCATGGTTAGAATATATTACGCCAAGTGTGCGTGAAAAGTGATGCGAGATTAGTATGTCACTTAACAAGTCTCTTTAAAGAGTCGTTCCGATTATCTAGGCATGGTTAGGTTATATAACGCAAAGTGTGCGTTAAAAGTGACGCAAGATTAGTAGTATGTCGCGTCCCAAATCTCTTTAACGCGTCGTTCCGATTACGTAAGCATGGTTAGGTTATATTACGCAAAGTGTGCGTTAAAAGTGACGCTGTATTATTATATCGCGTCACAAGTCTTCTTTATCGCGTCGTTCCGAATACCTAAGCATGGTTATGTTATATTATGCAAAGTGTGCGTGAAAAGTGACGCTAGATAAGTATGTCGCATCACAAGTCTCTTTAACGCATTGTTCCGATAATCTAAGCATGGTTAGATTATATAACGCAAAGTGTGCTAAATTAGTAGTATGTTGCGTCACAAGTCTCTTTAACGCGTCGTTCCGATTACCAAAGCATGGTTATATTATATAACGCAAAGTGTGCGTTAAAAGTAACGCTAGATTAGTAGTATGTCGCGTCACAAGTCTCTTTAAAGCGTCGTTGCGATTACCTATGGATAATTTGATTACATTACGCAAAGTGTGCGTTAAAAGTGACGATATATTAGTAGTATGTCGCGTCTCAAGTCTCTTTAACGCGTCGTTTCGATTACCTAACCATGGTTAGATTATATTACGCAAAGTGTGCTTTAAAACTGACGCTAGATTAGTGTGTCGCGTCACAAGTCTCTTTAACGCGTCGTTCTGATTACCTAAGCATGGTTAGGGCCTGAAAAGTTATACTAAATACGTATGTTGCGTCACAAGTCTCTTTAACGTGTCGTTCCGATTATATAACAATGGTTAGGGTAATATTACGCAAAATGTGCGATAAAAGTTACGCTGGATTAGTATGTCGCATCACAAGTCTCTTTAACGCATCGTTCCGATTACCTAAGCATGGTTAGGTTATATTACGCAAAGTGTGCGTTAAAAGTGACGCTAGATTATTATGTCGCGTCACAAGTCTCTTTAACGCGTCGTTCTGATTACATATTCATGGTTTAGGTTATATTATGCAAAGTGTGCGTGAAAAGTGAAGATAGATAGTATGGCGCCTCACAAGTCTCTTTAACGCATCGTTCCGATTACCTAAGCATGGTTAGGTTATATAACGCAAAGTGTGCGTTAATAATGACACTAGATTAGTAGTATGTCGTGTTACAAGTCTCTTTAATGCGTCGTTCCGATTACCAATGCATGGTTTGATTATATTATGCAAAGTGTGCGTGAAAAGTGATGCAAGATTAGTATGTCGCGGCACAAGTCTCTTAAACGTGTCGTTCCAATTACCTTAAGCATGGTTATGTTATATTACGCAAAGTGCGCGTTAAAACTGACGCTAGATAAGTATGTTACGCCACTAGTCTCTTTAAAGCGTCGTTCTGATTACCTAAGCATGGTTAGGTTATATTATGTAGAGTGTGCATTAAAGTGACGCTAGATTGTTATGTCGCGTCACAAGTCTGTTTAACGCGTTGTTCCGATTACCTATGCATGGTTAGGTTATATTATGCAAAGTGTGCTTGAAAAGTGACGCTAGATAAGTATGTTGCGTCATAAGTCTTTTTAGCGCGTCGTTCCGATTACCTAAGTATGGTTAGAGTTATATAAACGCAAAGTGTGCGTTAAAAGTGACGCTAGATTAGTAGTATGTCGCGTCACAAGTCTCTTTAACGCGTCGTTCCGATTACCTAAGCATGGTTAGATTATATTATGCAAAGTGTGCGTGAAAAGTGATGCTAGATTAGTATGTCGCGTCACAAGTTTTATTAACGAGTCGTTCCGATTACCTAGGCATGGTTAGATTATATAACGCAAAGTGTGCATTAAAAGTGACGCTAGATTAGTAGTACGTCGCGTCACAAGTCTCTTTAACGTGTTGTTCCGATTACCTAAGCATGGTTAGGTTATATTACGCGAAGTGCGCGTGAAAAGTGATGTTATATTAGTATGTCGCGTCTCAAGTCTCTTTAACGCGTAGTTCCGATTACCTAAGCATGGTTAGGTTATATTACGCAAAGTCTGTGTTAAAAGTGACATAAGATTCGCGTCACAAGTCTCTGTAGTGCGTTGTTCTGATTACCTAGTCATGATTAGATTATGTTAAGCAAAGTGTGCGTGAAAAGTGATGCTAGATTATTAGGTCGCGTCACACGTCTCTTTTACGCGTCGTTCCGATTACCTAAGCATGGTTCGGTTATATTACGCAAAGTGTGCCTTAAAAGTGACGCGAGATTAGGTTGTCGCGTTAGAAGTCTCTTTAACGTCGTTCTGATTACCTAACAATTGTTTGGTTATATTACGCAAAGTGTGTGTGATAAGTGACGCTATATAAATATGTCGCGTCACAAACGCGTCGTTTTGATTACGTAAGCATGGTTAGGTTATATTACGCAAAATGTGCATGAAAAGTGACGCTAGATTAGTATGTCGCTTCTCAAGTCTCTTTAACACGTCGTTCTGATTACCTAAGCATGGTTAGGTTATATTAGGCAAAGTGTGCGTTTTACAGTGACACTATATTAGTAGTATGTCGCGTCACAAGTCTCTTTAACGCGTCGTTCTGATTGCCTAATCGTGGTCAGGTTATATTACGCAAAGTGTGCGTGAAAAGTGATGCTAGATTAGTAGTATGTCGCGTCTCAAGTCTTTTTTACGCGTCGTTCTTATTAGGCATGGTTAGGTTATATGATGCAAAGTGTTTGTTAAAAGTGATGCTAGATTAGTATATCGCGTCACAAGTCTTTTTAACGCGTCGTTCTGACCTAACAATGGTTAGGTTATATTACGTAAAGTATGCGTGAACTGTGACGCTGTATAAGTATGTCGCATCACAAGTCATTTTAACACGTCGTTCCGATTACCTAAGCATGGTTTGGTTATATTAGGCAAAGTGTGTGTTAAAAGTGTCACTAGATTAGTATGTCGCGTCTTAAGTGTCTTTGACGCGTTGTTCCGATTACCTAAGCATGGTTAGGTTATATTATGCAAAAGATGTGTTACAAGTGACGCTAGATTAGTAGTTCGCGTCACATGTCTTTTTAATGCGTCGTTCCGATTATCTAAGCATGGTTAGGTGTTATATTACGCAAAGTGTGAGCTAAAAGTGACGATAGATTAGTATATCGCGTCACATGTCTCTTTAACGCGTCGTTCCGATTACCTAAGCATGGTTAGGTTGTATTACGCTAAGTGTGCGTTAAAAGCGACGCTTGATTAATATGTCGGGTCTGTTCTCTGAAGAACAGACCGGAGCTGCTGCTCCTCAGGAGCAGCAGCTTCCTTTTTCCGGCGAGAAGAGTTTCTCCTCGCCGGAAACAAAGAAAAAAATTTAATTTTTTTTTGAAAAAAGTCTAAAAAGGCCCCTTAATTAATTAGGTTTAAATTATAATTTATTAGTATTTAAATATAATTAATTAGGGTAATTTTTAATTAATTAGTAACCCACTCTCCAATTAAGGTGCCACGTCAGCATAGGGGTCTTTTTGTACCGGTTTTGACAAGTTCAGGGTAAAAGTGATCCGGTTTTCTCAATTTGGACGTTTTTGATACTTTGTGCCAAGTTGAGGGGGTAAAGTGATCCTTTGTTCGTTTTGTTATATTACGCAAAGTGTGCGTTAAAAGTGACACTAGATTATATGTCGCGACACAAGTCTCTTTAACGCGTCGTTCTTATTACCTAACAATGGTTAGGTTATATTATGGAAACTGTGCGAGAAAAGTGACGCTATATAAGTATGTTGCGTCACAAACCTCTTTAACGCGTCGTTCCGATTAGCTAAGCATGGTTAGGTCATATTACGCAAAGTGTGCGTTAAAAGTGACGCTAGATTATTATGTCGCATCACAAGTCTCTTTAACGCGTCGTTCCGATTACCTAAGCATGGTTATATGACGTAAAGTTTGCATTAAAATTACGCTAGATTAGTATGTCGCGTCACAAGTCTTTGTAACGCGTTGTTCTAACCTAACAATGGTTAGGTTATATTACATAAATCGTGCGTGAAATGTGACGTTGTATAAGTATGTCGCGTCACAAGTCTCTTTGACCCGTCGTTCCTATTTCCTAAGTATGGTTAGATTATATAACGCAAAGTGTGTGTTAAAAGTGTCGCTAGATTAGTATGTCGCATCTCAAGTCTTTTTGACGCGTCGTTTCGATTACTTAAGCATGGTAAGGTTATATTACACAAAAGGTGCTTTACAAGTGACGATAGATTAGTAGCGTCACATGTCTCTTTAACGCATCGTTCCAATTTCCTAAGCAAGGTTAGGTTATATTACGCTAAGTGTGCGTTAAAAGTGACGCTAGATTAATATGTCGCGTCACAAGTATCTTTAACGCGTCGTTCTGATTACCTAACAATGTTTGCTTACACTACGCAAAGTGTGCGTGAAAAGTGACGCTATATAAGTTTGTCGCGTCACAAGTCTCTTTAACGCCTCGTTCCGATTACCCAAGCATGCTTAGGTTATATTACGCAAAGTGTGCATTAAAAGTGACGCTAGATTAGTATGTCGCGTCACAAATCTCATTAACACGTCGTTCCGATTACCTATGCATGGTTAGGTTATATTATGCAAAGTGTGCGTGAAAAGGGACGCTATATAAGTATGTCGTGTCACAAGTCTCTTTAACGCGTCGTTCCAATTACCTATGCATGGTTTGGTTATATTCCACAAAGTGTGCGCTAAAAGTGACGCTATTTAAGTATGTCGCATTTCAAGTCTCTTTAACGCGTCGTTCCGATTACATAAGTATGGTTCAGTTATATTACGCAGAGTGTGTGTTAAAAGTAACGCTAGATTAGTATGTCGCATCTCAAGTGTCTTTAACGCGTCGTTCCGATTACCTAAGCATGGTTAGGTTATATTATGCAAAGTGCGCGTTATAAATGACGCTAGATTAGTATGTCGCGTCTCAAGTCTCTTTAACGTGTCGTTTCGATTACCATGCTTATATCTCGTCACAAGTCTCTCTAGCGCGTCGTTCCGTTTACCTAAGCATGGTTAGGTAATAGTACGCAAACTGTGCGTGAAAAGGATCAATAGATTAGTATGCCGTTTCTCAAGTCTCTTTAACGCATCGTTTTGATTTCCTAAGCATGGTTAGGTTATACTATGCAAAGTGTGCGAGAAAAGTGACGCTATATTATTATTTCTAGTCTCAAGTCTCTTTAACGCGTCGTTCCGATTATCTAAGCATGGTTAGGTTATATTACGCAAAGTGTTCATAAAAGTGTAGCTAGATTAGTATGTTTTGTCTCAAGTCTCTTTCATGCGTCGTTTTGATTACCATGCTTATCTCGCGTCACAAGTCGCTTTCACGCGTAGTTCCAATTACCTAAGCATGGTTAGGCTATATTACGCAAAGTGTGCGTGAAAAGTGACGTTATATTACTATCTCGCATCTCAAGTCTCTCTAACACGTCGCTCTGATTTCCTAAGCATGGTTAAGTTATATTACGCAAAGTGTGCGTGAAAAGTGACGCTAGATTAGTATGTCCAGTCTCAAGTCTCTTTAACGCGTCGTTCCGATTATCTAAGCCTGGTTAGGTTATATTACGCAAAGTGTGCATAAAAAGTGTAGCTAGATTAGTATGTTTTGTCTCAAGTCTCTTTAACGCGTCGTTTCGATTATCATGCTGATCTCGTGTCACAAGTCTCTTTATCACGTCGTTCTGATTACTTTACATGGTTAGGTTATATTACGCAAAGTGTGCGTGAAAAGTGACGTTATATTAGTATGTCGCATCTCCAGTCTCTCTAACGCGTCATTCTGATTTCCTAAGCATGGTTAAGTTATATTACTCAAAGTGTGCGTGAAAAGTGACGCTACATTAGTATGTCGCGTATCAAGTCTCTCTAACGCGTCGTTCCGATTTCCTAAGCATGGGTAGGATATACTACGCAAAGTGTGCGTAAAAAATGACGCTAGATTAATATGGTGTGTCTCATGCTTATGTCTCGTCACAAGTCTCTCTAACGAATCGTTCTGACTACCTAAGCATGGTTAGGTTATAATATACAGAGTATGTGTGAAAAATGAGAATAGATTAGTATGTCGCTTCTTAAGTCTATCTAACGCGTCGTTCAGATGCGTGAAAAGAGATGCTAGATTAGTATGTCGCGTCTCAAGTCTCCTTAACGCGTCGTTTTGATTACCTAAGCATGGTTAGCTTATATTACGCAAAGTGTGCGTGAAAAGTGACGCTAGATTAGTATGTCGCGTCTTAAGTCTCTGTAACGCATCGTTCTGATTACCAAAGCATAGCTTATATTACACAAAGTGTGCTTTAAAAGTGACGCTAGATGAGTATGTCGCGTCTCAAGTCTTTTTAACGCGTCGTTCTGATTACCCAAGCATGGTTAGGTTATATTACGCAAAGTGTGCGAGAAAAGTAACGCTAGATTAGTATGTCGCGTCTCAAGTGTCTTTAACGCTTCGTTCTGATTACCTAAGCATGGTTAGGTTATATTACGCAAGGTGTTCGTGAAAGGTGATGCTAGATTACTATGTCGTGTCTCAAGGCTCTTTAATGTGTCGTTCCGATTACCTAAGCATGGTTAAGTTATATTATGCAAAGTTTAGGTCATAAGTGACACTAGATTAATATGTCGCGTCTCAAGTCTCTTCAACGCGTCGTTTCGATTACCATGCTTATGCTGTATCACAAGTCTCTCTAACGCATCGTTCCGATTACCTAAGCATGGTTAGGTTATATTACGCAAAGTGTGCGTGAAAAGTAACAATGGATTAGTATGTCGCATCTCAAGTCTCTTTTACGCGTCGTTCCAATTACCTAAGCACGGTTAGGTTATATTATGCAAAGTGTGCGTGAAAAGTGACGATAGATTAGTTTATCGCGTCTCAGGTCTATTTAACGCGTCGTTCGAATTACCTAAGCATGGTTATGTTATATTATGAAAAGTGTGCGTGAAAAGTGACGCTAGATCAGTATGTGGCGTCTCAATTCACTTTATCACATTGTTCCGATTATCTAAGCATGGTTAGGTACAAGATGCAAGGCGTGCTTGAAAAGTGACCCTAGATTAGTATGTCGCGTTTCAAGTGTCTTTAACGCGTCGTTTCGATTACCATGCTTATATCGCGTCACAAGTCTCTCTAAGGCGTCTTTCCGATTACCTAAGCATGGTTAGATTATAGTATGAAAACTGTGCGTGAAAAGGATCAATAGATTAGTATGCCGTGTCTCAAGTCTCTTTAACGCATCGTTCCAATTACCTAAGCATGGTTAGGTTTTATTTACGCAAAGTGCGCGTGAAAAGTGATGCTAGATTAGTATGTTCAGTCTCAAGTCTCTTTAACGCGTCGTTCCGATTATCTAAGCATGCTTAGGTTATATTACGCAAAGTGTTCGTAAAAAGTGTAGCTATCTAGTATGTTTTGTCTCAAGTCTCTTTAACGCGTCGTTTGGATTACCATGCTTATCTCGCGTCACAAGTCTCTTTAACGCATCGTTCCGATTACCTAAGCATGGTTAGGTTATATTACGCAAAGTGTGCGTGAAATGTGACGTTATATTAGTATGTCGCATCTCAAGTCTCTCTAACGCGTCGTTCTGATTTCCTAAGCATGGTTAAGTTATATTACGCTAAGTGTGCGTGAAAAATTGACGCTAGATTAGTATGTCGCGTCTCAAGTCTCACTAACGCGTCGTTCCGATTTCCTAAGCATGGGTATGATACATTACGCAAAGTGTGCGCAAAAAGTGACGCTGGATTAATATGGCGCGTCTCATGCGTATGTCGCGTCTCATGCTTATGTCGCGTCACAAGTCTCTCTAACGCGTCGTTCCGAATACCTAAGCATGGTTAGGTTATATTACGCAAAGTGTGCGTGAAAAATGACAATAGATTAGTATGTCGCGTCTCAAGTATAACGCGTCGTTCCAATTACTTAAGCATGGTTAGGTTATATTATGCAAAGTATGTGTGAAAAATGACAATAGATTAGTATGTTGCGTCTTAAGTCTATCTAACGCGTCGTTCCGATTACCTAAAACATGGATTCTGTCAATGCAATGTAGTTCGACTCTCATGTCGATCCGAATTAATCATCCTTTCCACGGAGGTAAATCTTTGCCGGCTAGGCAAGAGGATAGCAAGTTACAAATTCTGTCTCAGTAGGATATATATGTATTTTCTTTCTATTACTATGAAATTCATAAATGAAGTAGTTAATAAATGAAATAGTTAATGGTGGGGTTAACCTTATCTTTTTGTAGTGACGAATCTTGGATGTGTTCCTAAGAAAAGGAATTTGTCCATTTTTCGGGGTCTCGAGGGGGTGTGGAAATACATAACAACTCTTCAACGGAAATGGAAAAGAGATGTAACTCCAGTTCCTTTGGAAATGGTAAGATCTTTGGCGCATTAGGCAAAGTGTGCGTGAAAAGAGATGCTAGATGAGTATGTTACGTCTTAAGTCTCTTTAACACGTCGTTCCGATTACCTAAGCATGGTTAGCTTATATTACGCAAAGTGTGCGTGAAAAGTGACGCCAGATTAGTAAGTCGCATCTAAAGTCTCTGTAACACATCGTTATGATTACCTAAGCATGGTTAGGTTATATTACGCAAAGTGTGCGTGAAATGTGACGTTATATTGTCGCATCTCAAGTCTCTCTAACGCGTCGTTCTGATTTCCTAAGCATGGTTAAGTTATATTACGCAAAGTGTGCGTGAAAAGAATCAATAGATTAGTATGTCACGTCTCAAGTCACTTCAACGCGATGTTCTGATTACCAAAGCATGGTTAGACTATATTACGCAAAGCGTACGTGAAAAGTGACGCTAGATTAGTATGTCAAGTCTCAAGTCTCTTTAACGTGTCGTTTCGATTACCATGCTTATCTCGCGTCACAAGTCTCTTTAACGCGTAGTTTCGATTACCTAAGCATGGTTAGGTTATATTACGCAAAGTGTGTGTGAAAAGTGACGTTAGATTAGTATGTCGCATCTCAAGTCTCTCAAACACGTTGTTCCGATTTCCTAGGCATGGTTAGGTTATATTATGCAAAGTGTGCGTGAAAAGTGACGCTAGATTAGTATATCGCGTCTCAAGTCTCTTTAACGCGTCGTTTCGATTACCAATCTTATGTCGCGTCACAAGTCTCTCTAACGAGTCGTTCCGATTACCTAAGCATGGTTAGGTCATATTACATAAAGTCTGCGTGAGAAGTAACAATAGATTAGTATGTCGCGTCTCAAGTCTCTTTAGCGCATCATTCCGATTACCTAAGCATGGTTAGGTTATATTACGCAAATTGTGCGTGAAAGGTGACGCTAGATTAGTTTGTCGCGTCTCAAGTCTCATTAACAAGTAGTTCCGATTACCTAAGCATGGTTAGGTTATATTACGCAATGTGTGCGTAAAAACTGTCGCTAGGTTAGTATGTCGCGTCTCAAGTCTATTTAATGCGTCGTTCCGATTAACGCTAGATTAGTATGTCGCGTCTCAAGTCTCTTTAACGCGTTGTTCGGATTACCTAAGCATGGTTAGGTTATATTACGCAAAGAGTGCTTAAAAAGTGATGCTAGATTAGTATGGCGCGTTTCAAGTCTCTTTAACACGTCATTTCGATTACCATGCTTATGTCACATTACAAGTCTTTCCAACACGTCGTTCCGATTACCAAAGCATGGTTAGGTTATATTACGCAAAGTGTGCGTGAAAATTGACAAGAGATGTCGCGTCTAAAGTTACTTTTACTCGTCGTTCCGATTACCTAGCATGGTTAGGTTATTTTACATAAAGTGTGCGTGAAAAGTGACGCTAGATTAGTATGTCGCATCTTAGGTCTCTTTAACGCGTCGTTACGATTACCTATGCATGGATAGGTTATTTTACGTAAAGTGTGCGTGAAAAGTGACGCTAGATTAGTATGTCGCGTCTGAAGTCTCTTTATTGTTAGGTTATTTTACGCAGAGTGTACGTGAAATGTGACAATAAATCAGTATGTCGCGTCTCAAGTCTCTCTAACGTGTCGTTCCGATTACCTAAACATGGTTAGGTTATATTACGCAAAATGTACGGGAAAAGGGACACTAGATTAGTATGTCGCGTCTCAAGTCTCTCTAACGGGTCGTTCCGATTTCCTAAGCATGGTTAGGTTATATTGCACAATGTGTCCTTGAAAACTGTTGCTAGGTTAGTATGTCGCGTCTCAAGTCTCTTTAACGCGTCGTTCCGATTACCTAAGCATGGTTAGGTTATATTTCGCAAAGTGTGCGTGAAAAGTGACGCTAGATTAGTATGTCGCATTTCAAGTCTCTTTAATTCGTCGTAGGTTATATTACGCAAAGTCTGCGTAAAAAGTGACGCTAGATTAGAATGGCGCGTCTCAAGTCTCTTTAACGCTTCTTTTCGATTACCATGCTTATGTCGCGTCTCAAGTCTCCAACGCGTCGTTCTGATTACATAAGCATGGTTAGGTTATAGTGCGCAAAGTATGAGTGAAAAGGATCAATAGATTAGTATGTCGTGTCTCAAGTCTCTTTAACGCGTCGTTCCGATTACCTGAGCATGGTTAAGTTATCTTACGCGAAGTGTGCGTGAAAAGTGACGCTAGATTAGTATGTCGCTCCTTAAGTCTCTTTATGGTTAGGTTATTTTACGCAGAGTGTACGTGAAATGTGACAATAAATCAGTATGTCGCGTCTCAAGTCTCTCTAACGTGTCATTCCGATTACCTAAACATGGTTAGGTTATATTATGCAAAATGTGCGGGAAAAGTGACACTAGATTAGTATGTCGCGTCTCAAGTCTCTCTAACCGGTCGTTCCGATTTCCTAAGCATGGTTAGGTTATATTGCGCAATGTGTCCTTGAAAACTGTTGCTAGGTTAGTATGTCGCGTCTCAAGTCTCTTTAACGCGTCGTTCCGATTACCTAAGCATGGTTAGGTTATATTACGCAAAGTATGCGTGAAAAGTGACGCTAGATTAGTATGTCGCGTTTCAAGTCTCTTTAATTCGTCGTAGGTTATATTACGCAAAGTCTGCATAAAAAGTGACGCTAGATTAGAATGGCGCGTCTCAAGTCTCTTTAACGCTTCTTTTCGATTACCATGCTTATGCCGCGTCTCAAGTCTCCAACGTGTCGTTCTGATTACATAAGCATGGTTAGGTTATAGTACGCAAAGTATGAGTGAAAAGGATCAATAGATTAGTATGTCGTGTCTCAAGTCTCTTTAACGCGTCGTTCCGATTACCTGAGCATGGTTAAGTTATCTTACGCGAAGTGTGCGTGAAAAGTGACGCTAGATTAGTATGTCGCTCCTTAAGTCTCTTTATGGTTAGGTTATTTTACGCAGAGTGTACGTGAAATGTGACAATAAATCAGTATGTCGCGTCTCAAGTCTCTCTAACGCGTCGTTCCGATTACCTAAACATGGTTAGGTTATATTACGCAAAATGTGCGGGAAAAGTGACACTAGATTAGTATGTCGCGTCTCAAGTCTCTCTAACGGGTCGTTCCAATTTTCTAAGCATGGTTAGGTTATATTACGCAATGTGTCCTTGAAAACTGTTGCTAGGTTAGTATGTCGCGTCTCAAGTCTCTTTAACGCGTTGTTCCGATTACCTAAGCATGGTTATGTTATATTACGCAAAATGTGCGTGACAAGTGACGCTAGATTAGTATGTCGCGTCTCAAGTCTCTTTAACTCGTGTTCCGATTACTTAAGCATGGTTAGGTTATATTACGCAAAGTGTGCGTGAAAAGTGACACTAGATTAGTATGTCGCGTCTCAAGTCTCTTTAATTCGTCGTTCCGATTACCTATGAATGGTTAGGTTATATTACGCAAAGTCTGCGTAAAAAGTGACGCTAGATTAGAATGGCACGTCTCAAGTCTCTTTAACGCTTCGTTTCGATTACCATGCTTATGACGCGTCTCAAGTCTCTGAACGCGTCGTTCTGATTACATAAGCATGGTTAGGTTATAGTACGCAAAGTGTGAGGGAAAAGGATCAATAGATTAGGATGTCGCGTCTCAAGTCTCTTTAACGCGTCATGCCGATTACCTAAGCGTGGTTATCTTATATTACGCAAAGTGTGCGTGAAAAATAATGCTAGATTGTGATTACCTATGCATGGTTATGTTATATTACGCAAAGTGCGCGTTAAAAATGTCGCTAGATTAGTATGTCGCGTCACAAGTCTCTTTAACGCGTTGTTACAATTACATAGGCATGGTTAAGTTATATTACGCAAAGTGTGCGTAAAAAGTGACGGTAGATTAGTATGGCGCGTCTCAAGTCTCTTTAACGCATCGTTTCGATTACCATGCTTATGTTACGTTACAAGTCTCTCTAACAAGTCGTTCCGATTACGAAAGCTTGTTTATGTTATATTACGCATAGTGTGCGTTAAAATTGACAATAGATTAGTATGTCGCGTCTCAAGTCTCTTTTATGCGTCGTTCCGATAACCTAAGTATGGTTAGGTTATTTTACACAAAGTGTGCGTAAAAAGTGACGCTAGATTAATATGTCGCGTATGAAGTCTCTCTAACGCGTCGTTCTGATTCCTAAGCATGGATAGGTTATATTATGCAATGTCTGCGTGACAACTGTTGCTAGGTTAGTAGGTCGCCTCTCAAGTCTCTTTAACGCGTCGTTCCGATTACCTCATCATGGTTAGGTTATATTACGCAAAATGTGCTTGAAAAGTGACGCTCGATTAGTATGTCACGTCTCAAGTCTCTTTAATTTGTCGTTTCGATTACCTAAGCATGGTTAGGTTATATAACGCAAAGTCCGCGTAAAAAGTGACGCTAGATTAGTATGGCGCGTCTCAAGTCTCTTTAACGCATTGTTTCGATTACCATGCTTATGCCGCGTCACAAGTCTCTTTAACGCGTCGTTCCGATTACCTAAGCATGGTTAGGTTATAGTACAGAAAGTGTGCATGAAAAGGGACGGTAGATTAGTATGTCGCGTCGCAAGTCTCAATAACGCGTCGTTCCGATTACGTAAGCATGAATAAGTCATATTACGTAGAGTGTGCACAAAAAGTGACGCTAGATTTGTATGTCGCATCTCAAGTCTCTTTAACGCGTCATTTCGATTACCATGCTTATGTCGCGTCTAAGCATGGTTAGGTTATATTACGCAAAGTGTTCGTGAAAAGTTAAAATAGATTGGTATGTCGCGTCTCAAGTCTCTTTAACGCGTCGTTCCAATTACCTAAGCATGGTTAGGTTATATTACGCAAAGTGTGCGTGAATTGTGACGCTAGATTAGTATGTTCCGATTACTTATGCATGGTTAGGTTATATTACGCAAAGTGTGCGTAAAAAGTGAATTATGTCGAGTGTTAAGTCTCTTTAACGCGTTGTTCCGATTACTTAAGCATGGTTAGGTTATTTTACAAAAAGTGTGCGTGAAAAGTGACGCTAGATTAGTATGTTGCGTCTCAAGTCTCTTTAACGCGTCATTCCGATTACCTAAGCATGGTTAGGTTATATTACACAAAGAGTGCGTGAACGGTATGACGCTAGATTAGTATGTCGCGTCTTAAGTCTCTTTAACGCGTTGTTTCGATTACGTAAGCATGGTTAGGTTATATTACGCAATGTGTGCGTAAAAAGTGACGCTAAATTAGTGTGGCGCATCTCAAGTCATTTAAACTTGTCATTCCGATTACCTAAGCATGGATAGGTTATACTACGCAAAGTGTGCGTAAAAAGCGACTCTAGATCAGTATGGCGCGTTTCAAGTCTCTTTGACACGCCGTTTTGATTACCACGCTTATGTCGCGTAAAAAGTGTCTCTAACGCGTCGTTCTGATTACCTAAGCATGGTAGGTTATATTATGCAAAGTGTGCGTGAAAAGTGACAGCAAATTAGTATGTCGTGCCTCAAGTCTCGTTAACTCGTCGTTCCGATTACCAAAGCATGGATATGTTATATTACGCCAAGTGCACGTTAAAAGTGTCGCTAGATTAGTATGTCGTGTCACTAGTCTCTTTAACGCGTTGTTACGGTTACATAAGCATGGTTAGGTTATATTACGCAAAGTATGCATAAAAAGTGACGCTAGATTAGTATGTCGCGTCTCAAGTCTCTTTAACGCGTCGTTTCTATTACCATGCTTGTGTTACGTTAGAAGTCTCTCTAACATGTCGTTCTGATTACCTAAGCATGGTTAGGTTATATTACGCAAAATGTGCTAGAAAAGTAACAAATAATGTATGTCGCGTCGCAAGTCTCTTTCCGGAACGACGCATTAAAGAGACTTGAAACGCGACATACCAACCTAGCAACAGTGTTCACGCACACATTGCATAATATAACCTAACCATGCTTAGGTAATCGGAACGACGCGTGAGAGAGACTTGTGACGCGACATAAGAGTGGTAATCGAAACGACGCGTTAAAGAGACTTGAGACACGACATACAAATCTATTGTCGCTTTTCATGCACAATTTAAGTAATATAACCTAATCATGCTTAGGTAATCGGAACGAAGCATTAAAGAGACTTGAGACGCGACATACTAATCTAGCGTCACTTTTCACGCACACTTTGCGTAATATAACCTAACCATGCTTATGTAATTGGAACGACGCGTTAGATAGACTTGTGACGCGACATACTAATCTATCGTCAATTTTTTCGCACACTTTGCGTAATATAAATCAATCATGCTTAGGTAATCACAACGACGAGTTAGAGAGACTTGTGACGCGACATAAGCATGGTAATCGAAATGACGCGTTAAAGAGACTTGAGACACGCCAAACTAAACTAGCATCACGTTTTACACAGACTTTGCATAATATAACCTATCCATGCTTAGGAAATCGGAACGATGCGTTAAAGAGACTTGAGTAGCGACATACTAATCTAGCGTCACTTTTCACGCACACTTTGCGTAATATAACCTAACCATGCTTATGTAATTGGAACGACACGTTAGATAGACTTGTGACGCGACGTAGTAATCTAGCGTCATTTTTTACTCACACTTTGCGTAATATAAATCAAACATGCTTAGGTAATCACAACGACGCGTTAGAGAGACTTGTGACGCGACATAAGCATGGTAATCAAAATGACGCGTTAAAGAGACTTGAGACGCGCCAAACTAATCTAGCATCTCGTTTTACACAGACTTTGCATAATATAACCTAACCATGCTTAGGAAATCGGAACGATGCGTTAAAGTGACTTGAGTAGCGACATAGAGCCAATTTTCACGCACACTTTGCATAATATAACCTAACCATGCTTAGCTAATCGGAACGACGCGTTAAAGAGACTTGATACGCGACATACATTAACTAGCATCACTTTTCACGCACACTTTGCGTAAAATAACCTAACATGCTTATGTAATCAGAACGACGCGTTAAAGAGACTTGAAACGCGCCATACTAATCTAGCGTCACTTTTTACGCACGCTTTGCGTATTATAACCTAACTATGCTTAGGTAATCAGAACGACGCGTTAGAGAAACTTGTGACGCGACAATGGAAATCGAAACGACGCGTTAAAGAGACTTGAAACGTGCCATGCTAATCTACCGTCACTTTTTACCCACGCTTTGCGTATTATAACCTAACTATGCTTAGGTAATCGGAACAACGCGTTAAAGAGACTTGAGACGCGACATTCTGTTCTAGCGTCACTTTTCAGGCACATTTTGCGTAATATAACATGACCATTCTTTGGTAATCGGAACACGCGTTAAAGAGACTTGAGACTTGTAACGTGACATAAGCATGGTACTCGAAACGATGCATTGAAGAGACTTGAGACGCGCCATACTAATCTAGCATCACTCATTACGCATACTTTGAGTAATATAACTTAACCATGCTTAGGTAATCATAACAACGCGTTAAAGAGACTTGTGACGCGACATACTAATCCAGCGACACTTTTAAAACGCACTTGGCGTAATAAAACATAACCATGCTTTGGCAATCGGAACGACGCGTTAAAGGGACTTGAGACGCGACATACTAATCTAGCATCACTTTTTTTCACGCACAGTTTGCATAAAATAACCTAACTATGCTTAGGTAATCGAAACGACGAGTTATAGAGACTTCAGACACGACATACTAATCTATTGTCACTTTTCACGCACACTTTGCGTAATATAACCTAACCATGCTTAGGGAATCAGAACGACGAGTTAGAGACACTTGTGACGCGACATAAGCATGGTAATCGAAGCGACACGTTAAAGAAACTTGAAACGCGCCATACTAATCTAGCGTCACTTTTTACGCACGCTTTGCGTAATATAACCTGACTATGCTTAGGGAATCGGAACGACTCATTAAAGAGACTTGAGACGCGACATACTAATCTAGCGTCACTTTTCACGCACAGTTTGCGTAATATAACCTAACCATGCTTAGGTAATCTGAACGACGCATTAAAGAGACTTGAAACGCGACATACCAACCTAGCAACAGTGTTCACGCACACATTGCGTAATATAACCTAACCATGCTTAGGTAACCGCAACGACGCGTTAGAGAGACTTGTGACGCGACATAAGAGTGGTAATCAAAACGACGCGTTAAAGAGACTTGAGACACAACATACAAATCTATTGTCCCTTTTTATGCACAATTTAAGTAATATAACCTAACCATGCTTAGGTAATCGAAACGAAGCATTAAAGAGACTTGAGACGCGACATACTAATCTAGCGTCACTTTTCACGCACACTTTGCGTAATATAACCTAACCATGCTTATGTAATTGGAACGACGCGTTAGATAGACTTGTGACGCGACATACTAATCTAGCGTCAATTTTTACGCACACTTTGCGTAATATAAATCAAACATGCGTAGGTAATCACAACGACGCGTCAGAGAGACTTGTGACGCGACATAAGCATGGTAATCGAAATGACGCGTTAAAGAGACTTGAGACGCGCCAAACTAATCTAGCATCACGTTTTACACAGACTTTGCATAATATAACCTAACCATGCTTAGGAAATCGGAACGATGCGTTAAAGAGACTTGAGTAGCGACATACTAATCTAGAGCCAGTTTTCACGCACACTTTGCATAATATAACCTAACCATGCTTAGCTATTCGGAACGACGCGTTAAAGAGACTTGAGACGCGACATACATTAACAAGCATCACTTTTCACGCACACATTGCGTAAAATAACCTAGCATGCTTATGTAATCAGAACGACGCGATAGAGAAACTTGTGACGCGACAATGGTAATCGAAACGACGCGTTAAAGAGACTTGAAACGTGCCATACTAATCTAGCGTCACTATTTACGCACGCTTTGCGTTTTATAACCTAACTATGCTTAGGTAATCAGAACGACGCGTTAGAGAAACTTGTGACGCGACAATGGTAATCGAAACGACGCGTTAAAGAGACTTGAAACGTGCCAAGCTAATCTACCGTCACGTTTTACCCACGCTTTGCGTATTATAACCTAACTATGCTTAGGTAATCGGAACAACGCGTTAAAAAGACTTGAGACGCGATATACTGTTCTAGCGTCACTTTTCAGGCACATTTTGCGTAATATAACATGACCATGCTTTGGTAATCGGAACATGCGTTAAAGAGACTTGAGACTTGTAACGTGACATAAGCATGGTACTCGAAACGATGCGTTGAAGAGACTTGAGACGCGCCATACTAATCTAGCATCACTCTTTACGCATACTTTGCGTAATATAACTTAACCATGCTTAGGTAATCATAACAATGCATTAAAGAGACTTGTGACGCGACACACTAATCTAGCGACACTTTTAATACGCACTTGGCGTAATAAAACATAACCATGCTTTGGCAATCGGAACGATGCGTTAAAGGGACTTGAGACGCGACATACTAATCTAGCGTCACTTTTTTTCACGCACACTTTGCGTAAAATAACCTAACTATGCTTAGGTAATCAAAACGACGAGTTATAGAGAACTTCAGACACGACATACTAATCTATTGTCACTTTTCACGCACACTTTGCGTAATATAACCTTAACCATGCTTAGGGAACCAGAACGACGAGTTAGAGACACTTGTGACGTGACATAATCATGGTAATCGAAGCGACACGTTAAAGAAACTTGAAACGCGCCATACTAATCTAACGTCACTTTTTACGCACGCTTTGCGTAATATAACCTGACTATGCTTAGGGAATCGGAACGACGCGTTAAAGAAACTTGAGACGCAACATACTAATCTAGCGTCACTTTTCACGCATAGTTTGCGTAATATAACCTAACCATGCTTAAGTAATCGGAACGACGCATTAAAGAGACTTGAAACGCGACATACCAACCTAGCAACAGTGTTCACGCACACATTGCGTAATATAACCTAACCATGCTTAGGTAATTGGAACGACGCGTGAGAGAGACTTGTGACGCGACATAAGAGTGGTAATCGAAACGACGCGTTAAAGAGACTTGAGACACGACATACAAATCTATAGTCGCTTTTCATGCACAATTTAAGTAATATAACCTAACCATGCTTAGGTAATCGGAAGGAAGCGTTGAAGAGACTTGAGACGCGACATACTAATCTAGCGTCACTTTTCACGCACACTTTGCGTAATATAAGTTAACCATGCTTAGGTAATCATAACAACGCATTAAAGAGACTTGTGACGCGACATACTAATCTAGCGACACTTTTAATACGCACTTGGCGTAATAAAACATAACCATGCATTGGCAATCGGAACGACGCGTTAAAGGGACTTGAGACGCGACATACTAATCTAGCGTCACTTTTTTTCACGCACACTTTGCGTAAAATAACCTAACCATGCTTAGGTAATCGAAACGACGAGTTATAGAGAACTTCAGACACGACATACTAATCTATTGTCACTTTTCACGCACACTTTGCGTAATATAACCTAACCATGCTTAGGGAACCAGAACGACGAGTTAGAGACACTTGTGACGTGACATAATCATGGTAATCGAAGCGACACGTTAAAGAAACTTGAAACGCGCCATACTAATCTAGCGTCAGTTTTTACGCACGCTTTGCGTAATATAACCTGACTATGCTTAGGGAATCGGAACAACGCGTTAAAGAGACTTGAGACGCGACATACTAATCTAGCGTCACTTTTCACGCATAGTTTGCGTAATATAACCTAAACATGCTTAAGTAATCGGAACGACGCATTAAAGAGACTTGAAACGCGACATACCAACCTAGCAACAGTGTTCACGCACACATTGCGTAATATAACCTAACCATGCTTAGGTAATTGGAACGACGCGTGAGAGAGACTTGTGACGCGACATAAGAGTGGTAATCGAAACGACGCGTTAAAGAGACTTGAGACGCAACATAAGCATGGTAATCGGAATGACGCGTTAAAGAGACTTGAGACGCGCCAAACTAATCTAGCATCACGTTTTACACAGACTTTGCATAATATAACCTAACCATGCTTAGGAAATCGGAACGATGCGTTAAAAAGACTTGAGTAGCGACATACTAATCTAGAGCCAGTTTTCACGCACACTTTGCATAATATAACCTAACCATGCTTAGCTAATCGGAACGACGCGTTAAAGAGACTTGAGACACGACATACATTAACTAGCATCACGTTTCACGCACACTTTGCCTAAAATAACCTAGCATGCTTATGTAATCATAACGACGCGATAGAGAAACTTGTGACGCGATAATGGTAATCGAAACGACGCGTTAAAGATACTTGAAAAGTGCCATACTAATCTAGCGTCACTTTTTACGCACGCTTTGCGTATTATAACCTAACTATGCTTAGGTAATCATAACGACGCGTTAGAGAAACTTGTGACGCGACAATGGTAATCAAAACGACGCGTTAAAGAGACTTGAAACGTGCCATGCTAATCTACCATCACCTTTTACCCACGCTTTGCGTATTATAACCTAACTATGCTTAGGTAATCAGAACAACGCGTTAAAGAGACTTGAGATGCAACAAATTAATCTAGCGTCACTTTTCATGCACACTTGGCGTAATATAACCTAACCATGCTTTGGTAATCGGAACACGCGTTAAAGAGACTTGAGACTTGTAACGTGACATAAGCATGGTACTCGAAACGATGCGTTGAAGAGACTTGAGACGCGCCATACTAGTCTAGCATCACTCTTTACGCATACTTTACATAATATAACTTAACCATGCTTAGGTAATCATAACAATGCATTAAAGAGACTTGTGACGCGACATACTAATCTAGCGACACTTTTAATACGCACTTGGCGTAATAAAACATAACCATGCTTTGGCAATCGGAACGACGCGTTAAAGGGACTTGAGACGCGACATACTAATCTAGTGTCACTTTTTTTCACGCACACTTTGCGTAAAATAAAGTTACGCTAGATCAGTATCTCACGTCACAAGTCTCTCTAACGCGTAATTCTGATTACCTAAGCATCATTAGGCTATATTACGCAAAGTGTGCGGGAAAAATGACGCTAAATTAGTATGGCGTGTCTCAAGTCTCGGTATCGCGTTGTTTTGATTACCATGATTATATCGCGTCTCAAGTCTCTCAAACGCGTCGTTCTGATTACCTAATCATGGTTAGGTTATATTACGCAAATTGTGCGTGAAAAGTGACGCTAGATAAGTATGTCGCGTCTCAAGTAATGCGTCGTTCCGATAACCTAAGTATGGTTAGGTTATATTTCGCAAAGGTTGCGTGAAAAGTGACCATAGATTAGTATATCGCGTCTCAAGTCTCTTTAACGCGTCGTTTAGATTACATAAGCATGGTTAGGTTATTTTACGCAAAGTGTGCGTGAAAAGTGACGCTAGATTAGTATGTCGCGTCTCAAGTCCCCTTAACACGTCTTTCCGATTACCTAAGTGTAGTTAGGTTATATTATGCAAACTGTGCGTGAAAAGTGACGGCAAGATTAGTATGTCGCGTCTCAAGTCTTTTTAACGCGTCGTTCCAATTACCTAAGCATGGTTAGGTTATATTTTGCAAAGCGTGCGTAAAAAGTGACTCTAGATTAGTATGGCGCGTTTCAACTCTCTTTAACGCGTCGTTTCGTTTCGATTACTGTGCTTATGTCGAGTCACAAGTGTCTTTAACGCGTCGTTCGGATTACCTAGGAATGATTATGTTTTTTAACGCAAACTGTGTGAAAAGTGATGCTAGATTATATTACGCAAAGTGTGCGTGAAAAGTGACAATCAATTAATATGTCGCGTCTTAAGTCTCTTTAACGCGTCGTTCCGATTACCTAGGAATGATTATGTTTTTTAACGCAAACTGTGTGAAAAGTGATGCTAGATTAGTATGTCGCGCCTCAAGTCTCATTAATGCGTATTCCGATTACATAAGCATGTTCAGGTTATATTACGTAAAGTGTGCGTGAAAAGTGACGCTAGATTAGAATGATGCTACTAAAGTCTATTTAACGCGTCGTTCCGATTTCCTAAGAATGGTTAGATTATATAACGCAAAGTTTGCGTGAAAAGTGACGCTAGATTAGTATGTCGCGTCTCAAGTCTCTTTAACGCGTCGTTCCGATAACGTAACTATGGTTAGGTTATATCATGCAAAGTATGAGTAAAAAGTGACGTTAGATTAGTATTGCGCGTCTCATGTCTCTTTAAAGCGTCGTTCCAATTACCTAAGCATGGTTAGGTTGTATTACGCAAAGTGTGCTCGAAAAGTGACGTTAGATTAGTATGGCGCGTCCTAAGTATCTTTAACGCGTCGTTCCGATTACCTAAGCATGGTTAGGTTATTTTAACAAAAGTGTGCGTGAAAAGTTACGCTAGATTAGTATGTCGTGTCTCAAGTCTCTTTAACGTGTTGTTCCGATTATCTAAGCATTGTTAGGTTATATTACGCAAAGTGTGCGTGAAAAGTGACGCTAGATTAGTATGTCCCGTCTCAAGTCTCTTTAACGCGTGTTCCGATTATCTAAGCATGGTTAGGTTATATTACACAAAGTGTGCTTGAAAAGTGACGTTTCATTAGTATGTCACATCTAAAGTCTCTTTAACGCGTCGTTCCAATTACCTAAGCATGGTGAAGTTATACTACGCAAAGTTTACGTGACAAGTGACGCTAGATTAGTGTGTTTCGTCTCAAGTCTCTTTAACGCGTCGTTCCGATTACCTAAGCATGGTTAGGTAGTGTACGTGAAAAGTAACGATTGATTAGTATGTCGCGTCTCAAGTCTCTTTAACTCATCGTTCCGATTACCTAAGCTTTTAGTATGTCGCGTCTCAAGTCTCTTTAATGTGTCGTTCTAATTACCTAAGCATGGTTAAGTCATATTACGCAAAGTCTGCGTAAATAGTTACGCTAGATTAGTATGGCGTGTCTCAAGTCTCTAAAACGCGTTGTTTTTATTACCATGCTTATGTCGCGTCTCAAGTCTCTCAAACGCGGCGTTTCGATTACCTAAGCATTGTTTGGTTATATTACGCAAACTATGCGTGAAAAGTGACGCTAGATTAGTATGTCACGTCTCAAGTCCCATTAACGCGTTGTTGCGATTACCTAAGCATGGTTAGGTTATATTACGCAAAGTGTGCGCGATAAAAGTGTCGCCAGATTAGTATGTCGCGTCACAAGTCTCTTTAACGCGTTGTTACAATTACCTAAGCATGGTTAAGTTATATTACGCAAAGTGTGCGTGAAAAGTAACTGCAAGATTAGTATGTCGCGTCTCAAGTATTTTTAGCGCGTCGTTCCGATCACCGAAGCGTGGTTAGGTTATATTTCGCAAAGCGTGCGTAAAAAGTGACTCTATATTAGTATGGCGCGTTTGAAGTCTTTCTTACACGTCGTTTCGATTACTGTGCTTATGTTGCGTCACAAGTGTCTTTAACGCGTTGTTTGGATTACCTATGCATGGTTAGGTTATATTTAGCAAAGTGTCCGTGAATAGTGATGCTAGATTAGTATGTTAAGTCTCAAGTCTCTTTAACGCGTTGTTCCGATTACCTAAGCATGGTTAGGTTATATTACGCAAAGTGGGAGTAAAAAGTGACGCTAGATTAGTATGGCACTTCTCAAATCTCTTTAACGCGTCGTTTTCGATTACCATGCTTATGTCACGTTACAAGTCTCTCTAACACGTCGTTCCAATTACCTAAGCATGTTTAGGTTATATTACGCAAAAGGTGCGTGAAAAGTGACAACTGATCAGTATGTCGCGTCTCAGGTCTCTTTAACGTGTCGTTCCGATTACCTATGCATGGTTAGGTTATACTACACAAATTGTGCGTGAAAAGTGATGCTAGGTTAGTATGTCGCGTCTTAAGTCTCTTTAACGCGTCGTTCCGATTACCTACACATGCTTAGGTTATATTACGCAATGTGTGCGTGAAAACTGTCGCTAGGTTAGTATGTAGCGTCTCAAGTCTCTTTAACGCGTCGTTCCGATTACCTAAGCATGGTTAGGTTACATTATGCAAAGTGTGCGTGAAAAAGTTACGCTAGATTAGTATGTTGCGGTTATATTACGCAAAGTGTGCGTAAAAAGTGAAGCTAGATTATTATGGCGCGTTTCAAGTCACTTTAACGCGTCGTTTCGATTACCATGCTTATGTCGCGTTACAAGTGTCTCTAACGCGTCGTTCTGATTATCTAAGCATGGTTAGGGTAGATTATGCTGAGTGTGCGTAAAAAGTGACGCAAGATTAGTATGTCGCATCTCAAGTTTCTCTAACCATCGTTCCAATTATCTAAGCATGGTGAGGTTATATTACGCAAAGTGTGCGTGAAAAGTGATGCTAGAATAGTATGTCACGTCTCAAGTCTCTTTAATGCATGTTCTGATTACCAAAGCATGGTCAGGTTATATTACACAAAGTGTGCGTGAAAAGTGACGCTAGATTACTATGTCGCTTCTCAAGTCTCTTTAACTAGTCGGACGATTACCTAAGCATGATATACTACGCAAAGTGTGTATGAAAAGTGACGCTAGATTAGTGTGTCGCTTCTCAAGTCTCTTTAACGCGTCGTTCCGATTACCTAAGCATGGTTAGGTAGTGTGCGTGAAAAGTAACGCTAGATTAGTATGTCGCGTCTCAAGTCTCTTTTACTCGTCGTTCCGATTACCGAAGCATGATGTAGTTATATTACGCGAAGTGTGCATGAAAAGTGATGCTAAATTAGTGTGTCGCGTCTCAAGTCTCTTTAGCTCGTCGTTCCGATTACCTAAGCATGGTTAGGTTATATTACGCAGAGTCAGCGTAAAAAGTGACGCTAGATTAGTATGGCGCGTCATAAGTCTCTTTAACGCGTCTTTTCGACTACCATACTTGTGTCGCGTCACAAGTCTCTCTAACGCGACATTCTGATTACCTAAGCATGGTTGAGTTATATTACGTAAAGTGTGCGTGAAAAGTGACGCTAGATTAGTATGTCGCGTCACAAGTTTCTCTAACGCGTCGTTCGATTACCATTCTTATGTCGCGTCACAAGTCTCTTTAACGCGTTGTTCCGAATACCAAAGCATGGCTATGTTATATTATGCCAAATGCGCGTTAAAAGTGTTACTAGATTAGTATGTCGCGTCACAAGTCTCTTTAACGCGTTGTTACGATTACCTAAGCATAGTTAGGTTATATTACGCTAAGTGTGCGTAAAAAATGACGCTAGATTAGTATGGCACGTCTCAAGTCTCTTTAACGCGTCATTTCGATTACCATGTCATGTTACAAGTCTCTTTAACACGTCGTTCCAATTACTTACATGGTTAGGTTATATTACACAAAGTGTGCATGAAAAGTGACGCAAGATTACTATGTCGCGTATGAAGTCTCATTAACGCGTCGTTCCGATTACCTAAGCATGGTTAGGCTATATTACGCCATTAAAAGTGAAGCTAGATTAGTGTGTCGTGTCTCAAGTCTCTTTAACACGTCGTTCAGATTACCTAAGCATGGTTAGGTAGTGTGAGTGAAAAGTGACGTTAGATTATAGTATGTCGCGTCTCAAGACTCTTTAACTCGTCGTTACGATTACCTAAGCATTGTTAAGTTATATTACGCAAAATGTGCGTGAAAAGTGACGCTAGATTAGTATGTCGAATCTCAAGTCTCTTTAACTCGTCGTTCCGATTACCTAAGCATGGTTAGGTTATATTACGCAAAGTAAGCGTAAAAAGTGACGCTAGATTAGTATGGCGCGTTATAAGTCTCTTTAACGCGTCTTTTCGATTACCATGCTTATGTCACGTAACAAGTCTCTCTAACGGTGTCGTTCTGATTACCTAAGCATGGTGAGTTATATTATGTAAAGTGTGCGTGAAAAGTGACGCTAGATTAGTATGTCGCGTCACAAGTTTCTCTAATGCGTCGTTCGATTACCATTCTTATGTCGCGTCACAAGTCTCTTTAACGCGTCGTTCCGAATACCAAAGCATGGCTATGTTATATTATGCCAAGTGCGCATTAAAAGTGTTACTAGATTAGTATGTCGCGTCAAAAGTCTCTTTAACGCATCGTTACGATTACCTAAGTATAGTTATGTTATATTACGTTAAGTGAGCGTAAACAATGACGCTAGATTAGTATGGCACGTCTCATGTCTCTTTAACGCGTCGTTTCGATTACCATGCTTATGTCACGTCACAAGTCTCCTTAACACATCGTTCCAATTACCTAAGCATGGTTAGGTTATATTACACAAAGTGTGCATGAAAAGTGACGCTAGATTACTATGTCGCATCTCAGGTCTCATTAATGCGTCGTTCCGATTACCTAAACATGGTTAGGTTATACTACGCCGTTAAAAGTGAAGCTAGATTAGTATGTCGCATCTCAAGTCTCTTTAATACGTCGTTCCGATTACATAAGCATGGTTAGGTAGTGTGAGTGAAAAGTGATGTTAGATTATAGTATGTCGCGTATCATGACTCTGTAACTCGTCGTTCCGATTACCTAAACATGGTTAAGTTATATTACGCAAAGTGCACGTGAAAAGTGACTTTAGATTAGTATGTCGAATCTCAAGTCTCTTTAGCTCGTCGTTCCGATTACCTAAGCATGGTTTGGTTATATTACGCAAAGCAAGCGTAAAAAGTGACGCTAGATTAGTATGGCGCGTCATAAGTCTCTTTAACGCGTCTTTTGATTACCATGCTTATGTCACGTCACAAGTCTCTCTAACGGTGTCGTTCTGATTACCTAAGCATGGTTGAGTTATATTACGTAAAGTGTGCGTGAAAAGTGACGTTAGATTAGTATGTCGTATCTCAAGTCTATTTAACAAGTCGTTCCGATTACCTAAGCATGGTTAGATATTTTACGCAAAGTCTGCGTGAAAAGTGATGAAAGATTGTATGTCACATCTGAATTCTCTTTAACGGGTTGTTCCGATTACCTAAGCATGGTTAGGTTATAGCTAATCGGAACGACGCGTTAGAGAGACTTCTGACGCGACATAAGCATGGTAATCAAAACAACGCGTAAAAGAGATTTGAGACTGGACATACTAATCTAGCGTCACTTTTCATGCACACTTTGCGTAATATAACCTAACCATGCTTAGGTAACCGGAAAGACTCATTAAAGAGCCTGAAGACGCGACATACTAATCCAGAGTCACTTTTCTCGCACACCTTGCGTAATATAACCTATCCATGCTTAGGTAATCTGAACAACGCGTTATAGACACTTGAGACGCGACATACTAATCTAGCGTTATTTTTCTCGCAAACTTCGCGTAATATAACCTAACCATGCTTTGGTAGTCGGAGCGACGCGTTAGAGAGACTTGTGGCGCGACATAAGCATGATAATCAAAACGACGCGTTAAAGAGTCTTGAGACGCGACATAAGCATGATAATCAAAACGACGCGTTAAAGAGTCTTGAGATGCGACATACTAATCTAGCGTCATTTTTCACGCAAAATAATATAACCTAACCATGCTTAGGTAATCGGAACGACGCATTAAAGAGCCTTGAGACGCGACATACTAATCTAGCCATGCGTAATTTCGATTAATGAGCCTTGAAACGCGACATATTAATCTAGCCATGCATTAAAGACCTTGGGACGCGCAAACTTTGATTATATAACCTAACCGTTCTCGCACAACTTGCGTAATATAACCTAACCATGCTTAGGTAATCGGAACAACACTTTAAAGACACCTGAGACGCGACATACTAATCTTGCGTTACTTTTCTAGCACACTTTGCGTAATATAACCTATCCATGCTTGGGTAATCGGAATGTCGCGTTAAAGAGACTTGAGACGCGACATACTAATCTAACGTCACTTTTGACCTAAACTTTGCATATTATAACCTAACCATGCCTAGGTAATCGGAACGACGCATTAAGGAGCCTTGAGACGCGACATACTAATCTAGCGTTACTTTTCACGCACACCTTGTGTAATATAACCTATCCATGCTTAGGTAATTCGAACGACGCGTTAAAGAGACTTGAGACGCGACATACTAATCTAGCGTTACTTTTCTCGCACACCTAACCATTTGTGGGTAATAGGAACGGCACGTTAAAGAGAATTGAGACGCGACATACTAATCTAGCGTCACTTTTCACGCACTCTTTGCGTAATATAACCTACCCATGCTTAGGTAATCGGAAAGATGCGTGAAAGAGAACGCGACATACTCATCTAGCGTCACTTTTCACGCACACTTCGCGTAATATAACCTAACCATGCTTAGGTAATCGGAATGATGCGGTAAATAGACTCGAGACGCGACATACTAATCTAGCGTCACTTTTCACGCACGCTTTGCGTAATATAACCCAACAATGCTTAGGTAATCGGAATGATGCGTTAAATAGACTTGAGACGCGACATACAAATCTAGCGTCACTATTCACGCACGCTTTGCGTAATATAACCCAACAATGTGTAGGTAATCATAACAACGCGTTAGAGAGACTTGTGACGCTATTTAAGCATGGTAAGTAAAACGACGCGCTAGAGAGACTTGAGACGCGCCATACTAATCTAGCGTCACTTTTTACGCACACTTCGCGTAATATAACCTAACCAAGCTTAGGTAATCGGAACGACGCGTTAAAGAGAATTGTGACGCAATATACTTATCTAGCGTCACTTTTCACGCACTATATAACCTAACTATGCTTAGGTAATCGGAACGACGCGTTAAAGAGACTTGAGACGCGACATACTAATCTAGCATCACTTTTCGCGCACACTTTGCATAATATAACCTAACCATGCTTAAGTAATTGGAACGACACGTTATATAGACTTGAGACGCGACATACTAATCAATTTTCATCTTTCACGCACACTTCACGTAATATAACCTAACCATGCTTAGGTAATCGGAACGTCGCGTTAGAGAGACTTGTGAAACGACATAAGCATGGTAATCAAAACGACCCGTTAAAAAGACTTAAGGCCATATTAATCTAGCATCACTTTTTACGCACACTTTGCGTAATATAACCTACCCATGCTTAGGAAATTGGAACGACGCGTTAGAGACGCTTGAGACGCGACATACTAATCTAGCATCACTTTTCACACACACTCTGCCTAAATAACCTAACCATGCTTAGGAAATCAGAACGACGCGTTAGAGAGACTTGAGATGCGACATACTAATATAACGTCACTTTTCACGCACACTTTGTGTAATATAACCGAACCATGCTTAGGTAATCGGAATGACGCGTTAAAGAGACTTGTGACGCGAGATAAGCATGGTAATCGAAACGACGCATTAAAGAGACTTGTGACGCGGCATACTTATCTATTGTTACCTTTCACGCATACTTTGCGTACTATAACCTAACCATGCTTATGGTAATCGTAACGACGCGTTAGAGAGTCTTATGACTCGATATAAACATGGTAATCGAAACGACGCGATAAAGAGACTTGAGATGCGAGACAACAGGAACTCCTTTTTCTTGTGGAAATGGTTCAAGCATGAACAGTGTAGAAAATACCTGAGGAGTGACATCAGTATGTTTTGCAAAGGACGTCTCAATAGTGCCATCGGGTTTTTTTTGTGAATACTGGAGTACAGGATTGAACAAGTTGAGTAGATTCATCATGCATTATTTCATAGTTACGTTATATAACCTAACCATGCTTAGATAATCGGAATAACGCGATAAAGAAAATTGAGGCGCGACATACTAATCTAGCGTCACATTTCATGCACACTTTGCGTAATATAACCTAACCATGGTTAGGTAATCGGAACGACGCGTTAGATAGACTTAAGACGCGACATACTAATCTATTGTCATTTTTCACGTACACTCTGCGTAATATAATCTAACCATGCTTAAGTAATTGGAACGACGCGTTAAATAGACTTAAGACGCGACATTCTAATCTATTGTCATTTTTCACGCACACTTTGCCAAATATAATAACCCAACCATGGTTAGGTAATCGAAACGACGCGTTAGAGAGACTTGTGACGCGACATAAGCATGATAACCGAAACGACGCGTTCAAGAGACTTGAGACGCGCAATATTAATCTAGCGTCACTTTTTAAGCACACTTTGCGTAATATAATATAACTATGCTTAGCGGAACGACGCGTATGGAGACTTGAGACGCAACATACTAATCTAGTCTCACTTTTCACGCACACTTTGCGTAATATAACCTAGCCATCCTTAGGAAATCCGTACGACGCGTTAGAGAGACTTGAGACGCGACGTACTAATCTAACGTCACTTTTCACGCACACATTGCGTAATATAACCTAACCATGCTTAGGTAATCGGGACGACGCGTTAAGGAGACTTGTGACGCGACATATGTATGGTAAGCGAAACGACGCATTTAAAGAGACTTGAGACGAAACATACTAATCTAGCGTCACTTTTTACGCACACTTTGAGTAATAGAACCTAACCATGCTTAGGTAATCGGAACAACGCGTAAAAGAGATTTGAGACTGGACATACTAATCTAGCGTCACTTTTCATGCACACTTTGCGTAATATAACCTAACCATGCTTGAGACTTGAGACGCGACATACTAATCTATTGATGCTTTTTACGCACACTTTGCGTACTATAACCCAACCATGCTTAGGTAATCGGAACGACGCGTTAAAGAGCCTTGACACGCGACATACTAATCTAGCATCACTTTTCACGCAAACTTAGCGTATTATAACCTAACCATGCTCAGGTAATCGAAACGACGCATTAAAGAGCCTTTAGACGCGACATACTAATCTAGCGTCACTTTTCACGCACACCTTGCGTAATATAACCTAACCATTCTTAGGTAATAGGAACGACGTGTTAAATGGACTTTAGACGCGACATACTAATCTAGCGTCACTTTTCACGCACGCTTTGCGTAATATACTCTAACCATGGTTAGATAATTAGAACAACGCGATAAAGAGAATTGAGATGCGACATACTAATATAGCATCACTTTTCACGCACAGTTTGCGTAATATAACCTAACCATGCTAAGGTAATCGGAACAACGCATTAGATAGACTTAAGACGCGATATACTAATCTATTGTCAGTTTTGACGTACACTCTGTTTAATATAACCTAACCATGCTTATGTAATTGGAATGACGCGTTAAATAGACATGAGATGCGACATACTAATCCATTGTCATTTTCTACGCACACTTTGTGTAATATAACCTAACCATGCTTAGGTAATCGGAACGACGAGTTCGCGAAATTTGTGACGCGACATAAGCATGGTAATCGAAACGACGCGTTAAAGAGACTTGATACGCGCAATATTAATCTAGCGTCACTTTTTACGCACGCGTTGCGTAATATAACATAACCATGCTTAGGATACCGGAACGACGCGTTAGAGAGATTTGAGACGCGACATACTAATCTAGTGTCACTTTTCTTGCACACTTTGCGTAATATAATCTAACCATGCTTAGGAAATCGGAACGACGCGTTAGAGAGACTTGAGACACGACATACTAATCTAAAGTTACTTTTCACGCACACTTTGCGTAATATAACCTAACCATGCTTGGGTAATCGGAACGACGCGAGGTAAGTATAGTAATCGAAACGACGCGTTAAAGAGACTTGAGACGAAACAAACTAATCTAGTCTCACTTTTTACATACACTTTGCGTAATATAACCTAACCATGCTTAGGTAATCGGAACGACGCGTTAAAGACACTTGAGACTGTACATACTAAACTAGCGTCACTTTTCACGCACACTTTGCGTAATATAACCTAACCATACTTATGTAATCAGAACGACGCGTTAAAGAGACTTGAGACGCGACATACTAAACTACTGCTCCTTTCCACGCACAATTTGCGTACTATAACCTAACCATGCTTAGGTAATCGGACGACGCGTTTGAGAGACTTGTGACGCGACATAAGCATAGTAATCGAAACGACGCGTTAAAGAGACTTGAGACGCGCAATATAAATCTAGCAATATTTTTTACGCACGCGTTGCGTAATATAATACTTTGCGTAATATAACCTAACCATGCTTGGGTAATCGGAACGACGCGTTAAAGAGACTTGTGACGCGAGATAAGTATAGTAATCGAAACAACGTGTTAAAGAGACTTGAGACGAAACAAACTAATCTAGTCTCACTTTTTACATGCACTTTGCGTAATATAACCTAACCATGCTTAGGTAATCGGAACGACGCGTTAAAGACACTTGAGACTGGACATACTAAACTAGCGTCAGTTTTCACGCACACTTTGCGTAATATAACCTAACCATACTTATGTAATCAGAACGACGCGTTAAAGAGACTTGAGACGCGACATACTAAACTACTGCTCCTTTCCACGCACACTTTGCGTACTATAACCTAACCATGCTTAGGTAATCGGACGGCGCGTTTGAGAGACTTGTGACGCGACATAAGCATAGTAATCGAAACGACGCGTTAAAGAGACTTGAGACGCGCAATATAAATCTAGCGTCGTTTTTTACGCACGCGTTGCGTAATATAATACTTTGCGTAATATAACCTAACCATGCTTGGGTAATCGGAACGACGCGTTAAAGAGACTTGTGACGCGAGATAAGTAAAGTAATCGAAACGACGCGTTAAAGAGACTTGAGACGAAACAAACTAATATAGTCTCACTTTTTACATACAATTTGCGTAATATAACCTAACCATGCTTAGGTAATCGGAACGACGCGTTAAAGACACTTGAGACTGGACATACTAAACTAGCGTCACTTTTCACGCACACTTTGCGTAATATAACCTAACCACACTTATGTAATCAGAACGACGCGTTAAAAAGACTTGAGACGCGACATACTAAACTACTGCTCCTTTCCACGCACTCTTTGCGTACTATAACCTAACCATGCTTAGGTAATCGGACGACGCGTTTGAGAGACTTGTGACGCGACATAAGCATAGTAATCGAAACGACGCGTTAAAGAGACTTGAGACGCGCAATATAAATCTAGCAATATTTTTTACGCACGCGTTGCGTAATATAATACTTTG